>NW_027423756.1:12127500-13327500 GCF_013202065.1 Cotesia typhae | reverse complement strand
GATGATGGAACATTTTTTTCTCAAAAACGAGTCAAGCGTATCGCTTCACCAGAGAGATGGGAGATTAATCAGATGCTTGCTGCTAATTGCATTCACCACAGCGAGCTACCTGATTTTGACATTGAAAACGGTGTGCTTCCCTATGAAGATGATGAAGATGAGGATATTGAAATCGAGCTTGTGGAGGAGAATCCTCCGTTTCTTCAGGATCACGATAGAACCGTTCGAGACTTGAGTCCTGTAAGAATTGTCAAAAATCCTGACGGGTCACTAGCGTTGGCTGCGATGACGCAGGGTGCTCTGGCTAAAGAACGTCGAGAGCAGAAGATGCTGCAGCGTCAATTGGAGGCGGATGAAGCTCCCGCTGGCTTCAATAAAAATTGGATTGATCCTCTTGCTGTCATGGAAGACAAAACTTCATCTTCAAGCATGCGTGGTATCGGATTACAGTCCCAGGATTTGCCAGAATGGAAAAAGCATGTGATTGGTGGTAAAAAATCTTCCTTTGGTCAGAAAACTAGCTTGAGCATTCTTGATCAACGGAAAAGCTTACCAATTTTTAAATTGAGGGATCAATTCATAAAAGCAATCAATGAGAACCAAATTTTGGTAGTTCTTGGTGAAACTGGTTCAGGAAAAACTACACAAGTCACGCAATATTTAGCAGAAGAAGGATTTACAGCAAGAGGAATAATAGGTTGTACCCAGCCCAGGAGAGTTGCAGCCATGTCTGTCGCAAAAAGAGTCGCTGAAGAGTTTGGTTGTCGGGTAGGTCAAGAAGTTGGTTACACAATACGATTTGAAGATTGCACCTCGCCTGAAACCAAAATTAAATACATGACAGACGGTATGCTCCTTCGTGAGTGTTTAATAGACCTCGATTTGAAAATATACTCAGTGATTATGTTGGACGAGGCTCATGAACGTACTATCCACACTGATGTTTTATTCGGGCTGTTGAAACAAGCCGTTAAACGACGACCAGACTTGAAGCTAATCGTTACAAGTGCTACTCTTGATGCAGACAAGTTCTGTCAGTACTTCCACGGAGCTCCAAGTTTCAAAATAGAAGGTCGTACCTTCCCCGTAGAAATAATGTACACAAAAGAACCTGAGTCAGATTACTTGGATGCTGCTTTGATAACTGTAATGCAAATCCATTTACGAGAACCACCGGGAGATATCCTGTTGTTTTTAACGGGTCAAGAGGAAATCGACACTTCCTGTGAAATCCTTTACGAGCGCATGAAATCACTGGGCCCAGACGTTCCTGAGCTTATTATTCTCCCTGTATACTCAGCGCTCCCCTCTGAAATGCAAACCAGAATTTTTGATCCTGCGCCAACTGGATCACGTAAAGTTGTCATTGCGACAAACATTGCTGAAACGAGTCTGACTATTGACGGTATTTATTACGTCGTTGATCCAGGATTTGTCAAACAGAAAGTCTACAATTCTAAAACTGGCATGGACAGTCTGATTGTTACGCCCATCAGTCAAGCTGCTGCAACCCAGCGCGCGGGTCGTGCAGGAAGAACTGGCCCGGGAAAATGTTACAGGCTTTTCACAGAACGGGCTTTCAGAGATGAGATGTTACCTACTCCAGTTCCTGAAATTCAAAGAACTAATTTAGCTACCACTGTATTACAATTGAAAACAATGGGTATCAATGATTTATTGAACTTTGGATTCATGGATCCTCCTCCTGCAGAATCATTAGTTATGGCTCTTGAGTTATTATACAGTCTCAGTGCTCTAGATAATGAAGGGTTGCTTACGAGACTAGGAAGAAGAATGGCCGAATTTCCACTGGAGCCAAATCTCTCGAAAATGTTGATTATGAGTGTCCATCTTCAGTGCTCTGATGAAATATTGACAATTGTTAGCATGCTGTCTGTACAAAATGTATTTTATCGGCCAAAAGATAAACAAGCGTTGGCTGATCAGAAGAAAGCCAAATTCAATCAAGCTGAAGGGGATCATCTTACTCTTTTAGCAGTTTACAATTCTTGGAAGAATAATAAATTCAGCAGTCCGTGGTGTCACGAGAACTTTATTCAACTTCGGACATTGAAGCGAGCTCAAGATGTAAGGAAACAATTGCTCGGTATTATGGATAGGCATAAATTAGATGTCGTTTCTGCTGGAAAAAATTCAGTAAGAGTTCAAAAAGCTGTTTGCTCGGGTTTCTTCAGGAATGCAGCAAAGAAAGATCCTCAAGAAGGATATAGAACGCTGGTTGATAGCCAAGTTGTCTACATTCATCCAAGTAGTGCTTTGTTTAATAGACAACCTGAGTGGGTCATTTACCACGAGCTCGTTCAAACTACTAAGGAATATATGCGGGAGGTAACTACCATTGATCCCAAATGGCTTGTAGAATTTGCCCCAGCGTTCTTCAAATTTAGTGACCCGACCAAATTGAGCAAGTTCAAGAAAAATCAACGACTCGAACCACTGTATAATAAGTATGAGGAGCCTAATTCGTGGAGAATCTCGCGAACGCGACGTCGCCAAAATTAAAATTATATTTTTACAATCTCTGTATATATTTTTATAAAATGATTTTCACAAACAAAATAAATTAATTATATTGATTAAATATTGTCGAGTTATTTCTAAAAAAAAAAAAAAATATTTCTATTAATAAATTAATTATCTAATAAAATATTTAAATGATTGAAATAAATAAAAAACCTAAAAATTAAATTTAACTTTTTTTTTTTTTTTTTTTTTTTTTTTTTATTATTGTATTTTACAGATTAACAACGATGAGCCATTACACTGATGTTTATTAACATCGCTATTTCTAATGTTGATCGACAGTATGTAACTGCGTTAATAAATTTCAAGTTTATGTGAATCATTAATTAAAATTAATTAATGAATTAATAAATCAATGGCATGGTAAAATTTAGATGTTGATAATTTAAGAAGATGCTTGGACTAAAGCTTCAGCAACCTCAATAGCTATAGCAGCCTCAGCTTTGTCTTGCTCTGAGGAAGCTGAATTCAATTGGCTCTGAGCTTTGCTGAGGATATCACGAGCTGCTGAATTGTCGAGGTTCTCCACGGGATGCGCTTCTTCAGCTAGAATCTGTAAGTTGATAAAATATTATAATTTATTATTAAAATTACTTTTACTTAGCAAGGAGTCAAGAATTAATCAAGGATTAAAATTTTACTTGAACACTGGCGTCTTCATTAATGGTAACAGTTCCCGAAGACACGAATACTTTTTTAGTTGTACCATCATCTTGATAAACTGTTACTACTCCGGGTTTTAGAACAGCTAAGGTGGGAACGTGTTTTGGCAGAATACCGAATGATCCAGAGAATGAAGGTACGTCGACTTGGCGGACACTTACATTGTCGTAAAAGACCTGGGGAAAAAAATTTCATCATTAATATTGATCATAATTATTACACAAAAGTTAGTAGACCTTTTGACAATTTCTTAATTTTTTTTTGTAAAAAAAATAATTTTTTAAAGCTTTAAATTAATAATCAAATTTGTTCCAAAAAATTGAATTTTTAATTTCAAAATTTCGATTTTTTTTTTTTTAATAATTTATTTGTTAAAATTTACTAAATTAATTTAAATAAAATATTTTATAACGTGATTGGTTGTACATACTTGGTTAGCGCCAGCAAATGTGAATTTCATATCATTTACAGATGCCTCGGCGTAAGATCTGGTCTGGCTCTGGAGACACCGGAAAACTGGTCGTAATGTTCGTGCAAGTGTTGCCATTTTTAAACTGGAAAAATTAAGATTTATGTTAACTAATGTTTTTTATAATTAATTTTTCAGAATACACTGTTTGACATGACTGTTACATCACAGAGCTAACCCCAATTGTAGTGAGGTGTTGAATTATTTCTTATTATTATTGCATGAATATAAAACTAATTTTTAAATTTTTTATTTAAAAAAAATTTTTTAATTATTAATAATTAATTTTTTTAATAATTATGTAACTTACATTTGAATAAGATATCAAATAAGTTTTATTATGAATATAAAATTATACAAGTAGCTAAAGGCAGACTCGCGCATGCGCAGTTGATTTTAAGGAATATATAATATAATATATATATATATATATATATATATATATATATATATATATATATATATATATATATATATATATAGTGTGATATTTTCTCGGATGATATAGTTAGTGTTGCATTGTTATCGATACTGTTAAGATAAACTAGAGTTCTTTTATTTATAATTTTTTTTTATTGTTCAATTATTTAAAAAAAACTAACTGAATACTTCTTCTTTTGCTGTATGTATTAAAAATTTTATTTTTTAGAGTCAATAATTCTTTTTATTTTTAATTTTAACAAAAAAATCTCAGTTTAAAGTTCAAAATATTATAATATTCTTATTTTTTTATTTTTCTTCTAATTTTATTAAAAATAATAATTTTTTAACCTTAAAATTATCCAAAAGATCAATTACTTTAAAGAAATAAACAAAACTTGTTATTTATTCTATATTTTAAAGAAGTGTTGCACTCCAAGTTTGTTTCTTCTTGAAATTCCGGCAAAATGGCGGTGGATAGAGAAAAAAAATTACAATACAATTTTATTAAATCTTATAAAATTTATTAAAATAGAATCTTCACTTATTTGATTTTTCATTAAACGTAAAAAATATACAAAAATTTTATCTAATTAAAAAATAAGATGTATATAACAATTTCATTTATAATACAAGTAATTTTAAAAATATATTCTTACATTCTAACAATATATAATTTTGTTCGATTTGGTTACAAATAAATATTTATTTTCCATCATTTGAAAATTGTTTACGAAACTTAAAACTAATTATAAATTAATTATAAAAATAAGGCACTGAGTTTAGTAAGTCTAAATAATATTATGTACAAATTCATGGTTCTTATTCTAAATGTATTACATTTCTCTGACTAGCATTCGGTAATTGTAAACTAATTGATTCTGAATATTTATGCAGTAAACTGGCTTTTAAATAAATAATATTTCTCCTATTTTAAGACAACGTCGCAGGAAAACAGAAAGAATATCAATTTAAGTTACCAAGTATTTAACTAAAAAATTAGTATAAAAAATTGCAAGCATTCAGAACCAATAAAGTTTTAAAAAAAATATTAATTTTAATTTGATGTTTGGAAAAAAAATTAATATTTGAAATAAATCAAGGTAATTAAAAAAAATCTACCTAGAATAAAAATGAATAGTAATAAATAACTTAATTACTATCAAAAGTGAGTCGCCAGCAACTCACCCCCTCATTGAAATGTATACAAAAATTTATAAAGCACATATAAGTAATGTTTGTACACAGAAAAAAAATTTACTTCTATCAAGTAAATAATTTTAAAGAACTTTATATTCTTGATTTGAGTAGAAAAATTCTTAAACTAAAAAACTTTCAGTAGTTTAAATAAATTTTACTTGATTCAAATATTGTTTGTCTTGATTCAAGACAATGAAACTCTTTAAAATTATTTTCTTGGTTCAAGAATTTTTGTCTTGATTAAAATTAATTTTTTTCTCAATGTAAAAAATAAATGTCAACTAAAATGTCCAGATATATCATGTACAAAATAATTTTAATTTCTGTAGACTACTATTGTGGTGATTGAGGAGAAGCGGATTCATTCTCAGGATGTCTGGATTTCATGTGGCGTTCGAGATCTCTTCGCCTGACAAGAACTTTATTGCACAGATCACACTTGTATGGAGTCTCGCCGCCTCCAGTATGTAGCCTGACGTGCTTATTAAGATTGCTGGGGTCTCCAAAGGGTCGGGAGCAAATTTTGCACTTGAGAGGTTTGTATCCAGTGTGAGTTCTAATGTGAATTTTCAATCCGTACTTCCTGGAGTAAACCCTGTTGCAGTATAAGCAGTGATGTCCATCCTTAGACTTTCCAAGGTTGCTGACGATGGTCTCCATTTGTGCAGCATGGACTTCGGTAGTGACATTTGGCATCGTTACGGGGGCTATAAGGTTCGCCTGAAAGAAGGGATTAATTTTAGGAGTGTAGTTATAAATTATTTTGTTGTGCGGAATTAATTCCTGCAAATTGTGAGTGATAGGTTCAGCAACGCGTTGTCTGGGGTAAGGCTTGAACGCTGAATGAGGCCCCACGGGTTCGCCCGGTGATTTCCGGGGCTCTAGTGAAGAATTTATCGATGTGTTCGGCGAGATCTCGTCAGAAGAAGTCGAAGCTTCTGTCAATGCCGTCGAGGTCGTTGGAATTTCAACCCGTGGGTAGTTCACCGTTGACGGTGGCAACATCTGGTGCTTCTGCGACGGTCTTACTCTGGGGCTTTTGACCTCCAGGTTGTGCAACATCCTTTTTGATTGATGCTGAATAGATAGCATTTGATACTGGTACGCCGATGAGAAGTTCATCTGGAAATTGTCCAGGTGAAAAGGAGCGTATCGTTTGGCTAGCTTGTCCCAGAGAAAATTTTTGTCAAATTTGTTGCAGTCCAGGGCTATGTGTATCTTCAGAGGATTCGGATCCGGGAACAAGTGCTCGCAACGCGGACACCTGTAATTATAAATACAGTCTGATTGCACTATACATTGGGGTTCTAAGTATAGTGGGATATTCATTTTTAACAGCAATTCAGTGTCGAACCACATCATCAAAGGCTCGCCAGGAAATATTTCTTTTTTTATCTTCAGTAAGATTCTTCGGTCTACTTGTTCCAGCATTACATTGTAGTTGTGAATGTTATTGGCTATCGTTATTAATTTGAACCAAGCAGACGCGTCCAATGGGATATCTCTGCAGATTAACCGGCCTTCATGATATACAATGCTGATCTGTTAATAATACGGTTAAGTAGTTAAATTTTTATTAATTATTTATTTTAAAAATTTTTAGTATTGAAAATTTTTAATATTTATGTTAATATATTATTTAATGTTAAATATTTATATTATTTTTATGTTAAATATTTTTTTATGTTAAAAAATGATAAAAAAATTTAAATAAAACCCAAAAAAATAATTAAAATGTACTTACATATTGGTCAACAGGTATATCGCTTCTATGAAGGTCAGTTTCTTCAATAACTCCTGTGGATGCATTTATTGGTAGATGAGCAGCAGCTCTTACACGATGCTGGGGCCTAAGCGCTCGATTTAAATTGTTATGTGCGTAAACATAATTTATGGGAAATTTGTCCATTGGTGCAATATTCATTACCATCCTACTTGTTGCTGGATACACATTAATTGTATATATTATTTTGAAAACTTCACAAGCACCAAATTTGCTACCAAAATATTCAAAAGGGGAAGAAAGGAACTTTTGAAGCACTTGAAAAACAGAAGCAAGACCACACTGGAAAAAGTAAGGTCCTTACTTGCAGTGGTTAAATAGGTACGGTGTCGTAGTATGCACTGAATAAGTTGTATTTGAACATTGCTTAAATACTGGGTATTACTTAGATAGCAAATCCCGGGTTTTTCCCCACTCTTCTTCCTAGCTAGAACGGCTGTCATAGACCAAAATTGCTGTTAGTACCTCCCTCTCTATGCCTAGTGCTTATTTAATTGTGTTGGGTTATTGGAACCCGGAACTTTGAATAAACAGGGGAGCTACACCGGCGTGATTTTTTGACTGTAGTAGAGACCGAGGCGTCGAAAAGAGGGATGATATCCGAATGATTAAAGATCTGGGCATGTGTCACCGCAAGGTGCATCTACTATTCCACTTGAAATTTTTTTTTTTTTTTTTTTTAATTTTTAAGTTCCATCTAGTAATTTATACTAATTTTTACAACAAAATTAATTTTTGGTGCAATTAAATAAGAAGTTTAGTTTAAAAATTATTATAAAATTTTGTAAAAATAATTATTATTTACTGTTCATTATTTAAAACTAAATACATGTCAAGCAAATTAGATATTTAGATTAAGTTTGATGCACAGTGGTTGGTCATTACTGATAATTGAATAATGCTGATGGTAACAAGTACTTAGTCGATTTCAATCGTTTTTAAATTTGTTCGGGTAAGATTTATGGATTATGTGTAATTTAAGTTTACGGTACAAAATGTTAGAATAAAAAAGGTAAAGCTTAAAACGCTATTTTTTTTTTTTTTTTTTTTTTTTTTTTTTTTTTTAATTATTTTAGTAATTAGTAAAGACTTAAACTTTTAACTTTACTGTCAGGTATGACAAGTGTTTTGTCGAATCATAAATATTAAGTGTACCAAATATGAAAGTTTTAACAAATAATTTATTTATTTATTTATTTTTAGTAAACGATGGAGCCGGTGCGGTTAAGAAGGTGACGCTAAAAGCAAGGACCACAGATCAGCAAGTGTTTGATGGGGCTGTAAAAGCTTGATGTGAAAAAATACTGTTTAGCTCAGCTGCAGGCAACTGCTTCTTCATCAAGAGCGGGGGATCTCTACATGTAAATCTGATCACATGTGTACAGGAAAGGTGCATCTGAATCAACTACTGATTACCAAATTAAGTACTCCATTCTTCTCATTTTTCATCTCGACGATCTCGATGTATAAGCCTATCACGATTCTTATCAATTTATCGGTTCTTTTTTATAAATTAATCTCATCAAATGTGTGCGACCACTGTCAAACATAATCTTACTTGAAATTTATTTTAGCTTTGGATTGAATGGGGTACTATTAAAAAATTTTTTTTTAATTTCTTCTTTAAAACATTAATTAATTTTTTTAAAAAACTAGAATTTAAATTTGCATGCGCTTGAATATAGAGTTTGCATATATTTTCATGCTTATGATACATTCGACCAATCACATCACGAATAAATTGATGCCACCTTGATGAAATTGATACATTTCATCTAAATTTTATATTAAAATTTATTAAAAATTTCTTCTTTAATTTATTCTTTAAAACATTAATTCATTTTTCAAAAATTAATTAAAAATTTTTTCTTATTACAATTTTTCAATTAATAATTAAAATATGAAGAAATAAATAAAAAGTACATTAATAAAGTATCTTTAGATTTTTGAGATGGTCTTTAGCTAGTAGCTAGTAGTAAAAGGTCGTGATTCATTCCGAATGGTGTTAAACTATACCAGGGAATAACACAAGTGCTCACAAACCGCACCAACCCTTAGTTTAATCTTGCATCAACCAGACATTATTATTATTTCACTATTACAATCTTTATTTTTTTTATTTCCTCAGAAATAAAAACCAAGTGTCCATCATCCAGCCTCTGTCTTCTCTTGAGCAGCATCAGCGACAAATAACACCATCAAGGTAAGTCCTCAGCTTCTTGATTTTCCTTTAAAAATAAAAAAAAGAAAAAAAAATTTATTTAGATATTGATGACATGTTTTAACACGTGGTTAATAAAAATAAAAAAAAAAAAAAACACAGTGGTTTAAAGGGATATAATAATAAGTGAAGGGGTCATCATATAATGATCACCCTCGACTATAAAATAGTGGTGGAATTATTTGTGGTACCTATTACTCTGCTCGTACTCGTATCTTTTTTGTGGTATGAATTTCTCCCTCTGGTCTACCGTCTACTCAAAAATCAGGATGTATTCAGTATCAGAGAATACGCTAATACAAACCATCACCATCGGGATCGGGCATTAAGCTGATATGAGCTGGAGCTCCATTTGGGGAGCAAGTGTTTCACCGTGACCAATTCTGGCTGCACGCATGTGCGCGCTTCTCAATGCGATATTAATATCACGATTATCGTCTACGTATAATCGTCAAGCGACCCTCATTTTTGACGGTGGTTGCTGTTACTTGCATACATCATACACTATTTTTTCTTTTCTTTCTTTATTACATCATTTTTTTTTTCACTCTCAATATTTATTTCTTCTTCCATATTAAAAATTTATATCTCCATCTTTTTTTTTCTTCATAATTAAAAATTTACTTTTCTAAATTTATTATTTAATTATCAACTTAAATAATATTTAAAAAAAAAAAATTTACAAATAAATTAAAAAATTACATAAATTAAATAATTTATTGACACTTAAAAATTGTCACTAAATTAATATTAATACTATCATAATTTTGTAAAAGCAAGACGAATTTTATTGTGTTGAATACCCTCATATTTCGAAGCTGTATACAATCACCCGGCTTTATACATGGTATTGTTTGGTATTGTATAAGAGAATGCCTAGATATATACAAGACTAAGTTATAATCTTGCAGGGTTTTGGTTTTAGCTTTTCGGGGTTGTTACCAAGCTATAAAAATGATTCGTCGCGGTTTTGCAAGTATCGAAAAGTTTTCATCTAATGGCTGTACCTAACATACATTCACCTCATACATTATTAATTTATATACACTCACACACGTTTAAAACGTTATATATCTATCAATGTGAATGTCATCCGTTCATTGTTATTATTATCATTAGTATTTTTATTCTCATCTATTTCTGAGTCACGAAATCAATAAGTCAATACTTCAATACTCGGCATTTATTAAAGATATTAGCAAAATATTAAAAAAAAAGTCAATAATTTGAATTGGAATCAATAAAATTTTTTTATAAATTGATTATTTAAATTTAAAAAGAAATGAAGAATTAAAATTGAAAGTTGTGTTGATTGATTTATAAAAAATAGAATACAAGAAAATCCACTTGACTTTACAAAGGTCATAATAGAATGTATATTGCACGACAAAAGATTTAAGTAACTTGTATGGTCACGTGGCTCAACACATTGTCAATTGTCGATATTTAGTGTGAATAAGATAGCTTGTAATATAACACGCGCCTATAAACATCCACATCTGACTACCAAAATATTTTATATTCTATTATTATTTCACTTTATAAAGTGTTTAATATTGCGAGGGTGGCTTTGATAGTATTTAACCATTAGATAGTGTTTACATTATTTCATCAGCATTAGCACATATGTTCCGAGTCTTATTACAAGTTTATTTTTTCTTAATTTGAAAATTTTAACCATTTCTTCCTTAAATATTTTGTTTTTCTTTTTTTAATTGACTAAAAATTACAAAAAATTTAAGATAAAAAATAAAATTCCAGGCTAAAAAAAAAATTTTATTGTTCCAGTAATAAAAATTTATTCTTTATAAATAAAATAAATATTTTATTTTATTAAGTAAATAAACAAAAGGAAGATATTTTGAAGTATTTGATATTGAGAGTACAATCACACGTGAAGCAGGTGACGTGGGTCATATGACAAAATAATATCTAGCCCCCAGCAGCAGTACCAATTGTGGACCAACCCCACCAAGCAACTACTCTGCTGGGCTTTCAACCGGAGCTTGTCTTCGTGCCCCTGTTAAAACACGTCTCACTTGGCACACAAGTATTGGTCGCATGCATCATCGGGATGTTCAACCCCTGGCTAATTTAATCCAATACAATATGTCCCTCTCGGTTAGAGCCTTGTCTCTTGCTCTACTTTGTCCGATATATATAAATATATTAAGTATGAGCCCCTCTTGTGAGTTCGTTCGGTTGTAAGGGGCGCATTAAAAAAGGGTGGGTGGCTTTTTTAAACTGTGCCAACTTAAATTCTCCGTGAAACCTCATCCTATTATGATTGATTTAATCTTGATTACATTAGACAGGTTTGTCTCTGTGGTTTTTATTATTTTTTGTTATTAAGCTATTACATTTATTGTTACTATTATTCTTTTTTATTATTATAAATAACAGAGTTAAAATTTATAAAAAAAAAAACATTTTCAAAGAAAAAATTAAAAAAAATAATCAATAATTTTATTTCGTCTTTGAAAATCCATTTTTTAAAATAAAATTTTGACTAATATTATTTAAAAAAAAATTTTTTTTTATTTCTTCTTTAAAAATTAATTTTTTAACATAAATTTTAAACTCTATAATTATTATTATAAAAAAATAAAATTATTTAAAATTTAGTCATACTCATCAAAAAATATTTTTGGTAATAACCTGCGTCAAAAGGAAGTAAAATAAGCAGCTGTTCTCTCTTCACAGATCTTAGGGCTAAAATAATGTTTACTTAAGTGTTTAACAAGATACGTAGTACACGGGTAGTGCTAGCAATTTTTAGCACTATTAAGCATACTTTAAGCCAGTATTGTAATAAACTGAGCGCGAAGGTCATTAGTTTTATTCATACTTTGCACACCTTATATCTGCACCGCCGATCTTTTTTTTTCTCATTAAGCTTCTTGCGTTCAAAATTCCTTGTAAGTTTGAGCCTTCATAATAAAATTTAAGTACCCTGCTTGACAGTCCAAAATCATTAGACTTCATGAATCATCCTACGGGCTAAAGTATGCGTTAAATACTTATTCTTTGTATTTCCGTACACAAATGACACTACATAGGAAGTGTATGCCCTAAGTTCGGCTTACAAAGTTATAAATAAATTTAAACAATGAAATAAGTGTTAAAGATATTACTATTCATTTTTTCAAGGAAATTCTTTCTTAGAGAAGAATAATCGCCAATATTCTTATGTACTGAGTAACCTCTTCGAGCTCAGTAATATTTAGATATTCAATGGATAGTAATGCGTTATTATACTCCCTTTAGTTTTTGGGCCTTATCAAGTTAGACTAGCATGTACTGTTGGTGCTTATCTTAATTTACCAACTATATCTAGGTCGACCAAGGCTCATACCATTCTGTTTATTGTCTTTAAGGTAGTACCCTCGCGACATATAGTGCGAGTAAATTTGGGTATAGTTTAGGATATTTTTGTCTTTCTCACTTGCTATTCCTTACTCACTTCTACTCATGGTTATTTTTTAATAATATTTAAAAATCTAGATGGTAAAAGAAATCAACAATGAAAGTTTGAAAAAAAAAAAAAAAAAAAACAAATAATAGCTATTTTTTAATATTAGTTTAGTTTTTTATAAAAATCTTAAAAAAAGTTTCTTAATTATAATAAAATATATAAGTAAAATTTTCGGTATCCCGTATATCACAGTGCATAACTTTCTTTAAAAATTCGAACTTTGAAATTAAATATCTCTGAAACTAGATGGTCAAAAAATTTCAATTAGCGTCAATCGATGCAGAATTATATGAATATTAATCTGCCAAAATTTTTAAAAATTCCTAAGAAAACGCCTCTGGCGAGGGTACTACCTTAAGTACCTCGAAAGTAATCACTCTACTCGAATTTCCTAGTTTTCAATTTTACTTTCACTTTTAAATTTTATTTTAAAAAATTCATTAGTTTATTTCATTATCAAAAATTTCTTTTTAAACAAATTTATCTTCTTATTTTAAGTACAAATTTTAAAGAAAAATTAAAAAAAATAATTATTATTTCTTTTTTAAAATAAAATTTAGACTAAAATTATTAATCATCAAAATTAAAAAATAAAATAAATTAAATTAATTTAATTATAATTAAATAAATAAATTTAGCAATTATTTACATTTTAAATAAAAATTTAGAATAGAAATTTTTTAAAAAAGAATATAATTTTTTTTTTTTTAAATGAAAAATCAATAAATTTTAATAATTTACAATTTAATTATCCTTCTATAAATCTTTTAATAGAAGAATAGCGTTAAACTTGCTGAAGAAAATTATAAAATTATACCATACATGACAATTTTTAGTTGTATACCTTGTCAAGTACCCCTATATCCCGTTAATATATTGTACTTTGTATATTGTTATCTGATTTTTTCCAACCTGGAATTAACGAACAATTATTAGTAAAAGTAATGTGTCATATTCTGTCTAATTCTAGTACTTACACGTCATAAATAAATCTCAAAAATAAACACAAGACTCTTCACAGTAAAGGTAAATAATTTTTATTCTAATATTGATAAATTGACAGTAATTATATCATAAAAGTATTCTTTCTTTGACATAAAAAAAAAAAAAAAAAAAAAAAAAAAAAAAAAAAAAAATACTTGCCTTAAAAAGATAAACAAAAAC
Source organism: Cotesia typhae (assembly GCF_013202065.1). Lineage (NCBI taxonomy): Eukaryota > Metazoa > Arthropoda > Insecta > Hymenoptera > Braconidae > Cotesia > Cotesia typhae. The sequence goes on along the minus strand of NW_027423756.1, from coordinate 13,313,561 downwards.
ATAAATTTATTTATATTTATTTATTCGGGATATAAATAAGGCACAGAATGAAATCAGGGAATTATTTTAAGTGTTAAGTGTGTGTCTTATGAAGAAAAATCAATAATTGATTTTTAATGTGGGCTTGTGACTAGTCCGGGGTTGTTTGTTCATAGGATGTAGCCCATCACATTGGAGGTTCCTCGGTGGTGTCGAGCTTGATCACGAGAGTCATGCAGCCGCGGGGTGGAGACAGACAGCCAAGCTGATGGATTTGTCTCGCAGCTGTGTACACCGCTACTAATGTACTATGTAGAAGAAGGTGGTATGGACATGTACCATGTTATATAGAGCAAAGACCGGCCAGGCAGCTAGAGCTGCTGGTCTCTCCCCCGTTTGTTCAAAAAATAACAAAAAAGACTAACCATCTCTCCATCGATTGCATTTAACATTAAATGATCAGCTAGACGAGGATTAAGTACACACGATGATTCAATTTATCATTAAACTACTGTTTTGTCCTCTGTTATTGATCCTCTGGATCCTCAGTCAACATTAATTCGTGAGTAGCTAAATTTTCATTCTTTAAATCGTTATTTCTTTCTTCTTCTTCTTCTTCTTCATTTATTTCTTTATTTTTGCTGTTTTTTGGAGTTACTGGTGATCTGATACTGTTTTCCTCGTATTCTTCAGTTTGTTCTCGGTAAACTTTGGCTCTTTTCTCAAGAATTTCTTTGATAATGTCTAGAAAAATAAAAAATAATTTTTTCAATTGAATGTTTGATCAATTTTAGAATTTTTATTTAATAAATAATGACAAAAATCAATTTATTAAAATAATTATGCAAGAAGAAATTTTAAAAAATTATAAATGCAATTTTTTTAATTATTTTCTACAGCTAATTTATTTTTTTAATAATGTAGAAAAAAAAATATTTTTACTGAAACTTAAATTAGCTATCTGTAAAATTTTATGATTTTTTTTTTTTTTTAACAAATAAATTGAGTAGAAAATTCTACCTGAAGGAATAAAAAAAATATTTTAAACGTAATCTTTTAAAAATAACATTTTGGTAAAAATTTATTTATAAAATAAAATTAAAAAGTAATTGAATATCTGTTAATTTCAGTGTAAAGATAGAAAATTTTGTAAAATTAGAAAACTTTAAGTAGTAGTTTTACTGTATAAGTTTTAGGGGTTATTTCAAAGATAAGCCGTAAGCATAATCTAGCCTACTGCTTTTTGTCACCTATCAAGTTTAAAAAAATTAGTCGCTAAAGGACCCTAGAGGTTTACGCGACTTTATATAAATAAATTAAAAACAAAAAAAAAATTTTTAAATTCAAACTAAGTCGTTAAAAATAAGTTAAATTTTTTTTACTTTTAAATTATTTTAAATGATATATAAACTCTCATATTTTATAAATTATACATTCTATCAATTATTAAATAAAAAACAATTTATGTCCAGCAGTTAATTTTAAGTAATAAAGAAAAAATATTTGTTACCATAGGACTCAAGTTTTTAAATGTTAGGTGTGAAAACAAGTGTATAAGTATAATATTTATGACCATCCGAATAAACAACACGAAAAATAATGTTGTTCATGGCAATTGTCAGCGTAAGGTATTAGTAAGGTCCGAATTTCTAATATAGCAGTTGAGATTACAATTGCATTTACTACTCTGAAAAAAAGCAAGGTGTCAACAAGTGCTTGGTCAAGTCCAAGCACTTCTTTGGAACTTTTGGAGGCTGAAAATAATTCAGGTTTAGAGATTTTTGGCGCCTTAGTGCTTTTCTGTCCAGCAATGGGTATCAGTTTATCCTCAAGAATTTATATGTATAACCTTTGACACCTTTTTAGTCCGGTGAAAAAAAAAAGAATACTGCACGGTTTGACGCGGCCTTGCAGAATGATTCAGGTTGCTGATGGTTATAAGCCGGCAAATCCCTAAATTTTGTCAAACAACTGATGGGCTTAGTAGACCCTTAAAATTACCTTCGAGTAATTCCTTGCTGTCGACCATTGTGTCCATTTCTGTCTTCATTTGGCTTATGAGCCAAGGCATGAAACCTTCTCCCACTTCCATTTCTTTTTTTATTTCCTCTAATAAATATCCCGACATTTTTAATCTATCTAACACACTCGGCAATAGCTCAGCAACGTAGCCGGTCAATAAAACAGCAGCTGCTACGCGTTCTTCCGTTTCTTCTTGAATTTTCAAAGCTTCTTCGTGTTGCCTCAGTCGTTGTTCCTTCGAAACAATTAAAAAAAAAAATTCGAAAAATTGCAAGCATAAATTAAAAAAAAATAAATAAATAAATACCTTTTCTTCTCTGAGCCTCCGCTCCTGCTCTTCAAGCCTCAGCTTCTCGACTTTCTCCGTCGCTCTTAATTCGCGGAATCTTCTCTGTTGCTCTTTCAGAGCAGCGAGTTCCTCTTCTTCCAGGACTTCTATCAGGGCCTGCTCTATCGTCTTTCCTACCAGGACTTCGAGGATAGGTTGGACTTCCACGTCGAAGTCAAAGAGCTGCATTGAAGAATTATATAAACAAATAAATATCATATCCTTCGTCCTTTATTGAATTTCTAAAGGTGATACTTACATCGCCAGGTCCTATTTGGGTTTCAACATCCACCCCGACTTTTCCAGGACAATGCTGAGGTGTTGATGGCCTGTCCAAGAAATAATCTGTTTGTGTAGCAGCTTCTGACTCCTGAGGCTTTTCAAGCAACTTTAATTACAAGTTCATTTTGTCAGGCGTGAATAATCCAATTATATCAATAGTTTTCAATACATTTATCTTTTCTTTAATTATATTTACAAGAATTTTATGATTAATACTATTTTTTTTTTTTTTTTTTTAATCAAATTTATTATTTTTAGTGTTTTATAAAATTAATCCAGTTTCATGCAATAGCAATTTATATTTTATTAATTATTTATTCTACTTTAATGAGGGGTGAAAATAGGTTGATCATAAGATATGCATGTAAATTGTCCAGTAATTTGACTCAATTAACATTAATCTATTTATATCTTAATAAAAATCAATAATCTTAATATATATATATATATATATATATATATATATATATATATATATATATATATATATATAAATCTCCTGTCACGATGTTTGTCCGCGATGGACTCCTAAACTACTTAACCGATTTTAGTTATTTTTTCTTTTAAATCTGTGTTTTGTTCCAACTTGAGAGATAGGATAGTTTTCATTTCAATTCATGGTCGCAATCAATATTTATTAATTAACAATAAAATGATTACTTATGTTGATCATTGTTATTAATTGTAAGTTTCATAAGTTTGAAACAGATGGCGTCTTTTAGTTAACTGTAGTACTGCCTGACATAAATATATCATAGATGGCGGTACGTTTTAATTCAAATTTTCTCAGTGTTGTGCAAGTTTTCTAAATCACTCAGCCACAGCAACGCGTGGCCGGGTCGCTAGTAATTATATAAATTTATTTTCTTTTTGAAAAAATAATTATTGAAGATTTTTTAAATTATTTAAATAAATAAAAATAATATTTACTTCTTCAAGGTACAAATCCGTTTGAACAGGTTCATGTTTTCTTCCAGGAACTGGAGGAGGTGAAGAAATCCTCATCATCATGGACCTGGTAGCTTGAATTTGAGATCTTTTTTTATAAATTTGTTTTCTTCTTGCCTCAGCTTGTCTAGCTACTTCAGATTGTTCACAGTCGGCCTGAAAAAAATAATTTTTTATCAAAATTAAAAAGTCCATTCAACTTGTACTAAAAAAAAAAAAAATTAATTTGAATCAAGAAAAAAATTATTTATGGTTTAATAATTTTTTTTTTTTTTTTTTTTTCTTTTAATGTGAGTATAAATTAAAATTATTATTAACTCACGATATTTGAAGCTGAAGCGTATGTGCTACCACGAACAACACGTCTATCGAACATAATATTCGCAAAGGGAAGTGATTGATCGCTGCAATGCAGAAATTAAATTTATAAAAATAAAGATTTAAGATTATTATACAGAAATTGGAATATTGAAATTAAAATTAATAGCAGATACATTTAAAAATAATAATAATAATAATTAATATTGTATCTAGGAACTATAAAATTTTCATTGTGAATTCGAGGCCGTACTTGTGTCTAGTATTATATATTACTCAGTATCATGTATTCTTGTATAATTTATACGAAACGCAACGAATATGTATTATAATCCCTCGGTACAGTAGAACAGGCATCGACAAACTTTCCGGTCTCACGCGACTTCTGCAAGGGAATTTCAAATTAATATAATTCATTTAAATTTGATTAATAAATTACGATATTTTGATTGATAATTTTGGTTATTTGCAGGTTTGAAAAGACTGGCGACACCCCTTCCTCTCGAGTAAGCAAATAAATTATAAATACTAAAAAAGGATTTATTGGTAGGAAATATTAATAACTACAGGATAAATTAATTAAAATGACACACTCGATTTATAATTAGGCTATTTTACCCATCGTTATTTAAAATCACGTGCATTGTGTTTTTTAAAGGCTCCAGCTTTTTGGGTAACGCTTGTGATGTCCATGGAAGATCACTGTAAGAATAATTTTTCCAACTTTTCACTTTTTTTTTATTTTCTTGTTATTAAATTTTTTTTTTTATTATAAAGCTTCTTTGTCGCTGTAAGAATAATTAAAAATTTTTTTTATTATTAATCAATTTATTTTTTAAATGTTTTTAATAATAAAAAAATTTTTGACAAACTTTCAAATAAATAAAATTTTATTTTTTTTTTATTTTTGTGAAGCTTTAAAATTAATGAAAAAATAATTTTTAATTTTTTAATTCATTAATTTATTTATTTATTGTTAAATAATTTATTCATTTATTAAAAGTCCTTCAAAACAGATTTTTCATAGAAAAAAAAAAAAAAAAAAAAAAAAAAAAAAAAAAAAAAATTCAAATCTTAAGAATTCTAAAATTCCAAACTTAAAAAAAAAATTTATTATCTAAAAGGTATAATCCTCTTTAAATTTGTGAAGATCCTCTTTTATCCTGTTACTTATAGTTAAATCTAATTACCCAGACAAAGTACCTGAAAATAAGAACCGATCGTAAATTTTCCATAAATCATAAAAATAGAATTATTGAAAAAATTAAAAATTACAACGGCTATTAATGATAAATAATGTAATTACAATTGCCGAAAAAAATAGCAAAGTGTCTTGTGATGTATAAATAGATCCTGAAGTAAACTTACGTGTCGCAAAGCTTGTTGTTAAGAGATTTTCGCGAGCGTACTTCATTAGCCAAGGTCGAGGCAGTGACGCCCGCAGAATTTACAACATTTACGGGAAAGTCTACGGTAGCCTTAAGGGCTGCAGGACACCTAGCATTATGACTGCTGTGACGTATTTCCGGACGCTTACCACGGAAAACAAACGGCCGGAACCTGGAGCGTGGAAGACCCTCATGTATGTCATCCAGGTCGTGACCGATCCAGGAGCCATTTGGGGCCATTCCAAGAAGCGACGCTACTTCTGGGGGCGGTAGTAAAAATTCTCCTGTCTTTACTGTGGTAATGAACGGTTTTTTTTGTGGAGATTGTTTGTTATTATTATTATTATTATTATTATTAATTAAATTAATATTATTATTGTTACAGTTAACAGTTTTATTGCTACTTTTGCTAGAAGAAACCAATTGCCGATCATTATCCTGCATGCGGTTAAATTTATCCGTCAGTACGTCGCTAAAATCTTCAGTCGTCAAGCTCATCGCCAATTTATTCCCGATTAATCCCGAAGAAGATAAATCATTCGGCTTTTTATCATCACTATTGACAAGCTGGTCATGACTTTTAGCGACTTGTTTCTTCTTCAGCGGATTAACTTGATTATTTTGCAGGTTCGCGAGAACCAAGTGATCGTTTGACTTGCTGATGCGCTTTCGCGATAAAAAATTATTCTTTTCATTTTTTATTTCTGCCAAGTAACTTTTTTTATTGTTGAACTTGCAGTCCTCGTTGTTGTAATTGTCATTATCATTATCGTCGCTGTTAAAATTATTGATATGAAGAATCGGCAGCGTACTGTCCAGGTGGTCGCGGTGGATTATCGTGAACGCCGGTAATTTGTAGTTGTTGTAGTCAAATGAAGAAGGTGAAAGACTTGACAGTCCAGCCGGCATTTTTAAGTTTTTTTTTTTTTTTTTTTTTTTTTTTAAGTTCACTTTTAAAAAAGAAATAATAAATTTTTTGGGACAATTTGGATTGACAGCTCTCGTGGTAGCTAAAATAAGCGTGTAAAAAAAACCGATGGAGAATGACAAAAAATAAAATAATCTATTGCCGATAAAATTAATAAATAAATTTGTTTGTCTAAATAAAAAATCAAATAACTACTTTGATTGATTCGGACAATGATATATACTTAGCACTAATAATAGCTTTTGAATAATTATAATAATAAAGTAAAGTCTTACTAATAGCGATTACCGATCAAGGTTACCTTGGAAAATTCTATAAGTGCAAGTCTTTTAAAATTTAAATAGAATCGCTGTTAAGTTGCAATTGATCAGCTTTGACAGAATGAATTATTTATAAAATCGAATAAAACCGGAAGATATGGATTTTAATATTAAAAAAAATATATAGACGTATGGAAATATAGATAAGGGAAATATTGTATATCGAAACTACAGGTATGAGGTACGAGGTGAATAAAAAAATGAAGACTGAATGAGAAAGCTCGTATTGGTTAAAGCTCGCGGCAACACTGACGGGGCTGAAATTTTGTGCTCGGAGCCGTTGCTGGACGGCGGTCACTATGTATACCAGCTACCAGTCAATACAGACTACATACTAGGTATATGAAGACATGTACAGGTACACATATGTACTTACAACATTTATACGTCGACTGACCACTCAATACTACTCTGTTTGTGTTTGCTCGGTACTTGCGCATGTCTTCAGCCGCTTGACCACTCTAACTGTAGTTCAGTTACTTATTTTATGTACATGCCACGGAGGCTAGATATAAGGAGGACGATCGTAATGTATTACAAGCGTCCGAAAATTGGAGGACAGATCTTTCACCACTAGAGTGCGCAAGTGTCTCTAATGTCAGGTTTTTAAATAAATGACGCGGAATGCAATGTACAATCACATTTATCAAAAGAAAACATTAAAATTTCATTTTTAGTTGCGAATTGGGATAATAATAATAGTAATAGTAATAATAATAATAATAATAATAATAATAATAATAATAATAATAATAATAATAATAATAAAGTATTCAAATAGTTTAGGTAATTTTATTCTTAATTAATAAGCGTATATATGTTGAAAGTAGAATATTACTGAAGAGTTTAATAAGTTAAGCTAGTTTAGAAATTTTACGATGTTTCTTGGCCATCATCTTTCGTTCGTTAAGAGTTCGGTTGATAAGATTAGCTAAAAAATTACCTCTCATAATTACAAAATTATTCAATATTTTAGCCGTAAGCTCCTTTTTGTGTTCATCACATCCTAGGATGGGGAGGCATTTAGCTTTTGCTATTTTCTCTAGCACTTGGTGCATAGTATTTATTTTAACAGTTTTAGTACCAACTACGGTTAAAACTATTTGTTCCAATTTTTTAATTAGTCTGAATAAATTTTCACTGGGAAAAATTAATCCACCATTGCTCATTAATTATATGACCCGATCACGTTCAGAGGAATTCGCAGAGCGTAATGTTTCAATACATTCACAGCAAGAAGTCATTCGCTGAAATTTTCTCGCAACATATCCAGCAATATAAGCAACTATACCATCACTGGTGGAAACAACATCATAATCATGATGGTAATGCTGGTCATCACGAAAACTATTACTTCCTTCCCAATCATTTTCACTTTGTAAAAAGTTTTCATTTGAATCAATATTAATTTTATTTTGATTATGATGATTAATGTTGTTTTCAGTAGAAGAATCGTCAACCTCAGTTAAATTTTCGAACGGATAATGATTATCGTGATACAAATCATCATCGTCCTCTATATCATCCTCACTATCTTCGTCTAATAAACTTTCGAATGGTTTTCTAATAAATGACGGTATAGTATCATCATTATCGTCATCACTATCTTCGTCTAACAAGCTTTCAAAGGGTTTTTAGCCACAGAGGTATTTGGATGAGAAAATGTATTATTATTATCATCACTAGACGAATAATTATTACTAGAAATACCATTTTCAACAATAGCGTCAATTTCATTCAGCCAATTTTTTTAATGCATTAGCTGTAGCCAGAGAATCTTTGGACTGCATTAAAGATTGTAGTAATTCACCAGCTGTGACATTGGACCCTTTCGGCGGCGTGACTAATGAATATGAACACAATAATCGAAAAACTTGCCCGAAAAGGATTGTATCCGGATGATCGTTGCAACGACAAACACTCCGCATTATACCGAAGAACTTCTATAAATTAAATAAGATTCAAATATTAAAAAAAAAAAAAAGAATATTTACTATAACAATTTTTAATTATTCATTTGATAAAAATCCAACGATTAATACATACTTCTAATTGATCTTGATTAAGCCGCGATGTCATCAAGTACTCAAAATTACATTCTTTTTGCAAAAATTCACTTAGCTCTAAAGTAGCCTGTAACGTAATTTTTAATCCAGTAAGAGTACTAGGAGTAATTGCGAAAAAAATTTATCATCAACTTCATTTTCATTTTTTGATTTTTGTTTTTGCCTTTCTTCTTCTTTTTATAAAGTTCTCTTTCTTCATTAGCTTTGGCTTCCCAAATCTTCAGATAATCAATAAAATCACTTATTACCTAGCAAAAATAAATAGCATTACTTATTTATCCTCTATCTTATGGTAGTAGAAATTACTCTAGAAAAATGCATGTTTCAGAAAATAGGATACATAGTCCAAGAGAATATCAGCTATGATAAAGATTAGGAACTTCCGCAACTAATAAACTCAAATTCATTGAATTTGACTATCATTTGAAGTTTCGTTTAATAAGTTTCATATTGAAAATGTAAGTAAACTTGCGAGACTGGATTATGTGCAAACATTAGTAGGAATAATGTCATGATAAGATTGGAGTGTCTTAAATTATTTTTATAGTTATATACTTACATATATATACTTTATAAATATTTTCCAATATTGGTTATAATATGTGATCATGTACACATGGTATAATGATGGTTTTATGTTGACAATGGTTCTCCGTTTAGAACTATAATTTTCGCTTTATTATTGCGAAAAAATTGTATGAAGCTATCAAAAGACCTAATGTATATATTAAAAATTACCTTTTTTCGGGGACAATTATCATTTAAACGTAAAGCATTCAAAGGAGTACGTGAACTCATGGCTTCAATTAAATCATTTACTCTTTTAATAAAAACCACTGTTGGATCGCAATCACTGAGCTCAGGAGTAGCGTTCTTATAAGTCGCCATTGCAACTTGTATATTTTTCGAAAAAAGCTAAAAACAAAAAGTTTTAATTTTTCTCATTAAAATTAGATAAGCAGTTGTTATGATTGAAAATTTATAAAAATTAATTTTTATCAAAATAAGAATAAATACATCTTATTATTTATTTTAACTGAATCAGCTATTTATAATATGAATTGTTAGAAATTAAAGATAAATATTAGGCCAGTTACCTCGATGTTAATGATAATCTTAAATTCATTTTAACTTACTCTCGCAGCTTTATAATTATAATTACCTGATAAGCCAACGGGACATTCATCTTTTGATATCCTTCTGGATTTAAATGCTGGGGAGTTAGTTGATAAGCTATTTTTAGATTGGCTTTCAGATAAATTTCATGCAATAATAAAGCTTCCTAATGACTTTTCTTACAAAACCATCTGGAGTCTAAAAAATAAATAACATTTTCATAAATAATTAAATACAATCATTGAAAAATTTGATAGTTGTAAAATTAAATAGGTCACTTATGAATATATTCATTCCAATGCTAACTAAATTGAAAATTCAATCGTGAATAACAGTACACTGGTGTTAAAAATCATATTATAAGAGAAGCTTACCCAAAAAAACAATCGTTTCATAATTTTGTTCCTGAAACATTTTATTAAGTGTGGAAAATCCGAAATAAACCAAAGTCTGCGGTCAAAATTGCATGGATGATCACAGCTACATTGTCCATCTTTGACACCGAAAAGTGTCCATGCTCCTCTGTTCCATTGAGCTGCATCAGAAGTAACGACATCAACATAAAACCCAGCATTCTCCAGTAATACGATGCATTCAATGAGTAATTTGTGAAGAATGGCACTCGTGACAGAATTTCTGCTCAGGAAGCTACCAACTACTTGCACCCAGTTACCCTGAAAAGGTTGGTACATGAAGACTAAGGCATGATCAGCCCGACTGTTGATTAAATTTTCCGGAGTATGTGCCCCCAAGTCTACAAAACCATCAAGCTGCATAGTTCTCCGATTTAGCTTCACGGCTTCACTTAAAGCTACTTCATCTATTAAAAGGGTACCTAGGAGAAAAAATAAAAAATTGTTAGAATGAAATAAATGTGAATCAGATGTAGTCTAACAATAATAGCCAGCTACTGTTAAAAGTTAATGAAGCTTTTAAAGAGTTATTTAAAAATATCAAATACGAATTACTTTTTCAGCTAAAAACTTATGCGCTCGGATTTGTTAATATAATCATACTCGATAGCTAAGTAGAGTTGTTAGATATAGTTAAAATGGTTGCGTTTTTAAGATTTGCATTTTTAAGATTTGCAGTTAGTAGTAAAGTGTGACAGGAATGGTGCATGGATACCCCGTTTTTCATGTGGTTCCATACGTGAACTTTTAATACGAAGAGTGTCGAATATGGCTTTAGGGAAACCAAAAGCGCTATCCAACTTCTGGATATATTTGTTAAGGGTGTCTTTGCAGGGAAGAGGGAGGATTTGACGTTCTCTGAGTCGTTCATATACCGCAGCATTTTTTATACCAAGTAGCAAACATTCATAAACCCACTCAACCGTATATCTTCGTTGTTTGGCATTTTTAGCTTTTACTGCATTAAAACAAGCACGAATTGCTAGTTGTTGCACGGGAGGCAAAATAGAAATTTCCGCTCTTAGAGCTTCATCTTTAATTGCCATACAATTAAGTCGTTGCGTTTCTATAATTTTGATGAGTGATTCATTCTGTAAAGGGTTAAATAGTTAAATAGGCATTTACAGGTGATTTAATTTAAGTTCTCAGATTGTAGTTGATTAAATTTGTATTCACAAACTAAACCGTATTGACGAAATGATAATGTAATGTAACGAGCATTGTATCAAACTTTTAAGTTTATTGAAAAAAATAAAAGAATATTGATCTTAAACACTCACAACCTGTAAATAATCAAGTATACATGAAGAAACGATAAATAAGTAAATACCTACTTTACGTTTGAGGCGCTGAATTTGTTTAGTTTTCAGGCTCTCCTGGTACTTCAAGTCAGTGTACGAACTTTTAATGTCGGGTTTGACTTTGTACGATCGATTTTGCAATTTCCGTCTCAATTGCCGACAAGCAAAGCATCGAAAAAGATTCATTTGTTTCTTATATTGTTCGTCAGGCAATGACACACCAGAACACGCCGATGAACATCTATTATTAATGAGAAATGATACTAGTAAAGTTCATTTAACAAGTAATAAAAAACCTTAGAATTATCATTTTTAGGCAATTGTAGAGTATACTAATGTGCTCCGTACTTAAGATACACAATAATTATTAAGTTTGGTAATCGATTTTTTAAACATGGAAAATCGATAGCAAATTTTTAAATTTATTAATAACAAAAAATTAATGTCCGTAGCCAAAAATGGAAAAGTAATCCAGTCCCTTCACATAACTCACAGTTTTCCAATTCCTTCAAAAACTCCCAAAAATCAGATATTTGGGAAAAATTGGTATTGAATTCTACCGACTCTTGCGTTTTCAAGTTAAGTAACTAATCAAAAGTATAATGTTAACATTACCACAAAAAAAAAAACTGACGTTCGAACATTAGATTCTTATGAATTTTCAAAATTCTTGAAAGCTATTCTATCAAAATCTTCAAAAATACGCGAAAAAATCGAGAAAATAACTTTGAGAACTGATATATTTCTGTGTAATGTTCGCTTCGAAGAAATTTGAACATTCGTTAGCAACCAACGTTCGGAACTTTATGTTTATACTGTGAAAAATAAATTACAAGATCTAAAAATTCTTACTGATATATTGAAGTCTTCACTTATTTTTATACGAAATTTTAAATTCATGGATACTTTATCTAAATGACATAAAACTATATTTTTGGATTAACTAAATCTGTTGTCCAACTCCAATTTTGTGGCAAAGCATTGAATTTCAACACGTTGATAATTGTTAATAAAGAACATTTCTCAAGACGTAATTCAGGAGTAGATAACTCACGTGGCTTGAAATGATTAAATAAACAAAAATTAATGATTATTTTTTTGTAATAATAGTTCTAAATTTATAGGAGACGATATAAGAGACATGTCTAAAGACTTAACTTTTTTAACATATTCATAATTCAGATTGTTTGACTTATTGAAATATCTTATAACATGATTCTTTAATTATTTCATTTACTTTTGTTTTAAAGAATTGAATAGAGAAAAGAACGTGAATATGAAAAAAAAATAATTAATAATTTCTTTTCGAAAGACTATTTGTTTTATAACAATATTTTTCAAATTTAACTCTCATACACTGCTATAATAAATTCGAGTAAACTTGATAATTTTTATAGTGAATGTTTCTTATTATTTATAATAGTATATTACACACCTACGGAAGAAAAGTAAGAAATGTCTCAGATCACATGTAATTGTCGGCCGAGGCGAAGCCGAGGTTGACAAATATGTGATCTGAGGCTTTTTATTTACTTCCCGTAGAGTGTATACTATTTTTTTGCTCCACGAAGGCAGGGAGCTTCACTTTCTCAATATCTCAAGTACTTAAATAAATATTCTAACAAACAAGAGTAATTAGGCCTCCTAATTGTTTGTGCTTTTATCTTAAGTTGCAGAGTAATAATTCGAAATTTTAATTTTTCTTACCTGCATTTCGTTCTCACAATTATCATTTTCTTCAAAATTTTCAAATACGTCAATGCGTTTTGGTGACTCACAATTAATTATGTTTATGAGATCATTACTAATTATTGGTTCTTGGTTTTGTGGTGAGTTAGTTTTATGGTCATTTGTAATTAATAAATGGCATTGCATATACTGAGCTTCGTTATTTTCATTGTTGCAAGCTTTGTTTACACGGTTCGGATTCAACGTCGGAATAGCATCAGGCTTTAGCGAGTATCTTTTTCGAGGTAATTCTTCATAAATTCCAGTAGTCAATAATATTTTATCAGTTTTAATAATATCTTGATCATTAAAATGTAATTCACAGACATAATCTTTTTTTGGGGTGAGATCTTGCTTTAATCCACAGTACCACAATTTTAACAAGTCTGGACACTTGAATAAACAAACAAAAAAATTGACATGAAGTTATATTTGGAAATAATTTTAATAAGTTACTTTGAGTAAAACGTTAGCTCCAAAAAAATGGTAACGATGCAATTTTTTAAAACTAATTCTAAGAAGAAAAAAATTACGTTATACCTTTTTACAATTTCTTTTTAATTTGATCAAAAATGATACTAAAATCTACTGATATAAAAATTTTTGGGACTCTTGTAACATAAATTATTTAAAAAAATATTTTGAAAAAAGAGCACTTATAATTTCCTTTAATTTCTATAGGTAAAATTTTTTTATAATCATTTAATTAATATAAATTTAATTAGTATAAAAATTATTTCTTACAAAAATACTAAGTTAGGTTATATTACCTGTGGCACAATAAATAAAGACGTGTTTCGACTATTTAATTTTAATTTTTATTACGATCTTTTATCCGGCCACTCAAACACCCATCAACTATACATTTATTTACCATTTTAAACTATTATCACTTTGATTATTAATTAAAAAACTAATTAACTAACTGAATGTCAATTTGGTGTTATTAATAAACAATAACAAACGGACGCCATGATCCGGACATTAGCGAACGTAGTGACGCCCTAGCGGCTTCTTTTTGAAAATGATCTATCCTCAGTTTTCCGGACGCACTAACTGTACATTTACCTATGTCGATCGTCCTCCTTATATCTAGCCTCCGTGGTACATGCTATGGATTGACGCAATGTATATGTTTCAAATATATTTATTAATCCGTGATACCATGATCGCAAGCCCGGTGAACCAAGGAATCAAATAACCTAGCTTAAGCTACAAGCCCTTGGCAACTCTTCAAGGTGAAGGGTTCTTCTAATTTTTTATAGAGAAATTATTTTAATGAGAATTTTTTAAAACTGACCTTAGATTTTTTTTTTTAATTAAATTAATAACAATTTTTGATTTTTTTTAAATTAAATTAAGACTAAAAAAATATTTTTAAAAAATTGCACGTGTAATTTTTTTAATTTTCTACATGTGAAATTTTCTTTTAAAAAATTTTCAATAAAATAAATGATTAAAAATTTTAAATGTCAGCTAAATTAATTTTCATATTAATTGAGGTTTAAATTTTTTTGTAAAAAAAACACTTTGCAATTTTTTTGTGTTTAATTTAAAATGACAATTATTTAAAAAATAAAAATACTAGTAATAAATAATTTAAAGAATAAATTTTTTACAGTAAAAACAAAATTTCTTGAATTGTAAAAATAAAATAAAATAAAAAGACTGATGTAGCATTAAATAATCAAGATTACATCATCCATTTGTTTGCGATTTTTCTATCAACATACATAAATGTATTATTTACATACATATGTATAAAGCAAGATCTAACTAATATAATGCCTATGGTAACTATCGATAAGATCGCAAGAGCGGTCATTCCTCCGCTCTGTATATGAACACGTTCATAATAGTCTTATTGTGTACTCAGTAAAAGCTTTTGTTGTCGATGCCTGAATATTATTCATTGATTTCCCTCAGTCCTGTTCCTTTTTCAACCCTTACGCTTTAATTTAATATGTATTCCGCTCGGATAAAAAATCCGACAGGACCTCACGTAAAACTTCAATAAATAATATTAATTATTTAAGTAAATGGCTATTTAATTACTAAACAAATTTTAGCTTCTTACGTAGGAGGGTTCCGGTATTTCTTCTTTGTATGAAAAACAGCACGTGGACTCTTCACAAATGTGTATGTTTCTCTGGTAGATACGGCGGGAATATTGTAAAACTGCAATCCTCGGCTGCACATTTTGCACTCCTGGCATGTTTTTGACGTCATTTTTTTTTTTAAACAATTACTCGCGTTAAATTGATAAAAAATAGACCAAATTTCAACTCTTAAATAAATTTTAAATTTTTTGGTTGTCAAAATAAATAATTAAATTGTAATTTAATATTTTAAAATAATGAAATTAATCAATAAAAATACTACACATTGAGTGTACCAGTTGGAATGTACATACGTTCATTTCGTTTATCAGTCAACTTCCTCGTTACTATAGAAACGTAATACAGGAAATTGTCTCGACATATTGATGTTCTTGATGAGTAAATAATACGCGAATTATTTATTAACAACAAATATTTAGACTTACATGTCAATTAATTATTTTAATTAAAGTATTAAATTAAATTACAACTAAAAAGATATTTCTTACAATGTTACAATTTTTTTTATTAATTTTTTAAGTGAAATTAAAAAAAAAGAAAAATTTTTTTTGAAATTTTGAAATGTCGGCTAACTTTATTTTTATAAAAATATATATTATTAATGAAGAATTATTAAAAAATTTGTTATTAATATTATATAATAATATAAGGAGAAGAAAAAAATATCTTCATTTTTTTATTTCTTCTTTTAAATAATTATTTTTATTAATTTCTTCTAAAAAAAACATTTAAATTTGAAAAAAAATTCAAGTTAAATTTTTGAATAAATTTAAATTTCGCGCCAATATTTTAAACGAATCACAAAGCAGGCAGAGAAGAAAAGTGGCTCCGATTGGTCGAGAGATTTATTCTTATTGATTAACTGGCCAGAGAGGGGATGAAAGCGACCAATGAGAGCTGAGATGAAGGAGAAAGAAGAGAGAATTTTTAAATGGAAATGAACCTGCATGTAGTCAATCGAGAGCTGCGAAATTAGACAAGCGTCCGTTCAGTAGCGCTCCCTGCAACTCAGCATCGTGTTTCGTGCATCTTCTGTTTTTATATTTAATAATAATTACAGCGATATACATTATTGAGCACAAGTTTTAACTGAAATTGTAGATTTATAAAATTCCTTGTGAAGATAATCAGTTTTACAAGAGAGTACGTCTGTTGTGATAAAATAACAATTTAAACGAAAGTTTATCAACTCAGATTGGCAAAATGACGGAAATTGGATTCATGAACAATCCAGTATAGAGTGAGAGAAAGAAAATAAGCTGAGTGGACACTGGGGGAGTGAGATAGACAGACATGTGTCGGTGGATGAATTACTACCATTTGCTTAATAGCTAATAGCTTACACGAAATTTTATTTAGCCTATGCAATCTCTGCACAATGGCTGTGTCTTTATACAAACTTTCGTATCTTATTCTTATTGGATTAGTGGGTATGTATTACAGTTCAATATACATGTTACGTATATATCATGTCTGATTTATATACATATATCTATACCAATACGGTTATTAAATATTTATACATCACAGTGGGTTTATTATTGTAATTGTGAGTGAAGCTCAAACAATCGACCTTCTTATTCCAATCGACCGACTACAATTTTTTGATCCTTTTTTTTATTTTCTATTTATTTCGTTATAAAAATAAATATGTCATTTTTTTTGACAAATATTTTATGATATTAAAATTAACATGAGATAAAAGTGTATGAAAATTAAGTTAGCCGACATTTAAAAATTTTAATAATTTATTTTATTGAAAAATTATTTTTAAAAAATTGCATTTTTAATTTTCTACATGCCAATTTTTTTTGCCATAAATTATTTGTTACAATAATGTTTAAAATGATAAAATGTCTGCTAAATTAATTTTCATTAAATGAAGAGACATTTAAAAATTTTTAATTTTTTAAATCAATCAAAATTAAAAGCAAAAAAAAAAAAAATTTTTTTTAAATTGCACTTAAAATTTTTTCCACATGTCAAAATTTTTTTAAATAAATTTATTAATTAAAAAAAATATTATAAAATTCCCACGTGCTTTTAATTTTCAATTTTTTTATAAAAAACTTTTTTTAAACATTTACAATGTAATTTAAAATATAAATTACTAACTAAAAATATTAAAAAAATAAACATTAATTAATTTTTTATTCTAATACTCTTTTAGATATCTTAGCCCGTAGAATAAAGTTAGCTATGTTTACTTTCGCCAGTCGGCAACATGTAAAAAAATATCTCCGAAAAAATCTCCGAGGAATTTTCGCAAGATTGATAAAACGCTTAGTTATTAACAAAAACAGTTTGTAACTGGCCTAAGTAGCTTGATTGATTTTCAATAAAATTTATTTCTTGAAACTTGATTAAAAAATTCGAGTTTTTAAATCTTCGGGTCATAAAAACTATTAGTAACTGCTTATATATATATATATATATATATATATATATATATATATATATATATATATATATATATATATATATATATATATATATATATATATATATATATGGAAAAATTATTTTGAGAATGGAAAAATTAGCTTAACAGCTGATCCAGTTACCGACGCGGATTGCGCATCTACAAGTGGGGAAATGTTGCGCACGCCGCGATTGTTTTTAAGTTTTGGAGTATCAAATTTATGTCAATTGGAAAAAATTACATAAATTATAATTGCAGCTGTCACAAGAATTATCTTGTAAAATATTTTTTTAGTTTTTAAAATTTAAGTCGGTCAATCTGGACAAATTTTACTCCAAAAAAATAGAGTGTAAAATTTAAGACTAATAAGCTCTTAAAAGTTTTGTATAATTCCCAAGCAAACTCACAAGTAAATGTAACACTACACTCTAAATATGAGATGTGAGAGGTAATATATTTATATGCTTACAGCGATCCAAGGCTGAATGCTTATTGATATTATAAAGAACTGATTACTCTTTTTTGAATATTTTTTTTACTCCCAATCTATGTAACTCATCCTTGTAAATTATTTTAATTTAAAGTTTCATTTAAAATAAAATTTCTTGTAAATGTTTCAATATTATAGCTTCGCAATTAAAATCGTCATTATGAAAATTCTATTAATAAATAATTTTTTTGGCAAATAGGTCTGTCGTCTGTTGTTGGCCATGATATTAAAGGTTCAACGCAATGCGAATATTATAACGAAACGTCGTGTGCAGATCCAACGAAAAACTGTCCAGAAATAGAAAAATGTTCGCCACCTGAACCAGACAAAAGGAATCACTGTTATGTGCTATGGCAAATTGACGAAGTTACTAAGAAGTCTATTGTTAAACTCAAGGTATTTTTTTTTTTTTTTTTAAACTCAAAATAGCAAATTGTCACGGGATTTTAATTTAAAAATCCCGCGTGATCTTCTCCCGGGCTGGTCGCTGGGTATAGCACCGCCAGGGTCCGCCACCTACTGGGCTCCGGCTCAGCTGGTCCCAAGGTTACACCCAAGCGCAATGCTGGAAATTAAAACTTTGGGATCAAATTAAAAATAGATTTAAATTTCATTAAGTTGACATTAATTAGGATTAAGGTTTGATAATTACTAGATAAATATTGAAGAAGATGGTCAAACGTCAATGGTAGCTAGTTGATAATTATTTATTATGTAGAAATTATTTTTGGAACTAGCTGAGTGCCGCGGAGCGTGGTCTGGAAAATTTGGAATAATTTCAGGTAAATAATTTGCGCTATGTAAAATTCTGGAATAATCCAGAGAGGTATTATTAAATTATTTTATAGAAAGATATTAATTAATTCGATGATAAATCCGCTGCCGGTGGGCCGGTCATCGGGAGACTCATTGTAACAAACCCATAAATGTCACTGACTTTTGACTTGCCTCGTGGCGCAGGAACACGAGGAAAAGTAGGGCCGCGGGGGGAGAGATCATTCTGGCGGTAGCGCTCTGTAGCGAGCACGTGGTAAATCACAACATTTCAATTTATCAATTATATTATTTTAACATAGAGTATAATTAATTACGAGACTGAATCTAATATTTACGTCTTAATAATAATGCTCACCGTTAACGTCGGTCCTCTATTTATATATAGATGTTATAATTTGAAATTATTACTTGAGTTTGGTATAACCTTGAGCCAGCGTATTGTGGTTATTGTCATTATATCACATTAACAAAGTAAGAAACTAAATACCGGCTTAAATATATTTAATTCTTAAATAATTAATTGTCAAGATAAATCCAATAATTGGTTTTCATAATATAAATCTGTTAAATTGTTACATTTTATAATTAGGTTAAGTCTTTGAATATTAAATATATTTGTTCATTTCAATAACAACAACCACCGTGAGAATATTTATTTGTCTCTTGAATTTTGCACGTCATATAATTTGCATAATTATTTATTCTCCTTTCTCCTTTTTATTTGTCTCAAAATTGACTCGTGAAAGGCCCTGATTGATCAAGGGTTTGTTATTCTTCCCTTATAAAAGAGTAACTGGCGTCCAATGGGGTTTCTAACCCAGCCTGTGTGTCGACGGGTCATTTATTTATTTTCGTGGGCGACCTGGACAAGGATATTCGGGAGTTTACCTCTCCACTGTTGGCTTTCGGATTATTTTTTTGGTACAAAATTAAGTTGGTGTTTTAATTTTTTTAATTATTTAACTTGTCATTATATTTTTTTTTTTTCAGGGTTGTTTCTTAGACAGTAGAGAATGTTATGACAAACAATGTTGCATAGAAAAAAATAGCGACCGCAAGGGAAAAATGTATTTTTGCTGTTGTGATGGGGATATGTGTAATCAAAATTACACGTGGGATCCTCAGCCGACTGAAGCGCCTAAAGATCATGGTAAATATTTTTAATTCAGATATCTGAAAATTAAAAAAAAACGTTTTTATTTAAAAAATTATAAATGCAACTTTTTAAAAATAATTTTATAAAATTGGTTTGTTTAAAAAAAATAATAATTATTACAGAATTAACACCAGTACCGAATCCCGAACAACATGTGATAACACTTGTTGTGTCTGTATTGGTGCCAATGCTGTTGCTGACAGTTATTTTGCTATCATTGTTTTGGTGTTACAAACAACGAAAGCTCGGATATTTCAATGAGGTAAATAAAAATTTATAGTTGACAAGTTATGGCAGTCACATAGTAAGTAGAAAAATAATTTATCGTAAAACATG
The DNA here is from genome assembly GCF_013202065.1 of Cotesia typhae. NCBI lineage: Eukaryota > Metazoa > Arthropoda > Insecta > Hymenoptera > Braconidae > Cotesia > Cotesia typhae. The sequence goes on along the minus strand of NW_027423756.1, from coordinate 13,293,123 downwards.
TTTAGGTTCCAACACTAGAGCCACTTCCCTTGCCTCAGCCGTCGCCGAATCTGGGTTTACGACAAATCCACCTGGTCGAAATAAAAGCCCGTGGTCGTTTTGGAGCAGTATGGAAAGCTCAATTTAAAAATGACATCGTTGCTGTTAAAGTATTCCCGATGCAAGATAAACAATCATGGCAAACAGAGCAAGAAATATTTAAATTAGCTCATATGAATCATGAGGATATATTACGATTTATCGGTGTTGAAAAACGCGGCGACAATCTTCAGGCTGAGTTCTGGTTGATAACAGCTTATCATGAAAAAGGATCACTCTGCGACTATTTGAAAGCCAATGTTGTAACTTGGGCAGAAATGTGCCGTATTGCCGAGTCAATGGCGCGTGGATTGATGCATTTGCATGAAGAAATTCCTGCAAACAAAGCTGATGGGTATAAACCCGCGGTAGCGCACCGCGACTTTAAATCGAAAAATGTTCTTCTCAAGTCCGACATGAGCGCATGCATCGCGGACTTTGGACTCGCGTTGATATTTCAACCTGGAAAACCTTGTGGCGACACTCATGGACAAGTACGGAAAAGTTTTTTTTTTTTTTTTTTAACGATAATTTGTACTCGCAGCCTTATTTAGTGTTAATTAGAAGTCTTGAATTATTTTTTTTTTTTTTTTTTATGTAATGATGATTAATATTACAGGTTGGTACTCGACGATACATGGCGCCAGAAGTATTAGAGGGTGCGATAAATTTTACACGAGACTCATTTTTACGTATTGACATGTATGCTTGTGGACTAGTGCTCTGGGAATTGGCGTCACGGTGTACGGTACAAGACGTAAGTTCTCAAGATATTTATAGATTGCTTTAAACATATCAAGTCTAATAAAAAAAAAATAAAAAAAAAATAACCATTTTTTTTAATTTTATCTAAAATTTCAAAATTATTATTATTCATAATTTTAAATTAGTAATAATAATAATAATAATAATAATAATAATAATAATAATAATAATTCAAGGTTTGAAATATAATTAGATATAATATAGAGTATATAAGTTATAAATTAAAAATTTTTTTAAATAAATTTAAATGAAAAAAAAAAAAAAAAATTATAGAAAAAATTTTAATCATTAAAGACATTAATATGAATGAATGAATATTAGATTGAAAAAAAAAAAATTATTAAATAAATTAAATTATTCAGGGACCTATCGGGGAATACAGATTACCTTTTGAAGAAGAAGTTGGTCTTCATCCAACTCTGGAAGACATGCAAGAAAGCGTAGTGCTTAAAAAAGAACGTCCATTGATACAGGAAACATGGCGAAAGCATCCGGTAATTGGACATACAATATTATATCACTTAATATCAATTTATAAATGAATTGTTATTATAATTATAAATGAATATTTTTTAGGGTCTTTTGTCTATTTGTGATACGATGGAAGAGTGCTGGGATCACGACGCTGAGGCACGATTATCAGCGTCTTGTGTTATGGAAAGAATTACTACCTTGAGTAGAAGTCTCGTTATCAATTCGTCGACTCTAATTCGCGTCGATAATACCAACGATTCAGTCATCACCAAGGAATCTAGTATGTAGTTAGTCTGAATGTATTATATTTATACTTGAATCGCACATCTCCGTTTCTTGTATTATATTTTTTTATCTATAATAATCGACAAAGAACGCTGATAAATTATTCATTTTTTTACTCTAAATTTTTCATTAGTTTATTAATCTGTGTGATTATTTAAATTTTCATAAAAATATAAAAATAGCGTATTTATAATTAGTTAATTTGGTTAGAAAAAAAAAAATTAAATTATATTGTGTAATTAGAAAAATCGTAGAACTGATATTGATAATTAAAATTATTTGTAATATAAAGTAGAAAAAAAATTTATAAATTGTAAATAATATTAGACTCAATTTAAAAATAAAAATATCAGTGTTCTTTGTCATTGTCAGAATAATGGAGAGTATTTTGAAATGATTTAAAGTATTGGGCCGAAAAAAACCCGATTTTGTGATGAATATATAAAAAAAATACCGAGAATTAAATGGTTAATTATTAAAAAATAAATTAACGAATAATACTCTAATGTATTGATGATATGAACGTTTTAACAACCCTTATACGATGTACCTGGTAGACACAATCGTGTTAACCGATTGATAGCCATGAGGAATTCAATAGTTCAAAAACAAATCGCTATTAACAGACACAATATTATTTAATCTGCTTTTTTTCATTTAACTGCTTGCGGAAATATTGGTCACATCTGTAGAAAAATCTTTTCTTTTTTCTCTATTCATTTTTAATTAATTCGCGTTATTAATGCCAAAAGGGCGCATCTCAACATTTGCGGCTGCCTAATTTCAAAACATTAATTGACAATTTTAAGATTTTTTTAATTTTTTTTAAAAAAAACTTGATAAAAAATTTTATTTATAAATAGAAAATATTTTTAAGAAAAATTACTTAAAATTAAAGTCTAAAAGTTTTAAAAAATGCAGAAATACTGAAAAAAATCAGGTATAAAAATTTTTGTGTTTTAAAATTGGGCAGCCGATCTCTGCAGAGCCAAAAAGGCGTATAAAAAAATTTTTTTCACTCCAAATAATCTAAAGATGTTTATAAAATTTAGATCTGTAAGAAAAGTGAATGAAAAAATTTTTTGTATGCTTTCTTTTGGCTTTAAGATAAAAAAAATTCTAAAGCTAAAAGAGCGTATCATTTTTTTTAATCATAATTAATTACTAGCTTTAAAAAAAAAAAAAAAAAAAAAAGTTCACAAAAAATTACTAAACAAAAAAAAATACATACATATATGATTTTCCGATTTTTTTTTTTCAAATAGAACGTTACAGCTTTTTTTTTAATTCAAATCCATATTCTTTTTAAATAAAATGATTTGAAAATTCATTTATTTTTGCCGGTGATATAATTTTTTTTTAAGGCTTATAATTAATTATAATTAAAAAAAAAATGATACACCTTTTTGGCTTAAAAATTTTTTTGTCTTAGAACCAAAAGGGCGTATAAAAAAATATGTATATTGAGATGCACCCTTTTGACATGAGTAACGCAAATTATATTTATAAATTATAATTTAATTTTGTTTTTTCTTCGAATCAAATTTTTAGATCGGCACTTGCATGTGTGAACCATACAAGAGCCACGGATACATTATTAATTGTACAGTTCATCGAGGAAGATTTTAAAGGATGAAAATAGTAAGGATAATTATTAATAATAATTAGAGAATTAATGACTCATTTTATCAATTTAATTTTAATAAAAAAAATTCATTCTTTAATATTAATCAGCTATTTTGTAATTAATTAAATTTTATAACGGACTACATGTCTGCCCAGTATCGCTAATTTTTTTATTTTTCTATGTTAATTTATAAAAAAAATAATATATCATACCGACGCATAATTTACAACAAAAAATACTTTAAGTTTTTTTATTTATTAATTGTTAATTTTTATTTTTTTATTTTTATTTTAGATACTGGGCTCTGACAGTGCCAAATATTAATTAATGCTACGTAAATATTTTATATGTTTATTTAATTAAAAAAAAAAAAAAAAAAAAAAAAAAAAAAAAAAAAAAAAATTTGCCATTTAATTATATAAATATTAATTAATAATAAGATTTATAATTGTTAAGGTATAGAATTTTATGCGAGATCTGATCGAACAAATTTTCGATAATTAGGATTGACAAATAATTGAGCATTGCTAATTATTATTATAACAATAATATTAATATTAATATTAATAATAATACTATTAAAAATATTTATGAATTTAAGTCACTTGACATATCGACCAGTGAATTAGATGATTATAAATTAATTATTATAATTAAAAATTGTATTAACAGCGTATTGCTTTATTTACCACGAGCTAGTGGTCATCAGCTAAATTTTTTTAACATATATATTGTAAATACATTTAAAAAAAAAAAAAAAAAAAATAAGTAACACTTGAATTAGTTTTTTACATGCTAAATCTATACAATGTCTCATTTGTTCTTATAATTACTCACATGTATAACTCAACATCTTGTTTTAAGTAATTTTTTTGCCTTGTAAGACATCAAGTGCAAGATACAAGATTTATTTATTTTTTTAATTTTTTCCTTTCAAACTTGAACAACGAGGCTTTTGTAAAAGACTTTTTCTTAGAACTTGTACTTTAAAATTTTTTTTGACATACATATTAAAATCTATATTTATAAATAAAATTTTTTTATTTAGGAAAAATTATTATATATTTTTAAAAATGCATGCTCATTAAAATTTATAATGAAAAATGTTTAAATTTATTGTATCGAATTTTTTGTTAATATTTGCCAGCAATATTTATAATTATAAATTAACTTATAAATGATATAATAATTTTTTTTTAATGAAGAAATTATTATTATGATTATTTAAATGACACTGAAGTTAATTATGATAAAGTTAGCCGACGTTTTTAATTTAAAAAAATTTTATTTTTTTTGCAATAATTCTTTTAATAAAAAAAAAATTTTTTTAAATTTTTTTTTATCAATTAAATTACAACTAAAAAATATTTTTAAAAAATTGCACTTTTTTTGTATCAATTCTTTTAATAAAAAAAAATTTTTTTAATTTTTTAATTGAAATTTTTTCAATAAAAAATTTTGAAATGCCGGCTAACTTTATTTTGATTTAAAAAACTATTGATCTGTCATCCCAGGATAATATTGCGTAACATGTTTTTTTATTTACAATTTACAATGCTAATTTAAATATATGTGGTGGCAGAGACTGACTGGATGATATAAACTTGTTCATAATTTTTTATAATTAAACCATCAGTGATAATATTAATTAAAAAGAAAAAAAAAAAAAAAAAAAAAAACATTGTATGCTTTTTTCGTATTGTTGATCTAACTATATAAGTGTTCGTTATAATGTTTTTCATATTTATCATTAAATCATTATCAGTTATTAATCACTTTAAGATTTTAATAATTCATTTATTAATAAAAAATGTAACAGCGTCATTTTTTAATTAGCTCCGTAATTTTTTGTGTAAATATTAACTAATAATAATCCTAGGAGATTTAAGACTAAGAAATAGAAATAATCATAGTTAATTAATAAAATGTTTCTACCAAATTTTTTAATTGTAAAAAATTTATTAAAAAAAATAATTGGATATTTTATATTATTTAATTGTAAATTAATGAATTAATTAATAATATTTGGTTTGTAAGAAAAAAAATATTTTTGAATTTAAAGGAAATTTTTGAGGATCGTAGGAACATTTTATTGTTAAAAAGTAAAATATTAATAAATAAGAAACACAAATAAGTCATAAATATGATAATTTTTATTTTATGTAAATGTATACATACGTATATGTTTCATCAAATACGAGCGAATCAATAAAATTGAAACGAGGCCAATTTATATTATGATTTTTTTGAGTTGTAGCGTTTCCTTATGTATCATATACTCATATTAACTTGTCTTACGCTCAATGATTTATTATATATATATTAATATTAATTTATCTTTTTTATTGTATATAATATATCATATATATAACATCATTTGAATAAGACACAAAGCGAAAACATTTATCTATTAAGTTGTGATACAAAACAATGTAATGTTTGATACTTGGGTTATTTTTATGTTTTTAAACTCCATATATTATATATGTATATAACTTTATTTTTTTCCTGCAAAAGATACTTTCCTATAAATAAATATGTACCAGCAGATTCAAAACTTTTATTTTTATATCACTAGATTTTTTATTAAAATTACAACTAATGATAAAAAAATTTTTTTAAAAATATTTTATTCAAATTTTAAATTAAAAAAACAATTTTTTTTTTTTTACTAAAAATAATTATAATTTTTTTTATTAAAATTACAATTTATGAAAAATTAAAAAAAAAAAAAAAAACAATTATTTTTTTAACTAAAAAATAATTTAAATTTTTTATTAAAATTAAAAATTACGATAAATTAAAAAAAAAAATTATTTTTTTGACGAAAAAAATAATTAAAATTTAAATTTAATTACAATAATTTCAGATATTAAAATTAAAGTCTTAAATCTGCTTAATGATATTCACCTCATTTTTTTTTGTTAATAATATAATCTTTGTGATTTAACATGATGATTATAATAATAGATATTCACCGAAGCTATCATACGTTTCCATACATCGAAATATATACATTTTGTCCACAATTATTTTCTCCCTCATTTTTTATTTTTCTCCAGTTATAAATAATTATAATTTTCTTTATAATTTTTTCTTAAATATATGACTAAGTATCTAAAGTCGAGCGTTATTGCATAATGATAAGTCACTTGTATCTGTACAGTGAGTATTTAAAATAGTACAACTATTATTACTAGAGTACTATTACAATTACTCTTTGATTAAAACTTAAGTCGATATGCAGGTAAATACGCAAGATATAATAAGCAATAAGCAAGTAAAAAAAGATTATTTTAAATATACCGCACAATGGCATTGATATAATTTACACATTTGTGACATTTAGCTGAATTTAAATAATAAAAATTATTATTAATGTATTTGCGCATTAAGCGTTTTATCTAAATAATATTTTTAAATTGGATTTAACAAAAATTATAAAATGAAACAAACTGATAAACTTATTTGCCTATTTTATCTATGATCACAGTTATAATAATAATAATAATAATAATAATAATAATAATAATAATAATAATAATAATAATGTTATTACTACGCAATTAACGTTACACTGTATATATGTACAACGGAGTTCTCTTTAGATAATTAAATACAATCTGGTATCGAGAAAATGACTAGTTATAATATTTTTATTTATTTTTCATCGATTAATTATCTTAAAATAATTATTAATAAAATATTACAATAAACTCAAAAATAAAAACATCATTAATTATTAACCAATAAAATAATGATTAATCTTTGCAATATTCATAATAATATTAAATATAAATATAATTAAGACAAACTTTATTGATTAGTTTTTCATCTTTGTTCTTCATTTGATACACTGTACATTAATCTAACTTTGTCATGAATTTTTTTTTGTTAATATGAATGTAATGACACGAATCCAAGTTATTATTGCCAACCGTGACTTTAGCACACACAATTATTTATTTATTTTTTTGGATAAATATCCAACACGTGAGTTTTGAATTTCCATGCGATTGATGATTATCAGTATAAAGTCTTGGGCTAAGTCTGACAAACGCGCACGCAAGCTCTGGGTACTAAGCCCTTGCGATCACCCTTAGCGCATAATAACCATTTGCTATCTACCTCCAAGATAACTTTCAGTCTGTCGCCTTCGTTAAAAGATAAGTGACCATTGTCTGACGGAAGTCGATGAGTAAGTGTCCGTACTTCTCTAAAAATAAAAAAAAAATATATTTAATTAATCTTTTGAATAATTTTTAAATAATAAAAGTATTTATACATTAACACTAATTTTTTTTTTTTTTAAATAATATAGATTAAAAAATTTTTAAATAATTAATAATAATAAAAAAAAAAAAAAAAACTTACTTGGGTGGCCGCTTTAATTGGGTATTAACTTTCGAAGCAGCCGGAGTATTAGGTCTTGGCAGAGAAGTAGAAACAGCACGTCTCTGCGGTGAAATCAAATTTTTTTCCTTCGCAGTAAGAGCATGAGTTTTATAAGGTAACGAACTTGGCCTCGTTAAATGACTTCTCGGAGTGCTATTATGATCTTGATCAACCCGACTGGTGCGCCTGAGCACTTCCTTCAATTTCAAGTCTGTAGTTTTCTTGGGCAGCACCTTGCTAATACTCGGAAGAGATTTCTTAACAGGAATCCCAGTAACCGGAGTTTTATTCTTCGCCCCCGTAATATTACTCGCCGGCTGATTGATCGGCGAAGTAAGCAGCCGCGGAATTTTAGACTTAGTAACACTAGTGGGAGTTTTTAATGGAGAGGATGGAGAAGTAGCTTCTCTATCATCTTTGCCACCCATGAGCTCCCATTTTTCCTGAAGCCGCCTGAATTTGAGTCCACCAGCAGCATTATCTTCATCATCATCATCATCATCATCATTAGCTTCACCAGCAGTTCGGACATCAAAACTCGACCTGGGTAAATTCTTGCGAGTGCGATTCAACGGCGAGTGCTCCAAGCTGTCAGTGTAATCCTCAGAGTCGTCATTAGTGAGCTTGTCAAGGACAGGAAACATCTTGGACCCAATAGCAAGATTGCTCCATCGTTTTTTAATGTCCGAGTTATCATTATTGACGGTCTCAAACCCACAAGAGCGCGGCCTCGCTTTTTTCGGACTTGGAACGACACTTTGTTTTTTATCAACACTGCTATCATTCGCCCTGAGGCTGTTTACATGACTAAAGCTATTGTGCAATTGCCGGTACTGGTACAAAAGATCTAATTGGAATGGACACAACGCAAGTGGGTCTAACATACTGAGAAAAGTGTCGATTAATTTACGTGAATTGGCACAACCTAGCGCAGCAATAAATAAACTACTGCTATTATAATGCTTGCGTAATATTGTTTCGCGAGTACACAAATACGCAAACCATGCATCTAACGCCCTTAAATTAAGCAACCCAAACACAAAAGCATGAAATTTAAGTAATCCTTCAGTCATAAAATCCTCATTATTTATTTTCTGAACAAGTTCATTGAGAGTATGCGTCAGCGGGCCTTGCTGAGATGAAGCTTCAACCACTTGCCAAACGCTGTTAGCAATAGGCCCGAATGTTGAATTCAACTGTGGCTTTAAACCGTCAGACATTATTGCATACAACGCTGGGCACAAATTACTCAGACATATTTGCGAGCATTCAACTTTGTCATTGTAATCTCCCGACCTAGAATTTAATTGAGAGTTCCAGAATTTGATCAGTAAATCAACGGCTTTGCTAACTGAATTAACAATCAATTGTTTCTCTTCCAGGTTGATTTTTTTATCAGTTTCTTTGTTGTCTAAAAATCCCCGTCGGTTTACCGCAAAATTAACAGTTTTTTTCTGAGACTCCAGCATCTCAGCTCTGACAATCTCTTTGTTCATTTTCAACGCCAAGAATTTTCTGACATACGATCTTAATTTAACATCAGGATCCTCACCGTCGTCGCTGCTGGATGAAAATCCGCTGCGCTTTAGAAACTCTTCTAGCTGCTTAACATCATCACTGCTCGACTCAAGATCTACAGTCTCCGGGACTCCGTAATTACCGACTTCTCGCATACGCTCAGCGTATCGTTTCTCCTCAACTTCATCAACGTCCTTATCAGAATCAATAATCCTCCCGTGTCTCAACAATTGCAAGTCATTATTAATATAATAGGGCTCTTGCAAAGACATGCGTTTATTTGGTTCATTATCAGCTTTCAATTGGTCCTCGACTTCCTCAACGCCGCCCATTTCAAACATACTGTACCTTTTATTAGTACAAGTTCTATTCTTCCGCAGAATGCTCCTCGGCAAAGGAGGCCGAGGCGGGACTTTACCAGCGTACTCGCTGGAATTTTCTTTCTCTCCATGCGGCAAAGAGATAGACCTTTTTGGAAAGCCAACTTGACCAGTTAGAGTTCTTGCCTGGTGACTTACGCGATGAGATTTTTTGTCCTGGCTAATTAAACTATTTTCTGAGCTGCCACTGTCATACCGATATAAATAAAGCGGGTTGGTGCTGGTCTGCTGGTTCGTTGAGGAATCAGTGAGAATTGTTGAAGACCCGCGGTAGCCTGAAGAAGGCTGGGTTCCAGTGCTGCTGCTAGATGACACGTTGGTAGGTACTTCAACAGAACGTCCCTTTTGTCGCATCGGAGGTGATAAACAAAACAGGGGTTTTTTAGTTTCCTCGCCGAGTTTTATGTGACTCGGTACTTCAGGGACGTCGTGCAAGATTTTACGATACTCTATCGGCAGTAAAAATGTCAACGATTCCCAATCTTTGACGTGAGAGAACCCACGCTGCTTCAGAGACTCAATGTCATTGCAGGAAAACGGTCTGCTGTTACGACCAGCTTTCTTCCAGCTCATTCGCTCTTGAGGCTTTAATGCCACGTTGTCTATTTTTACCTCCTTGCTGTTTAAGAATGATAGATCAGGTAACACGTAATTCGGGTAAACTACATACACAGGCTTTTTGTCAATAAACGTCTCGCGTAAATAGGGGGGATAGTAATCATTTTTAGACGGCAAAGTATAAAGGAGTGATGTCTGTACTCCGTTGTCTTCAACTTCTCTTATCGTTTGAATTCCAGTGGTCTTGGAAATCGGTACTGACTCTTGCTCTGGCTTACTCCAGGCTATTTTAATATTCTTTACAAAGTCACTGTCTCTTAATTGCAAGTCCGGGATCATTTTATCATTACTAATTTCAGATTTTAAAATACTCTCGGACAACTCTTCAACAGACGGTGACTCTTGCTTGAATTCTTTAATAGATGGCACACGTTTAGATGTATTGCTGGAACTGTCGTGACTTGTTCCAGAACTTTTATAGCAGTCTGTTTTAACCCAGTTTATTGAAAAATCATTCTCTGGAATGTTATTTTTACAATTGTCATTAATATTATTATGAATTCTTTGAATCTGTGTATTTGTGTTTGTTCTGCTTGTACTGCTACTGTTGCTTGTAGGCCAACCATTGTCACTGGCTGAGTCTGACTGATCGAGCGTCAAGCTCATGCCTTCCGCGCTCATGCTTTTTTGCTTCATAAATAATTTAACCAGACTCATATTTTGAATTTTCTTCCCACCAGAGATATTGCTGTTCGAGCTCTCGTTCACAGACCTGCTCATCGTAGAGCCAGAGCTGTGGGAGTTCTGGTGATGCAACTCTGCTGAGTCCATTGAAAAATTCAACGGGATATTTATCTGATCAATGTCACGCGTTTTTCTCAAGTCCGGCAAACTCAAGCTCTTTTTGATAGAATTTAACATTACAGTCGCGGGGATTGTTGTTGCTTGCAGGAAATTTGGAATTGTGTTATTATTACCAGACCCGTGTCGTTTCATTACTTTGGTCGCTGATAAATATTTTAAATTACTCCAAGTTGTGTATATTTTAGAATCCGAACAAGCCATTGAGTAGTCCAACATATTTTTCAAGTCCATTTTTCTTGGGTTGTAATAATTTTCTCGTACTTCATACGCTTTATGTTTTTCTGCAATAAAAAATTTTTTTCTTCAGATTGATTATTAAGAATTAGCTGAAATTAGTAAGACGAACATTAGTACTATTTCTTTTTCCCTACCCTATGTACAATCAATCATTTGTCTCTATAGGAATTATATGTAGTAATATGTATTTTTAAAAAATAAATAAAACAAAAAAATACCGAGAGAAAGATCATTGAATTTAAATTGACTAAAAATTTACGACGGTAATAATTTAAAAAAAAAATTAAATAAATAAATAAAATAAAATAATCACCTTGACTCTCGAAATCCACTTGAGAGCCATCGGAATACATCGTCATGCTGCCTTCAAAAGCGATTGTATAATTGTTCTTGTTATTAGCTTGACACGTCAATAACATGTCTTCGCAGTCCAGCGAGTCAACGCTGTAACTACCACCCGGTGGCAGAACTGGAGTTTCTTTAACTGGTGAAAAAAGCAGCGATGACTTGCAAATAGAAATTGTATCCGCGGTTGAACAGGCTGAGTCTTCGCCCTAGAAAAAAAATTATAGCATTAGTTACAAATATTATAATTATAAGAATTATTAAATTAATTATATCCCAATTGACATGCTGCTATTAAATTAAAAAAAAAAAAAAATGTATTATTTAAAATAATAATAAAAATAATTTTCGAGTCCCTTGAGCAATGGAAGTCTGTCATGCTTGATTGATTGATAAGCGCAAACTGATAATAAAAAATGATAAATAAATTTATTAAATAAGCAGAAAATAATTAATGACATAAAGCTTGTTGTTTATTTTTTTTTTTTTTTTTTTTTTTTTTTTTTTTTTTTTTTGGATGCAGTCCATTTCATACCTGACTGCTAGTATGAGGACTGATTGACGAACCAATGTCGATTTTTTCCATCACTGAGCCAGATATGCTGGCATAACGTTCCCTTTGATAGTTAAACTGTTAAAAATTTATTACTGCTTTTAACTCGCCAGTTATTGAAAGTATTTTAATTTATGTTCATTTTTAGGCTCTAAAAATAAAGTACTTGAGTAAAAATAAGTAAATATTACCTCTGACTGTTGAATAGGATCGGTACACATAACAGGTAAAGCTGTAAGCAGAGTATGTATATCTGCGGTTCGGAAACTCTCCATATCAACTTCAGCAAGATTGGCATCCAGATTTCTTGCCAAGTCGTCGTAGTAACCCAAGTCCTCTTGGGTGTAAGAAGTAGAAAGTGATGAAAGTACACTTGGATGGACGTGTAATCCTCCATCTCGATAACTGAGCAATAGATTTTATTATTTGTTAATATTCAATTACTGTTTTGGTAATTAAATGTAAAATCAATCAAAGATACTAAATTACTTCTAGTAATTAATTTTATTGGGTTTGTATTTAATAAATATTGATCGGAACTCCGGTTTTTAGAGACTGAATAATTTTGTAAATTAAAATATTAAAAAATTTAGAGAATAAAATTTGTATTTTTAGACTAAGAGAAGAAATAAAATTATTATATTTGTAAATATTTATCTAAAATTTTTTTAAGAAATAAGAGGATAATAAAATAAGATCTTAGAAAAATTAAAGCTGAGCTATTGAATTAATGTTATTCTAAACGGTAATAAAACTATGTGAAAGAAAAGTCTACCGTTTTTGACTGGAGATAAAAAAATTAAGGCATTTAGATAATCTATCGAAAACTAGAACAGAAATTATACCTCGACCTTAAATTTAACATTCTTTTTGAATAACTTCATTGTATTCTTAACTGTTATCTATACACTGAGTCACAAACTTTTTTTACATATATAAATAAATCATACAAACATTTTCTAAAATGTACCGGTGTATTGATTCTCAGTGTATTGTAAATAAAAAATAAATTTATATAAATTAATTTCTATTTGATTTAACGACAAAAAAAAATTTTTTTTTTAAATTGTGACAAATTGAAATTTTAATAAATTTTTTTACCCATAATCGATAAACCACTGATAGTCCGAGTTATCTTGAATAAATTCCGAGCTTATGAGATCCTGAGAAATAGGATCTGCTGGATTGGAATTACAATCCGAACCGGGAGTCTGTGGATCTTCCATCATTGTAGCTCTCTTACCAGCGCCTATAATTAAACAAAAAAAAAAAAAAAAAAAAAATATATATATATATATATATATATATATATATATATATATAAATTGTGGTAGTAGCAGCAGTAGTAGTATAGTAGAGCACTTTCAATTATTCTCTTCTATAAATAAATATCCAATAAAATAAATCTTTAAAACTCCATACAATCCATAAATTAAATTAAATTAAATGGATTTAAAACCCACGGTCCACGATTCGCGATACACATTGCATCATAACTCAGATAACTATTTAAGATGTTAGTGCATCTATTAATACTCTAAGTGTACCAATTATGAATAAATTTTTAGTGTTTGAATTATTAATAAAGCATTGTCAATTGTAAACATTATTATTATGTTGAAACATACACCCAGTATGTTTTTTCTTCATTAATTCTATAACACTTCACATCCTAATTTAATATTTATTTATAATTTTCTGTAATTAGGTATCTGTGTTAATTATTAATTAAATAGCCAAATGATTTTACAATTTTAAAATGAAAATTAATTTAGAATATATTTGATAATTTTTTTAACAAATAAATTGTGGCCAAAAAAATTTTTTTAAATAAATAATCCAATTTTTTTGTTAAAAAAATTAAAAAACTTTAATGTCATCATTTTAGAAAATAATAAAAAAAAATAATCGACCATTTACGAAAAAATTATAAACTAGATACGAGAAAGTTCAGTAACGCCTTTTAATTTCCCTTTTAATAGAATGTTGTTCAACGTGGTTGCCTAGACAAATAACAATAACAGCTTAATAAAGTTATCAGGACATTTAACAAAAACAGCGCACTCGATTTCTGAGTCTAAAAAAAATTATTTATTATTATTATTATTATTATTATTATTGTAATAATATTTATGGAATACAATAGAATCCTATTTCGAGAGACTATTACTAACCTTCTCACATAGCAATTGCATGATCGATCCAACTCTCGTACGTAGGCGATACACTTACAAACAATGGGATATTATGACACATAACGTGGATAAATTGACTTGGATAATATACTGACACTAAGTCGATTGTCGAGCAACAATTTTTAAAGATAAATAAACAATTGCACTCTAGAAGAAGTTAAGTAGGATTATCTGAGAGACGAAAACATCCAGACAACCACACAACGTGTTCACCACCTCGTCATTCGCGGCACTACTGCTGCTCTTATAATTTCGAAATGTACGATGGACGTTCAGGGATATTTAACACATTCATACCTTATCTGTATATACAACTTAGGTTTTATGCATATTTATACTGTGTGTGCCGGAGAAAAACCAAGTGTAGGCCGTACTTAATGTCGTCACGCAAGTATGGCGGCGTTAATTCTAATGCGCATACGCGGCAAGATAATTCTGATTTTTCCCGCGGTTTTTTCAAATGTTTAAATTTATTTTTTTTTTATTTTATCAATATTAATAATAATAATAATAATAATAATAATAATCAAATAAAATTATTGAAATTTTTTTTTTTATTAATTGAATTATAAAAATTTTAATCTTTAATGATAATAATTAAATTTATAGAAATCTATCAATTTTTTTTATTTTTATTTGAACTAAATTATTATCGAAAAATTTAAAATGATAATTATATTTATCATAAAATTGTTTTCAAAATGAAAAAGATTATTATAATTATTAATAAATAAAAAAATTTTTTTTCCTAAAATTTATTCTCTAAATATAAACAGTTATTTAATTGTCAAAAGAAAATTTTTGATTACAGTAGTTAAAATGTTTCTTTTTTTTTTTATCTAACGGCTTTGTCATACATAATGCGTCATCGTATTCTTTCCTGTACGTGTGACGAATGTCAAATTAATTAGCAATGCAATTATATTTTCATTATTTATTAATTACCACCCAACCACAATAGAAGTCCTTTACAAAAAGTTATTTAATTTAAAATTTCCCTTAATTAATCCTCAATAATTCTCTAAAGACGCGCTTTATATTTTTCGGCAAAAATTGTAAATATAAATATGCAAATATTACCTAAGCGAGTCATTTTTATAAAAATAAAAATAACTGTTGACAAGCCACAATGGATTGATAAAAACTTTTACCGAACTTTGCATAAAATATTTACGAAATAAATATTTAAGAAAATCACAGTAAAATAATACACGTCCATAGGTACAACTGAATCCGCTTACGGTTTAATACTGACTACTGACAAGAAGCTAACGTATACTTTCATAACATATTTTACTGGTAGTTAATCAGCGACATTATTACAATACACGACTACTTAATATAACTGAAGATAATAATAATGAAAGAAACTTTCATTGTCTTCATAATGAAGGCATAAACTGCGCATGAGTTACTGTAATAAGATATTTTAGTTTTTGAGTTCATTGACTAAAAAGTACTTGTATTATTAATCTTTAAAACATCCATTGTCAATGTTAATAACAAACTAGACAATTGTTTTGCAATATTTTTATTAAATTGAATTACTCATCGCGAATATTGAACGAATTTTCTAAAGATGAATCGTAGTGAAGTTTTATTGCTTTGATATTAAATATTTTATCTTTTCAATCAAAGTGAGATTAGAGCGCAAAGAATACTTGAAGTTTAAACTTGAAAAATAAAACTTATTTGAGGATATGCGATACAATGTACAATGTATTATATACAATATACAATACAATAAAAGAAGAAATAGTTCAAGTGCATGATGCATTTTATTACTGGGCGTATACCGTTCTTACTCTATACCTACTTCTCAAGTAGATGTTGCACAGAAATGTCGACTGTATGAAGTAATTTTAGACAACTTTGAGTCTGGTGCCTCTGGGTACAGCAATAATAACGAGTTAGTCTTTCTGGCAATCTAAAAAATTACTGCGAAATAACTTGGTACTTACTGATTTTATTTCATTTATATACATGAAATTTAATCGCTTTCTTATAACTTTTCTTTTGCATTCTTAACTTTTCTATTTATTGTTTCTCAAGTATTTAATGAAAAATTCTTTAATTTTCAAGTTTATTATTTTTTATTTAAATTTTAAATTTCTTCTTTGGTTTATTCTATTATTTTAAAAGATATTGCGATTCATTTTTTAGTATTTGGGTGGTAAAAAAAAAAAAAAATTTAAGTGCATACAATTGAAAATATATTTAACCTTAGTTGTTTTATGAATTTGACTTGATAAAATGTTGTATATCAATTACTTTACCACACACATGGCTCTTCACCAGCTGTTAAATTCATTTTGACATGCTGGGTAATGTATTAGTCAGTGTAGAAGAATTTTTGTGAAGTCACGTGTTTTTTAGACAGCTTTAGAATTTTAAAACAATTTTTAATTGTGGATAATTTATGAAGAATGAAATAAATTAATTAATTTTTCTCTAATTAAATTTTAATTAATGTTATTTAATTATATATATTTTTTTATGTATATTGCCGATAGGGATAAATAAATAAATAAGAAAAAATTATTTTCTTCAAAAAATCAAAAAAAAAAAAAAAAATTTTTTTTAATAAAAATTTGACCATGGTTTTTTTTTTTTTTTATATTTAATTATTTACTAGAAAAATTAAATATCCTCTTTAATAAATGATTTTTTTTTTTTTTTTAATTATAGTACTAATGTTTTTAAAAAATAGTTTTTATAAAAAATTTTTTTTTCTTCTGATTTTTTGAAGAAAACAATTTTTTTTAAAATAAAATTTAAATAATTTTTTTTCGATCATTTTCCTTTTTTTTACAAAAAAAAAAAAAAAAAAAAAAAAACGAAATAAATTTTATGTTAAATGTATGTAAGTTTGAATCGTTTGATTTATAAAGAGGAAGTGGGATAAAGTTTAATCAGCCACTTAAAGGTACTTATCGCGTTATTAGAACAATCATACATCATACATCACGTGATTAATTGGGCTATTTATAAACTCTGGATCTAATTGATAAATCAATAACGATTAAATTAAAGAAGAAAAAAAAAAGAATTCTTACGTTTTTTGTTGTTTTTGTTGCACTGATACTTATTATTGACATTAATCCATTTCCGAATTTTATTGCGCTTATTATTGTTATTATCGTTGTAAGTATTGAAATTATTGAAATTATGGATATAATAAGGCGGCGAATGTCTTGACAGAGTCGGGCTCACACGCCCAACGGATAACTCAGCAATCTTCATAATTACGCACAAAAAAAGCACTAGCATCATTTGAAAAATGTACTAGTTGTACATTAGGAAGGCTTTCTAATGCCTCTGCTCTTATTTACTGCATCGTTTGTCTTTCTATTTCTCTTCAGAGTTTTTTACCACTAATGCTCATACACAGCGAGTTTATGTATTCAAAGCACAGAGTTAAAAGCACATAAAGTTCAAATAAACAAAAATAAACAAAAAAAAAAAAATTTTTTATACATAGTTCACTGCACCATTTATGCTCTTATATTAAACATGCACTGCATCTGTGCAGTACTTAATTTTATGAGCTGCAAATTAACGTCTGCATTTAAATGGTGTCACTGTTAATTCAATTTATTAATTTAATAAATTAAACGTCAACAAAATAGTAGTCATTGGTGTACAAATTATTTTTTCAAAGAAGACATTTTTTTTTTTTTATTTCTTCTTTGAGGCTCGTATTTTTAAATATGATACCGAATGTAAAAAAATTATTTACATTGATATCAAGGGACAGATATGTTTACATTGATAAATAGTAAAGCTATCTGACGCTTTTGAAATTGATATCTAACAAATAAGTTAACTTGTTAGCAGTAAATAAATTTAATTAAATAATTATAAAAGAAGAAATATATAATTTATGCTAGCAAAGTTTATATTAATTAAAAAAATTGACATTTAATAATTTTTATGATTTTTTTACAAATAAATAAATTGTACCAACTTATTTTTAAAATAAAATTAATAAATGAATTTTTTAAATTAATAATAAAAGAAGAAATATATAATTAACAATTTTAAAGTTTAAGTAAATTAATAAAATAAAATGTACAGCAGTGTCTACTCGAGGAGAAATAATTTGAAGGGTAATAGTAACAACTACCAATTTATCATGATAATAACTTAGATGACGTCAATGTAAGCACATTGAGTTGTGTTAAATTGCAATAAGTGATGATGAACGAATTGTTCCAGTTAATCGAATGGCTGATGTGATAACATAACAGGGTGTCGTTCTCATTTGAATTATTGTTATGGTTCAATGAACATAGAAATTCTATTTCTGCAGACAATTGAATTGTTTTTAATTGTGTGATACAAAAATTAACCGACACTTGGCAATTTTTGATTTTTTGAATCTATAAAAAAATATTTAGAAAAATTGCAATTACAATTCTTCAAATTTTTTTTAATAATTATCTTGAATAAAAAAAAATTCTAAAAATTTTTAAATGTCAGCTGATTTAATGTTAAAATAATTATTATTTACAATAAAAATGATAAAAATTAATTTAGCAGATATTTAATCATTTTTAGAACTTTTTTTGACAAATAAATTATGGCAAAAAAAAAAATTGACATGTAAAAATTAAAAAAAAAAAAAAAAATTTTAAATACAATTTTTTTTAAATAATTTTTTAGAATTAATTTAATTGTTAAATAAAATTAAAAATTAATCAAGTGACAGCTAATTTTAATGTCATATAAAAATGATAAAAATTATATTTAACACAAAAAATCATTAATTCAATAACTAACGCACAAAATTTATTTTAAAATCCAAAATGTCACTTCCGGAGTCTTTATTCAGCGCGTCACTCAGCTGAAATTGCACAGCGAAATATAATCCAAATAAAGTTCACCATAGATCCAAACTAAAGATGATTGAAGTGAGTGATCTTCAATAAAATATCAAAGAAAGTTTATCAGTAACTATTTACTCGTGTTAATGGCGGACACTCGCGATAAAATGGCGAAGAGTTATTATTTAGATATTTTATTTAGCCACAAGCTTTACTTCAAGCTCGCCTGTAGTTAACTGCTGGCTTGGACTTCAACCGCGCGGGAGAACACTTGCACACGACACTACACGACGCGAACGTTTAATCTCTATTAATAAATACCCGGAGCAGGGTACGGCGAGAATAGAGTTCTGCCAACGCTCATCTCATACACGAACTATGCTTCTCTTCACTTACTTATTGAATCAACCCTGCTGTTAGACTTAACTTGCCACTTTATTATCATTTTTATTTTCCAATAAAAAGTTATTTTTTATTTTTATTTTATCTTTAGATTATTATAAGCTTCATGGTTATTTTTTTTTTTTTTTTTTTTTTTTTTTTCTATATAGCTTCACTTTTAAGTTTTTCAAACTAAATAATGAGGTTAAAATTTTAAGATAAAACTCAAGTTCAAAAGGTAATTATTAATGAAAATTAATTTAGCAGATATTTAATAATTTTTTAATAAATAAATTATGGTAAAAAAAAAAAATTGACATGTAGAAATTTTAAAAAATTATAAATGCAATTTTTTAAAAATAGTTTTTCAGAAAAGATTTATTTGTTAAATAAAATAAAAAAATTATCAAGTGGCTGCTAACTTTAATGTCATTAATTTTTAAATCAATTATAATTAATAAAAAATTTTTTTAATGTAATGATTTAATTTTCAGAAGTTTATTAATTTCAGTATGATAAATTTAATTTATGAAAAAAGAAGACATACTTAAATATTATTTTTTAAAAAGTTCAAAAAATAATCAACAGTTGCTGATTTTAAAAAGAGCGAACGGAAACTCTTAAAATAAAATTTCTGAGAAGAAATTTAAAAATTGAATTTAAAGTTAAAAATAATTAATAATTATGAAATATAGATTTAGTTATATTAAAGAATAAATGTTTATTCTTCACTCAGAGTAAGTGCTCCATTTTTTTTTCTTTTGTTTTAAAAAGTTATTCAATCCAAAGTTTTAGATTGTCCTAGATTTTAAATTCACCAAGCAAACATCAGTTTTTTAGACATATTTTTCTGGATGAACATAAAAGTAAAAAGTGGCTTTTAAAATAAAAAATTCAAATAAAAAAAAAAAAAAAGGATTCTAGTAGTTTGATATCTAATTGAAGGTAATTTTAAAGATAATATTAGCCGCCGGCAGACTATCCCCTGTGACCTTTAAACTAAAATACTCTAATATTTATCCACCCGCATCAATTTCTGACCCAATTTAGTCCCTCTTCTCAATTCAATATATTTATAGTATAAATTGTATTATATATTATAATTGTAAATATTTACTCAACTTATTTTGTTCTTAGGCTAAAAATACAAAAGCGATGCTCAGCAAGAGAGTTTAAGGGCAAAAATAAACTTAGATGTCATATTTGAGCCCAACTTGGCTACCAACGGATCCAAATCTTAAAATAGTAAACTAAACCGGTAGGTATTTTGTTAAGGATTAAACATTAAAGGTATATTTATACTTTATGCCACATGTGTATCAATGTACCTAACTCACAGTAGTTTTTTACGTTTTACAGTAAATGGAGAGTACCACGCACATGTGAGATGATGCATGTTCGTTTAAAATAACAGCCCTCGTTGATTCAAACCGCATATATGTGCCAAGCAGTAAACCATAGAGAATAGAGAATTAAAATAAAATAATTTTCTTCTTTTCTTCTTTCATAGCTCATCGATTTAAAATTGTAATAAAATAAATCTGACGATTTATTATATTATTAATTATTGTTATTATTTTTAGACGCTTATATTTTATCAGGGTAATTAAAACTTTGAGTTGGAGGGTTCGTCGTGCTTTGAAAGTTTCTTCCCGAATTTTAGTGGAGGTTATTGCTAACTGGGTTACACAAAATTGCCCATTGCTTTCATTCTTGGGATCAAACATTAAATATACAGAGGGGAAGAGGGTGAACTAAAAACTATTTCTTCTTGGAATTATTAATTGTTGAATTAAAGTTTCATTTTTTAGGATTTAATTGAGAAGAAATGGAATGTATCGCTTCACTCTAAAATATTGAAGGTAATAATTAAAATTGATAAATAATGTAACCCAATTGATTTGTTGCATAATTCTGTCAGAAATAACAACAGCAACAATAACAGTCCAAGAAGAAAAATCTAGCGGGACGCTTAACTTCTTACTTCCTAGAAAATAAGCACCAGTTGGAAGAGATCCAAGCATGTTGGCAAGACTCGATTACTAACGACAATCACAATGCACTTTTTGAAACTTTCTTTTTATTCTATTCCCTCCTATCATTATTTATATCGTGAACTCTGTTGCGGCTGAGGGCTTTGATGAAACCTAAGAAAGTTATATGCTACGATATAAAACAACTAAAAAAGATGTGTAGAGAGAACTAGAAGTGTTTATTGATTAAAATAGAGATGTATCAACACTACATGTACAGTCAACAGTTACTGACATTTGTAGAAGGACAATGACTTGATAAGTAATGCTTACCAACCTGGATATAAAATTACACCATTTTATTTTTATTTCTTCTTTATTAATTGTTAGCGTTTTAATGTTGTTAGTTTATAAAATGTGACTGATACTCTCAAACAACTCTCCTCAAGCAACCCTATTGGATGTTTAAGGTTTCAATTTAATTATAATACAAACTTTGTAATTAGTTTTCTAGAGCAGAACTCAATAAGTAGTTATTTCCATTGAATAATATTCAAATATATGAATTTTTAAATATTTATTTAGTTTAAAATTATAAATTTAGAACTATAAATTATCCATTCCCCTTAATAATAACTTTTTCATTATTTCTTCTTTAAAAATTTATTTTTTTAAACAAAATTTCAACTCTATTATTATTATTATTATTATTATTATTATTATTAAAATTTACGTTTTTCACAATTAAATAATAACAATAATATTTTGAAAAAGCACTTTGAAATATTACAAGTATTCTTTATATTTATTTGTTGCTTTTTTAAAGATTTAAGAACCTTTTTTAATGAAAAGCTGCAAATATAGTAAGTGAAAAAATTTTTTTTTCTACTGTCCTAATTTCTAAAATTTCTATTCTGATTTCAGAAGGCATTTGTTCTAAATATTAATTCCACACTTTTAAATCAGCAAAGTGAATTTTTATAAAATAAAAGCTTCACTGAATACAATTTTTTTTATCCACTTCAGTGAATTGAAAAATCCTCTCAGCAGAATTTATTTCCATCGAATTAGAAATATAAAAAAAGGAAGAAAGAAGAAAAAAAAAATATTTCTGAATATTTGTTGAGAACTCAGACTACAATTCTCAAAGCTTTAGTCAATATTAGAGCAATACTCACGTTCATGTTGAAGCTCCAACCAGAAAATCGTTAATCCACGGTCGTAGTTTCACATTCACACAAACTTTATTTTCTCCAGATTTAGAAGGTGTTTTTTTTTTTCAATGCTCGAAGAGTCAATTGAAAGTATTTTGTATTTTGCGACATAATAATTAACCAAAAATAATTTAACAAGTGTAAAACACAAGATGTTGAATTTGAGGGTGGATAAACTGAGTCACAGAGTGAAGGAGCCCCTCCTCGGTGATAACAACCCCTGTTGAGTGGCAAGCGCGCATGCTCAAGCTCTCAAACGTCGGTCAAAGGGGATGATTCTTGTTTCGATTAAAGGAGCCAGCCCTAAGCGTTTCGGAAGTTCTCGGATTTTCTCTTTTCCGCATTTCTTTCTGATAATCCATCAATAAAACCTGGTTGTAAAAAAATCCGGCAATCGATTTTTATTTTTTTTTTTTTTTTTTCAATAATTAAAATAATTTTTAATTATTTCTTCTTTTGCAATAAATATTTTATAAAAAATTCTTCAAAAATCTGAAAGAAAAATTTTTCTTTAAATTTAATTAAATATTTTTAAATAATAAAAATAAAAATAAAAATACCTGTAATAAAATTTCTAATTTAAGATTGATCATTAAAAAAAATTTTAATTTCATGAATAACAAACAGAGAGTATTGATTTTCACAAATTTAATGTAAAGGTCTACTGACTAGACTTGATATATAAAAGTCCATAGATTGAGGGCCATATAACTTCTCGAATATCTCCCGATTTTTATCCGTCGTATCTGATTCCAACATTATTAATCTCGGAGAATTTTTTCCGATAATTACTATCGAAAAAAAAGTCACTGAAAAAATGAAATGAATTTAAAAATATTTAACAAAAGTCTCAATTGATCTGTAAAGCAAAATTTAAGAAAAAATATGTCCCAGTTGGCTGAAAGGAGCCAGTTTTATATTGATTTCCTTTCTTTTGAGGGTGACAAATAGAGGCGCCATTCGGCTATAATAAAATCCTCATACTCTTGCCAAATATTTATTACCTTGACCATGATCCAGGAAATAAAAAAAGTGGTATAATATTTCATAATAGCTACAATGAGCGATGCTTTGAATAAATTTATGTCTATTATTTGCACCTAAGGCTTTTATTTTTTTAGGTACAAAATAAATAATTTTATAAAAATATAAATAGCCCTGTAAATGGTATACTACAACATATCAAGAATAATAATTTATCTTTCTGTAAACTCTAGATAATTTTTCACTAAAGATTCAACAATTGTTTTTAAATGGACCGATATTCAAGATTTATACTTCTATTCAAAACTCTTAAAAAAATTGACGTTAATACTTCATATTAACAATTTTTAAAAGCTAGTACCTATTAAAATTGATAAATTGTAAATTTACTTGTTTAAAAACCAATATAATATGACAGTCTTAGTAATTGACCCGACAAACGCTGATTATTAATTTATTCTAACATTAATTGTCAACCTTAATTTGCACCACTCTTTAAATAGCAATTAATTATAAATAGGTTTATTTTTTTTTTTTTTTTTAATGTACATTTACTATTAATTTATTCACAAGTGTTAATTACAGTAATCTTAATGAGTGATGCAAAATAAAATACTGCTGAGTACTCCTACCACATTATCCTAAATAAAATCAATTATTATACTATTGAAAAGTTTTAATTAAGTGTTGACAATAATTTATAGATTTAGGATCATCATTTTAGTAGTGCATTTCCAGTGTAAAAATTATTTAAGAACATAATTAAGAGTTGTACCAAATTAATTCTCTTTCAAACAGGAATGTATTGAAAGTAATTTATTAACGCCAGGATTTTTGCCGCAAATTTAAAATAATTAATTCAAATTTTTATTTAGAACAAAAGTTGTTCAAAAATTAATTTTGTAAAAAAATGTCTTGTTTTTTTTTTTTTTTTTTTTTACGATCAATAATTTCGCCGTAATTTCAAAAGTAATATTCATAATTATAAAAAAAAAAAAAAAAAAAAAAATTATTAACTATTATTTAATTTAATTTAATCCCAAAAAAAAATTTAAACCTTTCATTATTTATCTTAATTTTTGAATTACAGCGAAAATATTAGTTTTTTTTTGAAAAAACATAAACATTCTTTTTATAAAATTAAATTTTAAACAATTTTTGTTCCAAAAATTCGCCATAAAATCAAAAATTTGAATTAATTATTTTGAATTCGCGGCAAAAAATTTTGACCCTAGTATTTAAAATGTCCATAATTGCTCTTTAAACGATTACTTCACAAATAAAATAATAAAACTATTGTACAAAATAGTAACTAGACATATCGTCTATTCTTTGGCGTTTTTCGGCACCTTCTTCGCCCGAAAATAGCTATAAAGACAATAGCAATAGTAGCAATCAGCACAGAGCCGACCGCCCAGACAGCAGTGCTCATTCCACCTTTGATTAGTTTCCCAGCTTCATTATTATGTTCTACTTGCTCTTCAATTCCTTTATTATCTTCCCTTTTAACACTTCCATCTCCCTTCTTAACATTAACCGGCGCTGCTTCAGTAGTTTTGGCCACTTCTTTGCCAGAATTTTTATCCGGAATTTCTGATGAGTTATTTGTTTGCTTAGGCGCTTCTGTATTCAATGGAGGTTCACTTTGCTTATGAGACTTAGTTGTCGCTTTTTTTGGCATGGCAGTTGTCGGCTTTATAGTTTCTGTGGTAGAAGGAGTATTTAAGTCTCTTTGGTATTGATCCTCCAGAGCTTCTAATTTTTTTTCAAGCTCCACCGGCAGGCTACTAACTTCCTCCTCGTCAAGCTCATCCAAATACTGCTCTAATGGAGAAAAGTAACTCAGCAGAGAATCCACAGAAACGTCGTATAGTTGTAAGTAACTTTTCATAGCTTGGTTCCAATTTTCTGCGCTTCCGTGCTGTATCATTTTACTGAAAATTATTTAAACCGAATTTTTATTAATTATTTTATCGTAATTTTCATTAAATAATTATAAAAATTAAAAACTTACATAAAATTGTGATTGATGGGTATTTTTTCTAATTTTTCTGATCTCACTTCCGTTGATTCCATTAAGTACTCGTAAATTTGGAAACCAATTATTGTTCCCATAAATTTACTGTAATAATTATTTTCAATAATTTATTTTTATCTTCTTTAATTATTAAAATAAAAATACTTACGAAAGATACGGACGATTACTTGTAATAAAACTATCATCTAAAAATGTTGGAAGATTTTCGGAAGAACCGGGTACTATGTGTTCATAATCTAATCTGTTAAAAGAAAATATTAAAAAAATTTTTATATGTCTATTAAATTCAGTATCATCTTCATTTCCATTACCTATATTTCCACCACGAATTCGTTAAATTTTCTGGATCAAAAGTGTTATTTTTAATGACATCTATTCTCCACTGATCGGCGCTAAAATAGTACGCCATTCGCGGAAGCACATCTAATGCTGTCATCATAATAGAGACAAGGTGAGCTTCTTCAGTTTTATTAGTCTCATTAATTAAATTCAATGTGGTGAGCCATGCTTGACTTGAAGCCAAAATCCCGAATAATTCTGATACTCCTTCTTCTAGCGCTGTTGAATAATTTTACCAAAGGTTAATATCCTTAATCACAATAATGTTATTATTTTTAATTATAAAAAAAAAAAAATTACCAGAATATCGATTAGCGCCATTTACAATAGGCATACTTTCTTCAGACATTTGATGGATTAAAACCTTAGCGATATTTTTATGAGCTGATAAATAATTTGAAATTGATGGCTCAGAACATGTGTTGACTCTTAGTCTTCCCTGGCGACAGAAATTTACCAGCCGGGATGGACACTGGCCTTGGAAATTACTCTTATCAAAAAATTGTGCTTCTGGTACATGTTTTAATGTTATGCTTGCTAGTCTAGATGCTGATTTGTATAAATTTTTTCCTATAAGATTCTGAAAAGGAAAATTATTGTATAAAAAATTAATTAAGTCATAATTTTTTTAAAATAATTAATTAATTAATTAATTTTTAAATAAATAATTAATATAAAATTACCTTTTGCCAGAGATTTTTCCTTATTTCAAAAATAAAATCAGGATGAGGTACTATGTCCATTGCAAGAGGAGTCCAATCATATCCTTGAAGGGTTCCTTAAAAAATAAAAAATTAAATAAAAATTCCTTTAAATAAAATTAATAACTAATAAAATAATTTATTTATAAATTTACCAAGTAAATGAGCAGGTATCCCCTCGCCTTTAATGAGATCTTTGTATCTTAAAGTTAAACGAGTTTTAATAAATTTAACAATTTTATCGTAGAGAGATGAAATTTCACTCCATTTGTCTTTGGCTTCATTATATCCATTTTTGTATTCACTGAGCATTTCCCAGTACTCTGTTACATCATTAGCGCCTATGTGCAAGAAAGAGAAACAAAATTAATGCCTATTAGCAAAAAATAGAGATTTAAAAATATTATAAACAGAGGAAATAAATAATTGTAAAAAGGATTGCTTTTAAGGGACATTTATGATGTCAAGCTTGTTGATATGCAAGAAATAAGGAAGAATTGCGTAAAGAAAATACTCAGGAATTCCATGAAATTATAATTAATAAGCATGTTTATTTCACTGACCGTTCGCAATGGCGGCTTTCTGAACAAGCTGCAAATTGTTTGATAATTTTGTTGTTAGCGGTTGTAACGTTTGATGCCAAGATCTCCATGCTTTAAACTTATCTTCAGCAATTGCATTCTGAGCCAGTGAATCTTCAGCTTCTGTACAATTAAACAAATAATTATAAATACTTTAAAATAAAAATTTTAAATAATTATAAATAAAATAAATATTTTAAATTAACGATTAAAAATCTGAATAATTTATCGTTTAAATAAATAGAGCTCAAATTACTTTTGCGCAATGAATTATTTGATCCTGATGTATAATTTCCAGATAATCGTATTAATTCAGCTTCACTGACAAATGATACAAAGCTTGTCCAGTCTTCGGGCTCAAGCAATGCATCACCCGGTTTACTAACAAGGTTCAATTTGTATTCAATCTCAGGGCTTGACAGAGTTTCATTTATTCTCTCATCAAAGTCTTTCACACATTTACGCTTTATTGATCCATATGCAGTCAATGAATTTTCCTGGAATAAAGAATAAATAAATTTTTAATATTAAATCATCATTTAAATAATTTAAATAATTTTTTACCCATGATTCAAGAGTTTGGTTCGTTGGATTTTTAATAAATGTCCATTCAGATTTAGCGGACTTGAAACAAGCGTCTTCATAATCGAACCCGGTGAACTGCAGAGAGACATTTAATTCCTTGTCCGGATTTACATTTTCTGATAAAACATCTTCAAATGCATTTGCATAGATTATAACACTCAAAATCGCATAACACCACTTTAGATTCATACCTTGTACCTAGAAGAAAAAAAAAAAAAAAAAAAAAAAATATTTATTTACAGTATAAAAAATTTTTATCAATTCTTGAAGCAATAACTCAAGTAAAATTCAATCGCAAATACCCTGGAGACAATAATGATAGATAATTGATCTCACGGACAGTAATCTTCAATTATTTAATTTCTCTGGGCAATTGCCAATGAAGATTGCTCGAGTCAAGGAGATTAATATAGTTTGATTGAATATTTCTATTAATAATTATTTTTTATATTTAAATTATTTTTCTAATTTACAGAGAAGAAATTTAAAAACAACTTTGCAGATATTAAATTTAATTAAAATTATTTAATTCAAAAATTTATTTTAATTAAATTTTATAAATAAATGGCATTGTTTTTCATGAGAAAAAAAAAAAAAAAAAATCGTGAAAGTATTATTACTTTTAAAACGACCTGGTCCGTAAGTAAAAACAAGTCTACTGTAAAATGTTACGCTATTACGTAATCGCATTGGACATTCGTTTTCATACATCAGTTTTTTTTTTTCAAACTTGTTTTTTTAGCAATTTTATCTCAATGATTTTTAACTGATTATAAATGTTTAGTGCTTGTCTTCTTAGTACAGAGTCATAGAGAATTTTTTTCCTTAACATTTAAAATAACAGACGATAAGATCATATATTTTTTTTATCTATTGATATTTTGACATTCTTTTTACAATTTAAAGATCATTTATACATATATATTTGTTTTAATTTAAAAAAATATTCAAAAAATCGGATATCCTGTTACTTCAAATATTAATTAATAGTTTTATAAATTATTTAAAAAATTGCTGTTTTTTATATGGTAATAATGACATCACGTGACCTGTGTAATTTTGTATTCATTGTATTAGCTTCTACTTTGATTAAACGTATTATTAAATACGTCCCCTGTCATGGTTCGAGTGAATAAAATTACCATTCAGTTACTGATTGTCTTGGTACAAACGTATGATTTTTATTCAATTTTAAAATTTGTAAAATACTCAAAAATAAATTCCGAAATTTAAAATTCAACATAAAAAACTTTAAAAATTTATATAATATATAAAATAAATTTATAAACTATTAAAAAAATAAATTATTCAATCTTACTATTTGCGTTTTTTGAATTTTTACTATTTTTTTAAAAGACTTTTGTTTAACCTTTGGCTTTGTGTCAAGGTTCAGACCTAGATGCTGCGCTCAACAATTATAGTACATTTAATATTTCTCAGCCGACTGTTTAATATTTATCATTATAAATACTAACATTGTCAATAATAATTCATAAAAGATTTAATTATTCCACGTGGCAAGGTGATTTTATAATTATTAACTATTCGGAAAATTCACATTAATCACTTACATCTTTTATTTTCTATTTTTTATCAATTAATTCTGATAATTTTTTTTTTGATAAGATACCAATTGAAAAATTATTTTTAAATTTTACTTTTAATTTTTTGTAAATTGAAATTTTTTATCCATTGGGAAACACAAAATTCCAATTAAACAGTAAATTTATGAATCATACTTTGAATAAATTTTATGACTAATAGAATGGAATATAATAGAATATAAATTCTTCATTAATTTAAGCTATCGAAAGATATTTTTTTATCGCAGTGAAAGTCATGAATTAAAGGCATTCCTTTTTTTTTTTTTTTTTTTTTTTTTTTATAAAATTATCTGTCTAGTAAAAGTATAGTAAAAATTTTTTTTTTTTGATGAATTAAAAGTTGAATTCATTTTTAAAAACAATTTTAAACTTGAATAATACATAATAATAATTATTTAGTAAACCTTGGCGCTCCGTTATTGTATGTACTCGATATTACAACAATTATATTTAATTGACAATTGAATTTACATGATTTCACACTGAAAAAACAATTAATCATTAAATAAAAACAAAAAAATCAGCTGATTTTTATTTAATGGAAAAATTTAATTTGTAAAAAACTTGAAATTTAATTTAAAAAAAATATTTTTTCTAATTTAATTAATTAAAAAAAATGTCAGCAAACTTTAGCAATATAAAAAATGAAATTTACCTTTAATTATTTTATAAATTTAAATTATCAAAAATAAAAACAGACGAATTAACTCGTCACAATTTAAGAAGAATATCAAAATATCTTTGAAGGATTTAATGCCACTGTTTCGTTATGTTAAACTTGGCCGGGTATTTTATCAAGCGATGCCGACTCAACTGCAATAATGTATACACTTGACTGATGTTGATGTACACGAGTAAAACTCAGCACACTAATCGCTCAACTACACACAACGAGTATAGTAAACAGAAAGATCACACACCGAGTCCAACCTGTGAATAACGAGCAGTAAAAAAGTTTATATATTATATTATATTATATTATATTATATTAATGACAGATTCAAGATAATGATATGATATAACAGTACAATTATATCGACTACATATAATATGTCTGATCTTAAAAAATTAAAAAACAATTTTGGCGCGATTCACTCGCTTACTAATGACAATTAGTTCAAAGTTCGATTGATCGCGATTCTGTTTAGTTCCATTACAATTACACTTTTTATTGTTATTATTACAATATTATTATGGTCAGTATTTTCATGTAAGATATGATCGAGTACTTTCAGTCATAAATAACTCTAGTTAGATAGATTTACTTCCACTACCGCCGTGACATTTTATGACACTGAAGTTGACAGATATTAAAAATTTTTTAGCAATTTAATTATTATAAAAAAAATATTATTAAAAAATTTGACATGCAAAAATTAATAAAAATTATAAGTGAAAATTTTTGCAAGCAATTTTTTATTGTAATTGATTTGTTAAAAAAATTTTTTAAATCAACAGCTGAAGGCTAACTTCAGTGTTCTGACATTTTATATTTTTCTTGTTCTTCTTCGTTGTTGGTAAGATAGGTTATGTTACCGCGTTAGATAAAACAGATCCTGAGAAATTTATTTATTTTATATAGATGTCAGATTTTATTTTATTACTGACTTTTCATGTCTCACCGTTTGAATGTTTATATTTACATTATAAAAAATTTTTAATTTGTTTAAATAAATTTTGTGAGTATTTTCGGTTAAATTATTATTAATTAAATAATATTTTATTGAACAGTTGACAGCAATGTTTTAATGTGTTTTCTTATTCTCGATTGTGTCTTATCGGGATTCCCCGAAGTGAATAGTTGTTGTCAATTTCATTTCCAAAGAATTTATAACGTTGCATTACGACAAAAAACAATAGATCAGTAGCTGCAGAAATTAAATATAATACTTAAATTAGCAGAAATTTGACAATTTATGAGTTTTTTAATCGATAAAAATATTTTTGAAAAATTGTAATTGGAATTTATTTAATTTTCTACATGTCAAATTTTTTTTCAAAAGAAAAATGAAATAAATTTTTAGAAGTTGGCTAATTTAATTTTCATAAATTGAATTATTTATTTACGACATTCAAGTTAGCTTTCACTTTGTTCCATAAAATTATTTTTAAAAAATTGTATTTTTAATTTTTTTAAATTTCTAGATGTCAATTTTTTTTTGCCATAATTTATTCTCTTATAAAATTTTTTAAAATTAATATAAATATGTGCTACATTAATTTTAATTATTTATTTTTGATTTGTTTGAATAATAATGATTTTTTTTTTATTAGATAAGATTGTAGAGTGTATCAAGCAGGTGATAAAAAAAAAAAAAAACAGTGTTGATTTTTGTTTGCTCATAAAAATATATCAGATTATTTTGTCTTTGTGTTGATCTTTTGTGCTGAGCGCAGTATAATGACAATGGATTTCTTGAAAAAGGAGGTAATTTTATTTTTTACAACACTTATTTAATTAATTAATAATGATTTGATGTTATTTTTAATTTTTAGTTTCGAAACTGGCACAGTGGAATAGAAAAAAAAATTCCCTGTCACTTTTGCAGTGTCAAATTATCTGATGAGATTTATTCATGTGATTTTGGTCATGACGTGTGTCAATCATGCAAAACTGATTCCTGCATAGCTTGTAAAAAATCATCTTCGTTTTTTCGGAATCATATTGCTGAATTTTTAATGTCACAATTGAATAGTTTGAAGGTAAGCTTTTTTTTTATAATTATTTTAAATTTGTGATATTAAACTTAGCAATCATTTCATAATTTTGTGAAAAATTCTTAAAATTTAATAAATATCTGCTGAATCAATTTTAATTAAAAATTTTATTAAATTATAAAACTATTTTTTTTTATAAATATTTATTTTTAGAGTGATGTTGAGTCATTGGATGACTCTGTTATCCCAAAGACAAAATCCGAGTGTAAAAGCCAATTCAGTCAGACAAAAATTGCACACAAAAATAAATTCACTCAGACACAAAATAATCAAGATAATAAAATCAATCTGGCAGCTAAAAATGTTGAAGAATCCGTCGAGAATAAATCTTTATCTGTCGAAAAATCAGAAGATAAGCCAAAGAATAATAAAAATGACAATTTGTCAAATACTTTTGGTATATATCAATGTTGGATTGGCCGTGATTGCTACCTCAAAGGAGATCAAGTGTCTATTTTAGCTCACATAAAGAGTCAACATCCTGAAGAATTTACTTCAGTAAGTAATTTAATTTCTAATTAACTTCTAATTTAATTTAACTTCTAATTATACATTTTTCAATAATATCTAAAGTAATAATTGATTTTTATAGCAACCTTTCAAAGGCTGGCCACACGTAATAACTTGGGATTTAAATTACTGTGAAGCTAATACTCGTGAGGATCGCGCTTTCGAGATTCAAGGTGTTGGATTATTTGTCCTGCATATATTTGCGATCCATGAGCAACATCTAAAAGCTCATGTTTTAATGTTTGATAGTGGAAGGACGGCTGTTCAATATCGATATGAAATGGAAATAAAAAGTGACGATAAAAAAAAATCATTCAGCGCTACAGTGAGTAAAAATTAATTTTTAATTTTAATATTTAATTAAAAGTGTTTTAATTTAAAAATATTTATTAAAGGTTGACAGTAGCAGATTGCCGAGAAAAATTCTTCACGATCGTAACAAAGGATTATTTATTAATGAAAATTCAATGTTACAAAGCACAATAAAAATGAAAATGAAGTATAGTTGCACAGTTCAAATAATGAAAATTAACGAAACTAATGAAAAGAAAATTCAGGACAATTTTGTAAGTCCAGTGGTTGAAAATAAAGCAGGGAATCATAAAAATCCAATGACTCTGAATAAAAAACAATTCAAGCCAACACATAAAAATGCAAATCAATTTAAATATAAAGGTAAGCCAGGATTGTTGGATCTTAGGAATGTCAAGATTGCTGATTGCTCATCAGAGACTACTGTTCCTGCTCAACCTTGTAAAAATAATTCATTCAGAGTAGCAGAAAATTCTCAGCTGTATCCTAATCTTCAAAAAGAATTCAGCTACCAGCAAATGACGCCTCAGAATCCTCATATGGCGAACAATAATTTTAACATGAATATGCAGCAGCCGATGAACGTTCAACCGAGTCCGTTTTATCCCCAGCCACCTGTTTTTCATAATGAGCATCATCAACGCAATTCACCACCGCAGAATCTATTTGCTCATAATCCTCTTCAAGGGAGTAATCCGGCTTCTGTTCCGTTCTCACCGTCTGCTCCTCATATAGATATGGAAGATAATTTTCATAAATCGAACAAACCTGGAAATTTTACTGGAGTTGATTTAAAGAGACAGAAATTGATTCAGCGCCAGATTGAAGAACGAGAAAAAAAACGGTTGATACAATCGGGCGCTTCGACTTTGGACACTTCTCGGGAAGAAAGAAGAAGGTCTAAAAATGACTTTGATTCACGTGGAAAAAAAACTAACGAGTGTGTTTTATGTTAATTACTTTATTTTTTCATTTTTTTTTTATTAATTAAATTAGAAATAAAAAAATTACACGTATAATTTTTGAAATATTCCACATGTGAAATTTTTTTTTTAATAAGTTTTCAATAAAATAAATTATAAAAATTTTTGTATGCGATGAAATTAAATAAGTTTTATATTACAATTATGTATTTCTTAAATATTTTAAAAAATTATTTTTAATATTAATAAATTTTTATTTTTATAAAACAAATTACAGTTTTAGATCAACGTAAAAAATTTATATGATTATAAAATATAATTAGAAGAAATGTGAATCATAATTATACTAAAAAAAAAAAAATAATGTAATTTTGAACGCAGAATAATTTTACATAAATTTATTTGATAAAAAATTATGTAATTTTATTATCAAATCATTAAAAAAAAAATTTATTAATTTAATATAAATTAACTTTTCAGCCGTTGATAATTTCGCTACAAATGGTAAGAAGAATATTTCTCTCAAGAGTTTTTTTAAAAATTAAATTTTAAAATTTTATAATTTAAAAATTTTTAAATTATTAAAAAAATTTCTTCTCAGTGTAAAAATTAAAATATTTTATTTTTTAGGATTCTAGAATTTGAATTTGCGCGCGCAAACGCGCGCCTTGACTATAGAATTTGCATATATTTTCATGCTTATGATATATTCAACCAATCACATCACGAATAAATTGGTTTCACATACATTTCATCTCTGTTTTAGGGTGCATTCGCGTTGGACGCTCACACGCTTTGAGCGCTCACGCTTATAAGCACAAATTATTGGCGTTCGTGTAGACTTATGAACGCTTAGAATCAATGAGAAAATATCGTTCGTTTTGGACGTTGTGAGCGTTAGTTTGTATCAAAATGGCGAATGTGGGAAATTTTTATCAAATAGTAAATAATTTATTGGAAATAATTAACGATGATTTTGATCGTGATGATAGTGATGAATATGATATGATTGAAGACAGTGATGATGAAATGGAGTGGGAATATTGTAATATTCACTTAAATTTCTCTTTCAAAAAGAACCCATACCAAGGCTCCAAAATTTTGTTGAAGAGGTTATTCCAGCTTTTACTGATAAAGAATTTAAATCTCACTTAGGTAATTAATAAAATTTCAAACTTAATTTTATAAAAATGTCAAATTTTGTTTACCAATTTAAATTTATGGATTAAATTATAAACAAATAAATGTTTTAATAATTCTAGGTTATGTCGATCAACATTTAATTTTATCCTTGATACAATTAAACCATCGTTAACAAGAAAAATTTCAGGATCTCCAATGATACCGCCCGAAAAACAATTATTGATCGCTATATGGAAAATTGCCACTCCAGACTCATATCGGTATAATGAAAAAATATTACTGTAGTTTCAGGTAAAATTATTCGTTATAAGACTGATTTTAACTGAATGAATTGTTTTTGAAGGTCTAGATGCCAAAAATTTGGCGTTAGTTTTGCCGCAGCGTTTTCAAGTTTACGAAGGGTTACATCAGCATTAGTTAAAATAGCTCCACATTTTATAACTTGGCCTGAAAACGAGAAGTTTGAAGAAATTTCTAATCAATTTGAAGCTACGAGCGGTTTCCCTAAAGTTATCGGTGCAATTGATGGAACGCATATAAATATTCCTACACCACGTAAACACTCGGAATCTTATGTCAATAGAAAAGGACATCACTCAATTCAATTACAAGTAAGTAAGCAGTCACGTGTAACAATCCTTAAATATTTTCATTTTTACATTTTAATTCAAAACAGGCTGTTTGTGATGCTCAAAGTAAATTTATCCACTGCTATGCTGGTAATGTTGGCTCTGTACATGACGCACGAGTATTTCGTTTATCTGAAGTACATGGTTATCTCAGCGATCCAGAGAAATTTCCAAATGATTGTCATCTAGTTGGTGATGCGGCTTATCCTCTCCATAAACATTTACTAACACCGTATCGGGATAATGGACACTTATCAGCACGACAAAAAAATTACAATTTTTGTCATTCCTCAGCACGCATAGCTATTGAACGTGCATTTGGATTATTTAAAAAAAGATTTCGCAGCTTACTTACTGTTTTAGATATGAATCGAACAGATTTAATATCTGAATACATCATTGCTTGTTGTGTATTGCATAATATATGCTTATTGAAAGAAGATGAATTTCTCATTAACGAAATAATCGAAGAAAATGTAAATATAAATGACATAAACGATAATGGTCAAAATAGAGCATTATTAGCTGAAGGTGCCGAAAAACGGAATCGTATTTGTGACCAATTAATTATAAGAAATGTGTAATAAAAGTAACTGTAATTCTTACTGTAAATCAACTACAAATTTTACTATGCCAAAAAAATATGGTACGGATTTTTATATTTTAATCATTTTTGAACCACCACAGAATTGTAAATTTTTTAAAATTGTTAATCAATATTTTGAATGGAATATTTTATATTTTTGAAAAATTGTTATTTAAATTGTATATGACCTATTGAGTGAGTTTGCTTAATAAAAAATAACATTTCTTAATTTTTAAAAGCATTCATTTATTATATTCAAAGATATAAATTTTTTCTCACAAATAAGCAGTACAATAAACTATAAAATCTTTAATGTTAAAAATCTTTATCTCTTTTAAATTAAAATACTGTATCTGTAACGCTTATAAAATATATTTACTTAAGTAATTCCTGAATTATGGAGGTATATAGTTTATATATTAAAATACATTAGTACTTTAAATATTTTATATAAAAAAGTAGCTTTATAAATAAAAATCTTAAGTAAAAACAATAATCAGACTTTTAAAAGTATAGCACTAAAATATGATGACACTAAGAGCTATTTTTAGAATTTATAAGCTTTTCTAATAAATCCAAAGCTCGTTTTTTATATTGAAGAGCCTCTTCTGCCTTTTGAGCTTTAAAAGTCATAAATTCTTTAAATCGACGTTCTTTATTCTCTTCACTTTTCAATGATCGCTCTTCTAATGAAGTTATTAACTGATTAGTCGGTGTAATCTTTAGTTTTTTTCTGTAAGCAAAAAAATTATAGTGTTATATTAACAGTATACTAATTTTCGTAAAAAGTAAAATCATACTCACGGGTTGTAAAACTGTCCGCATCACTACTTGTGTTACTTTCATTACTGCATTCAGATAATGTCCTTTTTTTTTTCCAGTTGTGATGGTAAAAAGTGAGTGCGAGCGAGACGGCAGAGCAATGGAATTTATTATTACTATTGTTATTATCGCTATTATTACTATTGTTATCATCGTTATTATTACTATTATTATTATTACTATTATTATTATCGTTCTTGTCATTATTAATACCG
This sequence comes from Cotesia typhae, assembly GCF_013202065.1. NCBI lineage: Eukaryota > Metazoa > Arthropoda > Insecta > Hymenoptera > Braconidae > Cotesia > Cotesia typhae. The sequence continues at coordinate 13,255,765 of NW_027423756.1, read as the reverse complement.
GAGTATATTTAATATACTAAAGATGTTTTTTTTTATATAATGGTTCATTTACATTTCTTTGTTTAATGAAAAAGTTTATTTAGTTTTAAATACTTGACTGAGATTTATTTGAAAATGCGCGCGAATGGTTGAGTACGCCACCGCGGCGAGAGGTGGCGAAGAATTCCGCCGCTCGTTCGCTTGCAGTAAAAACCGGCAAGCTAATATAAGCGAGACTGCGTGGCGATAATTTTTGTTCTTTTAAAAAGAACAAAAATCAATTTTACCTGAAAGAAAGATTTAATTAAAATCTTCAAACAGATTTTAATTATCTGAATAATAATTTAATTAATTAATTTCAGTGCGAAATTAAGTTTTTTTTTTTTACTAAGTCCCAGAGATAGAATTAGTATGGGAAATTGTTTTGGTAGAAATCTATTATTTGACAAATGTTATTTTTTTAAGTCCCGAATGACTTTTTGTATGGGAATGATTTTTGTATGAAATTTTTGGTAATCGAACGAAATTGATGAGTGAATTTAATATCTCATCAGATTTAAATAATTAAAAATCTGAAGTTTGGCGAAGAGCGATAGATGGCGATAATTTTCCCAGATCTTTCACTCTTGGAGAAAGGTCTGGGAAATGCCAAAAGCGATTTTTAGTGACGGGAAAAGCAACCAAGTTTCCCAGTGGTTGTAACCTTCCCAGTAGAAGACCATTCACTAGGAAGAAACCAAGGAACTCTTACCTTGTCTCCGACCAGGAACCAGGTAAGTGCTGACTTGTCCATTGGGGGAAATTTGGCCACCGGGAAGGGTTGCTTTCCAAGCACCCAGCCTGGACTAGGGGCAAGTAGGGCCGGGAAGGGTTGCTTTCCAAGCACCCGGAGGGAACTAGGGGCAAGTAGGGCCGGTAAGGGTTGCTTTCCAAGCACCCGGAGGGAACTAGGGGCAAGTAGGGCCGGTAAGGGTTGCTTTCCAAGCACCCGGAGGGAACTAGGGGCAAGTAGGGCCGGGAAGGGTTGCTTTTCAAGCACCCGGAGGGAACTAGGGGCAAGTAGGGCCGGGAAGGGTTGCTTTCCAAGCACCCGGAGGGAACTAGGGGCAAGTAGGGCCGGGAAGGGTTGCTTTCCAAGCACCCAGACGGGATTAAGGGCAGGTAGGGTCGTGCAACCATCGGTAAAATAGGAATACTACTGCGTAAAGGTAGTAGATAGAGTTTGGCCACCAGATGGCACTGAAAAACGGGAAAACAAAACGGTGTGTGTGGGTTATGTACGATATAGTAATGTTTGATATAAAGGTTGTAAATTTTATAAGTTAAATTTCGATATTTGTTGCTTGTTATTTTAAATAAATAGAGTACCAAACATAATCAGGCTCAAATCTCATTTATAAGTAATAAGCTATCCCTAAAAAAGATCCTGGACTCCGGCGAGATTTCATTCGAGCTAGAGAATGTAGAGACTTGAGGAAGTGTTATCCAAATCAACAACGATTAAAATTCACTCCTTTTGGAAACCGGAAAAATAACCGTTACACAGTTGAAGAGCAAGTAGCAAGTGGTGATATAAAAGGCTTATCCCCCATCAGGTCATCCATTAACTAAAGAAATTAATATAATTTATCGTTTTTTAAAAATGTTATTAGTTCAATTTTATTAGTTAAGCTTACAGTCAAGTACGGCCAATGCTTGGCAGAATTGCCCGACTTATTATTGTGGTCTTTTATTTTTTTGTAAGTTTTCTTCATTCCTGAAAACTTTGACTGGCATTGAGGACCTGTGACATTATGACCATGAGCACGGAGTTGATCACTAATTTTCAGCCACACTTTCTTTTGAGAAATTTTACCGCTCGTGAGATATGATTGTTCTTTTCGGTATTCATCAAGAAGCATAAGAATTGCTTCATGAGGCCATTTAAATACTGCAACAAATAATTAACTTTACCATGAATTGTATTTTTATTATTTATTTCATTTGCTTCAGTTTTAAATTACCTGAATCTTCATTTATACTTTTAGGAGATTCGTCAACAATTTCATCAAAATTCAAACCGGGATCTAAAGCTTCAACCGTTTCTACGTCTTGTTCTGAACAATATAAATTATATAAATAATAATTCAATTCCAAATAGGAACTTTTAGTTATCATAACCGTGAGATTTTTCTAAAATTATAAAAAACATTTCATGCAGATTAAACTCAAAAAGAAAATAAAACCTACCACTAATAAGCTCAGCATATTCTAAATTTTTTGCCTCTTCCAGTTTTAAAGTTGCAAAAGCTACGTCTGGAAATAATAAAACACATTTCACCAAAAAAAGAAGAAAAAAATAAAAGAAAAATCCAGACCTTTTTTTTAATATCATTGCAATTGAAGAAATTTATTAATTCACTCTTGTTATTCTTGTTATTCAAGTGTTAAGAAATAGAACTTGAGAATAAATAATACTTCTAGCTGTCTAAAAATACAATTTAATTTTCAAGCAAGGACAAAACGACATAGATATTTTTTCAAATTTATAATTCATAATAAAATACGTACCTCTTTCAAGACGCTTCGCTTTATCAGCGGTAACAGAAATTGTGTAACTTCGATTTGATTCTGAGTTAGTCAAATTTACAGAAAATAATTTTGGTAAAAGGTTTGCCATTGTTACTGGATCTTTAATTAACTTTTATGCTTTAAGAAATCACTACAGTTAAATTTGGTTAGCTTACGCTCAAAAGTGTTCGTGTTGATAAATAATGAAATTTAGCGCTCACGCTTTTGCTGCCCTACCTCTGTGGCGTGAGCGTCTGTGAGCGAGAAATTTGTCTCTTGAACTCAGCCACGAGAGTGATTTTTTTACGCTCACAGCACCAAGTCGAACGCTGAAAACGACATTTAACCGCGCTCAAAGCGTGTGAGCGTCCAACGCGAATGCACCCTTAATATTAAGACAACAAAACTATGATGTTGAATATTATAAATAATAAATAAAAATTAAAGGGTGAAATTTAACGACGTAATTCAATACATTGTTTTGTTTTACGATTGTTGATATATACTTGCATTCCTCTGAGCTTGGATCGAATTCTTCGCGTTCAACTTAGGGATGCACGATTCCAAAAGAAAAATCGATCTCGAGAATCGCGATAAATTTTATCGAAAGAATTGATCCTTGATAAAATCGAGTGTGAAAGAATCGATCCACTGATAATCGATCGTTTGAATGAAGGCGTAATTTTCAAGTTTAAAGAATTCCATATCATTATAATGAACTAATTTAAAAATTAATATGGCTTATACTAATGCATTTTCAATTATTAAAATAGACATTTCTTCTAGATTGAAAATAATATTTTATTGCACTTAATAACAGTGAATTATAATTTTTTTACTAAATGCTTTCTAATATTTAAATGAGTTAATTAATTATTAATTAAATTGATTTAATTAAATATTAATACTGCTATTAAATATTAATCAAATAAAAAGTATTATTAGTTAAATGTATATTTTAATAAAAAAATAAATATTTTTTTCTAGTTTCAAAAAGAATAATAAAATTATTAAAAGAAAGTAAAATTAAGTTTTTTTTATTAGAAATACCATTCCGCTGTTGGTAGGGATTTAAGGAACAATATTTGCTGTAAATGGTCAGCACTTAATCGATTTCTGATAGCATTTCCAATATGACTGGCAATAGAAAAAAGTCTTTCACACGGGACAGAAGTTGCAGGAATCGTGAGGTGTTCTAAGACTATCGATGATAAAACTGGTGCAGATTTTTTGTTCTCGGTTCAAAACTCAATTGCGTTTTCATCTTCTTGAGAAGGACTATCGATAAATTTTTTTTTCTAATACGATTATAAAAATTTTCAATGACACAGAATTTATTAGATATTTTACCATATTTGTATTTTATTTATATAGTAAATGAGTTAAAAAATTACACTTGTTGATTTGAATAATTTCTATAAGTTGGATTTTTTCTCATTTTAACTGCCACAATTAATTTGTTATAATATTTAAAAAAAATTTTATCTCAATTTTAGAATCAAGTTTTTAAATTACTTAAAAAATACTTTCTTTCAAAATTCCCGGTCATCGTCGCCATTTTATTTTTAGACGATCGATTCCGACTCTGAAGAATCGATCTAAATAATCGAATCGACAACAGGAAAAGATCGATTCTAGTAAGAATCGATTTTGAATCGTGCATCCCTAGCTTCAACTGTTTCACATCCGTTGCGTGATTTCGTCAGTCTAGAAAGAATTGTTAAAAAGGTAATTCGACGCAATTTAAATTAATAATATTAATTGTATAATTTTATTGTATAAAACAAGTGATAATTAATAATTATTGTAAAATTAATAATTATTGCGATCAATAATATGTAAATTAATTTTATATATAATTTATGTTACAGCGACTAAAGCGTCATTAAGATTAGATTTGCCGATAAGGAATCAGTGCGTTTGATTTTTCTTGCTGTAGAGCGTTTTGTAAATCAAGTCACCATGGATCTTTTAAAAAAACAGGTAATTTTTTAATGAAAATTAATTTAGTAAATATTTTAACAATTAAAAAAATTTTTTTAATTAATTCATTTATTTTTAATTTTTTAGTTTTTACTGTGGCAAAGTAAAATTGAAAAAAAAATTCCGTGTCATTTTTGCGGTACAAAATTGTCAGAAAAAATTTTTTCTTGTGAGTTTGGACATAATAGTTGTTTCTCCTGCAAAACACAATCGTGTATGGCTTGTCCTAATTCAAATCCATTTTTTCGGAATCGTCTTTCTGAATTTTTGATATCTCAATTCAATAATTTAAAGGTTTGTAGTTTTAAATATTCTAAGATTTAAAAAAAAAAAAAAAAAAAAATTATTGATATTAAGAAACATCTAATAATTAAACAAAATTTTATTTAATTAAATTAATAATTACAGAGCTGTGTTGAGCAATTAGATATATCAGCGATTGACCAGAAAAATGATAACAAAAATTCTCCGAAAGTTAACAAAGCCACTGAGACTAAAATCGAATGTCATAATAAAATGTCAATGGTTACTGAAAAAGATATTAATAGAATTTGTGGAATTAAATCCACTGTTGAATCACCAGCAAACGGTTCAATTGAAGTTTCTAATGGTAAATTGATAATTCAACCAAATTCTGATTCTTCATGCTGTGAAAATTTATACTCATGCTGGATTGGCACTTGTACCTTTAGAGGAATTTATGAAGATATTCTTAAGCATATGAAAGCTAGTCACTCTTCAGTTTTTACTTCAGTGAGTATTTAAATTTAAAAATTAGATATTGAATTAATTTTAGTACTTTAATTAATTTTTTATCTTTTGTAGCATGAGTTAAAAGGATGGCCGCATGTAATGAACTGGAATTTGTATTACACGGGACCGGATAGTCGTCAAGATTACGCATTTGAGCTTCAAGGTATTGGATTATTTGTTTTACACATATATGTGAGTTCCAAAGAAAATATGAAAGCTTGCGTTATAATGTTTGACTCTGCAAAAATTGCGTCTCAATATGGCTACAATGTCGAAATAAAATGTGACGATAAAAAAAAATTATTTAGCGCAGTGGTAAGACAAATTAATTTACTTTTTATTTAAACCAAATATTGGTATAAAAAAATTTTTTATAATTAATTAAAAATAATTAAATAATTATAGGTCGACAGTAGCCGTATGTCTCGTAGAACACTTCAAAATCCCTCCAAAGGCTTGTTCATAAACGAAAATTCTCTTATGCTCAATACAATAAAATTAAGAATGAATTTCAAGTGTCTCCTTGAAATCAACACTTTTAACAAATCGATTTTCAATGGAATCCTCGACTCCAGTGTCAGAAACTCCGATCTTCAAAAAAAGCCGAGCAGCGATCAAAAGCCAAGATTTTTAAACAAACCAAACTTCAAACCCCACAGATATTCCAATGATGCTAAAAACAAATCAAGCGTGCCTGCATTATTGGATCTCAAGTTTCTTAATCCTCCAGTTACTCAGCCGCAAGTTCAGCCGCAAGTTCAGCCTGCGCCTCAACTTACTGTGGATTCTCAGCAATTAATGACTTTATTCGAACAAATGATGGTTAATTTCACTAAGACAATGGCACAGGATAAAATTGAAGCTCCTCAGGCTCAGCAGAGCTCGGGAATAAATTCAAGTTCAATTTTACAACCAACTACTGTGCAGATACAGGAAAAAATTCTGCAAAATATTGTTCAAGTTCAAGCAAGTGCTGTTAAAAGTCAAGTTAATAATACTGTTCCGACTCAATCTGCTTCACAGCTTCAGGACCTTCTTATTTTTGATGAATCAAACAAGTCAGAGAATCCTGCTTCAAGTAAAGTCCAGAATCCAAGTCCAGAAACTGTTGATTCGGAGTCGGAAAAAACCGAACAAGAAGAAAGTGACTCAAAGCCGAATAATGACTGCAAAATTAACTGATTATTTTCTTTTCTCTTTTTTTTTTTTTTTTTTTTTTTTTTTTTTTTAATAAAGTGCACTTTAATAATCAGTGGTTTGATAATACCTTGGTTACATAATTTTAATTAATTTAATAAGCATGGTAATTCAAACTTTGTCGTAGAGTCATACATTCTATCTCATCAATTTTTAAAGTATTTGTTTTAATATTAATATCTTCCTCTAATTGTATTTGCATACTTAACAAATACCGTAAAGTCGCATAAGCCTGCAATTATATAATTATTTTTATTAATAAAAATACTTTTTAGTAAAAAAAAATATTTATAATTTGATTTTTAGAGCTACCTCGTTCAATGTTTCCTGGAGTTTTGTTACTGTTTGACGGATATCATATACTTCTTGGACAAGTTTCTTCTCAACTTGATCACGAGTTAATTCTAAGTTTGGCCGATGACAACGATTTCCTAAACGTGTATGAGCTAACGCCAGAAATCCTTCTTTTTCAGCAATATTTTTTTCCAGACGTGTTATGTTCTGAGTCATTGCGTTTGCTTGTTTTATTATCTAGTTATAAAAAAAATTTTAATTAATTATTTTATTAATTAAAAAGATTAAAATTAATTATTATTACTTATTTAATTTAAAGAAAAAAAAAAAATTACTTCAGAATGTTGTGATTCAAGACGAGCTTTAACTTCCTTAGTTTCTAAAATTCTCTGTCTAAATGCTTCATTCGTTTTTTCTTTCTGCTCATTTAAATCGTCTACTATTTCTTTTAAAATATTATCTATATAACAACGAAGGACTCGGGTGCTATTCATTTGCTTCATTGTCGACATAACAATTTCATCAGTATGTAAGTCCCATTCTTGAACCGTAATGATTCTAAAAATAATTTAAAATTTTAAATTTCAATATTAATAAAATTTTATTTAATTTTAAAATTTACTCACGAGGGATCCAGTGAAGCCGTTCCGTGATAAGTACTGAGATTCAAGCTAGTTTCCTTCAAACTAAGGTTCCTCTGGTCCAACTGAATGCTGCGGTCCTTGTTCTCGAGGTCTCCGTCAAGATAGTACAACAAAGATTTCAAAATCCGAATTTGTTCGTTGGTATGCTCCAATGTTCGGGTAAATATACTGTCTGCCCGGCTAATCACCTCCAGTTCTTTCTTCAATTCTTTCTCTACATCGTCGACAGTCAAGTCAATGCCCAAGCGATGTTCTCTAAAAAAAAAAAAGAAGTTACAGATTATTTTTTTTCCAAAAAATTCGAACCATTTTTTTTAAATCACGGCAAAAATTATTTACCGCGCAATAAGACATTTTTTGCAAATCTCAGCAGCGTTTTCTTGAATTGACGCCAATCCATCAATCAACCTTGCCTTGTAAGTTTTCAGCGCATCAATTTCCAAAATAACATCTTTACGATGCCGCAAAATTTCATCTTTAACAAATTTAACATCCGCCAATTTTTCTTTCAGCTCATAATCAGTAGCTGTTTTATTAGTCTTAGTTAACTCCAATGCCGAATCACATATGCGTTCCGATTCAGCGATCAAACTTTCAACCAACTGGCAATGAATGTTGCATTTACGGAACCTACAATTACAATTACAATTAATTAATAGCAATGATTTTAATAAGGAAACGCTAAATGATTTACCGAGCTTGATTGTCAAGACGCCACTGATCGATAGTAAATTTTTGCGTTGGAGGCGGAACTATTTCCATTGGTTCATTTAATTTTAATAAACGCTTCTTAGTGAACATTATTGAATAATTGATACTACTTGGACCGAACCTTAACTGTCAAAAGAAATCTGATACGAAACATTGCCAATATTTGTAAGCCGTTACCAAGGACAACAAGTAACTATGGTTACTAATCACATTAATATTGTGTTACTCGATTTTTTTTAATTACTTATTATGTATTATTTGATCTCAAAGCTTTGATAGAAACATGAACTGAGAAATTTTATATTTTTAATAATTTAATAGTACATTTTTTTTTTTTTTTTTTTTTTTTTAATTTAATAATTTAATAATAATATAATTTTTTTTTTTAATAATTTAATATTCTGGCTAACATTTTTTACATCTAAATTATTTTTAAAAATTTTTTTACAAAGAGAAAAAATAAAATTGAGATAAAATACCTAGTCAATAATTTTGGCTTAATTATTTGATACTTGCAATTAAATTCTAATTAAAAAAATTAAATGTTCTCAAAAAACCAATTTTCTTAAAATTTATAATTCAAAAATTATATTTAATAATTTATTAGAGTTGATTTTTTTTTTTATTAAAATAAAATTGCAAGTGTTCATAAACTCGGTCTTTTACCTTAATTATCTGATTATTTTATAAAATAAAAAAAAAAAAAAAAAAAAAAATTTGATAAATATAAAAGACCGGATATTTATTTGTTGATTAAATAAATAAATTTATTTTTTAATATTTTTAATTAAATTTGCAATATATTCTTCTTTAGCATTAAGCGCGCGCTCAACTTCTTCAAGAGCGTTAAACTTCTCCGAGATCATGTTCAACTGCTCATTGACATACTTGTCAATCTCACTTTGTTCTTTACTGAGTTCCTTGCTTTTGTTCATCAGTTCGTTATTTTTTTTCATCTCAATTTTTATTTTTTTCGCCATATTTTCACTCTGTTTTTTCAAATCTCTCAAATTCGCTGTTACTTGCGCATTTTGTTCCTGAATTTCGGTCACTATTTCTTCTATTTTTTCCAAGTCTGCGGTGTCTAAATCATCTAAAAAATTATTTCTTCTCAAGGTTAACCTTTACTCTAATCATCTAAATTTCAATGATAATTATTTATACTATATTAATTAATTTTACCTTCACTCATTGTTAAAAAATATTGAAAATTATTGACTGAAAATTTTACTAGTTTAATTTAAGTATTAAATTACAATTTCTTCATTAATTTTCAACATGACGTTTAAAAATGACAACTGAGACTTTGTATACATTTATTAGTTTGTTTTTTTTTTTTTTTTTAATTCTTTATTTATTTTATTTTTAAGTTAAAAAAAATCTTTCAAAAAATTTAATGTTTCTTCTTTAATAAATTTTTTATAATAAATATAATAAATTTCTAAATTATTAAAAAAATTTTTAAATTAACTTAAGAAAATGTTTTAATTAATAAAATTAAAAAAAAAAAAAAAAAAAAAAACATAAATTATTCAAATTAATTTTATTTAATTAATAATAATACATGAGTACATAGATCATCAATCGAACTTATATAATAAAGTCTCATTAATAATATAAGACTATATCACAAAAAATATTTTTCAATGACCAATTAATTTCTAAACTTACAATAAAATTAATTAATAACAATAATAATTATATTTAAAATAATATTACACTATATTGAAAATATTTTCTATCTACAAATTGGTAAAAAATTTTAATCTTCAATGTTACAATTATATTAGTAAACATTAACATTATATTATAGTAATAATACTGATAATATTTGATCAGTTTACACTTAACTGATCTTTATTCATCTCTAATAACAAGAGCCGTAACTCTTTTAATAACTTAAGTACCAAAATATATTTGTATACATTTTTAATTTTTAAAACTTTCTTAAAATTTTTTTTTATGCAAATATTCAATTAATAAAATGAAATTGTTTTTATTTGCGTTAAAAAAGATAATCTCTGCTGCTATAATTAAAAAAAATTTTAAAATAAACAATTTAATTATTTTTTAAACCAGTCATAAATATTTGTGATGTTTTTTTTTGGTGTTAAAATATTTAAATGAAATTTAAAAAATAAAAAAAAAAAAGTGACTAAAAAATTTTATAAATGCTCGGAGAGAAAATTAGGATTATCAATACCGTTGACAGTAGCTTCAATGTGCTTATCAGAATTTTCTATCGGAATTTTCCTATGAAAATCTTTATTGTTATCGCTATTAATAATCATCTTAATGCCCTTATCACCCAGTTCTTCAACTTTAGCAAACGTCTCCTTCCTCATTTCGAGCTCCATCAGCGCCCGATCCCTTCTGCTCTCAAAGTATAGCCACCTACGCACAGTAACATGTTAATAAATAGTTACAAGCTAGTATATCAAGCTCGCTATCACTAATTCATCTCAATCAAACTAGTGGGGGGTAATTTAACAGTAATAAAATATGTGTCACGCTCAATAAAATTTAATTTAATCAATATCGTTTCATCTGCCGTCGATATCTTAATTATTTTTATTTATTTCATTTTTTTTTTTATTGAAATTTATTTAATAATAATACTTACAAAAATGAAATTACAGCGGGTATCGTTAGAGCGCCTCCGAGTAAAAAAAATGTTCCTGGTAATGTGTTCATCGTTGCTGCATACACTGAACTATAAATTGGTCCGTATACTAGAGGCATCAGTGATTCACAAACTCCGAATAAAGAATTAACTTTACCTAAAAATTTTTATATTTTATTAATTATTTTAATTTTTTAATTTAAATTAAAAGAAGAAATAAATCAGATAAAATAAATATTTCTTCTTTTTGGATTTTAATTTTTAATTAATTATTTTAAATTTTGATTTATTGTTTTAATTTTTAAATTCAAAGAAGAAACAAATTAAATAAAAATAATATTTCTTCTTTTTGGATGTTAATAAAATTTTTTATCAAAAATTAAGATTTTTAATTAATTAATTGAATTATTTTAATTTTTAAATTTAAAGAAGAAAAAAATCAAATAAAATTAATATTTATTTTTTTTTTCGGCTCTAATAAATTTGTTTTCCCAAAAATTAGCGGCTTAAATAGTATAGAAGAATAAAAAAAAAAAAAAAAAAAAAAAAGAAGCTTTTAGCAGTAAATAAATCTAAATTGAAATAGAATTAAATAATTATATTAGATTAAGTTAGATAGAATTTGAACGGATGAAAAAATTTTACCGCCGGATATTAGATAATTATCTTTAAGAGGGCCAGTCCAAAAATTGACCTCGAGAAATTTATTTTCAACAAATTAAATTAACTGTAAATAAAATCTACAATGCAATAGAATAGACTAATAGAGATAGTAAACTTACCGAGCTCGTCTGTTGGGACTAATTTTGAAGCTATGGACCGCATTGCAATGAATGATGTTCCATTTATTATTTCTACCAACGGAGCTGTTACAATTTTATTATTTATTATTTTTCTATTTAAAAAATCATTGTAATTTAATTAATTAATTAATTACCTAAATAAATGACCCAGTCTTCAGCGGCAAATGCGTAGACGAAACTCGCCAAAATTTTGCTCATGCAGCTCATAACTCCGACAAGCGCGTCGTCTATTTTTAAAAAATGACTGAATATTCCCACGGACATCATTGTACCTGTAATAATTTATTTTCATTAATTAAAATCTTCAAAATTTTTTTTTCTAAATTAAATTAAATAAATTCAAGTTCAAAGTCGCTTAAAAAATTTTTTTATAGTCTACCGGAAAAACCAGCATCCGCTGATTAGCAATCAATAAAAAGTAAAATTGAATATAAAGTAGATAAAAGTGTATTGTATTACATCTATTACATATTACATGATACGTCGACTCAACAATGTGTGTAATTTGTGATTGAATTTTAAATGGTACAATTCACAATAAATCACAGAGTAAATTTGTCATGCACAATAGGATAAGTCAAACATATACATATCTTTATAAAAAAAAAAAAAAAAAAAAATTATATATATATATATAAACTTAAACAATAATTATTTGTTATATAACTTGATAGCTCTTGTCCCTCATAGTAATATTTTTAACAGTAATGAACGATTATTTAAGGATAAATAAATAATTAAGATGAATTAACTAGCCGCTACGATCAAGTTTAAATAATTATTTATGAGCAATAAATTTTAATTAAATCGCAATATGTACATAATGATAATAAATCATGAATTTATAGGATTTAAATAATGGCATAAGAGAGAAAGTTGTTGAATCAATTCTCATCTTGCTTGTATTATGCATTATGTTTTTATTGAATTATTAAGGTCGATCCTCTTTATCATTCGCATATTTAATTAGATGTTATGCTGATATTTAATCATTATTGATTTTTTTTTATTTCTTCTTTAAATATCCTTTTTTTAAAATGAAATTCTAATTTTATCATTGTTATTATTGTTAAAAAAAATTTTTTTCATTTCTTCTTTGAAACTCTTTTTTTTTTTTTTTTTAAATAAAATTTCAACTCTGCTTTTTCAAGGTTTTTATATCATTCTCATCAATATTCAATTTATTATGATAAGTATTTAGGCTACATAATTAAGACCTTGTATCTTGTAAAATATTGACATTTTTAAAGATATAAGCTCATCCCGATGTTATACGCATCAAGACCTTTCATTTGAATACCCACATCAATTTTTCATATATTTATATATATTATATATATATATGTATATATGAAAAATATATAAAAATGCATGTGGGTACTCTAATGAAAGGTCTTGACGAGTGTAACATCGAAATGAGCTTATATTTTTAAAAACGTCAATAGTTAAGATAGTACAGTGTAATTTAACAAAAGTCATTATTTAATAAAACAAAATTTTATTTATTTATAGTTCACATAGTGACTGCAAGGTTGCTAGTTATTATTATTACTTAAAAAAAATTTTCTTTATTTCTTCTTTGAAAATTTTTTTTTAAAATAAAATTTTAATTCTATAATTATTATTATTATGTTTTTTTTTTTTTTTTTTTTTAAATATTTATTAATTAATTAAAAAATGTTTACCAATTAAATTAGTGACCATGGAGTAAGTGTAGAACATGCTGAATTTAAGTTCATTCCAGTTGAATCGGTAACGCGTGAAGAGATACATCACAGCCATCTCTCCTGAAAAATAAAAAAAAATAAATAAATAAATAAATAATTATCCCAATTGTTAGTTCTGGAGAAAAAAAAAAATGTTGACTTTAGAATTTCGAGTCGGTAATATTTATTAAAATGATTGTTAATCTATTATTACGATAGCATTATGTAAGAATAGCAGGTTGCACAACAAGTTCATTTATCAGTACCATCCATTTAGTAGTTTCCGCTTAAGCTCAACGGGTCTTTATCGAATTATGCTCTCTATACCTTTCCATGTCTTAAGTTTTTAAATCTCTTTACATACTTTAGATCTAACATACATACATATAAATTTATATATTTATGTGACGTTTCATTGCTGCCCCACGTGCTTTGATTTTTAAATGCCGCTAATATAATTGTAATTACTCGTGACTATTGAGAAGAATATACCGACTAACACACTAAACGCCAGGAAATATATTGCAAATATAAATACAGCGTTTTGTTAATTTTATTGTGAAAGGATCAGGTGTATCCTTGAATTTTGCAGGACAAATTAACATAAATGCTAATAGAATTTATTTTTTTATTAATTATATTTAACATTGGCCTTAATTTTTACATTAACTTGATTTGAGAAGATTATTTAATTAATTTAAGAAGAAAATTTAAAATTTTCTATTTATTTATAATTTTTTTTTCGATGTTTTGCATTTTTTTTTTTTTTTCAATTATTTCTTCAGAAATTTTCTAATAATATTTTACTATAAATTTATATTGAAAAAAAAAAAAAAAAAAACAACAAATATTAAAAATTAAATGTCTAATTATAAAATAAAATAATTAAAATTTTTTACAATAAAAACGTAATAAAATTTTTACGAAAGAAAATTACAATAAAAAATAATTCTATATATCATCTATAAAATGAAAGAAAATTTAATTTATCATTTTTATTTTATAAATAAAATTTCATGTATCATTACCGTCTACTTTTGTCATTCCAGCGCTTATGTCTCGAAAGATGAGAATTACCATCACGAGATCTAATCTAAAGTCATAATAACTTCCTAGTGTTTCTATAAACCGTTTCTATATTCTTTCGAAGAAAAAGAATATTAAAAAAGTTATTTATTTTTATTTCCACAATTGTTAATTAATTTACTGCGATCAAATTGCCTATAATTGCCGAATTAAAATAATTTATTATTATTTGAGCGTCTTTTAAAAAAAAAATGGAATAACATTGAATAAAATCTCGTGACTCGTTTCTTTGCAATCTAATCCATGACCTTCCCATTAAATTAACGATACCAAGGTTTAGAGAAAACGGACATGAATAATTTGATAATTGTGTAATTAATTTTAGTCTGAATTTTTTATTTTTGAATTAATTAATTAAAATTACAATTATAATAATTATTAATACAAAATTGCTTTATTATTAACGCTTCCCGTATAAAAAAAAATCGTTTTAAAATTCTCGTTTGTTTAAAATCTTAAATGTGAACACAAACCAAGAATATTTTAAGACTTTTTTAAGAGGCCAAAAAAAAATTTCGAGAGTAGATTTTTGAAATTTTTTATGAAGGAAAATTATTAGAGAGAGTTTTAAAATAATTTAAAAATAATTATAAAAAATCGTAAAAAATTTTTAAATGGTCTTAAAAAAATTTTAAAATAGTCTTGGTTTATGTCATCACGTTTAAAATTTTAAACAAACGAAAATTTAACGACAATTTTTAGCCTCGTTAATCATGAATTTTTTTGCAGAGAATTTTTTATGTAACAAAAAACAAAGTAAAAAAATAATTTTCTCTTTTGCGGTCAAAGATCTTCGGGGGTTTTGCATTCTATAATAATATTACAACTGTTAGAGCCCCGAGTTGGCGTAAAGTTGGCGTAAAGTCGGCGTAAAGTCGGCGTAAATTATCGAGGATAGTTGATAGTATGGAGTATAAAAAGTGTGTACCCTTGGTTGTAAGTTGCAGAAATAAATAACAGTGATTGAAGATCTCACAATTTCATCTCATTACATGTGTTATGTGGTAGGCATGTTACGTTGCTCACATGAAAGCATGCACGCCGGATAGGAAGGTATTGAGCGTAAACACCATGCATAGAGCTTCAATATAAATATAAACATAACAGACATAAGATATAAGACTTCAAGAGATATTATTCGAGTTATATTAGCGCTACAGCATCTGGGTGATACCAATGGGTAGTTCTTCGGTCAGATGCAACCTACAACCAACCTGTCGTCGATTCAAACAACTTTCTTTAAAGATTACCTCTTGCTTTTTATTTCATTTCCAGTTTCATAGAATCAAACTTATAATAAACAGTTCTAACAGAAAGATGCTAACAATTTTAACATTACCTATAGTGTCATGATGAAATCTTATCATGCAATTGCCATTGGAATAATGCCGCTTACTTATAATATAAAATGTCACTAATATTTCGTAATTATTGTTTGTTAATAATCCTTTTTAAACGCTCGTCCTTTTTTTTCAAGAATATCAAGATAAAATTAAATGCATTTGCAAGCGACTGTGTTTACTTTTGTAAATTTATTAATAGATGGGAAAATTCAGTCACTCTGTGAATTAATTACGTGTAAAAAAAATTTTATTAAAGTCTTTTTATAAATTTATAATTTTTAATTTTTAATGAAGAAAAAAATTTTTTTTTAATAAATTTTTAATTTCAACGTGCAAAAATAAATTTTTTCTATTGAAATTTTATTAAAAATTAAATTTAAAAAATTTTTGAAATTTTTTTTTTTTTTGAAAAAAATTTAAAAGTTTAACAAATTATATTTTTAGACAAAAATAAAATTTTTATTAAAAGAAATAAATTTATTTTAAAGAAGAATAAGTATAAAAATTTAGAAGATTTTTTTTAATGATTCAAAATTTAATTATTGTTTTTATTTTTAAATAAAAACATTCTTAAAAAATTATATAAAAAACAAAAAATCTAAATAATTATAAATAAGCGGAATAATAAAAAACAAAATTTAATTTAGATAGTAATAAATCCAAGGTATTGACATTTAAAAAAAAAAAAAAAAAAAATATTTATATTATGCATCTTTGATAAATCATACAAGCTGGATATAAATATTAATCGCTCGATATGTTAATGAAATATTATTACAAGTTTAAAATATCATTTATTCTCAAGCATATAAATTTAAATAAAATTAATTCACTAATTTATTGGAAAGTTCAACAGCCAGGAATATTATTTTGATCAGTGCTCGATTAATAAAATTATATAAAAAAATTAAAATAAGAAAGTACCACCGAAATTTCTTTGACCTTAAAATAATTTAAAAAGTGAAATTTGAAAAAAAAAAAAAAAAAAAAAAAAACTGTGAAAATTGAGTTAGGCAACATTTAAATATTAAAAAAAAATTTTTCATCTGTGAAAAATTATAAATGCAATTTTTAAATTGTAATTTAATAAATAAAAAAATTAAAAATTTCTTTTTTATTCAAAAAATTATAGAAAAAAAATTTTTATTTGTAAAAAACTATAATTAGAATTTTTAAATAATTTTTTTTTAGTTATAATTAAATAAATATTAAACGTCGGCAAGCTTTAGAATTATAAAAAAACTCACCATACATAGGTCCGACAACAACCATGACAACAATCATCAAAACACAAATCCTCCTCTGTCTATTATTCGCACCCTCTTTAAACGCGACCCTAAAAGTCTCAGAAATGTGCCTGAAGGCAAAAAAGTCAGCAACACTTCTGCAAAGCGACATTTTCTCGGTAGAGTTTTCCGGCTTGGCGCTGGGCGGCCGGGGAGCTTCTTTAACAACAACGAGGCCGTAGATGAAGCTGAGAACATAGCACACAGTAGAAATAGCAAAGACCCCATAGAACCCGATCTTCATGTATAGAATCCCAGACAGTGACATGCCTATAGGAATTCCAACGGAGAGAAAAACATTGACAGTCCCGATCCTGAGCGTCCTGGACTCGACAGTGGTGATGTCCCCGACGTAGCTGAAGACCGCCATTAGCATGGTGAACCATCCTCCAGTGACGGCCGGCCAGAAGGCCTCGGCGAGGGCAGCAGCCTCCATGGGCAGCTCGTAGAACCAGTAAGTACACGCGAGGAGGCTGACGCTTGTAAGGAACTCCCCGACGATCGGCAGGAGCATGCAGGGCTTCCTGTGGCCGGTCCGGTCGCTCCAGGCGCCCAGGAAGAGGATCAGCAGGCTCGGAAGTCCGCTCTGGAGGGCCAGCTTCCAGGTTTGCATTCCCACGACCAGTTGCTGGACCTGGGCCTCCTCTTCTCGATAGACGGAAGTGTTTCTCGCGGCGAGGGCTGAGCAGACGTCGTCGGAATATCCCAGATTCACTCGGCAGGCCTTCTCCAGGTTGAGATTTTGGGTCGCCAGGGAGGCAAGGACACTCGGCATTATGTAACACGCGACCATCGGCTCGACTGTTATGTTGCTGAAGAGAAAGTTGCACTTTTGCCGCACGCTCATCGACTTCCAAGTCAGCACTTCCTCCGTCAGCGACTTCTGGTGCTCCTTGGTGACGTTATTGTTAGTCATCCTAACAACTGCTCCGTTTAATTAAGACTGGTCTGAAGCAGGCACTTGAGAACAATCCGGAGGATTTAAAATCCTTAACTCAGGAGAAAGACTGCTAAAGACTGCTAAAGACTGCTAAAGACTGCTAAAGACTGCTAAAGACTGCTAAAGACTGCTAAACACTGCTAAAGACTGCTAAAGACTGCTCCTGGAGAGTTTTTGATGGAGCTTGAACAGTGATCTCGACTTGGGCACTTGGACACTACTGGTTACTGCCGGTGGGATTGCCCGGACGCTGTCTACCGGAGTCTGCTTCTACTTCTCTTGCTCGTGCCGTACAACACCGTACCGTGGTATATTGTGCATTGCGTGTTACAAGTCTCCCTCGGCCCCTCTTCCTCGCACTTACCGAGAGCTCTCCCTCTCAGATCTCGGTACTCACTACTCGCTACTTGCCTATGTTCTTCACATCGCACACTGATCACTCATCTGCTGTGGTGAGGCTAGTTGCTAGTTATGCCTAGAGTCCATCCACCTAGCACTTGCTACTATTTCTTCTCTAGAAACACCTTTTTTACTTTTTTTTTTTTTTGGTTTATATTCTTCCTATTGCGAGCTGGCCTTCCTACTGTCAATTATAATCTATATAGCGGAGTAATTGATAAAAGTCATGTGGAAAATATTTTTTAGGATTTTTTGAGGAAAGAGAAAATTTTTTTTACATTTTTAAAATTAAAAACAAAATTTATTTTTTACAATTAAATTGTCTTTTATTTTCTAGGGAATTTTTTTTTATTTAAAATTTTTTAAGGTTCTATTTTATTAAATTAATTTAAAGTTTAAAAAAATAAATAAATTTTATTTCTTCTTTATTGAAAAAAAAAAAAAAAAAAAATAAATAAATATTTTTAATTAAACAACTTTCTGGATCATTTCCTGTAAATAAAAAGTTTTCAAGGTTTCTATGATCTTAAATAATTATTACTATCTGTATCTAAAAAAACAAATCTTTAATTTTATTTACAATTTAATTATACAAACAAACAGCTTAAAAGTGACTCGCGTTATGTGACGACAATTCAAGGTCATTGTCAAATTTTTTTACCAAAAGATAATTTTCAAGCAGCCATGACGTTTCATGTTAAGCTAAGTCGAAGTAGTTGAGTAAATAGAAATATTAATAGAATAAAAACTACGGAGAAAAAAGGGATTTATATCACTTAAGATTGGAAATAATGTAAAATACAATGCAATGATAAAATAAAATAAAATAAAATAAAATTAGATTAAATAATGCGGGATGAGATATATTATTGTATGTAAGGTCATTGTAGGAAGTAAACAGGTTCTTTGAAGTTCACACAGTAGTGTAGATGTCAGGTGAATGTTTTATTTACTTACATTACATACTTTCCCATCGTCTAAAGGGAGAAGAAATTCTTGTTGCATCATCGATAGTTTCTCGTTTTATCTTCTCGATATAAATTCACTTTTTATATCAACAATTTCAGTAAAGTATTTTTTTCCAAGAAAATTAATACGCTAAATTAAATAAAAGTCAGCATGACTACTTTTATTGCCTTTTTTTTTTATTTTTTGGAAGTTAATATTGGTTTAATTTTGTATTTGAAGAAGAATATACTTATGATTATTTTATTTATTTATTTATTTATTTAAACGCCAATCGGCATTATAAAAAAATCAGTATATTCCTTAAATTATAAAATATAAAATAAAAAATTTTTTAATTCAGAAATTTTGGCTCAAAAATAAATTTATTTGGTGTTGCCTCGAAAAAATTAATTTTTTTTCTATTAAATTAATAATTTTGAAGAGTTTAAATGTCTAAAATTAAATCAAAAAATTTTTAAATCAAGAAAAATTGTTTAGTTTAAAAATTTTTCTACTTAAATCAAGAAGCTAGTCTTTTTAAAAATTATTTACATGATTCAAAAAATTACCGATAAAAAAATGTAATTAAAATAATAAATAAAAAATTTTAAATTTTAAATCAGTGAAAGAGGGAAACAAAAACATGAAGAGCGAACGAAGAGGGACAGGTTTGGCAGGACGAGACAAATATAAATAACCGCCGGAACACACGTTCAACGAACCCTCTGAATTTTGGTCTTAAATAAAATTAACGTCCCCGTAAATTAAAATATAAAAATTTTCGAATTAATTACTTTTGAGCGAGTTTGGATAAAAATAAAAATAAAAAATAAAAAAAAAAAAAAAACAAACGGTATCGACAAAACAGAAGCTGAAACAGATAAACTTTTAGTTCATGGTGAATTTCACAGTTGAATAGATAGCGAAAACATTGTTCGTCTCACTTTCATGGATAGAGCCTTGGATCTTTCACCTTCGGAATGTAGGAAGCACCGTTGCCCGCTGGTTACTTAGTTTATCCTTTATTTCGCTCTTTCTTCGGCATTATTATCCTCATCATCCTCCGCGTCATCACCTTCATCGGCGTTATCATCAAATCATTAAATCATCTTCTCTCCGCTTACATCCAGAAGCAGCATCAACCTCCGCACCGGCAATAGCACTTGATAAGTTTACTACTTGGACTATTCTAGCGCTCTTTCTACATTATACACATCTCCTTCTCGTCCGGCCTCCATCAAAACATTAATTTAAGTGTTAACAATGATAGATGACACATGACAACAATGTGCTCGTGTATTTATACTCTTGACCTTGAATTGGTGGAGGAATAACAGATTAAATTCGGAATTTTATCAATTATTCGTTTAATGGATTGTTATAGTTACAATTAATTAGAAAAAATGTTTCTTCTTTATTTTAAAAAATTACTTAAATTATCAATTTATTAAATATTTGATTTTTTAATTGATAAATTTATTTTTATAATTAATAAAAATGGAAAATTTTGATTTTTATCTTTCTAATGAAGCTTTAAATATTTATTATAAATAAAATAATAAAATATTAATGATAATTAATTAGAAGAAATGTTTTTTCTTTTTTTTATAAAAAATCAATTAAATTATAAATTTATGAAATATTTAACTTTTTAATCGATAAATTTATTTATGATTAAAAAATGCTCTATCTCTAGACACACAATTAAGAAATGACTTTGTATCTAATGTATTATTGACATTTTTAAAGATATAAGCTCATCTTGATATTACACTCATCGAGACCTTTCATTTGAGTACCCACATCAATTTTTCATATATTTATATATATTATATATATGTATATATGAAAAATATATCAAAAATTGATGTGGGTATTCAAATGAAAGCTCTTGATGAGTGTAACATCGGGATGAGCTTAAAACTTTAAAAATGTCAATATTTAAAAAAGTATAGTGCAATTTAACAAAAGTAATTATTTAATAAAGCAAGAGGTCTCTAGTTTAATTAAAATAAATTTCTAAAAACAATTTTAAGGGAAGAAAGCTCAAAAAATAATTATTTAAATAATTTCAAGGCTGACTAACAATAAAAATTAACAAATTCTGTTTTTTTTTTTTAAATCAACGTCTATCAAGCTCTCAATGATTAACAAGAATTTCATAGTCTCTAAAAGACAATTCCTCGCCATCAAATGGAATATAAAGACATCCGTGGCTGGGCTGAATTTTGCCAACAGTTTGCGCGCCATTGTGAAGAACGCGACCTACGTAAAGAGGTTCTCCTTCAGAGGTTTGTCCCCCTACAACGGCACCCTCAGGAATGACTCCATTGCTGGCAAATTCCCACGCAAATTCTCCTTGACAAAGTACCTGGAAGATAAAAAGTTATTTCACTGCAATAAAATGACAAGTCTTATCTTATTATCGTCGCGAATTATCGCTATCTTTCTATCGATGCTCAATTTAATTAAAAAAAAAATAAATAAATAAAAATAAAAATAGATAGATATGAAATAACATAAAATTACTTCAAATTCATGTTTTGTATGCTCTTCACCGGCGTGACAAACGTATGCGGCCTGTTTGTCTGGGATTACTTTAGCTGGAACTGTGTCTCCATTATGGTATGCGCGACCAACGTAGATTGGACAACCATCAACGTCTTTACCTCCTTTAACAGCCGTCTCCGGAAGTGGTTGACCCACATGTCGTGACACCCATCTGTAAGCTGATTTAAATATCCTTTGATATTCTTCTTTTATTATATTTTATTATATTTTATACCAAAAAGGTTATTTTTATCGCTGTTAAATTTATCGCACTGATTTTTTAAGACCCTTTTGCTCAATAAAATACCCAGGATAACATTTTTTATTATACTTTCGAATTATAAAGCCCGTTAGTTGTCAATTGCAATAAAGAAAACTGCTAATATTTTATTTTTTACAGTTTATATCCAGAATTTTTTATTTAAATAATTTAAATACAAAATTTTGTGAATATTTAAATTAATTTTTTCAATGATCAAAAAAATTATATTTTTTTTATAGATCTATTTTATACTTTCGAGATTGCTCAATGATTGTAAAACTATTATCATAATTAAATTAAAGATAGCGACTTTATGTAATTGATGATAATTTTTTTAAATAACGGGCTGAAGCCTCGTGCCAATTGGTCATAAATTTTTTGTCAAGGTTTTTTTTTTGACTGCCAGTAACAAGTTTTTACGGCTGTTTAATTATTTACGTGATAATAAAATAGAACTGTTTAATGAATCGTAATTAAAGTAAAGCGCTAGAGTTTAATTTTATCAAATAAATTTCTTTATTATTATTATTATTATTATTATCGCGATGAAGAAAAAAATGTTAGGTAATTTTTTATAGAATAAATAGAATCTTACCTGGCATTTTGATCAGACTCACTGCGTGTAGAAGCAAAACACTAAATGGTTATCTTTTTTAGCACTCCTAATAAGAATCTGCACTATCTTATCGCAATGTTTACTCAGCCTGTTCAAATGTCCAATTTCCCAGAAACACCTATTACTTCGTCGGATAATTGATATCACTTTCTAAAATTAATTCGATTAAATCATTTTTATCGCTTTTTAATAATTGAATTACTTTAATTTCAGTGAAAAAATTATTTCAATTCCAATAATTTGTGTCAAAAGTTAAAAATTTTTATTATTTTTTCATATATTTATATTTATATAAATAAATAATTAATTACATGAGTAATAGCTTATTTTTATTGCAAATATAAAAATGATTAATCGCTTTTATATTTGTCCAGTGTTTTAATTAAAGATTAAATTAAATCAATTATTAAACAAAATTAATAAAGCGTCAGTTATTAAATTATCAATTAAATATTTTTATTCACTTTGAATTAATATTCAAATTTTTTATATTTCAAATTTTGGCGCTTTTATTGACTAGTGGCGCCATTTTTAAATTTTCTTCCGCAGTTGCGCAGTTCGCCGGTAGGAGGCAATTCTGTATTATTATTGAATGTTTAAAGCATTTTTTAAAGCACATGATTAGTATACATATTTGCTCCAAGTAATTAAAATTGAATTTAATTAGTAGCAATTATTAGCAATTTTATTAGTTTATAAATAAATGACAAGATGAAAGTAAAAACATTGATCAGAAATCCTGATGATTATTTAAGAGAAACCAAAAGAGATCTCCATAAACGTAAGTAGTATTTAATATAACCTAAAATTTTTAATTTTGTTTTAAAAAATTAATTAAAATCAGCTGATTGATGTCAACATTTTTTTCTTATTATTTTTTCCATAATTTGTTTGTTAAAAAAAAATCTAAAAATGATTAAACATCTGCTAAATTAATTATGATTATTTTCAGAGCCTAGAAATTATGATCCATCCTTGCACCCCTACGAAGCCGCTCGTGAATACACGCGAGCTCTGAACGCGACAAAACTCGAGCGAGTGTTCGCAAAACCGTTCGTTGGAAACTTAGACGGACACAAAGACGGCGTGTCAAGTGTCTGTAATCATCCAAAATATTTATCAGTGTATCTGAGCGGAGCTTGTGACGGCGAAGTAAAGATCTGGAACTTGCCAACGCGAACATGCGAGCGGACAATTTCAGCCCACGATGGGGAAGTAAAAGGCATTACTTTTGCCAGCGATAAAGAACATTTTATAACTGTTGGTAATGACAAGTCCATCAAGACATGGAAGTACTCCAAGTCTGAAGAGGAAGAAGCAGATGAGCCTACCAACACAATTTTCAGCAGAGTAAGTTCTTTTATTATTTTAAAAATTTAATTAATAATTTAAATAATATAAATTAATATTGACAATTAAAATTGTCTCAGAAAATCATAACAGGAATCACTCATCACCGCAACAAACCTTTGTACGCAACTTGCGGAGAAATCTGTCAATTATGGGAAGAAACTAGAAACGAACCTGTGAAATCATTCCAGTGGGGAATTGATGGATTGCTGGATGTTAAATTCAATCAAGTACAGACGAATTTACTTGCCGCGTGTTCTAGCGATCGCAGTGTTATTCTGTACGACACGCGAGACGTAGGACCCATGAGAAAAGTTGTTATGAAATTGAAAACTAATCAACTTGCTTGGAATCCCATGGAAGCTTTCACATTCACTTGTGCGAATGAAGATTACAAGTACGTAGCTTTTAATTACTCTGATAGTGTTTCATATTTAGCGTATGTTAATTAAGTACAAGCTTGTAAATTTAAGATCAAGTTGACTAAAAGATAAACTTTTAAATATTTAATTTGTATCATATTTCTTTTCATTTATTTAAAAAAAAAAATTTATTTATTTTGATAATATGATTAAGTAAACTTGATCTGTAATAATCGATATTATTAATATTATTATTATTATTATTATTAATTTTTTTTTTCAATTATTATAAATATTTTATTAAAAATTTAATAGGAAATAATTTTTAATATTTGAAAAAAAAAAAAAAAAAAAAAAATAATAATTTGATATTTTTAAGAAATAAATTATAATAATAAAAATGTTAAATTTACAGTTTGTATACATTCGACATTCGTCATTTAAAATCACCGATAAATGTACACCAGGACCACACCAGCGCAGTTGATACAGTTGACTATTCACCAACTGGTAGAGAATTCGTATCAGGTAGTCACGATAAATCTATACGTATATATGAAGTCAATAAAGGACACGCTCGTGATATTTATCACACAAAACGAATGCAGAAATTGAAATGTGTCTCCTGGTCTCTCGACAATAAATATATTATTAGTGGTAGTGATGAAACTAATATCCGGGTATGGAAAGCTCGAGCCTCAGAAAAACTGGGAGTGGTAAGTCATAAAGCTCTATTATTTATAATTCAATTATTTTCTGTTCGTTAAATCAGATTTGTTATGCTCAATTGTGATTTATTCAACAGCTGAAGCCTAGGGAAAGGATGGCTTTGAATTATAGTTCTGCGTTGATTAATAAATTCGCAGCGCATCCACAAATTCGCAGAATTGCGCGTCATAGACAAATACCCAAACATATTTATAATGCGAAGGCTGAATTACGGACTATTCGAGAGAAGCAGAAGAGAAAGTTTGTATTTTTATCAAAATTATTTTCATTTGTAAAAAAATTTTTTTTTTTTAATTTTAAAAAAAATTTATTTTTTTTTGATTTTGTAAAAAATTTATTTTTAAAAATCGTTTAAAAAATTCATAAAAAAATTTTTTTTTGCAGAGAATCAAACCGTCGTGCTCATTCACGTCCTGGATCTGTTCCATTTGTATCAGTGAGATCGAATAAATAAAAAAAATTAAAAAAAAAATTATTTTCATTTATATTATATATATATTATAATATAATAATAGTGATATTATTATTATTATTATTATTATTATTATTATTATTATTATTATTATTATTATTATATATATATATTTAATTTACAAGCATGTATGGAATACACTCACATTTTATGTTTGTAAAGGTGGATCCTAGGAACTCCGCCTTCCCCGCCATATATAATAGCTAAATTTGTCATTAAAGACAAATTTGGGAATTAGGGAAATAAAGGATAAGACTGTCCGTAATTACTATTCAGTCACCTAATAAGACCTATCGAGTAATAAACACCACCGTCCATCTTACGGTAAAGAGCCATATATAATAGCTAAATTTGTCATTAAAGACAAATTTGGGAATTAGGGAATTATACATATTCAGAAAATCTTAATTTATCACCAACTGGAAACAATGTTTATTTTTTAAAATATTAAAAAAATTATTACATCATGTGATGTCACACTTTCAACATTTCATAAATTCCAGAAAATTGATTGACTCAGAATCTAAAAAAATATTTTTCGTAATTTAAATAAAACAACAACGGATTCGTTATCTGAAGAGCATTATACTGGCAATAAATTTGAATCATTCATTTTAAAAGCAGAAAATTTAATGTACCATTTTTCTAAAGATCGAAGCATGTAGTCCGAGAAGAAACATAAGTTCAATTTTTTTAATTTTTTTCATAAATAATCAATAAAAAAAAAAATTAATTCGTAATAAATAATTTTATTATTGAAATTATACAACATATTACCATGATAATTTTTTTTTCCAAATTTTGTCAACACACAAACTTTAAAGCGAGTAATAAGGTGTATTTCTCATTAATTTTTTATTTTTTAGGATAATCTGTAGTACTTACTCATCACAAATCTTAAATAGTAACTTGGTAGTGCTAATTTACAATAAAATTCAATTTCCAGCGATAGATTTTACTTTTATTGAATACAATTAAAGTTAAACATTTACTGACCGAAAATAATAGGATTTATAATTTGTAAGTAAATAAGTATCGCTCGTTCTATATACGTACAGATATATATTTAAATTATCGTGATCATTTCATTAGAGATACGATAGTCTGGCGTATAAAAGCGTATGATCCGCCCCTTGTTTATGCATCATTACATAATTTATTTCTTCATACAATATTTATTTTCGAATATAGACTATTCACACAACTTCTGTACAAGACTAGGTTTCAGTAAATCAATCAAATTTTTTTTTTCACATTTTTATCGATACAAAAAAAATATCAAAGCTTTTAAAATTTAATATTTATACTTTCTCTTTCATGATAATAAAAAAAAAATAATTAATTAATTAAATAAATGACAATGTTCAACAATAATTATAATTTATATACATATAAACACATTTACATTAATTTATTTTTATAATAAGATATTTTTATCGAAATCACATTAATTAAATATCGTGGAATTTTTTTATTTTCATTTTCGGTCACTAAAATTATTTTATTATCGAATGGCAGTGACTGACGCAAAAAATTTAGGATAAAATAAAATTTATAAATTTATCATTTGACTTAAAAATACAATCATGTATTTTTTTTTTTTTTTTTCCTAATATATATATATATATATTATATAATATAAATTAATGATAAAATCTATTTTTGACTTTCAATCGCCATAATTATCACTTTTACAATATATTTATATTTATTTTTTAATTTTAATTAATAATCACAATTAACAGTTTATTTTTAAATATTAAAATTAAATTAGACATTTAAATCAGCCATCATTTTACGAAAGTCCGCAAGAGTATTGTAATCAGGGTCTGAATCAATGTCGGCAAAGTCTTTGTTAGAGTCTGTCTTCACGAAGCTCGGATTGTAGCGGCTTAGAGACAGAGGACAAGGTAATAGCTCCTTCATTACTGAGTGGTGAGTTATTAGTGCAGTTAGGGTTGTAAATTCCTTTGTAAAGCCCTGGAACAGATTTATTATATTTATTGTGAAAATAGTGTATTTAAATTTATTTTATTAAATTTATAATTTAAAATTTTAATTTAGTCTTAAGTTTAAGGGTTCCATTAATATTCTCATTTAAGTTTGTGGCTAAAATTACTTATCAAAGCTTGAATTTTTATTTTTTGTTATAATATTATTTTAATCGAATGTCATATCAAGGTATTAAATAGATAAATAATTTTTTATGTTTCAACGGGATTTAAGTGGAAATTTTTATACGATATAATACTTCGAGTTCATTCGATAGTTTTATTGATAAATATTTTATATATTTATAACTCTCGGAAATTTATTTTCAAACGTGAGTTGCGAACTTGGTAATAAAAATATACTTTGTAAAAATCCAATTGTGACGAGTCTGGAGAAATATTACTTTTGTATGGTAATAAAAATAAAATAAATCCAAAATTTATTTTCTATAAAATTATTTTTAATTTTTTTTTTAGTTCTATATTTGTTGATAAATATTAAAGTATTACTAAATAATTAATCAAGTTTCTTACTGTAATTTTGTACAGTAATAAAAATAAACTAAATTCAAATTTTATCTTCTTTAAAATCATTTTTAAGAATTTTTTATTAGAATAAAAATTAAAAATGAATTTTTTGGACGAATATCTGTTGATAAAAAAATAAGAAGAAATATTAAATAATGAAATAATAAGATTAATCAATGAAGACTAATTTCTTGACTTGAAGCCCCGGGGTAATTATAATTTACACATAATAATCACAGCATTGAAATTGGATGATCAAAGTAAAACAGAGAGAACAGTAGAGAAGTACGTTTGATTTCCCTGTGGCCCTTTCTATAAAACTCATATCGAATACTATATGTGTTCCTCAGCTCGTATGTACCATCAGGCTATGGGTTGTGTATATTCCATCATGATAACTACCATCCTTTCTCTCAACCCTTCATCCTTCTTCCTTTTTATATATACATTCATAATTCTATATATATTTTACTCCATACTGGCAGTATGGACTCTGAATGTGCAGTCTCAACATCCTCAGGATTATACACGTGAAATTCCAATCGTAAAGTTTGTTGGATGAGCCGGATCATCGTAGTCTCCGTTTAGTTCTCAAATTCGTTACCGGATTCTCAAACTCCTAACTCTATATATCCTTCTCTTTACTCATCCCTTAACGGTTACTACAAATAAAAATTTAGAAAAACTACAATTCCGAAGAAAAGAAACATCTAACTATTTTAACATTTCAAGGTTTACAATAAAAACTTTAAGAGCTGCTAGTAAATTCTTCTCGAATAGTTTTAGTTTAAATATTTATTGATTACATTGTTAGACCCATCAATATTGTCAGAACTCGGCTGGTTGTTAATTTTTTTTTTTTTAAAGTTTTTTTTTACAGTAAAAAAATAAATTTTTAATAAATTTATAATAAGTAATTTTTTTTTTTTTAAATTTAATAAATACTTTTTAATAATTTAGGCTGCTCAATCTCTAGATACATAATTAAGAAATGACCTTGTATCTTGTGAACTATTTTTAAAGATTTTTAAAGATATAAGCTCATCTCGATGTTACACTCATCAAGACCTTTCATTTGAATACCCACATCAATTTTTCATATATTTTATATATTTATATATATTATATATATGTATATATGAAAAATATATCAAAAATGCATGTGGGTACTCAAATGAAAGCTCTCGATGAGTATAACATCGGGATGAGCTTATATCTTTAAAAAAGTCAATATTTAAAAAAATACCATGCAATTTTACAAGAGTTATTATTTAATAAAACAAATAAATTATATAAAAGAATTTTTCTAGAAAAAAAAATAAAATATAAAATAATAAATCGACTTAAAGTTAATATTAAATATTGTGTGATGCAATAAAAAATAAAAGAAGAAATGAAACATACTTTTATCTTGTAGCCTTTGTTTGTTCGCATGATGAGATAGTGAGCAATTCCACTGGGTTGAAAGTCACGTGGAACGCGCAAGGATAATGCATAGCATCCAGGTTTGCTGGTACTCTCTCTAACCATGAAAGCACCTTCCGGTTCTTGGCTCAACACCTCCAGCGTTATTTCCCTGTCGTCATAAATAACATCGAGCTCAAGTAAAGGAAATGCAAATCAACAATAGAAAGAGTATCACATGCTCTATTATTATATATATATATATATATATATATATATATATATATATATATATATATATATATATATATATATATATATATTTATATACATTTGTACGAGTGAGATGTAAGAATATTAACGCCCGCGCAACGATGAAGCTCTGATTATCATCACGATAACGAGGTACAACGTTGGCGGTCGTACTGTCAACCGTCATGCAAGCCGAGCTAAGTACTTTGATTATATTTTAATGGTGTACATATTAATATTCTTCCCAGTAAAACAAGCTACGAGAGGAATGCTACTGTTGTTATATTACATAATTATTAATTATTCGCATTCATATATATTATTTATGGGTGTCTTTGTTTTACAAACAACGGAAATGAAGGTACTATTTATGCAATAAATTTCTTTTTATTACCGGCGTTTTATCTATTTAATTCATATTTTCAAGAAGAAATTTTTTATCTACTTAATAAAAATATATTGAATAATTTTTTAAAAGCTAGTTTGTATTTTTTATGTGAAAAATAATAAATTTTAATATTTATAAGCTGACTATACCTGAAAATGGCGTTTTTGATGTTAAAAGCGCGCAATTTTAAAAAAAGAACATTAGTTTGCAACCAAAGGGCTTTTTTTCTGGCTAAAAAAATTTTTTTTTTAATTATACAATGTATGAAATAATTTTAAAAGTTAGTTAAAGTTTTGTATAGGGAAAAAATTTAATATTAAATGTTGAAAAAAAATTATAAAGGGACTATAGATGAAAATGATGTTTTTAAAGTTAAAAGCGCGCGATTTAAAAAAAATAAAATTGGTATAAACGAACCTAGGTATCCCAGCTTGGAACCAAGGAGCTTTTCTAAGTTCGCCTTCCTCACACCGGTTATTAAGACTATCAGTTCTTTCGGGAAGTGGGGGTGGAGTGGGCGTCGAGCCGTGAGTACTTCCATCAGCTGGTACGGAGCTGCTTGAAGTGCTTATTTGAGAGCGGCGTTTTGTTTTAAAATCAGTGTTGCCACTGTTGGGCGAATTGTCAGGCGCCAGTCTGTGAAAGCAAAAGAATTGTTAATCAATAGACGTAACAAATTTATTGAAGTTTATATTAAATTGGCACTCTGGAGCTGGGAGTTGGAAGTTTTGAATTTAAATTAAAGTATTAATTGAGTACCTGTTGTTCTCGATATTGAAATTTTTGGTGGTAATTGAAATATTGATAGTATTGTCGATACTGTCGGATGCCGGAATCTTATTGTAAGTCGTTCTGGTGGCCTCGTTGTCAATAATAGCTTCATTTATGTATCCACCTGAGTGCGGTCGATTTGTTGGACTAGTTGGCGTGCTACTCCCGCTTACCAGGGGACAACTGTCGTCCTCGCTGTTGAGACCCAAGACTCCGCCCGTGAGGCCCATTGTCAGCCGCTTTATCAGCGGGGGCTTGTCCGTCAGTCTCTTGTACGAGTTCAGCTCCGTCGGGGAATTACTCTCGTCGCTGCTCGGCGTACTTTGTTGCGAAATGCTCTTTGGGTCATCTTGGTTCGTTAATGGTCCCAGGACGTTCGAGAACGGGTGCGACGGTCTCAGGCCTGGTATTGAGTTTGGTGTCTGCAATTATTTTTTATAAATTATTTTTAGACTTGATAAAAATTTTTAGAGCTTTGATTTTTTGAGAATATTTAATTATTATTTTTTTTTACAATTTTAAATGAATAAAAAAAAATTTTATTAGTCCAAACTGATAAAAAAAAAAAATTTATTTTATTTAGTTAAAAATTTAAAAATTTTTAAAAGTTATTTTTATTTGATTAAAAATTTTTTTTACTTTAATAAAATAAATTTTTTAATTAAAATTGGATTTATTTAAAAAAAAAAAAAAAAACAAATAGTAGAAGAAAAATAATATCTTAAAATTTTTTTTTTTTTTAATTTTATTTCTCAAGAATTTTTATCAAAAAATTTTTAATTTAACTAAAAAATTCTTAATTTGACTGAATTTAAGATTTTTTCTGCTAGATCGAAAATTAAAAAAATTGATCTTTTGGTTCAAAAAGTTTTCCAACTAAAAAATTAAAATAAAAATAGCTGGCGCCAGCGCGCAAATAGTAACAATTAATTATAAATAGACTGACAAGATAAATCTCAACAGACACGAACTAGACACAAAGATTAATCTCTAAAGCCCATAAAGAGGGAAAAAATCTTATACCTTGACGCTGGCGAGTCGCAGCGTGGGCGAGCCGGCACTTCCAAGCTGGACGTTCATGTCCGCAGTTGATGTGCCGTTTCCAGAACGAGACGTGGGCGACGAGCGACTCTTCAGCCACGAATTCGAGGACGGGGTTCTGCAGCCACCCACTAAACCGCCGCCCCCTCCGCCCCCTCCGCCCTCTCCGCCGCTACCGCTGATAACTTTATTCTCTTTAGAGTTATTGTCACCTCCCAGTGGTTTGTTCTGCAATTCAAATCCCCAGTTAATCATCACGGCCTCTGATATTTTGTATCATACATATCATCTATATTGATGATAAACATGCACAAGTAAATTTAATTTAACGGGACACCAGCCTTATCTATTGTGTAAATATTTTACATTATACTACATTACATAATATATGTATATATATATATATATATATATATATATATATATATATATATATATATATTAAGGTGCTCCATTTTCAGCGCTGGCTGCCGAGGATAGTTAAAAAGTCGGCACTATCACGTAAAATCTTAGGTTAACTTTATAATTAACGCTGTCAGTAAATAGGACACCTAGTGCTACTAGTTTGTACAGACTTAGTGGTTTTTTTGCTGGCTTGCTTGTTGTTGACGTTGTTTTATATTATATAATATTCCAGAAGATACATTTAACTTTTAATATATTTTTCTTTTTCATTTTTGCTACAAATTTTTTTTTTTAAACTTTTAATTTCATATAAAATTAATTGAAATAAATAATTGCTTTAATTAATTTATTTTGAATTAATTTTAATATATTTCTTTTTAATTTTAGCTAAAAATTTTTTGTAGGAATTTTTATTTTAAACTTTTAATTAATTTCATTTAAATTAATTTAAAATAAAAATTAGTAAATTTTATTAATAATTTTTTCAACTAATATAATATTGATAAAAAAAAAATAATGAAGAAAGGAAAAAAAAATGTGTAATTTTTCTGGAAATAACAATCTATCGGTAGCCAATCAATCGTAAATTTTAATTCGCATTGTATGGGAGATATTGTAAGTTCACTCACCCAGACGTTTTTTTGTTCTTGGGCTGAATCTTTCCGATAAATAGTCGTTGAGTGAGGTGAGATCACATCCTGGATAATTGGCTGGCGCTGTAATTGCGCCACGTATGCCATACGAAAAGCATTGCCAACTATTGTATTTAATTCTTCAGCCTGAAATTAAATAAAATATTTATATTTATATTTTATAATGATTATAAATTATTTTAGATATTAGGCATTAGTTAAATTACATCAGGAATTTATAAACATTCAAAGTATTTGAGAACTATGTTGATTTCACCGAATTCCAAAACAGGAATTTATCCGATATTTTTATTTTGTACCTCGCAAACATTCTGAACCTTTGGAAATATTTCAGATAACTTTAAAATTGTTTTAGATATTTTTAAAAATTCTGACCACCGATTAGAATTTTTTTACTGTAAAGATTAAAACGTATATTTATAAATATATAAAAAAAAATCTCTTAAATTCTGCAAGTAAATATATATCATCACCAAATAAAATTTTTTACAGAAAAAAATTAATTATTATTTTATAATTATAATAAATTAAATATAAAAAAAATTCAATATATTAAAATAAAATGATTAAAAAACTAAACTGAAACCACATATTAATCACTATCAGTTATAACACGAGTGAGTGTCAAGTGATAAAATTCAGCTTAAAGTAAACAAATATTAAATTTAGAAACGTTGGAGTATAAAATACAACGAAAACACGTCGAGCGGCAGAATTTCGTCTGACATGCAGAATATGTTTATACACAGGAGCATAATCATGATACAAATACAACTACAAATCCATATGAATATGATAAAATGAGAGACATATGTAGGACGCAGATAGAAAGTAGGCAGCAGTATTATATATATATATATATATATATATATATATATATATATATATATATATATATATATATATTTGATATAAATGGTTGCTGTTTCGAGTGTGGTCTGCAGACTGCATTGCTGGTTGCTGCCTAAGCCGGATATACTCAAACAGGGAGAAGTCAGGAAGTATGGCTCGTACCCATGTGGGATACATGTTATGTTCATAGATGCATGCTCCACGCATACTATTTTACATTTTTCCTTTTTCCTTTCATATTCGGTTCAGTCTTTTGCTCCGTCATCTTTCGAAAAGTCAGCACCGCGGATTCGCGCACCGCGAAAGTGTCTGCAAGCCCCACTGAGCTTGCATCCTTCCATTTACATACATATTGTATTAATATATTTTTTTGCAATTGATTTATGATACTGATATTAGCCGTTTTACAATTTTTGTCTTTTTTTTTATTAATTTAATTAAAATTTTGCTTTGTTAAATTGCACTCTACTTTCTTAAATATTGACGTTTTTAAAGATATAAGCTCATCCTGATGTTACACTCATCAAGAGCTTTCATTTAAGTACCCACATGCATTTTTATATATTTTTCATATATACATATATATAATATATATAAATATATGAAAAATTAATGTGGGTACTCAAATGAAAGGTCTCGATGAGTATAACACCGGGATGAGCTTATATCTTTAAAAATGTCAATATTTCACAAGATACAGGGTTATTTCTTCATTCCGTATCTAGAGATAGAGCAGCCTAAATACTTATCGTCATAAATTGACTATCCATAAAAATGATATGAAACCTTGAAAAGACACAAATTCAAGTCAAGACCTTTGTAATAACACTAAATTTTTCAAAAAAAATTAATATTGAGAAGTAAAAAATTTTTTTTTAATTTTGGCTGTCATTTTAGAGATATGATATCCGGGAATTCAAATCCAGCCGATGTATTTCGCCAACAAAAAAAAAAAATAAATAAAAAAAAAGAAGAAAGGATGTGCGAGGCGTCAATGTCAGTTTTGGCTTTTCAAATAAGAAACCACAGCAAACAGTGAATGAGAGACGAAGCTTGACAGGGATGAACTGTCCAGGGGCTTTTGTCTCTACTGTTCGCTCTACGGTCAACTGAAACCTGATCAGTGGCCTCGGAACTGCGGTTGAGATACTCGCGATACAAGTACAATATATGTATGAATGTGTTTGTGAGTTTCAAAATGTCACTTGGTTCTATTCGCTGGCTATTTGTGAGTCCCGAAGCTTTTTGTTTCATTTCGCTTTACATTATTCTAGTTTACATATTTATGCACTAGATTTATTCAACTTTTACGTATTACTTTGCTGAGATGCATGCCACTGACATGGTATTTCACTCAACGCCATCACAGTAAACTCTAACTCCAAAATCTTGTCGCTTTTATTTATTTATTTATTTATTTATTTTTTTTTTTTTTTATGAATATATAAATAAACAGGAAATATTTTTGAAATATTAAGCTCGGGATTTTTTTATGCAGAGTTTTTTTTTTTTTTTGACATAGAATTTAAAATAAATGGTAAAAAAGTAAAGTTAAATTAACGTCATTAGAGCGTTCCGAACGATGTAACTTGAAAGAGCGCGTAACGAGGCAAAGATTCGTTTTATATATTTATTTTGTAGAAAACTACGATACAATATGTGGATTAATTAATGAAAGAATGAATGAATGAATAAATGATAGGGAAAAAATAATATTTTATTTAGTTTATTTGATCAATTATTTAAATTTAATCAATTGTACATAAAAATAATTAGAGGTGGATTTTTTTTTAATTAAAATAAATATATATCGGAAACATGAAAATAAAATAATTGTTGACAGTAACTTTTAAATATAGAATTTAAATGGAAAAATAAAAAAGCAATTGACTGAAGGATCATCGCTCGGTTCAATTAAATTTTAAATTACTCTAAATCCCCAAGATAAAAAACTTTTAAGTTAAAATTATAGTAATTTCAAAGTTTAATTTAATTTAATTTTTTTTTTTTTTGTTTAATGGAATAAATTTAATCGGTAGGATATGCATTGATTATTCTGTTTATTGGTGACATTCAATCAAAGTCATTGACCGCAGGGCGTTTTATATTAATGCAATCATAATCATTATTTTATTTTAATTTAAAATCGTGTTATAAATCAATGTTACTTGCACGTGTTTTGGGATATTTAATCACGTAAAAAGTATCAATTTCGGGGGAATTCCCGAATTGTTTTAAGCTAATTAATTTATTGATTTTTTTATTTT
This sequence comes from Cotesia typhae, assembly GCF_013202065.1. Classification (NCBI taxonomy): domain Eukaryota; kingdom Metazoa; phylum Arthropoda; class Insecta; order Hymenoptera; family Braconidae; genus Cotesia; species Cotesia typhae. The sequence continues at coordinate 13,219,627 of NW_027423756.1, read as the reverse complement.
TTTAAATCATAAATAATAATGATAATAATTTATATTATTACCAATAGTCAATTTATTGTAAGTATTTAGGCTGCATTCGAAAATTCTCTATCTCTAGATATATAATTGAGAAATGACCTTGTATCTCGTGAACTATTGACATTTTTAAAGATATAAACTCATCCCGATGTCACACTCATCGAGATCTTTCATTTGAGTACACACATCAATTTTTCATATATTTATATATATTATATATATGTATATATGAAAAATATATAAAAATGCATGTGGGTACTCAAATGAAAGCTCTTGATGATTGCAACATTGGGATGAGCTTATATCTTTAAAAATATCAATAGTTAAGAAAGTACAGTGCAATTTAACAAAAGTTAATTAATATAATAAATTTTTTTCAAAGTGTTATTATTATTGTTATTGAAATAATAATTAAAATTTAGAGTATATTTACCTATAAATAAAGCAGCAATGTAAATTAGGGTTATTTTGCCAGTAAACATGGAGAGGCTTTAACCAATAACAATATTCATAAGAGAGGTTGAGAGAGATTGTAAGCCTAAAGGTATAAGTCCATGGCTTAGATATTGCGTTAATTTATGAGCACGCCGCGCATTGCATTTTATCTCTTCCGCTTCTTCATAATTAGACGATTTTTTACATTAATTAACATAAATGGTACCCACTTTAAAAATAAATACCAGAATCCCGTTTCGCTAGATGCACTACAACGTAATACGTATTACTGTTACCATTTAATTTCCTCCTGGATGAAACTAGGTGAAATTAATAATAAAAATACATTCCTCGTTAAAATTACTACAATTGAATGTGAGTTTTTTTTTTTTTTTTTTATGACATCTGACTTATGAGGCTACATATTTTATACACATAAGATTTTTGTTCTTTAGAAGCTAAAGTGGCTGTAGCTTGACTCGAGGACTGTAATACAAGCGCTAATTATAAATTCAACCCTTTAAAAAAATTAGACCGGAATCGTGGGATAAAAATAATCAGCTTTAATATAATTTATTTATTTATTTAAATATAATATTTTCGTATTATGAAATTCATCAGGAAACCAGGACAAATTGCTCTTCTTGCAAAGTGCTTGCATCTTTTATCAAGTCGATTTTAATTTTAAATAAGCTTTTACAAATGTTTCGTTTTAAGAAATTTAATAATAAAAATTTTATGAATTTAAAATATTTACATTTAAGGTTTCATTTTAAATAATTACAAACTATTTTAGGGATTTTTAATATTATCATAATCAATTATTTTTTTTAGACTGCTTTAAGTTGAAGATAATCAATAAAAAAGTTATTAAATTTCACGAAAGCATGTCAAATTAATTTTAAATACATGAAAAAAATAATTATAACGTTTTATTATTAATATTTTGCAAGAAAAGTTTAATATCTACTCAATTACTGTACCGTTATTTATAAATGTCGACATATTGTTTCTAAATAAAAAATACCGATCACTTCCTTGCATTCTTATTAACTTTAGACCTGTCAGAAGTAATTAGCTGAAGTTTCTTGGAGTAAATTAAAATTTTTTTATCAAAATAAATTATTAAAAATTTTTTGACAAACTTAAAAAAATTTTCAAATTTTCACAGTAAGAAATTTTTTGTCATTGTGTCAAAAAATTTTGTGTTAAATATTTAACACTTTTATGGGTTAATTTAACATTTATTGTATTAAATTAACACAAAAAAGTGTTAAATATTTAACATAAAAATTTTTAACATAAAATTTTTTGACGCAAAATTTTTTACAGAGCTTTTGACAAATTACGGACATAATAACAATAATAATAGCTCACTCTGTAATCAAAAAATCAAACAATAAAGTAATTTAAAAAAATACCCGATAAAGTATCGATAGCAAAAATGATAATAGCTGTTACGAGGACGAGGAATCAGAAAGTTGCAGTGTATCGGGTATTTTAGTTGGGTCGTTAGCCCAACATATGTAATTTGGACAGTGGTATTTCAGCACGTGTTCACAAAATATGTAACATGTGTGTTTAGTGTTGCTCCAATAGAGGAGGACGCAGGATGCCTGGAACCACTATCGCGGCGTGTAACGTGGGGAGGACTGGATAGAGACTAGATACTGTACAGAGACAAGAGAGAGGCAGAACGGAGCTGGAACTGGAACTGGAGCTGGAGCTGGAGCGGAGATGAAAGTGTATGCTGTAGTATATGGAGAGGAGGTTCAAGTGGATAGGAGAGCCTCTTGGCATTCTATTCACCAAGTGGAAACGCGTGCGTGACAGATATATTGTCTCTCGTGTTGAGTCACGCACACTAATCTCTAAATCGGTTTCCCGCATGCAATGAGCATCACAGATCACTGATGATAAATTGTATCTGTACCTCCGCCGATATGCAATATCCTGAGCGTCACAATCATGTGGGGTACAGTCTAGTGCATACATTCGAGTGAAATCCGTAAATTTTATCTGAATTAAGAGGCAACACTACCACTAATATAAAATTATCAAAAATTGACTTTTCAAAATTTTATCATTTATATCTTTTAAAAGTACGTTTTAAAAATTTGGAAATATTTTTTGGTTTAAAAGTTTCTTTATTTCACCTCTGTTTCTTCATAATATTATTTATTTTTTATTTTGCAGCGGCTTTAACAAATGTTTACTTGAGCTTTATGAGAATATATGTTATGGGAGCGTGGAAAAAATTTGAAAAAATTACTATGAGAAAATATCTGAAGTAGTTTTTGAGCTGCAACCTTTTAAAGAAGCTTTTAATCGGTTCAAAAAAATTCTTTGCTGGAGAACTAATTTTTTTTTAACTAAAAAAAATGTTTAGGAATAAAATAAAAATTTTTTTGGCTAAAGTAAAATTATATTGAGTCAAAAAAATTTATTTTTGCTCCAAAACAATTTTTTCAAATTTTTTATCAAAACTTAATTTTTTTAATTTGCTGCAGTTTTAATTTTAGTTTTTAAATTGAAAAAAAAATACTGATTTTATTCTAAAAAATCACGATTTTATAAAAATTCAAAAATTTCTCCAAATTTTAATTTATTTTCTACTTAAATATATTTTTTTTTTTTTTTCATATTTAATGCCTTTAAATCGAAAAAATTAAGGATTAAGTAATTAAAGGTGACAAGTGAAGCCGAAACGTAAATGTCAGGAGGAAACTGTTCGAAATGTGTTCAGCGAGGCTGGTGGGATTCGACGGAGCAAGTACTGCGGAAGAAGAAGAAGCAGATGAAGATGTTGGTGGACAGAAGGAGAGTGATCGGACGCGTGAATCGTTCGCTCGAATAATTCTGTTCCACGGTTTGCGGTCTTGAGATCAACTTGAAATAGAGGGATTCAGATATTTCAATTACGTTCAACAATAGACGACAGAGACAGACATTGAGACACGGAGAACAAGAACAAGAACGAGAATAAGAGAAGAGGTTTATACTCTACTCTGGGCGTGCTATAATTGCTGCCAGGCGGTCGTCTCATAACTCCCAGAGTCATAACATCCTGGGTGCATACCGTCAGCCTGCCATCTACATACTCAACAATTTGATGCTAACTCTCTTAATGTCTCAAATTCAGTTTACATTTAATTCAAACATTCCATTAATGTATTTTTATTTATTGCATTTAATGCGGCCGACCTTAAACGATGAATTATTCATTACTGATAGTTATGTTGTGTCTCAATAAAGATTTTATAACAAATAAATTATGACAAAAAAAATTTTTTTTTTAATTTAAACGTAGAAATTTAAAAAATTAAAATTGAAATGTTTTTAAAATTATTTTTTTGTCAAATAAAATTAAAAAATTGTCAAGTGATTGCTAATTTTAATGTCATAAATTAATTTAGTATATATTAGATAATTTTATGACAGAAAAAAAAATTTATTTTTTAAATTAAAAAAAATAATTTTTTGGAACAAATTTTAAATAAAATTAATAAATTGTCGACTGCTACATTTAATGTTATTATATCTCAAATAATTAATACGAATATTTAAATATAAATAAATTTTTTTAATCATATTTATGGAGCGCAATTTGTATACTTATTACAAAAAAAAAACGTCATTAGCAAAAACAAGATAAGGATGATAAAAAAAATAGAGGAGATTAATATTATAATTTAAAAACCGGTTGATGCAGGATAGATTAAAAAAAGCTTACTTTAAATACATATTATATATATATATATATATATATATATATATATATATATATATATATATATATATATATATATATATATATATATCGGAGTTGATATTAGCATTAGAATGATAGGGAAAAAATCGTAACATGCTCATATCGTGACTACATAAATGTCGGGAAAATTAAAGGCAAGTAAGTAATAGCCGAAAGAATTAAGTTTCAGTTCCTGAATCTTGATTTTATACTTGTACTAGTGTGTATAGTGAGTACAGTATGTATATATATATATATATATATATATATATATATATATATATATATATATATATATATATATAGATGTAGTTGGCTCTGGCTTCTTGCTGGAGGTTTAGCGAGTCCTTTAAATATGCAAGAAAAGTCTCCTCTTGTTCTACCAATCTTACTTATATATACGCCTTGCTACGAACCACGAAATTTTAGTTTTACATAGAAAAGGTTAAATATATCACTAAATCCCCGGGTGCTTTTCACATCAACTCGATCGTTATATTCTAAGGTTACTTTTTACAGGATCACTACTTTGTACTTTGTGAAATTAATCTTCTGGGAATTTTTACGTTGATAAATCTTCTTAAGTTTATTCAAATATAATCTCATTTAGGAATTTTTTTAATTTTTACGTTTAATCTTGTCAATTGAGTTTTTACTCATTGTTATTATTATTTTATTTATTTACCATCAAATTGTAAGCAAGTCAATTTTTTTTTAAATTAATTTATTTCTGTATTTAAGTCAAAAATAATTAAATAATAATTTTAATTAAACTTTGGACACTGACATTTAATTTTGACTTTAAATTTGTGCTCAGCGGAAAAAAATATTATTGTCTGAATAATTATAATGAGCTTTAACAGGTTATGGGCCCAGACCCAGGCTAAAAATATTTTTTTTCTATATTTACTATCCCAGACAAAAAAAAAGGAAGAAAATGATTAAACTGTCAGGTTATAACATCATTAAATAAAATAATCTCTAAGATAAACAGGATCGGTTTTCTTAGACGGATAAACAAGTTTATCTTTTTTACTCAATTAACCATTAGTAGACAGCAGACATACAAGTTCTCGCACTAGCTCTCTTTGATTAATAGTTCCATGAAGATGAGAGGTAGTTTTAATATTAATATTAATATTAAAAAGAAATAAATTTTGAAATCCCTAAAAGTAATATTTAAATTTGAATATTATTTTGTAAAAAAAAATTTCATTTCGCCGGCTCAGTTGGGTAAATATTGTTTGAGGTTTAGAAATAACTCAGCAAGTTTTCCCGAAGCGAAGAAATCTTAACATAAACAGAAACTAAATAAAAGATTGAGCTTGTCAATTTGATCGTTTGCTGTGAGGTTTTTTCCCTTACAGCTTTATTTGCGAAATGGATTTAATAGCTCGTGAAACTCCATATCGGAACTGGTTTCACAGTGAGCAAACTTGATCCTCATAAGTATTATGTGTATTATGTATACGGTAGTTCTGGTATTGATAAAATAGTACAACTATCAGTAGTACTACTGTCAGTAGTTTTAAATCTCTGATAGATGTTACATGAATAATGAAAATTAAAAGATAAGAAAAACGTTTTAATGATTAATTGCCAAAGAAGATCCACGACGTGATACATAAATTGAGGATTCCCCGCAAATGTCATTATAAATCACGTAATGCTGTGCAATTACATCTGTCAAATGATACCTGCAAGAATTAGTACACTACATACTTTTTTTTTTTTTTTTTATAAAAAAAAAAACTTGTGACTTGTGGACTATAAATAAATAAAATTTTGCTTTATTAAATAATTACTTTTGTTAAACTCACTGTATTTTTTTAAATATCGACTTTTTTGAAGATATAAGCTCATCCCGATGTTACACTCATCAAGAGCTTTCATTTAAATACCCACATCAATTTTTCATATATTTTATATATTTGTATATATCATATATATATGTATATATGAAAAATATATCAAAAATGCATGTGGGTACTCAAATAAAAGCTCTTGATGAGTGTAATATCGGGATGAGCTTATATCTTTAAAATATATGTGTTATATATATGTATATATGAAAAATATATCAAAAATACATGTGGGTACTCAAATGAAAGCTCTTGACGAGTATAACATCAGGATGAGCTTATATCTTTAAAAATGTCAATAGTTAAAAAAGTACAGTACAATTCTTAATGACCATAAAACAAAACAATTAAAAAAAAAATTTTTTTTTCTATCAATAGAATAAATTTGTCGGGTAAAATAAACAAGTGTTATTTGAAAGTCAATCGCACCTTTGGTTTACAAACATTAATCATAGAGATGGGATAAAAATAAAAATTTTTTTATAGATATAGTTTGAGTTTTTTTTATAGAGTATGTAGGCAGCTACGGAAACTCGAGAATGATTCATCGATGGGAGTTGTCAACGGCTGAAGAGTTGTCGATAGATTTACGAGAAAGCATCATAATCATTAAATACTATCAATATCTGTCGGACGAGCAGGAGGGTAAAAATGCACTTACTAGCTAACGAATAGTAGTATCATGTCTGTTCATTGGGGCTGAGTTTTAAAATAAAAGTAAATTTTTTTATTATGACCATCATACTCTTTTATGGTTGTTTTGTTGTCTTGTTTGATCCCCCTGGGATCTGGGACCTGGGACCTGGGATCTGGGATCTAGGATACACAATATACACTCACTTGGTACATTAAAGTTTCCTGGGCAGTTTGCTTGTGTGTTGCAAGAAAACTAAGTGTACATTCGGCTGCAAGGCACAACCAGATTCTTTTATATACCGGAGAGCTTGAGAAATACCGAGGATAAAAAGATAAACTGAAGAACCGGATAGAGAATGAGAAAACCGTTGGGATTCATCGCAAGTTCGCTTTTTAGATTCTTACTTTATTTTATTTGGTTAACAAAAAAATTGTTTTATGGATAATAAAATAGCTTATGACTAAATCGAAGAGCTAATAAATCTAATAGATAAAATTCTTGTTTCAAAAGAAAAAAATTAACCTTAGTAAAAACATTTCAAAATTTTTTCTAAGGATAAAAAAGATCTTTTTATTTATTTAAGAAATTTTTTATTAAAAACAATTATTTTATTTTATTAAAAAAATTATTTGAAATATTTTAGAGCTAAAATCTGCTTATTTTCTTAACTTTAAAAATTTTACAATTAATTTCAAAGCTTTTAATGTTAAAAAAAATTTTTTCTGTGGAAAAATTAACAATAAAAAAAAAAAAAAAAATTTAGAATAAAAATTTTTATGATTTAAAAATTAATTAATAAAAAATTAAAAGAAAAAATATCAATTTTTTTTTGTCGAGAAATTAACGTAGCTGAGATTAAAAAAAAAAAAGTATTTTTGTAAGTTTAAAATTTGATAGTCAGATGAATAATTGCAAAAAGATTTTATAATAAATTTTTTATCTCGTTTTTTATTCCCAAGAGATTAAAGTTATCACGAGTACAAGACACTTTTAGGTATTTGGTATATTGTATCGCATTATATTGCATTGTATTGTAAATTGTATGTGACACGAGTGTATCTTGTTTCGTATTGTATTTCTGGTGTAGTATTGAATCATACGAAAATGCAAAGTCACGTGCAAGGTATCTAGATCTGGTGCTGAATCTTTTAAATTTCAGCGAGTAGATTCTATAGGAGGGTTTTATACAAGATACAAGAGACAAGAGAAGATACCAGGTGAGAAAATGTCATGTGAATGCCTATAATGTTTGAGGAAAGTATACTACTAAAGCGTGCACTAAAAAATTTAACGACTTTACTTTCCAGCTAAAGATGATATACTATATATGTACTATAAATGCGGGTAATATAGAGATGAGAAGAAGAGTTAACTCTCGAATTTCCTCCGATAATACTAAAAAACTTCATTGCTCTTATCTGCCATCACCACAGAGCCCCAACACTCAGACACTGGAATGTTCTGAGGAAGAAAAATGGGCGGTGCGAAGAAGAAAGAAGTGTATGATGTATAGGTTATAGCACGGAAAAACGATAAATAATTGCTGGAGGAGTCTCGAGAAATATTGAAAACTGACTCGGCTGCTTTTTCAAAAATACTCCAGAGAAAATTACGTAAAGTGTGACTAAAAAACCAAATAAATCTCTTTTAGCTCATGTGTAAATAATTGCTAGGGGGGTAGGTATACAGCCCGTGGGAAATAAACACCTCGATTGTGTGTACAAGTATGGTCTTTGCTTTGGATTTTAAAGTCCTTCAAGACCTTTTCAAGAAATAACATCCTGGATAGAATTGACGTCTTTTTCAATTTTTTATTTGAAGCTGACACAACCGAGAGATAAGTAGACTAAGATTAGTCAATTATATCTCAGTATAGACTGATAAAAAATTAGTGCATAAATTTTTTTAAAAGAAAATTATTTTTAAGTATTAAAAAATTATCGGGTAATTTTTTTTTTACAAAATTTATTTTAGACTATTTTGGTGCAAGCACCAAAAGTTTTGCAATTTTTTTATATTGATTTAAAATAAAAAAAAAATTGCTTTCTATTTTTGATAAAAAAATACAAATATAAAAATTAAGCTCTAAAAAAAAAAAAAAAAAAAAAAAATTCAAATTTTTTTGACAACAATTAATAAGTACAATAAATTTTAATACTTTAAAATTTATTGTATTTATTTGAACACTATCTATGTGTATAAAATTTGCCTTGGCATTAAAAATAAATAAATAAATTTTTTTATTCTAAAAAATTTTGATATAATTTTTTTTAGTTTTAAGTGCAATAAATAATGAATACTTTGATTTTTTATTTTTATATTAAATTTAAAAAATAAGAAAAAAATAAAAAATTTTCAAAAGGATTTCTTGAATAAATTATTCTTGGTTCCCGACTTTTGCTCTTGAGCCAACAGAATTTTTTTATGTTCATATCTCTATAATTAAAAGCTCATAATCATTACTCAAGCCGGAGTAATTCCAAATAATTAATGATAAATAATAACAAACAAATAGAGGATATAAAAGCGGTATATAGTAGACAAGGGTGATTACTGATTACTTGGGTTCTTACACGAGTACCTCGGCTGTACACACATCATAAACATCCTTCAAAGTCAAATGAATCATTATGTGGAGTTCCAGCATACCGTGTGCTTCGGGTTTGCACTCGTCATACAGTACACGAGCCTGGAAGCACCAACTGAAGGCTTTGTGGTTCGAAATAAGCTCTGGTAAAGCGTGTAAGCCCGGAAAATTATTTCACTAAGTGTGTACATGGCTTTCGCGGAGCTTTGATCGACGTGATGGAAACTCGCTCAGAGCCATGCAGAGGACCTGTTTTGATTTCGTAGAAATGTAATAAGAGATGAGGTGGCTAACGGATCCGTGCACCAAGGTGAAACCAAGTTACTTAGATTACTTGTTGACACCCTGGGAATTAACCGAAGGTCTTTAGAAAACTTCTAAATATTCTCAAACTTCTCTCTTTGTCCTTTTCTCTTCTCTCTTCTCCTATGTGGTTAATGTTAATTACGCTTTTCAATTACGCTTGTGTCTTGTCACAACTCACAACCTTTCAAATTTACGTTTGACATTTTAAATATATACTCAAAATATTTTTTTATCTCAAGAATTTGTCGGTATTATTTTAATTTTAAATTATCATATTTTTACTTTAAATCCTTTGGGTTAATTAAAAACAAACTTTCTTTTGATAAAAAATTTTTTTTTCGGTAAAATATTTATTTTCTATTTTACCTTTTTTTTTAGAATTAATTTTTAATGTACATAAAAAATTTGCAAAGTTAATTTTAAGTCAAATTTTATTTAAAAATTATAATTTATAAAATTTATTAGATTTTTTTGTTGGAATTTTATTTTTTATTCAAATTTAATTAATTATTGAGATAAAAATTTATTTTTAATTTTTTTGTAAGAATTAAAAATTTTTTCCAGACTTTAAAAAAACAATAAAAAAATTTATTAATGAATTTTTAAATAATTATAATAGAAGTCTTTGTAAAAATTTTGATTTTCAGTAAAAATCCCAAAGATCTCTCCATTAACATTAACATTAAAAGAAGTTGATTTACGAATCCGATAATAACCAAGGAGAGCTAAGAGAACTTCCTGATTCTCATAACCGAGGTATTTTATGCGTTATATATACACATATATATATATATATATATATATATATATATATATATATATATATATATATATATATATATATATATACATAAGAAGATCCTTTTGCGCTTGATGCTAATTGCACCAACGGTTGCAAGAAGATCGTACATTCATGGCGGTCCTGGACGATTTACAGCCTCTCTGACCTTGCACTCAAGAGTTATTTTCTTCTTTCGATATTTTCGTAGTGAGTACGACGTAAAATTGGTAATCGGTGGTTCGGTCATTAAAATTCAAAAAATTTTTTTATTCATTCCAAGGCGAGTCATTTTCAAGGTCCAACTTTTTTTGGACAATTACATATTGGAAAATTACCCCGTTATAAAAAAACAATAAAATTTCCAAAGTTAAGCTTTTACGTTTGCTATAATTTTATTACCGAATTAGAAAGCAAAAAATTCTTTGACATTTAAATTTAAAATTTTGCAATCTTCTATTTCTCAACAACAATATATATTTTTCAGTTCAATGGATGTAATTGGAGGCTCATCAAAGCTTCATTGTTATCAAGCTCTCTTCAAATAGAAATCAAATCCGTTGTATTCTTCATAAAATTAATGAGACCTAAAGACGCATCAATAGTTGAAGACCGAGCATTAATCAAATTCTTCGCCCACTTTTCTAACGTTCTATTACTGCTCGCAGATATTATTTCGCCAGCATAAGCGAGAGAATCCAACAGCAAGCCCGAATCCGCGTAACCTACTTCTTCATTTATACCAACAATGCCGGCAGGGAACATCAATGCCTAGAACATTCAATGAATTAGTGTATATAGGTCTAAACATCCAACTAAACCTCCTTAGACATTCAATTTAACATCCCAATAATAATTCTTTAGATCAGAGAAGAAAAATAAATTCAAAGATTTATTTATTTATTTGAGATAGACCTAAAAGCCAAGGGTCAGTAGCAAGGTCACTTAATTTTACATCTGGTCCATAGTTTATAAATTTTTACATTATTATACATAAATTTATAATTACAAAATAGTTTTAAAAATTAAATGTAATGATTTATGTTTTAATTAATATAAATTTTTTATTACTTGGAAAAAGATTGCTTTTAATTATAATTAATAAATAATGTTTTTAACTGCGGAAAATTTTGCATTTCAAACGACGAATGTTGGTATAAATATTTTTGTAATCACTGGACTAAAATAGTCTAAAACTTTTCAGTTGATACACTCGGCATCGGCAAATATTGTTCTATCATTCTGTGAACTAGAGTCCCGATAAATTGAATACTTTTTTGCAGCAAAACAAATACCAGTTTTTACATGCAAAAATAATAGTTTGCGTTTAATGCATGCCAAAAAAATTTTAAATCCATAATGCTCCAATCGGAATTCTGTTTCGAAGGTATTTTAGAACAAATATTTGTTTAAGTCCTAGCGGAGGTATTTAATAATGCATATTTGCAACAAAAATAATTTTTGTAAGAGAGAAAGTGACTGTAACTCAGACATTAGAATAATAATAGAAAAACTTGTGATAAAAAATAAAAAAAAAATTGAAATAATTATCTCCAGAGCAATTATTTTTATAAACGTGCAAAGAAATTGTTCTTTAAAGTTAACTATAAATACAAAAGAAAAATATAAATCACGTCCGGTGGTTTTACCTAATTTAAAAACAATATCCAATAATAACTGCAACAAATATTTACTTGCTTACTTTTTAAACAACTATTTTGTTAGAATATTGTAGAGTTAATAAATATTTATAATTTAATTATGTTATCAAAGAAAAACATCGGTTCTCTTATTTACTGTAATAAAAATATAGAATTTATTTTTTTTTTGTTGAACTCTGTTGATAGGACAACAAAAAAAGATCAAAGAAAAATTTCCTCGGTCTTCTATTTGTATAATTTTATTTATTTTTGAGCCTGTAGTTTATAAATTCAATTGAAATTAAATTATATTAATTTAAATCTTTATTATATTTTTTTTTTTGAACTTTTTTATTTAAAATCTTAAATAATAAAAATAAAAATTTAATAATGTTGACTACAATAAAGTAGTTGTATCCAATATCTTTTATTTGATAAAAAAAAGTCGATGTCTGTTGCGACATATCTCCAACTGGTCCTGCTATCCCGTCCGTCAAGTGAAAAATTATTGTCTAAACAACAGTCAGAAGCTCTCAATCACTCGGATTCCTCCGAAAGTTTGGTGAGTATCTTATAAAGCAAAGTAGAGTACAGTAACATCGAACGTGACATTGTCTTGTATTATTTTTTTTTTTTTTTTTTTTTTTTTTTTTTATCTCTCTCATTTTACTTTTATTTTCCTTCTATCTTCCCTGGGGCTGTGTAACCTGAACAGCAAAGGAAAAAAGATCCGTCTCAGATTGAAGTCGGTTGCTGTAGCTGGTGGGACTGAGTTTGAGTTGAGGGTGGCTATATACGAGACATAAAAGACCATACTATTGGACACCGGTGAAGATAATTGAAGAAAAGTTAAAAAGTAAAACAAGAACAATAAGACGCGAATAAAAAGTTTCTCTGGACATCTACAATCGGAAGACATTGAGGGTCAAGTGCTGTTGAAGTTTCTCGTTTATATATATTCCCAAAATCGTATTATATTGCAGCCGTCCATGATAAAACATAAATTGATCATATTATTGCTCTAATTCGGTCTACATTTTTATTATATAATTAATTTAAATCAAATTCTTCTATTATAGACTCCAAATATAAAAATAAAAAAAATTTTGTTTGTATATTAAAAAATATCATGCGCAATAATTTTTGTAAATTAAGGACTATGTGTTTTTATATTTAAGAAATTTTAAGGTATTTATTAATAATTTTTATTTTTTATTTTTGTATTGAGGTTTTAATTTGACATAAAAATTTGTTAATTATTTATTTATTTATAAGCACATAGGTGCCTGATGATGTCAGAATAAAACTGACAAAACGTCGCATGTTAAAATAACTAAAATAAAAAACATCCCATTATTTTGGTTTAAATTAATTATAAATTGATAAAACAAAACAATCAAATATCCTATGGAGGGTGTAATTTGTTGAGCACCGATAGTGGTTTACCAAGTTTCACCCAAAAAATAAATACAAGAAAAAAAAACTCTTGTTTGGAGGTGGAGGAGGCTGAGATAAAAATAATATAAAGACAAAGACAAGATTGGAATCTTCTGCAGCTCCTGCTCCTGCACTCATCCTGTTTATCCTCAGCATGTTGTTATGTGTACGTATATGTATACATATAGAATATAGAGGAATGAAAGATATGACCGTGACCGCGTGGTATGTCTGGAATGTGGCCCGTCACTGTGAAGCGCAAAGCCCCCGACGGCAAACTGGCACATCTTCTTGATCCATACGTCCATTTTTATTATTATTATTATTATTATTATTATTATTATTATTATTATATTTTTATTTTATCGGCTCTTACGGTAATAATTTATTCAATCGGCGAGTTATATAAAGCTTCACAAAATAAAACTATTAAAAATAATTTAATTATTATTGTTATATCACTTTTGTGTTAAATGTTGCGCGACAGTCGGCTATTTCCGTCACTCGATTATTGTTTTATCTACGTATCAATAAAAAACAGTGTCTGCATTTTTATAAAAAAATTTTTATTGATAAATTTTGCTATTGTATCAATTATAAATTTTTTTTTACAAAAAATAATTAAATTTAGTATTTTAATCGATGCCTGAAGACACTAAACGCTCTCAAGAGTACCGTAAAGATTAAAAAAAAAAAAAAAAAAAAAAAAAAAAAAAAAAAAACATTTAAAGATAATCACTGTGATGGAGAGTATGATTAGACAGGTGCTCAACAAGGTACACCTGTCTGGTCCAACGAGATGCAGAGCCCTCCAAATGCGTGATATATGAGAGGTTGAGTGTCGGTGTTTAGGACAAGCTGCCAGATAGAAGAAGATATCTTTTAGGAATGGATAATCGATTTTAGGATTCAGCCACCTGCAGATTCTTGGCTGGAGGAGCGAGGACGGAGCCCTCGCTTTTTGCTAATTCTTTATGTACTGGGGATAGAACTGGAGATGGCGAAGACTCAAGAATAAATGCGTTCGACGTGGTTACAAGGAAGATAAACTCTCGGAAACAGCTGGATCTTTAATGGAGTTTAAGGCTCGTTGCTGAAGCTGAAAGCTGATGCTCACTTCATTATCATTTTAGAATGTTTCAAACCCTAAGAAATTCTTCACCTGCTCTTTTAATTGGATCTAATTTATTTATTTTGATTGCAATAGATTTAATGATATTTAATTTGTTTTAGTTTTTAATTGTTTTTCTTATTTAGAGACACACTAATTGCAAATTTAATTTTTTAAAGAAAATAATTTATTTTTTCATCAATGAAATTGACAAAAAATAAAATTACTAAGAAGCAAATTTATAAAGTCTAAAAATTTTTTTTGCCAGCAACGTTGAGGTAAAAATAATAATTTAATACTTTTAAAATAACTAGTTTGCGGTAAATCGATCTAATTAATAATAAAGTAAATAATTAGGGGTCTTGAAGTCATTTTGTGGGTAAAATATATCAGAAGCTCGCAAGGAGGTACTTTACTCTAATTAGTATTCACATATTTACGATCGCCTCTAGGTTATTTGAATTTTAATGCCGGATTAAGTGGATCTATATAAGATAATCATTATTAAAGTCAATTAAAATTTTTTATAAACATAGGAGTTATTAAAAGTATTTAAATAATTTTCCTCTGGGCTCAGACTGTCAACGCCTTTACAATTAATTAAAAATTTTCGATAAGAAATCAAAATAATTTATGAATTGTTTTATTTATTACTTTTGCTGAGTAAAAATAACAATTATCTAGAATTTATTTTAAAAGTTTGTTTCTCATGATCGTGACGAAGGAAATTTAAATATTCTCAAGAACTTTTTTAATGGAATGCATGTTGATGGATAAAGAAACAGAAAAGAGATTGAAAGTCGTTTTTCTCAGCATGTAAGAGCTTGAGGAAGTTACACCTGCGTCTACCTGAAAAGTAAACATACCTGCTTGAAAGCAGACCAGCCTTTCGGCGGTGATAATTCTAAAAGTCAATAATTTAAAGAAAAATTACTTACAAGTTACTAAAGACTTTTCTTTATTTAGGTTGCGCTTATTATCACTTAAAAAGAGCCGACAGGCCTGAAATGATATATTTGAAATTGATGGTGTTAGAAAATCAATTAAAGTCTTGGCTCTGTTTCCGTAAAATAATAATACTCCTTTGAATGACGAGATCTGAGGGCTAAGGGAATCTTTTAAAGGATTGATAACTTTATCATTTGACTGTAAAAATCACTGGTATATATTCTGGGGTGACAATGAGATTGGTCTCTCTTTCATGCAACAGAAGTGACTTAAAAAGCTCAATTTCTCAACCCTCAGCTGCAGAAACCCAAGAAAACCCCTGAGAATATCCTCGAGGGAGATAATGAGGTGAGAAGAAGCTGCGCAACTTTTGTTCTTAAAACATAATAAATGTATCTTCTTTTTTTTTTTCTTCAATCCCTTTTTCTTACTCTTTTAGTTGAAGTACATATAATAGTACACAGCGCGCTTTTATCGAGTTCTCGTTTTGAATCAAAGAAATTTATTATTGAATCCCAATAAGTCTTCAATTTTATAATTTTAGAAGCTCAATAATTTCATTTCGCCGATAATTAATTTTATTTTGACAAAACATCCAATTAATTTCTGCAAATTCACTCGCCCTATTGTTGCTGTTCAATTAGTAGACTCGATAGTTTCGAGTAATTGCTGTGTATTTTGGGCCGCATTTTGTAATTTTAAACACTTAAGGTATTGATCGATACTTTTTATTCACACGGAAAAAATTTTGACTTTTAAAAAATTCTTAAACTAAAAAATTCTTCTTGGTTTAAGTAAATTTAACTTGATTAAAGAATTTTTCAAATTTAAAATTATTTTTAGGTACAAGAATTTTTTTTTTGAATCGAGTTAATTTTTTTTTTTTCGATGTTTAAAAACACAGATCCAAATTTTGTATGACTTGATCAAATTTTTACATGACTTTTTATTAAAAAATTTAAATCCCCAAATTTTTTATTTTTTATTGATAATTTAATGCAAAAAATAATAAATTATTCTAAATAAAAAAAGTTAAAAGTTTTTGGACAATTTTCTGAGCTTTTCCGAATCGCATCTATATAATAATAAAGCTACCTTGTTCCAATTTTCATGAAGTAGCCTTGAAGTAATTAAAACTAGGTAAAAAAATTTTTTTTTTGAATTTTAAAAATTTATTCAATAAAAATTCCGAACTTTAATTTGTTGAATAAAAAATTTGAAACAATTGGGATGGTAAAAGGGTCGAGCCTGAACCTGGCCATGAATCTCAAATTATGCTTATAATAATTAATGGGTAAAAAGTGAGAAGTTGTCGGTGTATGGTAGGTAAACGAAATACTGTACAAGTAGAAAGAGTAGAGAGTGTACAGATTCTTGTGGCTAACACATAACAGCTTAGGACAATGAGCTTGGTCCTGTGGTTCGAGCACAGCTTCGTGTGGTTACCGAAGCTAGTATGGAACAATGTAAACCAACTCAGCCAAGGGGAGACAAACTACAATTTCATTAAACCTCGTTACTGATATTATTATCCTTATAATTTAACATTTTGTAACAACCTGTAATTACTTAAAAAACCTCCCCTTTTAAATATACTCTGTCTAAATAATTACCCGTCCTAATAACATTTATTTAACAAACGCTAATTACTTTTATTATTTTTATTTAATTTATTAATTTATTTCAGGTTTTATAGCTCGTAAAAGATCCGCCTGGATGTATTTAATCTTCTGTATAAACTCCAAGCCCTTCAGTCAATTTTATGTTTCAGACAAAAGGTTTTACTTCTAGTGTAATTTTGACAATGAGAATACTGTTATTGTTGGCGTATTTAAATTTTACTTATTTTACGGCTTAATTCATTTAGTTAATTCAGTTTCCCTTGTTTCAAAATTTATTATCAAATTTTTTGCACAAAAAAATCGACAACTCTTTTTTTAAATTTAAGTAAAATTAAAGATTTTTTTTTCAACCTTTGAAATTTTTTAACTCCTTAATGGTTTGTCAAATTTAAAAAACTCAGACTTTTTTTTTATAGAGAATTAACAGCTCTACAAAAGAGGTATCTTGTAAAATTTTTGATAAATCAGCTCCGTTTAAAGTTATTCAAGGTTAAAGTTGAAGCTCCAAAAAATTGTGAAATTTTTTCAAATTTTTGATAAATTATTCCTTTATTTTAAATTTTTGATCTAAATTGGCTTTTTAAAATTTTTTTTGAAACTCTGAAAGTGTCTTGATTATATTATAACAGTACTTTAGTCAAAAAAAATTGTTTTAGTAATTTTAAAAAGCATTTTTTCAAAATTAACATTTTAAGAAAAAATTAAATGGTAAAAAATTTCTATTTAAAAAATTAAAAAATGCGTCACTTGTCCCCGATAATCAGCGTATCAAATTGTCCCATTTAAAACCTCGTAACTAAAAAACGAACTTAAAGCACCCTTTAAAGTGTGTAATTTGAATTTAAAAGAATTTGTAGAGTAGTAAAGAATAAAACTTAGCATTTAAAAAATTTTTAGGCGTGTTAATTCCCAATGGCCTCTTAAGGAAATATTAACACACCTTAAAGTGTAGAAAGTTGCTACAAATTCTTTAAAATGAGAGTTACACGGTACAAGTAAGTCTTCTGAATGGATTTTCAACGCCTAGGCACTGAAAAAAAAAAAACCTGGCAATCTTAGACAAATTAAATTGTGTCCATTAAAGAATTTAAAATGTTTAAAAAAAAATTTTTCATTCGAAGTAATTTAAGATTTAAATTTATTTCCGATATCCCGAGAATTAATGCAAGTACATTTTTAGATTGAATACTAAAGTGGATCAATAGTACGAGAATTATCTTGTCAGTTGGTTAAAAAAAGATATCTTAAAAGCGGAAGGCGGATATTCCTGTCTGATTACAGTTTTTCCATCCAATATTCCATCCAAATTTATATATTTATATTAATAGTTAATTATCTCCGATAATTTATTGATAAAAATTCTCAGAATAAACGGGTCTAGTTCTTCTAGCTTTTCAGATGATCGTGAACTCGTTAGCTTATCTCATCGCACTTTTATTCCAGATAGAAATACTTCCGGCTATCAATATTAATAGGCTTGGCATTAATTTTACAGGGATAACTCAAGTAGCTGCAGAAGTAGCGTAGGACGTATTTAATAATTAAGGTGTCATTTGGGCGTTGCAAATAAATTTCCTCGGTTGGTTAGACGATACTACGGGAAATTAAATTTGATAAATTTATAATTAGTTTGAACCGTAACCGTTATTATATTATATAAAATAATATAATAGATACAAGAGAATATTATTTGAAATTAGTCTATCGTGAATTGATGTCCCGAGTTTGTGTATACACAAGGGTAGTAGAGACAAGGGGGAGGGAAAAGGGAGCTTGTATAGATAAAAGCTTGTTACCAATTTACCGAGATAGAGATAGAGATTGAGACGACGATGGAGGAAATGAGGAATGTAAATCTGTTGCTTTTACATTAATTCTCCTTTTTCATTATCATTGTCTCGAGTTTATGAATAATTAATGGACCGATTTTGTAAAACGATAGAGATTTATTTAATGCTGAATAATTTGTCGGAGTGCAAGATAAATTATTATTAAACATAAAACGTAAGGTTCTGGTTAATTATTCGAGATATTTTAAATTATAACAGCTTATATTCTATTTAATTAATTAATTAAATTGCAAGATTGAAAAAAATTTATTTCAAGAGTGGTTTATTGATTTTATTATGCGGGGAGTAATATTTAGATTAATGCATTGTTTGATGTTATTTTAAAAATAATAATAAAAGTTGTGCAAAGTTTTTTTTAAATAGACTTGAATACATAATTAACTTTCGAGGAAACTTTGGTATTTTTATTTGTTTCAAGACATCGGAAATATAATTAAATTTAAAAGTTTTTTAATCTATAAAAATTACTACAAATACAATTTACATTATTATTTGTATTTTTTTAAATTATAAAACTTTTAGGATCACAAACTTGAAAATTAAATTTTTTTTTATTGGAATTTTATTTTTTTGTAATTATATTAAATATTTATTTTTATAAAATTTAAATTATCTATATTATTGAAATAATAAGCAAAATTTTTATCAATAGTCAATTTATTATGATTTATTTATAAAAATTCTCTATCTCTAGAAACATAATTAAGAAATGACCTTGTATCTCGTGAAACTATTGACATTTTTAAAGATACAAGCTCATCCCGCTGTTATACTCATCAAGAGCTTTCATTTGAGCACCCACATCAATTTTTCATATATTTATATATATATATATATATATATATATATATATATATATATATATATATATATAAATGCATGTGGGTACTCAAATGAAAGCTCTTGATGAGTGTAACATCGGGATGAGCTTATATCTTTAAAAAAGTAATTTTACATTGAAAAAATTTCCAAGTCACTAAATTAGTAAAAATTAACCTAAATTAATAAAAAAAAAAATTATTTAAATATAAACCCTTATGGAGTTATCTTCAAAACTTATTTCAATATCAAATACATGAATAACAAACAGTTAAAAAAAAAAAATTAAAGATAAAAATACTTTGAATGTACGCATTGTTTATAGAATAAAAAAAAAAAGTACTTGTCATCTGAAGCATTGTGACTTAGCATTAAAAGTCTTATAATGATATTTAAAAAGCTACTGAGATAGTTCTTTAAAGCTTATAATATAATATAAACTACAAAATAACAAACAGAAATCCCCCAGTCAAACGAATACAATACGAATAAGTATTCTCAAGACCGAGAGCAGTATCGATGAGCCACGCGACAATAGAGAAGGACACTCTTGTCCATTTTCTCAGTATGTCAGATCGGAGCACAATGAACGAATTTACGGATGATGTGTTGGAGAGATCAAACCAGAAAAATAATATGAAAAAATGTTTTAGTCATAATACACGTCCTCAAGTTAAATCCATTATTCTTTATTTAGTTGTATAGCAAGAGTCTTGAAGAGACTTGGAACGAATTCGCCAAAGCAACAATAACAATACACCATCAAAAGGAAATAGAATGGAACAGCAAAATAATATAAATGGAGACGGGTAATGGAAACCGATGCCGTTCGACATTGATCTGACCCACGGGTGGTGCCAATTATGCTATACCCTCGTATTCGCTCTTTTTATCCGCAATTCTAAAAAGTTATCAAATTGTCCACCGTATTTATTATTATACGCAGCAGCATACCTGTGCGCCTATACTTTGCTATTTACGGAATCTCAATGACAGAGGAACTGAAAACTCTGTCTGGAGTTCAAGTGAGTATTATATCGGATTTTCAAAAGGAACTAATGCGTTATTGAGGATCTACCAGGTGTAACTCACGGCCCTTCTCTTGGCTTTGAGTTTATATTATGTATATACTCTATTCTGTGTTTGTGAATAACTATGTTTGACTATTCAATCGTATTTTGCTGTCTCTTTCGTATTTAAGGGACCTCAAATAATTCCTAACAATGAAACCGTACTTTATTCTATTCACCACTCTGGTCGTGCTCTGCTCTATTGACATCAAAGTAAAAATTCCATCACGCTCATCCGAGTTATACACAATACCGAAAACACGGAAAAACTTTTAGCTTTTTTGGGAAAATTTCAATGTAAATTAAAATTATATTTATCATTTTTAAATTTAAAATTATTGTGAGAATTTTTGAAAATTATTTTCAGGTGCAGCTTAAAAAAAGTGACAAAAATTAAAATTCTACTAAAAATTCCCTTGGTGAGAATTTAATTAAATATTCAAAAAATTTTTCGATAAAAATAAAAATTAAAATCTAATTTATTTGGTTATTAAATTGTATTATGAAATAAATTTAAAAAAACTACACAGTGAAATAAAATACCGATATGTTACGTGTTCGACAAAAATGTCGCCGGTATTTACGATAAAAAATCACCTCGGAAGAATTTCGAAGGAATTAAAAAGAGAAATTAGTAGAATAAAAATACTTGACGGCGCTTCTATGTATATTTATCCGCGTGGGTTACTTTCAGGTTGGTTGAGCGGCTCATAACTAACACTTCTGTTTTCCAAGATAATCCGGTGGTCTCGTTTCACAGGGTATTATCTAAATCGTATTTACACGGAGCTGGTGAAACTTGTGACCCTTCATTTAACCTTTACACCGTAAATGTGTGTGTGTGTGTGTGTGTGTGTATTTGTGAGAATAGTTAAGTAGTTACAATAGTTTGTCTGCTAGTCTGCTGTTGGACTATGTAATACTTGTCTTTAACCTTATAGACTTAACCATAAGTTCTTTTATGACTTGACTAATTAACACACAATTAAACTCCGTCCGGTGAGTCTTCATAATTCCCCTTCGTTCCGTAACATTTTATTAATTTCTTCGTCAGGTTTAAGACAAATGTCAAGAGTAACATGCTTTTTTGAATTTTATTTTTTTACTCAAAACAACGCGGGAATAAATTATGGTAAGAACAAAAATTGTAAATTTACAGAAATTAATTAAAAGTTTTGGTATTAAATAATTTTATATATATATTTTTTTATAGTAATAATTCACAATTAAATTTTTTTCCTGTATAAATTTAATGAAATTTAGTGTCATTGTAAAGGTCTTGACTTGAATTTGTGCCTTTTCAAAGTTTCATATTATTCTCCTCAATAGTCAATTTATTATGATAAATAATTAGGCTACATTCGAAAATGCTCTATCTCTAGATACATAATTAATAAATGGCCTTATATCTTGAAAACTATAGACATTTTTAAAGATATAAACTCATCAAGATCTTTCATTTAAATACCCACATCATTTTTTTCATATATTTATATTTATTATATATATGTATATATGTATATATGAAAAATATATAAAAAATGCATATGGGTACTCAAATGAAAGCTCGTGATGAATGTAACATCGGGATGAGCTTATATTTTTAAAAATGTCAATATCTAAGAAAGTACAGTGCAATTTAACAAGTCATTATTTAATTTATTTTTAATAAATTTTATTTATTTAGTTTATAAGTCATGGCAGTCACATAATGCTAGTTATGTCTTAAAGAAACAAAAATATCTAAAAAAATTCTTTAAGATTTTTTTAAAATTAACAAGAAGGTCCTCAGCCTAATGAATGATCAAAAGTAATCCAAAGCAGGGGAAAACTTTCTAGATCCATAGACGATCTACCTCCTGTTTATTGGACAATTTGATACGATAGCCTCTGCAGTCCCGCGGTCTGAGAGCATAGATGCATACCAAGAGCAAGCCTGAAGTCTGTACACTTGGGTTACTTGGAGGAGCATACTCTTGGAGAAGCCTTAACGGCTGGAGAACGGCTGAATCTCCGAGAGAAGGGGAAAGGAAAAGCCGTGGGATCGGACGAGCGCATTCCTTGGGTCCTTACCGCTTGGTTGTGGTACACGAGATGCCTGCGACTTAACTTCTCTTGCCTCCTACCTAACCTAAACCCGTATGGTGTAAATATATATAGCATCTATATCCTTTAGCTTTTGCTTGAGCCTCAGCCCTCGCTTCTTGCTCTTCCATGTCTATGCTCTTTTTAGCCCGAGTTTTATTTTTTCTAACGCAAGCCTGCATGACACAGATACCTTCACCGTCCTCCACTCGCTTTTTAATCAATGTTTCTAATTATTTTTTAATCTTCTATCCAGCCTCTATTCAGCCGCACTAATTTCGCTTGAGTCTGCTCTCTGTCTCGTTTCCGAGGAACTAGACAAGACCCGGAACCGGAATTCGGTTAAATGATCCTCCTTTTTCGAGGCCATTCAGCCTCGAATTAATTCAGATATCAAAAGAGCCAATTTTAGGGAAATGAGATGCTGGGTGCAAGATGTCGATGTCGACGTTCCACTGATCTAATGCCAGAGGCATTGAAATAAAATTTAAAGATTTGACTGTCGATTCCTTGAATTCGCATGGCCTTAAGCCAAGAATTTGTCTAGGAATGCATTTCTCCTCACTCTCTGGCGCTGCCATTTAAAGAATTTCTAAATGTCCTATCCCTTTGCAGATCGAGATAGTGACTCACATACAGCTTTGCATAGATATTTATTTATTTATATATTTATAAACCATCTGTGCCAAAAATTTTAATAATATCTGTGGGATTGAGTAAATTTTCACGGGTTAGATAAAATATTTTATGGCTTAGGTTGTTTTTTTTTTTTTTTTTTTTATGCGAGAAATTTATTAAGTAGACAATTTTTAATAAAAAACCATTTTTATCAATTTTTAATAGAAATTTAGAAATTTTTTATCTAAAAATTCAATTGGAAGAGAATAACCAAAATTTTGTGGCCAGTATATTGATATTTTTAAAGATATAAGCTCATCCTGAAGTTACACTCATCAAGAGCTTTCATTTGAGTACCCACATGCATTTTTATATATTTTTCATATATATTTATAAATTTACTTTAAAAAAGTCAATAGTTAAGATAGTACAGTGCAATTTAATAAAAGTCATTATTTAATAAAGCAAAATTTAATTTTTTTATAGTCACACAATGACTGCAAGGTTGCTAATTTAATTATTTTTTTTTCATCATAAAATTTAATTTAATAATTTTCCATTAATAAATTCAATTAAACAGTTGAATAAATTATTTTGCCAATTAAAAATTTAATTAAATGTTTAGTAGTCATAAAATTAATTAAAAAATAAAATAAATAATTAATAAAAAAAAATAAACCATTATTAAGGATAGTAGTAGCTCAATTTGAGTTTTAACTGCACAAAAACTCAACTTAATTTTCACAAGGGCATTATAAACTCAGATAGACAATAACTTAAGCCAGTGATGCGCTTTCTTCATGTATTACACCCTTTGTTCTTATTTCTTGTTGTTATTCTTGCAGTACAACTGAAGATGGATAATTGGTGAGCGTTAACAGAGAACAAACTGGTTCGTACTTTGGTACTTGTACTGGGAAGACAAGGGACAAGGCCACGTGGAGGATATCAAGCTAAAGACAACTCTCGCTGCTCACAGTGTGTTCACTGTATTTTCTTTCAATTACCATTTTGGTGTTAGCAATTAATTGTCACGTTTCTCGTAAATCCCGGTGGCTTTTATAGCGATGGAATTTTTATCCTCAAGTCACGTTAAAACCGCTAAAGCTCAAGAAAATACCATCCCTTTCTTTCTATATGTGTCGACGACAACCTTAGGAAATGGAAGAACGGTGTACCGAGTGCAGACATTGAAAATATAAAAATTCTTTTTAAAAAATCCTTGGGCGAGAAAAAGGAAGCAAAAAATGAGGAGCTTAAGAGATGGATTAATAAAAAAATCATTTTAGTCCTCGATTTTGGCCGGATCACTGGCAGAGCTCATTACGTGATTGGCTAATAATTTAGAAGACTTTACTCGGTTCGGCAAATCCCAGACAGCCCGGCTTTCCCGGGGGAGTTTATCGTCGCAGTTGTTCGAAAGTCCTAATCGGCTTTCTCTATAAGCACCTAATTATATGTATGACGAGTACGTATGCGAGAAACGAAAGTGTCGATAAATATTGAAGGCCATCTAGCGGCGAAAGTCCTTGTTACTCTGTTCTAGCGAAAACTCTATCGATTGACCTGATTTTCGAGTATTTTGCAGATTTATTCAAATTCTTATTGTCAATTTGGTGAAGAAAGGAAAACTATTGATGGAATTTCAATGATTACCATCGATTGAGATATTTTAAGCCTTAGAAAGTTACATGTAAATGTGAATAAACAAAAGTAATGTCACGAGAGATATCTTTGATGAAATCGATCTGTTTGAAGGGTTCTTAAGGTCGGAATAACCTAGATATCATTGAAGTTCTATTTTTATATAAAGTTACTCAGATTTTTTGGTGATAAATATTCTTTTGGGCACTGAAAGAAATTAATTTGGTTTAAGAGAAAATTTTTTGGTTTTTCAAATTATAAATTTTGTACATTTTAAATCTATAAAAATTTATTTTATGATAATTTATTTAAAATTGTCATTTTTACATTTTAAAAATGGAATTTTTTTTTAAATTTTTCTTAAACTGATAAAAAAATTAATTTGATAATAAAAAAAATTTTTTTTCTGAATTTTATTTGATTAAAAAATTTTTTTTTTATTAAATAAAATTAATTTTTTTACCAAAAAATTGAAAAAAAAACCCAGACAACTTTTAATTAAAAAATTTTTCAGCAAAAAAATTATTCTTTTTAATCAAATAAATAATCTTTCCACTAAAAAATTAAATTATTCCAACGCTAACACTCCAGAATTTTTTAATAAAATTTTTATAGCCCCTTACGACTCTGCAAGACAATACAATTACCATGAAAGGCTTTAGCATCGCTGATATCCCTCCTAAACTGTTTATCATTACAAACTAAACTCATAATACAAGTAAGTAGTAAAATAAATATAATCGTCGCGTCTTACTTCAAGCTTCTGCATGTGTCCGCATCGGCAGCAGCAGTAGGACATGTAATCCGGTAGCGCCGGCATGAATTTAAGTTGCTCCTGATGCTGTGAGTACTCGTCGACGAGTTTGCGATAATGAACGCGAAAAATAGGTTTTGTTGTTCCTTGGGTTGACTTCCCGAGACGTCCCATAATCGCCGTTAATGCTGTCAGGCTTCTGCGCCTGCGTATCAGTCTCCTCATACCAAAATAAGATCTAAATTGCTGCTATCCGAGTAGCTGCTATTTTTTAAACTTGAAACTAAACTTTAGATTAAAAAAAAAATTTTTTCACAATTTTTAAAAACAAATTCACTCATAATAAATTATTCACTGAACATAAAAAATATTTTTCCGGACATCTCACTCAGAGTTTCACTCAGGACTTGATGCTCGTACTCTACATCCGCATCGATTCAACAATTGATCACTAGAAAGCTGTTGAACTTGGTAATCGTTGCTGGAATGCGATTCGCGGGTTTACAATTGAAATAATTGGTTTTAAATAAAGTAATTAATTTTTTTTATCGATTTTTAAGTAATTAAATTAAAATTTTACAAAAGGAGTCACTAAATTCGAACCGAACTGAAAGCAGTGGAATAAACCGCGTGTAGTTGTACAGTACAGTACAGGAAAGAGTAGATGGACTGAAGCTAACTGAAGACTGAAGTGGAAAGAGTACATGAGCTAAGCGAAGGGCAACTAAGAAAGCGAACGGCCCACACGGCTCAAATCCCCACCAGATCTGCCACGCGGCCTGCCTCTCATCTCATTCGCTCTCTCACTAATACTTGTTTATAAGTTTTAAAATACAGACGGAGATTGTATGGGCTGTGGTGTGGGTACGGACCTATTTTCTTGCTCGCAGAAGGCATTAAGTACGTATGTACCCGTACCCGGCAAGGCGGCAGCTGGCGAATGCCACCTCGTACTCACTCTGTACTCCAAAGTATTGTATGTTAGTTGTGATATGTGATGTACTTCGATCCCTGCATTTCGAGTTTTACTTTGAGGCTCTCCTTCTTTGACCTTACCTATCGCGATCCCGTTAATTGCTTCAATCCCTTTCAAATCACGGATTTTATTCATTATTTTTAATGACATTGATTTTTGTTGTGAGAAATGCCCGATGATTTAATGGAAAGTGTGATCTTGATAGTTGCATCACTTTCGGTCTAGATTTGTGATAAAATTCTTGGTAGAGATTGTAATGATTATTTTGGCTTGCTAAAATACCGGAGAATTTTTTTATTAAAAAATAATGGTAATATTATTTTATTTTTAGGGTAAAGTTGTAACTGAAACTAGGGCATCTGATTAAAAAAACAAGGGAAAATGGAAAGAAAAATAACAAGGGCTAATGCTCCTTAAAGTTTGTTGCTAAGTCGGCCACCAGAGCATTTCCCAGTGAATAATAAATAGCGACAACGTAATAGTACTTAATGTCACTGAAAATTGCAGAGTTTCTAATTAATTATTAAGTGAACGATTTTTTAACATTTTGAAATAAATTATTGACATAAATTTTTCGGTACTTGTTCATAATTATTTCACAATTTAATTTTTAATCAAATTACAGATAAAAAAATTTTTTTTATCGCCTAATACGGTCATATATAATTTTTTGACCAAACTTAGTTTTAGAATTCTCCGCCAGATGAGCAAATGGCCGCGAAATCGTCTCCCTACCAGAGAGTTAATTTCTAAAATATACATATTTTTTTTTTTTTTTCACTCGCTTAAAAAGTCTAACTGTCATTATTTTTTAGTTAAATCATTTACCAAACCAATTTTTAACCAGTACAACTCAATAATTGACGTACAAATTTACACTCAGTAATTGAATCTACGAGTTAAAGTACAGCAATAATTAATCACAGATCAATGAGCATGGGAATGATAAATAAGAGAGCAAAAATTTCATTAGTTAGCTGAGTATTTTTTAGAGGTTAATGAACGGTTGGACCCCCTCCTAGTGCGAATTCCAGAGCGTCATCTTTAACCAAGATAGGTTCCGGGCTCATCGAACCTCTTTTATTATATTTATACACGTACATTGTACAAAATATAAACGTAGAAGATCTTTGTTGCTTATAAAACACTAAAACTGTTATTGGTGGGTTGATATATCATGCAAGGGGCACCTGTCGTTGTTTTAAGCGTGAAAGTAATTTTTTTAATTCACATATGAGTGCCTAATTATTCCGTATAAATACTAATTATAAATAAAAAAAATACACATCTGGTTAATTATTAAGCCTGAATTAAAATGTTATACTTCTCATGAGGACAATTATTAACACACACACACACACACACACACACACACACACACACACACATGATCCTTGTCTAAAAAATTCAATTAACAGTTTCTTTCTTGCAGGGAGCACTTGCCTCGTAAATAATGCTCGGGTTAATTGTTCGCCGATTTGTGAAGAGGTTCGAAGAATAGGATATAGATGTTACGAAGAAATAAAAAGAGAAAGTAGAAAAAAAAAATAATGAAAAAGTTTTTTCACTCTTTATGTGCGCTGTCGATCTTTCTTCGTTATTTTACATGGCAACAAAATTAAATAATAAAATAAAAGGACTTTGAGGTGGCAAAGAAGATCTTGCCACTTGGATTGGCTGGGCCATTACTCGTGTAATGCGTAAATAAATCCTTGCGGTCGGCTCGGATTAAGAGATAATTCTGTAAGTAATCGGTTATGCAGATTGGGACATTGAAGTTTCAATGAGGCTTGCGCCACCCGTAAGTGCCGGTTTAATGACAATTCGATCATCATTGATGAGCTGGGAATTATTATTGACTGGAATATTAAAATAAAATAAGAGCAAAATTAATTTAAGGGGCAGACAGAAGGATAAGATGGTTCTTTAATAATAAAAGGTTGCTGAAAAACGCCTGAGGTTGGATGCCTCGCATAGTCCACACGCCTCCACGCGACTCGAATCGCACCCTTCCTCGGTAACGGTCTTTTGTCCTCCACCTCCACCTATTCTTATTCTTATTGCTGTTTTGTTCCTCCTCGAGGATCCTTCTATGTATATAGACACATAATATAAGCCTTTCTTCTTCCTTGGTCACTTGGACGCTATTTTATACGATGCTCTGACTCGAATACATCCTCCAGAGTGCGTTATCGAATTGTATACTGTCCGAGGGAATTCTCCAGGGCTCGACGATCCGATATCTCCGCTTTAATCTTTGTAATACTTTGTACAGCTTTGTTTATGCTTCCAATGACTTTATCAAAAGTATCACAAGATAAAATGTTTGTTTTTGGACGAATTATTTATTGACAATAGAAATTTATTAATTAAAATTGTTTTTTATTAATTATTAATTATTAAGAAAATAAATATTAAGTCAAAAATATAAAATTTACAAGATTAAATTTTTTATACTTGATTTAATTTATCTTTTTTATTACAGAATTTTTTTTTATATTTTTATTCCTAAAAAAATTAATTTTAATAAAAAAATTTTTTTTTGAGCCAAAAAATAAAATTAAAAATAATTTAATTTTAGTTTTAAAAAATTTCTATTTAATTTAAAATTAAGCAAATCTTTAAAATAAATTCAAAATTTCTATTCTTGAATTAACTAAATTTTATCTGTTAACTTTTGACATGCGTAATTAAATACAAAAATTTTAATTTACTAAAAATTTTAATGTATCTAGATAATAATTTTTTTGAAATTGTAAAAATGTGTAACTAAATAAAATAAAAAATCCAGAATACTATCGAAAGAATTTGGATGAAGATGAACAAATACAATGTTGAGATAAAAATAAAAAGCATGTCGAATAAAAATGACACGGTAAATTTGTTTCTTTCATTGTTATCTCCGGGTGTTTTTTAACGATTTTCGAGCTTACCGTTTTTCTATACAGCCAAGTCATTATTATCTGGATGAGAATGCCAAGGTCAGCCTCATTCCGCGCGAACTTGAGACGGTAGAATCGTCGTACGACTATTGGTACCAATATAAATTCGTGCCGTTCTCTCAGATCTTCTCAATCTTAAATCGGCTTAGATATTCTTCTTCATTTATATTTCTATTCTAGGAGCGATCCTATTAAATATACCTATATCTCTTTTACCCTCAGTGTATTACATCGTAAGAAAAATTTTCAATTTTTTATTTTTTTTTTTTTAAAGTCGTAGTCATAAGTAAAGGTAAAGGTAAAGATCTGGCCAGAGGGTATGTGTCATTACCCATGCGGTTGCGCGACTTATCTACTTCTGCTTTGCCTCGATTATTATCCGACTAGCATTATATTATGGTGGTGTATCGATCGTAAACGGAAACGAGCCAGGTTCCTGTCGTGATTCTCTCCGTTTTGCGTAACGATCGGAGATTTAAGGATAAAGGCTTGTATCAAATGAAGGGAGTA
Organism: Cotesia typhae; assembly: GCF_013202065.1. Lineage (NCBI taxonomy): Eukaryota > Metazoa > Arthropoda > Insecta > Hymenoptera > Braconidae > Cotesia > Cotesia typhae. Next base: position 13,189,227 of record NW_027423756.1, on the reverse strand, counting down.
GAAAAAGGTATATTCATGTCTTCAAGGTTTATCGGGATATACAATATAATATGTTGCTCTTTTTTTAACCGCACAATGGAGCACAGCATGGCGTGTGTGATACTGATACTGTAATGTACGATAATGATAACAATAAACCGTGTATTGAAGGAAAAATTAACTTCTAATAAATCTTCTTGCTACTTTATTTTATCCTTTATTTGCATTATGTTAATATTATCATAAAATTATATATTTAAGGGCTATTAAAGATAATTACCGTTTAAAATGTGAGTTGTTTGTATTGCAGGAAAAAATTGTCTATTTTTTTTTTTTTTTTTTTTTTTTTTTTTAGGGTTATTGAAAAGCTTCTATACCATATTGGAGAATAATTGGATAATTTTATAGAATTATTCTATCAAGGAGAAGGTGAGATAAATGCTGACCTCGAGTGCTTAAAGTCAATACAGCTAATTATATTTTTTCAGCAATTAATTGTCTGTAAAAAATTATAATGAGGATATTTATAATTCATAAGAGAAAATTTATGGAAAAATAAATTTGTATTTAATTATTTAAATTTTTTTTAAAATTATGGAGCAAAAAATTGAATTGTGTTTAACGATAGAAAGTCATTAAATTTTAAAAATAAAAAAAAAAAAATTCTTAAAAAATATTTAGGTCACACGGTAGCAAAATGCTTGAAAGAAAAATTGTGAGCTTAGTAGAGTCTAATCTACGACTTGGGATAAAATAAGTCGGGTCATTACACACTCCTTACTCGTACCTTTGAGTTTTCTCGGAATTTCTTAACGCTTGTGCTACTGTGACGCACTTAATTAAACGAGCTCCGGATGGACACGTCAATCTTGTTCCTTTTCTTACTTTTGTCTCTTAAACCAGATCCTTTTCATCTTTTATCACATTTATTTCGGACTTCCTAGAGCTAAAAATAGTTCACTAGGTTTTTCACGGTTGCTTAGAAGAGTAAAAGGAAAAAAAAAGAAAATTAAGAAGAAGATATTTAATAAAATGAAAATGAACATAAGTGCCGGGGTCTAATAGCCCGTGAAAAAGGAGTTTATTTAAAACAAAATTAAAGTAAAAACGAAAGTGGTTGAATAAAAAGGTTATACTAGAGGGTAACTCGTGCGAATCACTAAATTCACTAGTGAGTAGTTGAAACTTTAATCTGAGAAAGTTGCTACTGGAAAGATTGACTAAATGCACGAACGACTTGGATTTTTATTCTCCTTCTAATCACAATATAAAACGATCGGCTAGCTCCACTCTGGACGCCCAGCTAAGAAAGACGAGTTCCAGCACTAGGGTGGAGAAAATAAAAATAGAGGAAAAGGAAGAGGAAAAGGAAGAGGAAGAAAAGACCCATAAACTTCCAAGTGCAAACTCTGCTCTCTCTTTCCTTTATGCTACTAGTTTCAGTAGTTCTCGTATTTTCTTCAAGGTCCCTTTGTAAGTTTCAGGCCGAAGAAGGTTTCCGTGCCGCGGGCATCGATTTGGTAAGACCACCGACTTTTTTATTTTGTTATTTTCAAAATAAGACAAAAAATTTATAGATATCATCATCTGAAAATTCGAGACAAACTACTGGAAAATTTTCTTCGAGGTCCATCCAAGCAAAAATTATCACGTTCTTTTTCACTCGAGCTTTTACTACACATATTTCTTTTTTTACTTTGTATTTTTTGCTGGAGTTATTATTATGAAAAATTAAATGTACGAATTTTAAAAATTTATTTTTTAATATTTTATTTAAAAAAAAAATTCTTTTAATTTAGGAGAAAAAATTTCGAACAATAAAAATTATTAAATGTTGACATTTTTAAAGATATAAACTCATCTCGATGTTACACTCATCAAGAGCTTTCATTTGAATACCCACATGCATTTTTATATATTTTTCATATATACATATATATAATAAATATAAATATATGAAAAAAATGATGTGGGTACTTAAATGAAAGATCCTGATGAGTGTAACATCGGGATGAGCTTATATCTTTAAAATTGTCAATATTTCACAAGATACAAGCTTGTGTCTTAATATAAATGTAATTTTTTTTTTTTCAGAATTTATTTCACCTTTTGTCATTCAGTAAAATATTGATGATAGTAATTGATGAACTAAATTTTTATTTACTTCTGTTTTCTGTCGACCCTAAGTAGTAATTTCCGAGATTCAAGGTTCGACAAAAGTACCATTTTTTTACAGTTAGAAATTTTTTTCTAAAGACAAACTTATAAACCTCTGACATTGAACATTTCTGAGAAATATATTTTTTCCCTTGAAAAAAAAAAAAAAAAAAAAATAGATAAATATTTTCCTTTTTAAAACATTAATGACAATAATAATAATAATAATAACAACAAATAACGAGAATGTTACTATGAATTTAAATAAAATCAAATATAGAAGTAGAACATCAAAACAGCGAGTCTTTCTTCAGACACGGCAATTCGTTTTTCTTGCTCCTTTGCACCTGCGTATTTTAATAAAAATCATCGGAATTCTTAGTACAATCATCATAAGCATGATAGAAGGATTTTTTTTCATCGGATGCTCGGCTCGGGATTTGTTGTTACCGCTGATGTGAATTATATAGCGAGCACGCCTATTAAGCTCCAATAACTCACGCTCGGTGGTAGATTGCAAAAGTTTTATAATTTTTAAACAAACTAAATCGATAAAATAATTTATAGAGAGTGGCTAGTGGAGAAATAAAAATTGAGAGGAGTAAACTTATTGAGGTTCACCGAAGAAAGACTTTGAAGAATCGTTATTGAAGTTTATAATGTCTCCCGTGAGTCATTGGAAATGGTTAATGCAAAAAAGACCGGCAAATAAGGGAACAGGCTTCAACGCCATTTGTTTCTTCAGAAGTTAAAATTTTTTGCAATTATTTTAGCATTAAGTTTAAAAACTGTGCGGTTTAATTTTTGAAATAAAAAGATAAAATGTGTATTACGCCGAAATGTGAAATAATTTTTTAAAGCAAACGAGTTTATGATAAAAAAAGTCTTTGAGGAAGTATATAAAGCCAGATGAAATTTATATAAAATGGGAAAAGGTAAAAAGAAATGAAATGAAAAATGAAAAAAATAAAAGTTGTCATGCATGCGTTATAGAAAATAAGAGCAATTTAAAATCTCTTCAAAGGAAATCCATCCATGTCTGTAGACGATGCATGCAAGAATCTATTTTATATTTTCCTGGATATAGGATAAGATATATACGTCTATGAGGAATAAATGTCGACAATATAACCTCACAGTCTATAATATACGTACATAAATACAGACAACCTAAAATATTATATTGTGTCTTCATTTTTCATAAATTGCACCAGCTAATATCTATAATATCTATTCTTCAGGTACAATCTTTTTTAAATCCCTCGTCGAAAAAACACATTTATGACATTAAAATTATAAAATCATTTTTTTTTTTTTTTTTTATTAATTTAATTTAATTTAAATGGATTAGTTGTTTTAACTCTATATGTGAGTTCCGGAGACGCAAAAAATTGCACCAGATGTGGAACTAACTTCGAGTTTTTGCTGGTATCACCGGGATGTATGTTGAGTAAATCTCTGCTTGATATAACGATGAATTTTCTTCATACAATTCGGATTAATTTCGCTGTAATAATTTTCCCAAAACAACAACTTAGTCGTGAGACCATTACCGATCTCCGATCTCATTTTATTTAATTAATTTTTTAGTGAAATTTAAATAAATAATTAATTAATTTATTTTATTTATTTATGTAGATATTAATTTTGTGTTATAAATTTTTATGTTATATATTTAGCACTTTTTTGTGTTGATTTAACAGAAAAATTAGTCAAAGATAAAAATTAAAGCTTATGAATTTTTATATTCAAAAAAATGAAAATTTTAAATGGAAAAATGTCAATGACCGGTTGTAATTTTACAACAACTGGTCCTCAAACTTCTGGTTTTGTGATACCGACAATCGGGGTGAAAAAAGTTCGAATCGTTTGACGATTCTTGAGTATATCTGCTTCTGAATCTTCATCTTCTGTTTAAAAATTTTTTAATATTTTATTTTGTCTCCGGTTCCCTCGAATAAAAATAACTGTCAAAGGAATTATTTTTTGTCCCGTCATACTTGCGGCCTTATTTGTAAACTCGAGTGTATCATCATCATTATTATTTTTATTATGGTTATTAAAGTTTAGATACAATAATATTAACAAAAAAACTAGAATTTTATGGCCTGTAATTATTTTCTTCAGCTACTTAAATTTAAAAAAAAAAATAAAAAAATAAATTTTATTGCAAAATTCTTACTCGAGTTCCTTATAATTAAATTTTGATATAATTTTATTAATTTAAGGAAGATTGCAGTCACAAGTGATAAAATTTCTTACATGATACGAATTTAGAAATAGACAATTAGAAATTTCCAATTACTGGAGTGTTTAAGCAGAATGACGAATTAATTCAAGTGTTTCGTCTATTGCTGCAGGTGCTGGCAATAACAATGCTAATGAGGTGCAATAATATCACACCATTAGCCATTCTGTACATTATACCGGATATTAATTAAACCCGCTGGAGAGAAAGAGTCCGAAAATAAGTAAAAAAAAACTTAGCACTTATTAATCAGCGATAAAAATTATAATTAGTAATTTTTCACAATGTTCTTTTTAAATAATCGATCTATTGATTTTTTTTTTATTTTATTGATTTGTGTGAAGCAATAAATAACTTTTCCGGAAAGTTTTACTTAAAAAGAGACTTAAATGGTAATGTAATAGTTATTATGTTTATAAAGAATAATTTCCAGCGATAGTTTAATCGGGTGAGTGGTACATTTATGCTTGTGACTTGCATTAGTTTGCATAATCACTATTTATGCATGTGCTACGAGACGTTTAACGTTCTGGAACAGACATTCCGTCATATGTCACTCTCTCGGCAATTAATATTAACCTCTGTACAGATGTTTAAGCCCAATTACTATTCAGGAAAAAAATATTATCATTTTGAGTGATTATACAAGATTATAGTCAGCCAGATGTGTGACCCTATTGTATATTCATTTATTTAATTAATTTATAATTAAATTAATTTCCAAAATGAATATGTGTGTAAATTTATTTGATATTGGTGAAAGTAGAGACCTTTCGGTAAATGGTAAGGAAGAAATTAAGATATCCGGCGGCTGCAAATGATCTATCGATTATCGATCGCTGCTTATTTTTAATCGATCATTTTCAATAAAATTTTTTAAAGAAAAAATTTATTTAACTTATTTTCTTTAGTACAAAATATTTCAAACAATTTATTTTTTATTTTGTCATCTTAAAATTAAAATAAAAAAATTTTTTCAATAATTTTTTTATCGGCGGGGGTACGAAAAATTTTTATGCAAAAACTTCATTTTCTTTTGATGGTTAATTAGTTTAAAAAAATTAAATTTTGTGTTATTTTTTATAAAAATTTTGGATTTAAAGGCAGAAAATTTTTTTTGCAAACAAAATTTTAATTAAAAAAAATTTATTTTTTTTTTTTTTGAGGGAAAAAAGTTGAATAAAAAATTTTTTTTCTGATTTTTCTTACCTGTTCGGGTGATTCAGTGATGAAAGAATGACAATACTGTATCGTGAAATGAGCTCTCGGTTCTCGCGCAAGAAAACTGAATTGCGCGTGCTGTAATTCACAAGTCGCGTATGAAATGCGCCTCAACGCATGGGCCATTTGCACTCGCTGGAACAAAAAGTAAAAAAATAAATTTATCGTACTTGTTTATAAATAAAAAAAAAAAAAAAATAAAATAAATAATATTATGAATTGATGACGCTGTCAGAATAATTCATCGAATTGAATCTAACTCTGATTCTTGGCTGTTGAATTTACGAGCTGAAGATAAGTTATAAATTACACAGGAATATCTTAATTGTTTTTTCAGGCCCGCGATATTTATTATTCTTTCTTTCGTAGCAGATTATGTACACATATTAGTCGAGTGATAAAAATAAGAAAGTAAAAGCCACGGAGACTAGATACGGGCTTGTTAGTAAGCGCGATAAATCTTTTCCGAGTAGTCCTATACTAACTTCGTATTCGAGTGAGCCTCTCAAAACATTTACAAGAGCCGATGTTTAAGTATTTTAATTTAACAAATTTACAGAATTAATGTCACTGACTGAATAGAGACATTTAACTACAAATGCGGAACCCATCTTTGAATAAATTTATTTTTTAGATTTTATTATAAAAATTTTATTTTTGCATTTGAATTTTTGAAAAATTTCTTTCATATATCATACGGTTATTTTAGAGCTTTTAAAAAAAATTGACAATTTTTTTTTAAATAATTTTTAAACTTAATAAATAATTTTTAATTTCAATTAAAAAAATTTGAAAAAAAATTTTTTTAACCTTTGGAATTTTATATCTTATTTTCCAATAAATATACTGAAAAATATAATATATATTTTGGAAAGAAATTAAATGCTCTAAAAAAAAGGTCTCTTATGATTTTTCAATAAATTCAATTTTTCAAAAGTTATTCAAGATTAAAATTAAAGTTATAAAAATTGCTGATGTAAAAAATATTACTGATTTTTTTAATAATTTCTAAATGAAATAATTTATAAAATTTCTGTAAAATTAATTTAAGAGCTTTTTAACTAATCTTTAATTATTTTATTAGATAAAAAATCACATATTTTTTTTTATTGACTCAATAAAATTTGACAATCACACTTATTTTCAATAAATCAACAAGTTTTTGGTATCTCTAAGAAATGAAATCCCATTTGAGCTTTCAAATAAATTTTATTAATTTTGTAGACAAGAAAGCTCCAAGTCTTAAGCTCCCCAAAAATGAAACGAAAGAATTTAAAATGAGAAAAGGAAAAGTAAGGGTAATGAAAATGAGAAATGAAGATTTTATAAAAGTTTTTCTCATTTACAATCTGATTCTCGAATCTGCTTAAACTTTTAATGGCAATCCAGCGTGCGATTGGGCGAAAAACATGATAAGAACTTTGGCGTTCTATAGATCGCGAGTAAACTTTACACCTACAACATTATAGTATACATAATATTTTTTATTCATTCGCTTTCTATGCATGTCATCTCATCACCGAAACTTTTTCATAAGCAATTTTATTAAAGTTTGTGATTGATCGGTGAAAAAAATTTGCATTCATATTCATGAATAAATTCTAGGCAGAATTAAAAAAAAACGAAATTGTTATTATATTTAATATAAATTTCTTGGAGCGTCGACAGTGGGGTGGTTTTAATCGTAAAACACGTTTTATCCTCCTTGGTGTAAATCATCTTCTTGGAGTTTGTGCGCCGTCGATCAGAAGTGCAAGATAATAAAATTTTTAGGGCGTTTATAAAATAAAAAGGCTTGATATTATATTATATTATATTAATGGGGACGTGTAGGCCCAGCCCAGAGCTCAAGTAAAGTTTGTGTCTCATATACTCGCCAGATCACGAATCTTGGAATCGGAATTTACGAGGTGCTTTATCTCTAAACGAGATTAACGGTTTTATTATGAATAGCCTGCTGACTAAATTTACATTTTAATTAATTCGGCGTTATTGATACATGTGGATCGGGATAAATATAAAATTTATTTTTTAAGCAAGAATTTAATCGTTCAAGTTTTCCAGTGCGACTACTCAAAGTTTATGATTAATATTCTCGAGGAGGCTTTGTAAATTGTATCGTCGAGGAGTTTATCGCATGCATCTCCCTCGAGAACTGCGTGACATACTTGGAAAACGAGGGAAACTTTGTAATGCAGGTTATTGCAAACGAGTCACACTAGACTAATTATACGAATAGATTAAAACTGCACTTTACTAAACGATTGTTCTTTCTGTACTTAACTGATACGTCGGAAAAGGTCTCCGGTGCTGTATATTGCTTGACAAGAATCCTTCCGACGTTTATAACCAATAATAAAATTTTTAAATTAAAATAATAATAAAATAAGTTTCACCCGAAAGATTAATCGAGCTTTTTTCTTAATAAAATTCTAATAAATTTAGGACATTATTTCTCGGTTTACGCCAAATTAATGATGACAAATTTATAAGCAAAGCTGGATTTGGCGTCTGGTCGACGGAAAAAAACTAAATGAAAAATCTCGAAGATTTGGTTGAGATCTCGAGACCTTATTGGTGACAAGTTGCAAGATAAACAACTCGAGAACCGCTTCTGAAGTATTGCACTTGAGAGTAATGCAAGAGCTTTTTACATTTAACTCTTTACATTACTACTACTTTATTTTTTCATTGTCTTTTTTTTGCAGATTAATAACATCTAATTTATCTTACTGATACAACAATATTTTTTTTTATTTATTTCAAACGCTTTTTCAATTGTCTTGCTGGGTAAATTTTATTGTTCAGTGGTTGAGTATTTTTGTAATTAAAATTTAATGCAAAATTTTTATTTTTAAAAGGATATTAAATAAATTTTTTTTTTTAAATAACAATTTAATTTTTATTGAATAATAATTTTTATTTAAAATTTCATATTAAATTGAAATAAATTATTTTAAATATAAATTAAAGAATTTTTTTTTTTTTTTTTTTTTTTTTTTTTACTACAAGCCATTTTTTATGAAGCAAATAATATAAACGTTTATTGAACCGCCAGCACAGAGAGACGTACAGTAAATTTTAACGTCAGATCCAGACTGATTATAACTCTGAACCGCGTCATTAAAACAAAAGAACCGAGCATTTATTTCGTACTAATACTTTTTAATAGTCACATTTATATTCAAATTCTTCTAGATTCGTTACACTGGCTTCTGAAAGTTACATAAGCCGACCGATAAATCACTGTTCGAAAAATCGAACCTGGACCATTCTAACTTGACTCAATTCTCGATGATTTAAACAATCTCTTTGTTGTCTGCAGCAGCAGATTTCTCCGGAATATTCCGTTGAATACTTGAGTACTTATTGAGTAATTTAAAATAACATTGCTGGGACTTAAATTTATCACCCGTCGAATGAAAGGAGTTATGAATGATTCGAGGCAAATTTAATGAGTTAACTGTTCTACTAATCGCATGTTATCCTTTATGATCCGTAATTATGAATTATTAGTTATTACCGGGCAATCATACTCGTTGAAATGAAACATATCTGTTTTATTATATCATGTCATCTCTTAATTAGCTGGCATTTATTATTATAATTATAATTAATATTAGACTTAGTAATTGTAATTATAAAGAAGTCTTTACCGAGAAGCTCTATGCATTAAATTCTCTGTATGTCATAACGAAGCCGATTAACTGCACTCGTATTCGAGAATGTCAATAGCTTACGTCTTGACGTGCGCATTGTCGCAAATAGGATTAGTTTTATAACTGCTTTGGTTAGGTTTACGCGGTGGTTCATCAAAAAAATTAATGAAGACAGGGAAAAAAATTACTTCATTTAAGAAAAAAAATTTTAAATTAAAAAATCCTTTTTTTTTTTTCGATTAAAGAAAATTTATTAATTTAAAAAATTATTTTGTAATTTTTATGCATTACAACTTTTTTAATTTGAATTAATTTTATTTGGTGAAAGAAATTTACTGCTTGATTCAAGAATAAAAAATGTTTTTTAATAATTATGGTCCTAATAAGTAATGATCTAAATAAATTAATAAATAAAAAAAAATAGTAAAATATTGTTATAAGTGTACTTTATTATTTATTTATTTATTTATTCAAACTCCAATCGGCTTAAACATTAGGTTTACATCAATTTAGGTGAAAAAAGAAAATAAAAGTAGAAAAAAAAATCATTTATAATTCGATAGAATTTAATTAAAATTAAATTAAATTAAATCAATTCCATTTACGTTCTATACTTTTGTCATTCGGCTATTTGCATAAAAATTGAATAAATAAATAAATAAATAAATCAAGTTGATTTTTTAACGGTGAAATTAATAAAATAAAAATTCTTGGACCAAAAAATTTTTCGCATTTTGAATGGACTATAAATTTGATGCAAAAATTTTTTGCATCAATCCAAAAATTTTTTTCTTGAATCAGTTTAATGTTTTTTTCTACAAAAAAAGAGTACAAAAGAAAAAAAAAGAGGAAAACAAGAAAGACGAAATTTAAGATAGTTTTATTTGTGTTTTTTTCTCAGCTACTCTGCAGAATCTGTTGTGTCCGGAGTAAAATATCTTTAGTACCTTTGCCTTTGGGCGCCTCTAATTATCTCTGACTACTAATTAAGTTTATTCAAGAGATCTTCTTCATTGTTTCCTCACTCAGTAAAACTAGATTTGTCGGTCACGACCTACAATAAAAAAAAAAAAAATAAAAAAAAAAATATACTATATATCTTTATATACAGACTAATTAAAGCTTTAGCTCTATTAAATTAAAGTTAACGAGAGTTACTTTTATATATACGCCCATGTTTTAATTTCCGGCTTGAAAATAGTAAATTTCGCAGAATGGAGCGCAACTCCGATCGATTTTTGAATGCTCGATTTTTTATCTTTAGTTCTCGACGTTTCGGGGTCGATTACTTTTTTTTTTACTATTTTGTTTGCAGCCAAATAATTAATTTCTTTTTTTTAATAATTAAATTTTCAGAAATTAAAATTAGCTGCTTTTCTTTTTGAGGAAAAATAAATTTCATTTCGTCTATTTTTAAGCTCACCAAGCAAACGATGGAATTATTTTACGCGACAGTTACAGACACGTGATATCAAGGTTACGATGTCATGAAAGCTCTCGGAGCTTTTAATGAGTCTCGTTGGAAACATGTGAGATTCATGAATAGATAATTTCACTTCAGCGAAAAAAAAAAAAGGATATAAAATCCTCGGAAAATAATTTCATTGTGAAAATGAATATTATTGTAATAATAAATCTTTTATATTACTAAAATTTAATTATTTAAATTCTTATGAGAATTCAAGTCGTGATATGGAACTTGGTGTTAAATATTCAACATTTTTTTGTTAATTTAGCACTATCCAAGAATTTAAACTATCTATATGTTGTTTAAAAAGATGTAATATTTAAAATAAATTGATATTTTAATCCAGCATAAAAAAACCTAGCGATGTATAAATTATGCATTGCAAAAAATATTAATTTATGTAGAATAAATTTTTTAATTAAAAAAAAAAAAAATGTCAGCTTTTAAATTTTACAAAATAATATTGCCAAAATTTTTATATAATTTTTTTTCTTACAATAATGTCATTTTTACAGAACAATTATTGTAAATTTAACATTTTTTTTCTGGTAAATTTTCCCTACATAATTTATTTTCGTGATCGTAAAATTTTTCTAATAAAACTGGACCACAAATTAACCTAATAAAATAGCAAAATTAATTATGCAGCATATGTGTAATAAATGGTCAGAGTAGATGAAAAACAGCAAACTAGATACAAGAGAGATTGAATTTAATCCTTAATGGATTATGCCTACCGTTGGTTTAAACTGTCCAACGTTTCTGAAATATGTTCCATGAAAACATATATGGTCTACCTGTGCATTAAAATAGATTACCTCCGAAGTAATTAAGTACCAAAATTAATATACTAATAATAAACGCTGATGAAACATTTACTAAAAGCTAACAAAATGGAGTTAGATATTATGACTAGCTGAAGTAAATAATTAAAGCCGATTTAAAATCAGGACATTAGTTAATTATTCAAAAAGTCTCATATTTCGAACGAGTACCTCAGTTGAGGTTCATCATGAAATTTAGATATTATTACGCGGGTGTTTGTGAAACTAAAGTAAAGGAGCGCAAGGAAGCCATCAATATTATCCAAAATTTACATAATATCCGCGTGTTTTGACAATACTTACACACAACAAATTTGGGAAGTATATCGCGTGTATAACGAGGAACTATATTGTTGTCGGATGCTGTAGTATCACTATCAACTATCACTATCACTCTCAGTCTCAGTCTTTTCTTATCTACAAGACGTCGACGTATACAAATACGAGGGCGAAACCCATTTGTCTTATGTACTCGAGTGTACAACTGGCTGCATGAAGGCTCTGCCATAACGTGTGTTTAAGATCCACTGTTATGAATTTGTGTCATTTTTCAAAGGAAAATGAAAACTTAAGTGATATTATGAGTTATGGCAGTCGTTACAGGTTACAGACATAATGCTGCTTCAAGATATTGGTCATTAATTTATAAAGGAAAATTTATTAAGGTCACTGAGTAGTAATTATGGACAATGTCTCTTTTCTCTCTCTCTCTCTTTTTTTTTTTTTAAATACAATTTTCACTCAAACCAAACGAAACTTTGAAGTTCTAAAAATTTGAAAATATTATTAAACTATTCACTGGTTTACTTTCCATGAGAAAATTTACTAATACGCCCATAAATAATTTTTTTTATAAAAGTTAGTTTTCAAATTATCCGAAAAGTGGCGCATGGTCGCTAAATTTTCTCGCTTTTAGAGAGTTAATTTTTAAAGTATAAAATAATAGAATAAAATTATTTTCTTTTAGTCTTTTACAAAACTTTTTTGCTATTAATTTTTTATTTTAATTAACTATTAAATTAATTAAATAAAAATTGGTGTAAAAGTTTTTAGAAAAAATGAAAAATTGATGGAATTTTATATTAAATATTTTTTCTAAGTCAATATTGATAATTTTCGCAGAAATTTCTCTTAGAACAGCAAATACCTAATGAAGTAATTAGTATTCAAATCTCGGTAGACATTTCAAGTGGAAAATTCCTAATTTATCTTGAATGAATTTAAGATGAGTATGAAAAAATTATGTAAGCAATAATATTAACGTGTATAGATTTAAAAGATTATGTTATCATAATATTACATTAAATTATAATTATAGAAGCGCAAGGGAGTCTCAATGAAAACTGACGCATTTTGTTTCCACCGCAAATTCAAGGAGTTGAAAGTTCTTGGTTGAAACAACCATCTAACCGCCTCTTGATAATATTACGAGGATACGAGAAGAAGAGCGAGCACGAGACAGCTATTCACAGCGAGGTAAAAGGCAATATGCGGGAAAATACTCCCTTATTTTCAAGCTCTAACAAACAGCCTTCGTTAATATCCTTGTCTCGGCCTCAGCCTTACTTTTTTAATAATTTATTTTCTTTTAAATATTTTTTATTGTGATCAGGAACTGTGCTCTAATCTGCTTTTATTATTTTTCATCAATCTTTATTCATTATTTTATAGGAAATTTTTTTTTTTTTTCTCGAATTTAAGATTGAGTCACGTAGAAAATTAGTATCGTCTGGAGGGCCTTAAAGTAAATTAAATAATTGTAAAATAAAATTTTATTTGAGCTGTAACGTAGCTAAATCTAACAGTAAATAAATTTTTTATGAGATAAGTAGTTGTTTAAAGCTAATATAAAAAATAATATTAAATTTTAAGGCAAAGTACTGGAGAATCGTAAATTTATCATTAAAAATTAAACAACTGAGAAAAATATTCCCTCACTTTGGCGATTCACTTTAAAACTCTTTACTTCGTTAGCATTTCTTTCATCTCTTTATTTTAGTTTTAGCATTTATTGGCACATCAGATTATAATATTTATTTTAAAATCTAAGAAACTGTCTTTTAAGTAAAAGTAAACGGATTTTCATCAAAGAAAAACATTAAAATTTTTTTTACCTAAATCAACTGAACAAATACAAAACAAAAAATGTTAAATATTGCAATAGTTCGTGAAAAACTATATTATTAAGAGAATAAGAAAAATTTTGGGTTATTACAAAGGTATTGACTTGAATTTGTGCCTTTTCTTTTCTAAAAATGCTCTATCTCTAATTACATAATTAAGAAATTACATTTTATCTTGTGAAATATTGACATTTTAAAAGATATAAGTTCATCCTGGTGTTACACTCATCAAGAGCTTTCATTTGAGTACCCACATCAATTTTTTATATATTTATATATTTTATATATATATATATATATATATATATATATATATATATATATATATATATATATATATATATATATATATGAAAAATATATGAAAATGCATGTGGGTACTCAAATGAAAGCTCTTGATGAGTGTTACACCAGGATGAGCTTATATCTTTAAAAAGGTCAATATTTAAAAAGTACAGTGCAATTTAACAAAAGTCATTATTCAATAAAGCACAATTTTAATTTTTTTTTATATTTTACAAGTCACGGCAGTCACCATGTGATTGCAAGATCGTTAGTTTTATAAAAAAAAAAAAAAAAAAAAAAGTGAACCATAAAAGGTGAAAAATACAAAACGGATAATAGAGAATTGGACTTTTAGGTTGCTGCATCGAATCCAGTATATATAAATACATATGTAATGTAGGAGTGTATATAAGTGTATATAAGCCAAGAAAAGTGAAGTGTATATATGTAAAAACGTAGTCATGACTTTACGACCCTTGTCGTGTAGCAAGCTTCTCTTGTGATACTACTCTGTAGCTCTGTAGCAACCCCTTCCTCTTTTCAATCACCCTCTAATGCACACTCGAGGCCACACGAGTCTCCTTCAATCCTAATGCACCTTGTTCTCCACGACTCTGTTACTAAACGAAAAGAGAAATATCTTTTTTCTGCAATGTCGAGCTTTTCACTTCTCCAAGTGTATAAAAACATTCTACGGTGCATCGTCCAAATGAGCTTTTTTTTTACTTGTTATCCTCGTCATATACTTACTAAGCTGCTTTATTAACCGGAAAATTTACTTCCATCTTGTTATAATTCCAAGCGAACCGCCTTTCTTCGGAAAATTGAACCTGTAATGTGTTATCGATACACTGATGCGCTGATTTTTTATCTCTCGGATTGAATATTTTTTCTAAAACTCCAATTTATTTTTTATCATCACTGCTAGAAAAAATTTTTAAATAATTTTAGTAAAAAAATTGAAAAGTAATTTTTATATTATATTATAATTCGCTGGTACTGTGAAATAATGTATTTATGTGGAGGTTAATTTAATGAACGCGCACTTGGCGCAAGTCACGACCGTGTCTCTGGAAGTCTTCAAATTTTGATGGGATGATTTAATGCTAGAGACATCTGGGGCATTTGGTTTACATATTACAGTTTTATGGTAAAATTTTTTGGTAATAAAAGATAAATTGGTTTCATGCATCACGAGTCTGTCTGGTGATATATTAATCAAGCAATGAAGTAATGCGAACGAATCACGAAATCAAAATTAGTCGAATTTTTTAAGTTTTAAATATAAATTTTAATATTTAGTCGGTTGAAGTAAAAAAAATTCGAAAAATTAACGTTTAAAAAATTGCTTTTATAATTTTTATAAAAAGTAAATTTTAAAATTATAATAATAATGGTTTTATTTTTATTATTTATCGTATTTAGTATTTAATAAAAAATATTTATTTTTTTAATGTCTAAAAAATTAAGATTATTGCTCGTATCTAAAATTTACACAATAAATAAAAAAAAAATTTTTTTTCTGATATTTAATCAGTAAAATATTGCGCTTAAGGATCGAAAAGTGAGACCCTTGTTTCAGAGTCAAAGAAAGGAATTCAATGTAATTGATATTAACTTAAATAGCAATTGAAATTTCCCGGCAATTCGACTACACTTGACGACTCGAAAAAATGCAACGCTTATAGTACCTGAAAACAAAATGAAATCACTGAACTGGGATAAAAACAATTAGCGAGAATTTCCCAACGATATAAAGTGCAAGCGCTGACACTTGTGTATCCTTTGAGCTAACTAATACTTAGCGAACGGGAATTAGCATAAAAGTAAAAGTAATCGAGGAGAAATGAATAGAAGTCGAAGTTCAAAAATGATCTCTATTGTTCTTACAGACAGGAGATACTTAAAGCGCGCTTTAGATGGCAAAAGCAATCAGGAGAATAAAATGTTTCAATAAAACATAATATATAATAAAATGTAACATTGGAGTTAATTGAAAAATTTTTTCCACGGACTTAATCAGAGTCTTGATTCAGAAGTTTAATATCACGGGGAATTATTACCGGAATATCTTCCCCAGTGTAACTTTAGAGAATGCATCGATCGTGGGAATTAGCGAATTTTATTGCAAAAGCCGTTTTCCCTTTCGCTTTCTTTTGTATTTAATCCCCCTCGTCAAGTTCACAAGCTTTAATTTTCTACCTGAGGAGATTCCTATGTCGCCCGGTCTCTTATCCTACCTCGCAGATTCACTGATCTTCACGAGTGCTCTATAATGCCGAATCTGTTCTCACTGCCAAAGGGGATATATATATTCGCAAGTGCGTAGCTTTAAAAAGTTTATATCCTCAAGAAGTTAAAAGGCATTCAATTTTTTTTTTTTTTATTATTTTTCTCAAGTTCAAATAAATAAAAAAATTTTAACGCTTGGCTTTTTTCTTTTTATCGAGGAAAAAAAAAAAAAAAAAAATTACTCGTCAAAAATAACAGAATAAAATCCCATCCGTGATAAATAATTCTTTTGAGAATTATGCGCGAGAGTGTCAAACACTCAATAAAACATTGCGGTTAAATTAAGCATCGATGTTTCTCTATTTCGCGGGAGTCTTTTTCGCTCGTGTACCACCGGAGAATCGATTTATTCAAAGGCTTGCATTGGGTAACAATCCCGACAGTAACAACACTGTGGCACTGTACTACTTTACACTGTCTCACCCTACAACACGCTGGATTCATTGGATCTCCCCTACGCCCTAGACCCTTTACCCAGTGTCCCTGCAGATCCACTGTGACGATCCACCCACTTCGGTACACCCATGTTCCACGCAATATAAATTCAAATGGCTCATCGGCACCGTCAAACGGCTGTTCCCGATACAACGACCATCTAATTTTATTTATTTTACCCTTTTTATCCTATAACACTTTATAATCAACAGTATCGGTTCATTATACAATTAGCTCCTCGTTTTTTTAAGGTCGCATCGTTAAATTTTACTTTTTTAATACTTGCGCTGGAAAAGAAGGACTTGATTCAAGAGAAAAAATTTTTTTTAAATGAAAACAGTATCAAGGGAACAGAAAGCGATGATTTTATTCAAAAATTTTTGTCTTAAAATTCGTTTTTTCACAGAAAAAAAATTAAATTGAATCAAGAGAATAATTTTGAAGAATTTCATCTTTTTAATTTAATTTAAAAAATTTTTTTTGGTTTAAATAAATTTCACTTAATTCAAGAATTTTTTTTCTTGATTCAAATTAATTTTTTTTTCAGTGTGAGCTTGTGAAAAAATAATTTAGAATTGACTAAAAGGCTTTGTCAATTTTTTATAGTCTCTATGAAGGCTCGAAAAACAAAACAATTTCCAAAAAAAAAAACAAAATAAAATGGAAACTTGATGGATTTTGAGGCTTTCAATAAACAAATGTGACTGACAGAATTGAAATGAAGTTAGAAACTAAAGCACCATCCAGAACTAAGACAGTTGAGTTAGCATGGACCCTCGGATGAAGGTGAAGCTGATCAGTTTCAATCTGATATTCGTATTGCTCGGAAATTGGGTTGTTTCGAATGGCTAAGCGATATTAAATTCACACAAAAGGGATTTGATTTAATTAACTTGGGTGTACTCAAAGTGAATATTAATACTTTAGACTATTAGTATTCTGTCCAAATCAAAGTTGATTTAAAAGCCTTTTCTCTCCAATTATGGTTCTTTGAATTGTCAATATTTTAAGTCACATTACTGTGAATATGAGAATATCTAATCGAAATGCGATTGTCGTCGTCCGCCGTTTATATACCGTTACCATAACTATGCGATCAAGTTAAACTTCTAATGCACCTGATGTTGGGAATCTGAATAATTAATGAAGTTAAATTGGGACAAAGATATTAATGTCGAGTGTAACAAAGTTTGTTCTCTATGACTGTGCCGAAGAAAATTAAAAAAAAAAAAATCAATTAGATAATTATTCAGGAATGAAATTAAAGAAAAATAAAAAAAAAAAAAATTCAATTATTTATTTTTAACTATCAAAGCTTTTATAGCGAGCTATAAAAATGCCGAGTTTTATTTTTGTCCATCAAAAATAATTTACAATAGTTAATTATCGAGTGAATAAATTTATAAAAGCTAAAATTGATTGGCTGAAATTCGTTTGCGCTTTGTGAACTTAAACAATGATGCTTGCGGGATTATAGATTGAATTTATATATAGATACAGACGGCACAGAGAATTGCTATTGATGTCTCCACATGTACACGCCTATTATGAGATTATATATAGATACATACGTAAACTTTGGCACGAACGACAAGCTCGTATAACATCTCTTGTAATATTGATATGCGTAGCTCGTATTTCATGGCACATGAATGCTCTCCTGTCATCGTTGTTTCAGCGTAGGGCTTCGGAACACATATAAATTCTTGAATTACGACATCTAATAACTAATAACCAATAACCAATGATTGTTTTGATTTTACTTATTTTATTACGTCCATTGAATGTTAAAACAGCAGCCGCTGGAGCTTCTCAGTATTTTTTAATGCTCATGAATCTTGGAATAACTCGTGGAAAAATGAAAAAATTTCTGTCCCTATGATTCAATTCATAGCAAGATAAATTTTATGGTTACATATATCAAAGAACAAACACTAGAAAAATAAATCGCGTCATTTAATAAAAGAGTCTCTTTATAAATGATGTAAATTTTTCTCTTTTCAATCCAGCCCATCAATTTATTGCAGTTGAAAATTTTTAATTTTTAAATCGGCGGAAAAAAATTATTTGAGGTAGAATTTAAATTCGACATTTTTAATTGAATTATTTAAATATAATTTCAAGAAAATAAGCTTCAATATTTAAAAAAGTACAGTACAATTTAAAATAATTAAGAAATAATTTTGTATCTTGTGAATTATTGACATTTTTAAAGATATAAGCTCATCGCGATGTTACACTCATCAAGACCTTTCATTTAAGTACCCACATCAATTTTTCATATATTTATATATATTATTTATATGTATATATGAAAAATATATAAAAAATTGATGTGGGTACTCAAATGAAAGCTCTCAATGAGTGTAACACCAGGATGAGCTTATATTTTTAAAAACTTCAATATTTAAGAAAGTATAATTTAATTTAACAAAAGTTATTATTAAATAAATTTGCTTTTTAATTTTGTATAATTGAAAAAAAATGATAAATTTAAAGGAATGAATAAATTACAAAGCGTTGAAAATTTTATTCACTCAAAAAGTTTATCGCAAACATTGGGCGAGTTCCGTCAACCCTTATTAAAAGTCTAAGGGACTTTAAAACATACACATTCCGTAATGAAATTTATAGCACAGTGTAATTTGACATGCGCCAATTGACTAACCCTTCGAACAAGCTTCAAAACTTTCCGTAAATGTTTTCCAGCTTAAAAATAGTTCAGGAATAAATGTACCTCCAATTAATGGACTCGGCTCTTTTATCGATGAATTATTTTTTTTTTTTTTTTTCAGTATTGATTTAATTAAAAGATAAATAAAACAGTACTTTAAATAAAACAAAAAAAAAAAAAAAAGAATTTATATTGTTGAGGAGACAAATGAGTTGTTTTTTTTTTTTTTTGTAACACACTGGAGTATACGCACACTTTTAGTTTCTATCTCTTGATTTTTCATCGAGACACAATGCTCCTCGATGAGTGAAAAAAAAGAAGTTTAAAAAAGGATCAAAGGGGTTGATGGAAATTGGGATCCTCGGAACTCGTTTTCGCTCTGGCGCTTGCCGTCGAGCGAGTTCAGTTTGAGGAAAAACTCGGGAAGCAAACATACATTGACGAAAGGCATTTGAGTCTCGCAAGAGAGCCAAATGGCGGAAAGGGTTAGTCAGTGAGCGTAGGCATCCACATGTACATCAACGTATCACATAACTGGACGTTATGCCTTTGGTTGTGAATTGTGAAGCGAAGGGTCTGCTGGTTGGTTCAAGGAAAGGCCGGGAGAGAAAGAGCGCGGATTGAATGAGCGGCTGCTGGGTGTAGTAGAACCAGGGATGAGTAAAGACACATAATAAAAACAGAGAAAGTCGGAAGAGATGCATCGCTGGAGTTTTGTTTGCCCTGTTTCACCTGCGGATTTGCTCTTGCATACACGAAAGACCACTCTCGGTGTCACGTCGTATCTTTCTCGACCCTCTACTCGTTTTCGAATCCCGAGGGATTCTTCTCCTTTTATTCATTTTATTCATTCATTCATTTATTATTTTTTTTCAGTTTTTACTTTTTTATTTTTTTACTTTTTAAGCCGAGAACGAACATGAGAATACTCCGGACTGATGATATTTACTGTAAATAATCTAGACATTGGGACCATTACTTTTTTTATCCCTCCTCCGCTTAATACATATAATACGAATGGAATATTTTAAATATTTTCATTAACATATATCCTTTGTATTGTGGAAATAATTTAAAAGCCGCTGTGCTTTATACACAACAGCCGAGGACGAATTTTTTTTTTTCCAAGCGACATTTTGTGCCAAAAATTCATTTTTTTTGGAGATATTTATTCAAATGAATTTTTTGCAGTATTGTAGGGCACAAAAAAATGTTAAAAAGTCGCCGACTATTTTTCTATTACGAAGTTTTGAACTGTTTAAGCTATCAAACACAAGTTTAGCATTTTTTCGATATTTGACATAGTTTTTTTTATTTAATTTTGAAATAATTAGATTTAAAATTGATAAATTTGAATTTTTCTAATCAAAGTGGAACCAATTAGTTTCCAATTTTGGATTTTCATAAAAAAAAATTAATAAATTATCTATAAAAATTTTAATTAATTTCTACGGACAAATAAATTGAATTGGGGGATGTTTATTGTAGCCACATTAAATAGGGCAAAAAAATTCATTCATCTGTCTGATGCACGGTTTAAATTTAATGGAGTTTCGTTAAACAAATATCGCTTTTCCTTTTTTTTTTTTTTTTTTAATTTTTTTACTAATTCATATCATGTTTGCTTGGACACGTGTACAAAATATAAATTTTTTTTAGCGTCAGCCTCAAGCTAATTACCAACGAAATTCATTCGCTCACGTACAAAAATAAATAACCCGTGCATGGAAATACGTATTTCGCCGGTTAAATATATATATATATATATATATATATACTACTATGTACATTTATATTTAGTCTGGCTTTATTTAATTTTTTAATATAAATACTTTTTACCACTCACTTTCATAACGGCTGATAAAAAAATTACATAATAATCATATTAATGGAGTTTATTCGGTTATTAAAAATTCTAATAAATATCAGGGACTTTTTTTGGCGATGTTTTATCATTAACCGGGCGATAGAGGGGCCATGCATCAGATAAATTAATTGAGCAATAAAGAACGGTGATTTAGAATGTAAAAGGGCAATTTTTCAAAAAGTTTAGATGAATGAAAGATAAAACAAGTCATCCCCTTCTTGTTCAGTGTCTGTTTCTAAGGAAAGACGGGGGTAACTCAAAACTTGTACTCTGAACAATGAGTAGTGTCTAAGTTTCAACACAACTAAGCAAGGTCCGAAGAGTTAAAAGAACATCTCCCTATATGTATAACACAACATCAGTTTCACTAGTGGTTTCAAACAACCTTTAACATAAAGTTTTTACCCTTGTCCTGAAACGTAACTTCCGACGGAAGTTCGCATTCGTGAGTTTGCATTTTCGTACTACCAAATGCATTGTCGTGTTGCTCGTAAGAGATATCACTCGAGTTTTGTTGAATTGAGGTTTCTGTTTGCGGGAAAGCAAATATATTATTTTAAGAATAGGAAAAAACAAATATAATAATTATTTTTTATAAAAAAATAATAATTTTACATAAAATGTTTTTGTACTTAAACTTTAGACATTTATTACGGTATTTAATTAAATGCCCATTGAATTAGTTTACTAGATTTTGATTTACAGTTTAACTTCCAGAAGTAAGTTCAAGTATTTTTCAACTATGAACTTTAGTAAATTTAAAAATTTTATATTGCTTAACTTTAATAATTAATTGCACTAGTAAGCTTCAAAGAATTTTATTATATTTGTGAGATATTAAATAAAGTTAAGTTGATTTTTAAAAAGAGTATCCGATGGTAGTAAAATTATTTTCACATGAAAACTTTTGAGAAAACATCAAGAAGTTATAAAACAAATGTCAGAGCTATCAAACAGATAGTTATAAATCGATAATTTGGGGAAATGGCTATTTCGTTATTTTATATGTTTTTTTTTTCTGCTCCCGGTGTGTATCATAAAACTTTTTATGTAAAGCTACTCCGAAAACTTAATAAATCTCACGGTCTGCTGTAAAAAATTGATGGTCATCTAGTGGCGATGCATTTATACAGAATATACAGTTATATATGTATACATATAATAGTTAATATGTCCGAGCATCAAAAGTAAAAGCTTCGGGCCATAAATTCATTACAGTTTATTTTTTTGTTTTACAGACATGCGATATAATTGTTATTTTTTTTTAATGAGAAATAACTTTTATGTTTTCATTGTTTGTCATTATTATTTTATGTTTATTATTTTAATTATTGTGAGTTGATATTTTATTTTAAAAATAAAATTAATAATAATAATAATAAAAGTAATTTTAAATTTTAAATTTAGCGGGAATTTAAAAATTTTTGTAATTTTATCGAAGGTATAAATTTGTTTGACTGAATTTTTTGATAGTCAGTCATAAAGACTAATATAATGTTTACATTAGACGTAAGTATCGGTCGTCGAATTTAATAAAGGAAGAACAAGAGGAAAATTTACGTTACAAGAGTAGTGAGGAGTGCTCTCGACTCTTGGTAAGTATATAGACTTATTATGTTCTGATTTATATTCGTTGAGAGACATATTAATATTGAGAGGGATTATAGACAGAGTAATCACTTACAGTGATTTCCTCTCCATCTAACTGAAAGTGGCTGTAACTGTAAAGGTATATCCAGAGCTAGCAGCGGCAGACAAGAGAATGGAAGATTCTCTTCTCAACTACCCACTCTGAGCATCCAAAGGGATCATAAATTTCAGCTGGACCATTATAGAAAGCACAACCTCGGTATATACATCACCACGTGCAATTGTTTGCCGCCCTAAACTAAAATTCTCCTCTTTTGATGTCTCACAATTTCATTCAATGGCTTCCTCAATTATCTCCATTCTATAGAACAATTTAAATTCACGCAAGGGACTTTAGACTAAACTATAGGCTACGGTTAAATTTTTTTTATTTTATTTCATTTTATTACCAACACCGCTTATCGATTTTTATCTTTCTGATGGAAGAAAGAGACGCCCGGTACGAGGTTTGTAGAGGAAACGGAAAAGACGAAGTTATCAATCAGAGCGACAACGATATATAGAGCCGGGAAGAGAGAAGAGGGTCCCATTAGTTTCCCTGCACCACGAATTCATTCGCACTGCCAATCACTGGCAAAACTTCCAAACTCCTATGGGAGCTCCCACTCCCTTTTCTCGCTTTCCCTCTGTCATATTCCCTCTCGTTCTCCTCCTCTTCCCCTTTCGCTTTTGCTTCCTTACCGCCGAGCTATCTGTAAAATTCACCCCATGCACCCGGCTACTCAGTTTTGCTGTGTAACTCGCCCAACCACGAGGTATAACAACAACAAAAAAGTAAAAAACTCCATTAATTATAAATTGCAATGGTCTTTTTTTGTCTAACATTTTTTTTATCATATTTCTGATAATAATTTTGTACAAAAAATGTAAAACTTACAATTTACTTTATTTTTGAAGAATTCTTTGAATAAATTAAAAAAAATTTCAAGTTCGATCAACAATTTAAAGGTCAAACGATAATTTACACTATTTTTATACTGTAAAGACGAATAAAGTAATAAAATTTCGATAAAATTAACATAAAAAAGTATTTAGAAGATAATAAAAAAATAAAAAATAAAATGCATAAATGCAATGTACTTTGAATGTTTCCTCGGTTAAGTGGAGTGTAAAATGAGGTTTGAATTACTCATGGAAATAGATAAAACATTTTTAAGTGGAGCCAAAAAGTTGAGAAAACGAAATCGACGCGGAAATTTCGTCGGCGTAGAGATACTTGACCGACTTTTCTTTGTGATCCGATCGCTTTTTTTGGTGAATAAAGCTCGAGAAAACGAGCTTGGTAATATTTTTTTTTTAATGTTATTTTTCAAACCTTTGCTTCTCTTTTCACACTTTTATTTTTTATTTTTTATTTTTTTAGACTGTACCCTTGCTTTACTATTTGTCGCCTCATTTGACACTCTTCAAGGTGCACTAAAGAGTGGCGTCAAGCTCAGTTTAACTTTTGCTCTCTCATTCTCTTTTTTTTTTAATTCAGAAGCTTTTTGTTCTACTACGCCTATTTTTGAGTACTCACTTTTCCATCTGGGCTGCATACTTTTATTCCCGTCAGCGAAACTATCAGGAGGACAGGCGTGGAGCGATCGCTGTGCTGGAACATAAAAAAAAAAATCATAACATTAATCATTATTAATTACAATCCGCTTTTTTTTTTAAATTATTCGAAAAAAAAAATCAAAAATTCAATGAATGCAAAAGGGGTCATAGAGTCAAAAATAATGAAAAATTCGATCACAATTGTGCTTTAATAGCCGTGAGGAATGATCAGGGCCTCGTGTTAGATCGAGTGGGATTTGAATATTTTTTATTGAACATATATTTACATATTCATATATCTAGACCTCCATCTGGATCTAGAGTGCCAGCATCAAGTTTTATTCCATCGAGGGTGATTAAAAAGTTGCCAGCTGAGCTCGAGAGGAAAAAATAGGAAGCTGGAAGCTTCGAACGAACATCAGAGGGTTAGAGAGAATAAAGGAGCAGCGCAGGGATAACTTGTTGGCGGTGAGAGGAAGAATTACGTGAGTGCAACCATTAAGAGGAGCAGATAGATGGACGCGAAAGGAAAGCAGTGTCTATGTATACGAACTTTTGTTATGATAACCTAAAGCATCATTTTAACTTTCTCGTCTATTATTTTTTTTTTTTAATTTAAGATATTTATCTGAACATGCTTCTTAAAGCTCGGCTGATTATTTTGATAAATTAATGAGGTCGGAAAATGATGTAGTTGCCACTTTGAGTTTGAGGGGATTTTAAGGGAGGAGCTGAGGGCTGGAACGTCTTTGTTAGAATCAAATGTTCATGTTGGGTAAGGATTTATGAATTTATTCAAGCGACGTTTCTGCAAATGACTTAGTCCGTGTCAAGGGTGCATAATAAAGCGGCATCCTAATTCCACCTCTTATAAATGTCGAAAATGGGAAAAGGAGGAGGAGGAGAATAAGGTCTCTGGCGGATTTATAAGCTTTTCTCTCTAGTACAATATTTATGTCGCATTGGCGAACGGACTGTGTCACTCAACGGAGAACCATCGGGGTTTATTTAGTGAACTTTATTGAATCACTGGAGATTCAACTACCGACTACTGACTACCGAGTCAAACAACATATCACAACATCAACGTTGAAACCTTTCTGCTAAAACATTTTGATAATTCATACTCTTTGAATCTAGCTTCATGGACAGCCAACGATTCTGCGCTAGATGAGGACCGATGTATAAATGCTCTGAATCCCGTTCTTCTTTATATTCAATCATTCATTGTTTTCTGGTTACTGTAGTAACATTCACTCGAGAAGCATTTTAGTCTGACTGCGTCTGACGAGGGTTCGTTTCGTCGATGGCTATTTAATCACATCTGATCGTTATTTTTGTTTAATTAACCGCTGAATAATTTTGTGCCTTTTTCAATTATTTTTGGAGTTTATAAACGTGTAAATAATTTTTTAAATTGTTTGATCTGATCAATTTTTATGTCAGACCATTTTGGACTTTATTTATATTAGATAATATGAAAATAAAAAATAAATTTTCAATCTAAAATAGAAAATTCATTCTTTAATTATTGTGTTATTTATTAAAAAAAAAAAAAAAAAAAAATTAGTGTCAAAAAAACTCTTCTAAAAAGTCAAAAAAATGATTTTTGTTTTATATTATAAATTTAACTTTCTGCTAGTGAGAAAAATTAGCGACCATGCGCCACCTGTCGGAAATTTTGGGAACTAAGTTTGATTAAAAAATAATATTTGGCTATAGATGACCATATAAAGACGTACAGATGCTTATTATGATTTATCAAGTCATATATGAGTATATTGTGATACAAAAAAAATTTTAAAGCCATAAAAAAATTTTTGTATGGCGATTTAAGGTCATATCATAAAATTTATCTCACGGAAAGTCATTGTTCTCGGCTAAAAAATAAAAATCGCCATTAGACATGAAGGAATGCCCGATGGTATTGTCTAGGAATTATTAACAATCATTATTGTAGTTTTTTGTGCTTATTATTGAAGAGCCTTTGCTCATTGAACGGCAATCTTTCAATAACGAGCGTTCCTTCCTTATCCCACTCCACCCGGATATTACTTTGTTCCTCACTCTCTTCTTAAATCGGAATTTAATGCTCTTGAGACTCTGAATTGAAAAAGCACTTGAAGAAATAATTATCTGTTAGCAATAAAAATTGTTAGGCCTTGTTATTTGAACTTTTTCAATTTTTAGCACTAGTAATTCCAAAACAAACTTTCGAGTAGACTTTTTCGATACTTTACCTTTGATTCATCATCATCATTATCATTATTATTATTTATTAACATAAAAACAACTTTAGATTTATTGCTGTTCTACTAAACAAGTAAATATAAAACAAATAAAAAGCATATAAAATTTTAAATGAATATCTTTTCTTTACTTTCATCACTAGTTTCAGAACCATCTGCACTCGTAACCCTATTTTGAAAGTCCAATATCTTGGCTTGCCGTTCTCAACAAGACCAAAGTCTCAAGGGGACCCTTGAGCTCCCGCTCTAGCTTTAATATCTGAATATCAACGGATAAATAATCCAAAAAATATTTTTTTATATCTTTATCTTTGTCTTCGCATTAATGTCCAAATCTGGGACAAATATTATAATTATTTCATATTGATCAATCTCAATTTATTGCTGCACTTTTCCAGTTCAAAAAGTCCACATGAACACTTCAAGTGGTCACAATTTATCAGCTTATTTATTTATTATTATTATATATGACTGGAAGACACGCAATCGTCTGGACACTCACAGCCCTTATTTTTTACGAGTGCAATGAAAGTGACATGAGTCATACTCACTTACCACGAATTGAGCCATTGAGTTCGCGCTAAAATGACAAATTTTTGATTAGACTACAAAAATAAAATAAAACTCATCGATAAACTTGATAAATGCACAGAAAAAAAAAATATTTGATCGAAATAAGATTTATTTGTCCCAAAAATATAAGATATTTGGATATGGCCAAATAAATATTTATTTCTAGAAAATAAATCACAGTTGACGAAAATAATAAACTTTAAAAATTTATTTTATCAATTTTTAAAAATTATAATGGCTTTAAAATAATTTTTTTTTCTGAGTGATTGATAATGATTAAACAATGAACATATCTGTGCCAATTCCTCGTTACAAATAATTGAATATTAAGCTACAATTAATAATCAAAACTCGAAACTGTATGATGAAGTCAATTATGCAAAATCATTAAATGGTTAATCATTTTGGGTAATCCAATAACGGTGAATCCTTTTATCGGTGTTCGAGGTAGTTAACTAATGACTCAATGTCGATAACGTTCGCTGGAAATGATTGATCCCTTATCGTGTAGAAATTTGATGCTTTATCAGATAAAAAATTGATATGAGGAGGAGGAGGAGGAGGAGAAGAAGGAGATGGAGATGGATAGGAAGGATGATATAAAGTCGATGATGACGGGATGCTTTTATGGTATCAATAGTATGTGAGAACGGCACTTCGCTCTCGGCTCTTGTATTCGTTATATTCGATGTTCGACGTTCTCTTCTCTTCCCCACGTCAATCAATCGATGACTGTTCTGTTATGCCCTATTAAGTGAGTAAATAGCATATCCACGCGAGCTCCTACTCCTATACCTACAGAATGGTATACTGTGCTACGCCGGTAGACCATTCTACCATTGGTGGCAGTTGAAAGTTGAGAGGGTGTTATACGATCGATTTGTGTTACTACCAGCTCTGTTATATACCTATATATCTTCTATTAGCTGTCAGACTCATCCTATACGTTATTTATCTTCCATCTAAATTGCATTTGCGAAATCAATTATATTATTCCAATCTTAACGGGTTGAATTATCACCTTGAGAGATGTGTTACGGTGAATGCTGATTATCTCCAAGGTGTTTTTTGTCAAATTAAAATTTTTAATAATCTTTATTCTAGTTAAAATTTCTCTGTTACACCGCTGCAGAGATTCACTTCCATTAGGATGTTTCGGTGGCTTATATAACCATGGTAACGTGGCTTAAACGCGAGACGGTTTTACACATAAATCCCTAGCACGTGTTCGCATCCTAAATGGATCTCTAGATATATTTAATGCCACGAAATTCTGGAATGGGTATCAACAGATACTAGAAATCCTCAATTCAAATATGTCCGTCTATTGTTATCAATGAATTAGCTGACGTTGATGAAGATTGATCATTAATTTTCACGATAATTATTATAATTATAATAATATTACATTAAA
The DNA here is from genome assembly GCF_013202065.1 of Cotesia typhae. Taxonomy (NCBI): domain Eukaryota; kingdom Metazoa; phylum Arthropoda; class Insecta; order Hymenoptera; family Braconidae; genus Cotesia; species Cotesia typhae. Next base: position 13,160,570 of record NW_027423756.1, on the reverse strand, counting down.
AACTTGATTAATGATTTTTCCGGCAAAAAATTTCTAAAAATGTCCTTACATAATTTTTTACATAGCCGGGCATAAAAATTGGCCATATCTTCCTTAATATAATTTGGTACGTCCATAAAAAAAAAAAAAAATTTTTTTTTAAAGCTAGTTTTAAAAATTTCCGACAGGTGGCGCATTGTCGCTAAATTATCTCGTAACTAGAGAGTTAGAATTGAGATATATAGTTCCTAAATAAATAATTTTTTTTTTTATCTTTCAAAGAGCTTACCTGTAATTTTTTTAAGATGATAATTGATACAGAAATTAAAAAAAAAATATACTAATTATGTTTTTAATTTATTTTATATTTTGTAAGTAAGTATGATAGGCTTTAATATAAAAATTAATTAAAACTTTTTCATGGGATTTACATTAATAACTTGATAAATAGGTTATATTGCTCCCATTTCGATTGTAAACGAAGATTACTTGTGTTTCGATTTTTAGAACCAAAAATTTGTAAAGCATATATTTAAACTATAGCATTATAGTTAGTAATAATTAATATACAAACTTTGGTGTATTTTGATAACGAAATATTACATTACATGGATGCATTAAATTTCTATCTATTGTTTTACTATTTTACTCCGCGCGAAGTCCAAATATTATTAAATTTCACAATAGTAATATTGTCAAGGTATTTACGAACTATAACAACGTTAACACTGAATTTCAAACTTTATGGAGTAATGTTATATATGAATATACATTATTATTCGTAATATAATATTTAAATGAATTTATTTTTAAATAAAATTATATGAGGGTGTTGATCCTCTCAACGTATTCAGTTAAATCCTTTTTTCCGCGTTCATTGTTGTACAGAAGAACTTTGTTTGTATTAAAATTTCAAATCCGAAAATCGAAAAAATAACCACGGGAATTATTTTATCTAAAAATAAAAAATAAAAAAATATAAAAAATGATAATAAAATGAAACATAAATATGAAACGGAAATGTTAGTAGAATACGCGGATGGCAGTATTCAATTATTTTCAATTTGTGCGTATTTTTATATTTGATTGCTTCTATTATTTCCTTGAATCCTTTGAAATACCATCATAACAAAACATTTCCAATTAGTAGAATATCAAAAATGTGCCGGAAAAAGAGAGCTTTCATATTTTGGAATTCTGAAATGAACTTTTAATTGAAATATTGTATAATAACAACGCTTTTATTTTTGGAGAGACATTCGAAACAGCTGTAATAAAAGTAATAAAACCTCACGCATTTATTCATATCACTAATGATTGAAATTTTACTGTCGAAATTTTCCGTTTCATTGTAAATCAATGGTTAGTACTCGTATTGTAGTTGCCCGAATAAATTCGTTTTTTTATAATGGATTTATCAAAGTGATGGACAAGCAAAATCAATCATATAATATTGATCCAAATTTCGTTTCTAACAAATACGAAAGAATGTTAGATATCTTGTCAGCGATTTGCCACTGATTGGTATGCCAGGACGGATAAATGAGTAAGTACGAAAACATAAAAAAAAAAAAAAAAACAAGTAATAGAGCAAGAATATAAACCCAAGGGAGTCTTGTTCTTCGACTGCAGAAAGACGTGCTGCAATGAAAATTATAGAGCTTCGTCAGACTTGAATTTGAGCTTTTATTATTCCATGTTTGTTGCCCAGCGAAATAACGATCGTTTCAGACGAGATATTTGCTTATTCTTTCAACAATACTTTTTTTTTTTGTCTTTCAATTATAAACTTTGTTGGGTAAAAAAAAGTTTGATAAAATTTATAATGGTGAAATAAATTTTTATATTCACAGTATATTTGATTACATTTATTTATATGTCTTCGGCACTTGTGTTTTGGCACACACACTTTGCTCGTTGTGCCAACGAGAACTTAAATATTAATTTTTTTTTTTAATATTTCGAAAAATAAAATATATAAAATTTTTTTCATAGTAAGAAAATTATTTGAGTGAGAAGAAATGCTCTAAAAAAATTTTTTTTTTGATATTCATAATAATAATTATATTTAAATAAAAAAATGTAAAATTATAATGCATTTTTATTGTAAATTTAGAAGGTACGTTTTAACAATAATTTAAAAACTAGTTAGAGAAAATAGTGTTACATTCAAGCGACATAAAGTTGTCGTGAAAAAATTTAAGTAGAATGAGTGTAAGTATATATAGAGTTTGGGGATGTGCATAAATATATATAAAAGTATATATGATGGGTGGAACGTCTTATGAATATTTTGTAACCTTAGACTGAGAAGATGTTGCTGTACGTTGTGTCGAGTACGGGTGACGTTATATATTGTACGTATAGTAGTAAAGTCTGGTCTTGGAACCCTTGCTCTGATGACTATCCTATATATTGTAAACTACCTCTACTCATTCTGTAAAGAAATGAAGAAGCAAATCTTCTGGAGGCTTATACTCTCTCTTCATTTTTCACTCTTTCTCTTTTACTCCGGTCGAATTGCACAAGCGGAGATTTTGCATATTCAAACGCTACACCATGGATATAAGGCGTACTGGTCTGGTTACTGTAGTCGTTTGCCTCGGGCTCAAGTCTGAAACCTACGCCTTCCCTTTTAATTATTGCAATTAATTAAACCTTAACAAGTCCGCGAAAATTGTGTACACAAAAAGTAATAAAGAACAACCCACCCGGTGACTAAAAATCCAGTTTATTGTTATTAAAATATTATGCAAATTGTCGATGGTGACAGAACGCGTGCTTTCAGTTAACAAACCTTTCGCCCGAGGCATTAATTACTCAGGAAATTAATTAATTATTAAAGTTGAGAAAAATTTTCTTTTTTATTCATCTTAACTGTGAAAAAATTTTTTGTTATGACTTTAGATAATTTTTTTATTTAAATTTAGTTTTGAAAATATCCGATAGGTGGCGCATGGTCGCTAAATCTTCTCACTAGTAGAAAGTTAAGTTGAAAATATATATTTCTAAAGTAAAAAAAAATTTTTTTCATCTATTAATTTAGTTTTTTAAGAAAATTTTTCTATAATAAAAAATCTATAATGTTATATCAATAACGTATATGTAATATTGAACCCCCTCGGCCTATAATTCAAGCAAAAAAAAATTTCTTTAGTTAGATAAAGATAGATCGAGCTGTGAAGAGGAAGTTTTACAAAATAAAGAGAATGAATGGAGAAATGAGTCGAAGTACAGGGTAAAAAGTGTGTGAACATCAGTGTGAGACAATGAGCGATGCATATTTCATATTCAGCGACCCGTGAACTCTGCAATCTTGAAATGTTGGGGTGGGGTAACTGGCTGGACGTTCCTGAAATTGAATCTGAAATCGAGTGAGAGACGCTTCGGCGATCTAACATATGCATTGGACTAGACTAGTACGTAGAATATAGTTATAGACTGGACACTCGGGCGAAAATTTTATTTTCTCCCTCCACACATCCTTTTTACTCGGTTTTCACTGTCCGTATATGATACTGAAATATTTACATTCTTTTGTGTACGGTTTATCAAAAAATAAATACTTGCTTTGAAATAATTTTCACTCTTTAATATCCACGTACTCGGAGCTTTTTTTTTTATTTTTCAACAAAACCCGTGAATTAAAGGTTGAAATTAAAAGTGATAAGCGTTTTATCATTGAAAAGCTTTCAAGCGCCCATTAACATGCACACTCATGGGATTTTTAATCAACTCTCGAGAAATCACGTCACTGCATTTGAGTGAACCGATTGGCATTTCACTATTTGCAAAAAACTAAATCACTCGAAAAATATCCTTCAAATTTATCCACTTAAATATTTAATCCTCAATTTTTTAGTGACAAAATTAAAGCTTTTACATTTTACAATAACAGCGGACGATAAATACTATTGGGAATTTTATTGTGAGCTGTGAGTTCATTTGAAAAAGCCCTCCAAGAGAAGGAAACTTTGTTAAATTTCATACATTTTTAATAAAATTTACACAAGCTCTTTTTTTTTTTTTTTTTTCTGTGCTATAAAAATCAATTCAATTGAATTCTATTGAATTGATATTTGCTCAGCGTAAGCGCGAATTTTTTCAACTGATCAAACTTTTATTGAAATGTATAAGAAATCTATTATTGACAACTAGCTGTCAATCGCCGGGCTCTCAATATATACTTTTACATTTTTCAATAAATTTTTTAATTATACTCATTGATTATTAAATAATGATAATTGTTAATTAATAAACTTTGGAGTGAAAACAATGGCGGAAATAGTATGGAGATTGTCCTTTGATTATTATGGGTCTTAATAGCAAGGAGGTTATATGAACTGACATTATAACCAGCAATCGAGGATTATTATACGCGATTTCTGAAATTACAGGCACTCTGTCACAAGCTATATCGGTTCTGCAGGTGATTATGTACGGGCCGGAGCTCGAGCATACCGTTTGTAATATCAGAATATATATATATATATATATATATATATATATATATATATATGTGTGTGTGTGTGTGTGTGTGTGTGTGTGTGTGTGTGTGTGTGTACGTGTTCAGGTCCGTGGATCTAATCCATGCTTTGCTAATTACTCGAGTCGCCTGTGATCAGGTTTCGTAGCTTGAGTCACGGAAATAATAATGATAATGATAACACTATTCTCTGAACAGCAGCCAGCTTTAACTTGACAGTTTAATTAAGCAAAACAACAGTAATCCTTCAATATACAAGTACGCTTGATATAATAAATTGGATTCGGATTATTCATTATTATAATAATTATAATTTCCCATTATTTAGACATTAATTATAATTGAAGACATTAATTAAAAATAATAATTACAGAGTGATTTTTAGTCAAAATTTGGTGCGAGTGTTGGTAGGTGGAAAAAGTACAGAATCAAAGCAAATGTACGGGATTTACGGGTGAGCTGTTTCGCGGAGGTAAATATTGTGTGGGAGTACAGCACACGTGTTAAAGAGAACCAGTGACTTTGAGTTTGTTTACGTGAAACTGCTTTTCGATCTGAATTCTCAAGCACAGAAGACGCTAAAGAGGCGTGGTAGCTCTCAAGCCTTATACGCCCTTTCATCTCCCGGTGAATTCACCCTCTCGGTCTTGTTCATTGTGGAATATCCGCTCTTTATACTTCATCTCGAGTCTTTACCCAAAGACCAACATGTCGAGCAATTGAGGTAAGAAATTTATTCACAGTCTATTCAACTGGATATCGGTAAATATTTACGACACCGTTTTTCTTTTATAGAGATCTCTGTATAAGTTTATGTCAATACAATAAAAATCTCATTCAATTATTATTTTTAATTATAATTTCATAGTAAATATATTTCAACATTAATTTTTTATTTAATAATTACAACTGACCTTAAAAAAAATTTTTAATACAGTCTAACTTGACTACATATAATTTTTGATACATTTAGTATTGAAAAAATCCGACAGGTGGCGCATGATCGCTGAAATCTCTCGCTGCAAGAGAGTTAAATTTTTAAATATTAACATCTAACTAAGAAAACAGTTTTTTTTACTCTTTTAAAGACTACTACTATATCAATTTTAAAAATATAATAAACTACTAAATCAATTTTAAAAATATAAATAATAATTGCACACATTTTTAAAAAAATTAAAAAGATACAATAAATTATTTTTTATGCTTATTTATAGCCCAATATAGCCATATCGAAAAATTTCCACTTGTTATTAAAATTGACAGTAAATCTGTAAATATTTTTTGTAACATATAGTATTAATTTCAAAATACTGTCTGTAAAAACTCACACACATAAATTTTAAATAATAAATATGACTTTTCAGCATTATTTGCTCGACAAATAAATAACAAAAAATTTTTTACTGGATTGCGATCATTGAAAATAAGTACAAATATAAATAAAAAAAAAAAAATAAATTACTTATTATCTGATAAATTATATAAAAAAAAATTCTTGTTAAATTGTAATAAAATATTTATCAAGTTAAGTTGCATTTCCTCTGTAAGCTACTAGCTGTTTACTTGAGGCATATTTTACTAAAATGTTTTCCGTCTTAATTTTAAGTAATTCCAAATAAATGAAATATAAATCCCAAATAGACTCTTAAGGCCGGATAAGTAATAACTGGCGGAATAATCTCTTATCTCTTTATCAAAAAAGATAAATCCTTTTTTTATGATTTACTTTAATACTTAAAAATTTTTATTTTTTATTTTCCCGTTTAACGTCACCGTCTGGATTTAATTGCGCCCGTTATCCCTATTTATCTTGAACTCACAGGGTTTTTGGGGTTGACCGCCGTCCGCCGTCCGCCGCTGTGATATTAATTTCCACTGTATCTCTCTTCCGTCCCTAGCGGATAAATTACCGTGACTTTTCCTGTATAAACATGTAAATTTATTTTCCTACTGCAAACACCAATTATAAGTAACATTATCTATTTTTTCATCATCACGAATAAATTACCGGGAATACGATTCAATCATAAACTCTTTTTAAAAAAAAATATTTCCATTCTCTTTTCACTTATTATGTCGGCTCCTTTTTTTAAAATAAATCTAATTTAATAATAATAATAATAATCCATTGTCATTTTTTTCCATTGCTCTCATGTTATATTTGCATTTAATAATCACATAATTTTCCCTATGGGCATTCCACCGATTACTCACACGATCAATGAACAAACTCGAATATATATGTTTGCCAAAAAAAAAAAAAAAAAAAAAAAAAAAAAAAAAAACACTTGCTATTATTCCCAGATGCATGATTGTATACAAGTACATATGGCTATTGAAACTCACTATTTTTTCACGTGCTGTGTGTACTAAAGGACCAAATACTTTTTTTTTTCTATTTTTTTTTTAAATTCATTTTATTCATTTATTAATCTTTTTTTCGACAATTATTTGTTACCTATAAAAAAATCAATTCTAGTGAAAAAACAAATTCTTCGTAATCGGTCACAAGGACAATATTTTTTTATCCATAAAAATTCCTAAAAAAAAAATAAAAATTTATCTTTTTTAAAATTATTTTTTTGATCAGAAAAAAAATTTTTTCTAACATAAAAAAAATATTTACGAGAATTTAAGCGTGTATTTAAATAGCAAATACCTAGTCAGTAGCAAAAGAGCTCTTGAGTGTCGTAATAAGGACGATAGTATCGATCATCGTGTAATTGATAATAACAGTGGTCTTAAACGTCATAATTTCAGCTAATTAGGATCCTCGCTCTTATTACGAAACCTCTAGAGAGTTATCTGGTCTTTATCCTTGCCGCCTCTTATACTCAAGACGATTCTCATCTTTCCTCTCTTTTTATTTGATCCTCTTTCACCTCCTCGGTTGGGTACTACTACTATCTCATTTCTTCCCGGTTTGGAGTTAACTTGGCTCGAATGATATCGGCCTTACGGTAACGCGATACCCCAGAGATTACCTCTTGCTCTCATCCACCGAGAATTAAATGAAAGATGAAAGGAGGAAACGGAAAACCGTGTCACTCGTGGATGAACATCGATTTATTATGTTAACGCACTTGCTGCATTCATCGCCCGGCATTTGTAGCGGTACTTATTTTTTCCCCGATTATAAATTAAATTATAAATTGTAATTATTCAGAATTATGCAAATCGATAGCTTAATCATTCGGTAAGACAAAGAGATTAATGGTTAATGATTTAGTGGGCTGGGTACTATTTAGTGTAGGCATTATCACGTCAATTAGCAAATGGACTAGCGAGAAACCGTGAAGGAAGGGACCTTGAGAAAGCCAATTAGGCTGACATCTCTGTGACGCCACGCTTTGTAGTTCAGACTAACTACGTGTGCATTTATATACATCAGCCCATCTGCAGACGCGGTATCTCCTCCTCGGTATCTTAAGTTCAATCAACAGGATTGATGTAAACCGTCTACCAAGCAATTCCATCTGCGCTCATGTATTTTATATTCTTCGCAAATTAACTGTTTTTATTATTATTATTATTATTATTTTTTTTTTTTTTTTTTTTGAAGGCTAGATGGGCTGAATTTATTCTAATGATAATTATGGAACCAAAGTTTTAATAATTAATATTTGTCTTGTCATAAAAGTTGAATAAATAATTAAATAAAAATTTATTTTAATTTTTTAATAAAAAATAAAAATATTAAATAAGAGCTTTTAATTTATTTTTATTCTATAGTAATAAATATGAGTCTTATTTATCACTATTTTAGTAATTATAAAATTTATAAAAAAAGGATTTTTTGAAATTTACTTAAAACAATTCCCGCGAATAAAATTTTGTTGAAAATATTACAAGAGTTTGTCAAAGATCTCTATTTTATTTCAATTAAAATTATTTTTCTGTAATAAAACCCAGCAAATAAAAAGAAAAAAAATAAAGAACGTTCGAAGCCGTTAAGATTCTTACGAATCAAATAATACCCTCAACAGTCTTGACAAAATTCAATATTGAATAACCATCGAAGGTTAACGTCGAGCTGGACGTCGAGAAATAGCCGTCGAGGTCCAGAGTATCAAGTAGTATTTCAACTGATATATATTTGTTACGACGAGTAGAGAGCAGACAAAGGCAGTCAAGCACTCTACTACTATATTCTCAATTCTCAATTCTCAATTCTATACTTATATTACCAGCAACGAGAACTGAGAATTCTCGAAGCCGGAAGCTGCATCTCACTGCCCCACAGAATGATTGAGTACCTCCGTATATAGTTCCACACTATGCTGTACTACTAGTTGAAAGGTTTAAGTTGTTTTAACTTGACTTTGAGTTTTAGGCTTTTGACTCAATGTAGATGGGTTTTATTTTTTGTAAATACTTGCTTCTTTTTTTCGCTCAAACAAATACCGTTCTCATTCCTGAGTTATTAATGTCTTTATCATCTTTGCAGAAATACATTTATTCGAAAGATGGGAAGCGAACTTTAAAAGAAGGCTTTGATGAAATTAAAGATTATTATTAAATCTCTTGAAAGTTCGTAATAAGATTAGTAGTTACTATTTTCTTTCATTTGAAAACGACAGACGTCTGAGTGTTTTATTTTTAAATGAATTTAATCATTGTTGATTTTTCTCGAATATTTTAAACTTTTAACCCGGAAAAAGTTTGTCCTCGTCTTAAATTAATGAAAGAATTGATTGTTGTACAAGGATGATTAAAAATCTATATCCCAGTCGTTTCTCATTACCGTCAATACAATTTGTCCACTAACGCAATTTTCTTATTTGTTGTTGAGACTTACTACTGATTGAGTTCGATTGCAATATATTCTGTATAGTTGATTTAATTTTCTAGGATTTCCGCTCGAGCTTTTATAAATTCTCTACTTTTACTTCTACTACTTTTATTTATTTTATTTTTTATAAATAAATAATTATTAAATTTAAATAAAGTCTTTAATAAAAAAAAAAATTATTTTAATTACAACATCGTTTGTTTGATACAAGTTATAAAAATAAAAATAATTAAAGTGCTTGAGATTTAAGGCACAAATAGTTTAAATGAAAATGAAAATAAGAATAGCTGTAAAAATATTAGCAACTGGGAATTGTGAAATAAGCTGACCCTTCAAACAACGACTGGTTGGCGCCGCCGAAGGAATTCCGGCGCCCTCGTTATACCCCGGGAAACCCTCAGCCTCCACCTCGGCATCTTCTCACACTTTTTTTCAGCAATTTTTATCATTTTTTTCTTTTCATTTTTTTCCGGCACTGCTTTTGTCCTTTTTTTTTCCCTTTTTTTCTTTTCCGTATTCACGAGAACGTCCTCGGCATGTCTTGGTCGGCATTCGTTCTACGTAACTCGATCTTACGCGGTAAAATAAAACTGAACGTTTATAGTCAATTAAGGTGCCTAGGAGGAAATACGCTCCGTCGAGTGGAGGACGTTTCAGTTTCAGGAAGATCGTTCGAGTAATGAGGAAGGCAAGAAAATGAGAACAAATTAAGAGGACAAAAGTATTGGAAAAAAAAAAAAAAAAAAAAAGTTTCAACGAGTTCTGAAATTATAAATCTAATTAGTCTTTACGCTTTCTTAATTTCTTATAATTTATGCTAATAAAAATTTTTTTTAAATACTTTGTATAAATATTTATTTGAATAAAATTCTTAAGATTCTTATGATGATTATTTAATTAAATATTTTTTCAAGATGTTTTTATGTCCCGAGATGTTTTATAAAACATGACAATTGTTAAAAAAAATTCAGAATTACACAATGTCCGCGGTGAAATGGTTCTCTCTTTAGAAATTTATTTTAAAGAATTCACAATATGTCAAAGAAATATTCGTAAGAAAGAGGATGTCTTTATATTATAAAAAATGAGTTGAGGCAAACCGGAATATTATTGAGGCAGACGTTGACTTTAGTGAATGTAGGTACTGAAAATTTTTCTTGTCAAAACGGATCAGAAAAAATAAATAAAAGAAGAAAAAGTAACTCTCGTAAACACTAACAACGCCTGGGGATCAATCAAAAAGATTGCTCATGATAATCTTGAGGGTATTCTTCCCAAGAAAATGACAGACAGCCAGACGAGGAGGAAGAGGAGCTAAACAATCGCTTGCATAGCGTCTGATATTTTAACCCAACCCTTCACGCATTCTCACCAAATCACTCCCAAGGATTATCATCCAGTCTAGGAGCCTGTTGAGGATAGATCGAAAATAGGAGAGAATGAAAATACGAGCTGGATTTCAAGGACTGGATGAAAATAATGACAGGAAATAAAAAATAATATTTATTGATTTTTTAGTTGAATTTTTTTATTAAAAAAAAAAAAGGGAAGACAACAAAAATTATCCGATTAGTTGGACTGGAGTAAACAAAATTTAAAAGGTATTTGTCGGAAAAAGAAAGCCACGTTAAATGTCTTAATCAAGTCGAGATACGTCAGCGTGATTTTAATTACTGTAAAACTGCATACTAAAAATTTTCCGCGTCTTTTAAGAAAGAAATTAATTGAATTTTTTTCTCGCTTTTGATTAAATTCATTGTCTGAAAAATTTTTAGCTTGCGGATATTTTTAATCGAGTCGAGTCGGTCAAGCACTTTTAGAAAAATCTATCAAGCTTAATTCACTTCTAGCGACTCTTATGGGGGCAAAGTCCCAATGGGTTAATTTATTCTCAAGATACCGTCTCTGTACTATTTACGGACACACAAATGCTTTTACATGGGACGCTATTGGGTGTAAGTAATTTAGTGTGAATTTAAAAAGTTGACGTATATGGTATTTGTTATTTGTGATTTAAATATTATCGGGTTTAATTAAAATATTCTGGAGTTTACAGAGTTGAGTTTATCGTTGAATTTTAGATTCAAAATCGAATTGGTAGGTGAGATCCTGGACCATTAGACGGGTTGTCCGTGGAGAACTCGGGGAATGGAGTAACCCTTGGGAGCACTCGTGTCGACCGAATCGAGAACAGGCTAGAGATTATCGGAGATATATACGGAAGTTGAGCCCTTCCATTTACCCTTCCAATTCATTGCCAGGTTTTACTACTATAATCAAACTTTATCCCCGTCTCAGAATACACATTAAATCTTAATAGTCCCGTAAAATATTGTCTTAAAGCAATACAATATTGTTTACAAGCAGTAAATATTCCCGAGCTGGCATTATATTTTTTTTTACCAATTATTAACACTTAAATTTGGTATTTACGATTTAACATAATTAAGAAACGACCTTGTATTTTATGAAATATTAATATTTTTAAAGATACAAGCTCATCCCGATGTTACACTCATCGAGGCCTTTCATTTGAGTACCCACATCAATTTTTCATATATTTATATATATTATATATATATATATATATATATATATATATATATATATATATATATATTTATGTATATATGAAAAATATATAAAAAATGCATGTGGGTATTCAAATGAAAGCTCTTGACGATTGTAACATCGGAATGAGCTTATATTTTTAAAAACGTCAATATTTAAGAAAGTACTGGGCAATTTAACAAAAGTCATTATTTAATAAAAAACAATTTTATTTATTTAGTGTTAATTATTTTTTAAAAAATTTATCTATATAAAAATAAGTAAAGCCTGTTATAAAATCATTTCCAATTTTTCTTGTATATATATATATATATATATATATATATATATATATATATATATATATTAATTTTTCTTATATATATTTAATCTAGTATATAACATTTGAAGTGTGTACATTTGATGTAACCTTTTATGAAAGTTTAATCAAGTGAAATAAAAAAAAAATATGTACTGAATAGACTTTACTCGAGGTATAGTTTTTCCTCCCAATGTTATCTTGTTCATATTAGAGGAAGATCCTATACAGATCTTTACTTTGGCGTTGACTGACAAATATTATCTTTCCGCAAAATAAATGACTCTCTACTCATAGGATGTCCAGAATCTTTATAGAATGAGTAAACAATCGTAGAAAACATAAAAAAAGTTGATGAGAATTTGAAAAAATGCTGAGGCGAGATGAAGATGATTTATTGCCTTTCTGATAAATAAATTTTATCTCGACTTCCTACACACATTTTTAGATTTAATATTCCCGTATTAGTATTCTGATAGTAGTTAAAGTATATACTCACTCAAAGTAAACATAATTGCCGTGATTTATCGCAATAATAAAATTCATTTAAATTCACACGAGAAATTTAAACTTTCATTTCGTCTTTTAAAATTAAATTCACTTGTAATTAAAATTACTTGAGCTTTTATCGGACTCTAAATCTGAATCAAACTTGTTAAGAATTTATTTGCTGGGGGAATGCGAATTGGTGTAGTAAGTACAGACTGTCAATCACCGAGTAACGAGAAATCGATAGCAAAATTAAGAAAATTAAAAAAATTATCTTCAATCTGTAGGTAAATATTTAGTATTATGTATCAGTATCACTCATTCATTCCTTCAAGCTTAGACGTTCATTTCAGTTCAGTTTAGAGGAAAAAAGGTACATATCAAGTATCTAATCAGCCACGATTTACTGCCATTCTTTTGTACTCGCTGTTCTCAATAAGGCTAAACACATTCTGCTGGCATGTACGTGATTAGTCGGTGATACATTGCTCCTGTATTTTATTCTACGTAATTGGCATTTTAATCGAAAATTTATACTCAATATATTAATGAATTGCAGGTTCTCTTCTACGAACTCATTTGTCGAGTTTTTTCCCTTTATAGTTGCGATAAGACCTTTTTTTTGATGAGAACAATTCATAATAAATATTATTAACACTATAAAATAAAAATAAAAAATTACCAGTTCACCAAAATATCAAAGCTCACATGATTATAATTACCAGTTAGAAATTACGAGGTTGTTTTAATTACTGCAAGGCTACTTTATGAAAATTATAACGAGCTAACTTTAAATCCCTTTATTATTATATAGACGCGATTCGGGAAAGCTCAGGCTATTGTCCAAAAACTTTTAACCTTTTTTGTTTAGAATAATTTATTATTTTTTGCATTAAATTATCAATAAAAAATAAAAAATTTGGGATTTTAATTTTTTAATAAAAAGTCATGTAAAAATTTGATCAAGTCATACAAAATTTGGATCTGTGTTTTTAAACATCGAAAAAAAATTAACTCGATTCAAAAAAAAATTTTTTGAACCAAGAAAATAATTTTAAAGAGTTTTATTGCCTTGAATCAAAATGAAAAATTCTTGAATCAAGTTGTGTGTAATTTAAAAGCCAAAATTTTTTCCGTGTGAATAAGAAGTATCGATTGATACCTTGAGTGTTTAAAATTACAAAATGCGGCCCAAAATAAACAGCAATTATTCGAAACTATCGAGCTTGAGCCATCGACTCTACTAATTGAACAGCAACAATAACAAGGCGAGTGAATTTGCAGAAATTAATTGGATGTTCTGTTAAAATAAAATTAATTATCGGCGAAATGAAATTAGATCATTACGTTAGATATTTATCGGTTTTGATGCAGTGAATTCGGTGTCCACCGAAACGCGAGGCAATCAAATCTAGCTGGAGGCCACGGAAGAAGACACGTGTGTGTATGTGTGTGTGTAATGTACATGTAGTTTTCCTCTGAAACATTCTGTCTCAGTATTGAGTGTGTATATAATAGTGGGAGCTTGAAGTCAAAGCTTGGCTGACTCTCTACTCTCAGTTTGTCGATCACTCAATCATCCCCTTGATCTCTACCACCTACGGTTTTCTCAATCCGCAACGCCCACACACGCTCATACACTTCCATTTCCTCTTCTTGGCTTTTTTCATTTCTCACCTAACTTTACGGCGGTTTGTTTTTTTTTTCTGCAGCAGGGTTGCCAATCCACACACAGCTTTTTCAGATCGTAAAAAATCCTCTTCTTGATTAACACTGTGACCGCGTTTTATCCCAGCGAGCACAAAGAGCCATTCATCCCTCCGGCGGCGACCAATTCTCACAATTCGATGAGGAAAAACAAACGACTGTCCAACCGTACTCTTAACCATAAATACATTTATCACTCGACCTATTTTTTACCATCGATCCTCCTCAATTCACAAGATTACTGCATAACTTCCTCCAAATGCTGTCAATCCCTTCAGCTTTTATTCTATTATTTACTCACCGCTATTGCAGTTTTATAGACGTTTGTCTGTAACAAACACCCAACTTATAAACTTTCTTGTAATGTGTACTTTTGTGGCTCTGAAAGATGACAATTACATTTGTTGTCGTTCTATAAACTTTAACTCTAAAGTAAGAAGACAAACTTTTTAAATTTAAGAAAATTCGAGCTCCAATTGATCAATTTTAAATGGGAAAATTAAAAGCTCCGCTTACTTTGTCAAAAATTCATTAAAACTTCTTAATCTTCAATATTCTTCGCTGAATATTTTTTATAATAGACGAAAGACAAATGCTTTAATAATTTTTTTTTGTCTTCTTGTATTTTTTCCATTTGAAAAATAAAATCAACGTAATAATCTATATTATTAGGAGAAAATTTAGTTTTATTGCAAAGATCAACTTAAATTTGTTAACATTAAGAAATTACCTTGAATCTTGTCAACTATTGACATTTTTAAAGATATAATTTTTATCTTTTTCATATATTTCATAAAATATATCAATTTTTCATATATTTTATATATATATATATATATATATATATATATATATATATATATATATATATATATATATATATATATATATATGAATATATGAAAAATATATAAAAATGCATGTGGGTACTCAAATGAAAGCTCTTGATGAGTGTAACATCGGGATGAGCTTATATCTTTAAAAATATCAATATTTAAAAAAGTACAGTGCAATTTAACAAAAGTGATTATTTAAGAAAATAATTATCTAATGAAAATTTAATATTTTTAAAGTTGTAAACTATAATTGGAAAAGGACTTTGTCAGGATCACTGGTAAGAGAGAAAATTGAAGTCCCTGTTGGATGTGATGTTGAGAAACCCCGATGAAAGAAAAAAAGGTGGCTCTTGGATCTTAATTTCATCCACCCGATAAATTTGTAAGATGAAAAATATTGGAAAAGCCGGGTACTCGATAATATTGCGATGTTGTGTGGGCGGGAGCAGAGAGAAGGACCTCAAGGGAAACGTGGTGGTTACTAAAGGTAAATATATTTATTAAAGGTAATAGTGATGATAATAATAAGAGTAATAATAGGAAAGCCAAAGTAATTTTAATTACAAACTTGAATTGGATACGGAATGAAAAGGGTAAGTTTTAAGTTCGTGTCCAACTGTCTTGTGTTAAGTGACTAACGATGAAAATTGTGAAATTCTCGAACAATTATTGCGGATATTAAAGCTAATGCTGAATCCAAGTACCGTATGATTAGCTAAATGTAAACAGTGTGTAAGATATCTGATGCTATTATTCACATGTTTATACTATAAACCACTGTGAGAAAAGTAAGTGCAGTCATGCTGCAACTTGATGCCTGTTGGTGATAACTTTGTACTGAGTTCAATTTATCTTATCTTTTTATTTATATACATTTATGTACATTTTTACATGTGTGCTTACATGATGCCGGATAGTTTTATTCTGTAAATACCGGCATTTATTAATATCAAACTTGATAAATATTTAATTTAGAATTTTTTATTTTCTTAATTAAAATACATTTTTTATTTTTTTCAATTATTAATTTTTTAACAAATGGATCAATTAAAGTTTTTATTATTAATTGTTCAACTAAAAAAAAATCTTAATTATTAATTTCTTAAAAAATTTATTAATAAAATTTTTAAAATTATTATTCACACAAAAATTTAATAAAAAAAAAAATTAAATCATAAATTTATTTTAAAAAATTTTAATAAATAAACTTTTACAATTGAAAAAAAATTTTTTTGCTCTAATTAAATTTATTTATCGCTACAAATATAAATTAAATAATTTATTAAGTTATTAAAAATTTTTATACAAGATAAAAGCTTAAGATTTTTTCTGTTGATGAATAAATAATCAGAATTGTGGATTTATAATTTATTAACTGCATTAAATATTTAACACGCTAAAAAATATTATCATGTGACCGTATTTTAATCTTTTATTATATAATCACAGCCATAATAATAATTAATTAACGATAATAAATGCAGGTTTGTGATATAAATTATGGAGAATGGAGATAAAATATTATGTATAATATTTAATCAATCCGGAAAAACATATCAAGTTTATATGAGTAATTAAATATAATTTTGGCAGACGTGAATATTCAAAAATGTATAATTAAAAATACTGTATTGTTTAAAATGAAAGAAGGATAAAATAAAGGGGAGTGGGGGGGGGATTATAATTGAGTCGGTAACCGCGTATAGGAATTATTTGTTTGATAGGAGTGTATAATTGTGTAAAATAGAACGAGAGTAAAATGAATAAAAGGATTTCATTTACCATGATATTTGAATTCGAATGTCAATTAACATTCCGTTTAAAACAATGGGCAAACGTAATTTGGTTGAATCGTGTGCTTCCAAACAACGATACATATCTGGACGAATTTCAGTAGAGAGAATTAATAGTGGATATCTTCTGCCGCTGATTATCATCCCTATTTTAATTAATACACCAACAATAACAATAGTACTTTATAAATAAATTGCCAGTTAACCTGTTTGTAGTTTCAGTCACTTTATTACTGTTACACGCTAAGCAGTTCAATTTTATGGTTCAGTTATTTCAAAAATCGTTTTAACTTATTTTACGTTATTTTATTTTAATTTATCGACAGAATATGTGTGTTGAGCAAAAGTAAGCATTACTTTTTAGCATTGTCAGTTTTGTTGAAATTTTTTCAGAGTTTCGTTTCATTGAAACGTTCGAGCAATAAAAAGTTCATTGTGGCGTCGATTTGATTGCATTGTGAACAATTGTTCTTAATAAAAAACGACCCGCATCCCGGGAATTGTAAAAAGAGAACCGAAATTGGAGCAAGTCTTTGCTTCAACAATTAGACTGGAAAGTTTATCATATTATCGATGAGCTTGTGGGAAAAAAAAAAAAAAAAAAGAAAAAAAAAACAAATAGTTTCTATTTTTCAATAAAATATTATTTGACTTTATTTATTAAAGTTTTTAATAAAAAAATTATTTTTCTATTTAATTTATTGAAATTTTTTAATTAATTTAAGTTAAGACGTCATAAAAAAAACATAAATAAAATTTATACCCTTAATTTTTATTCAAGGGTTCAAATAAATAATCCTTGACATTAAAAAAAATTTTTTTTAACGATAAAGAAATATTAATTGACTTTATTAATTAATATTAATGCAATGTGATATTAAAAAATAAATTTTTTACAATTAAAATGATACTCGCTATTGTAAAAATTTTTCTAAAAGCCTGTATAATAAATAAATAATCATAACAGCTTAATGATTGACGTTAAAAAAACAAAGAACTCTTTTGTACAAAATTTTCAATTTGAAAAGCGTTGAACAAAGCGAAAAGTAATGAGAAATTCGGAAAATGAGTTATTAAGCCAACAAAAGCAAAGAAGTGAAAATTTAGTGCATACGATATTGTATGTTTATTGAAACGTCAAGGCCAGACGTAGTATCAGAAACAGCCCGACGTGAAGCAAAAGCACCCCACATTTGATTTCGCATACTTTACCATCAATGCTTTGTTTAATAAAAGCAAAAAAAAGCGCTACAAAATATGAAGAAATAACTTCTTACTCTTTCAACTTGTACGCGGGCTCTGTTTTCTCAACTTGCTTATGTTTTCAGGATCCTTTTCCCCTTCCCTCGTGTCATATGATTGCAAGACTAAAGGAAAAAGTAATGAAAAAAACCACGATGAAAATATTTCTTTGTTTCCTGGTCTATACGTTATTTCTTTTCTTCCTTGATAAAAAAAATATTCTATATTCCTGTCAATCGAACGTCAATTAATCTCTGAGTATTCTCTTTTCTCCTCTGTTCCTCGGTCCGGGTGAATGGAGGGGAAGAGACTTAGCGAGCTTTCAAGATTGAGAATGCTTGCTGGGAAATAATTCATACCCAAAAAATTTATGTACAAAATGTTTAAATGTCAAATAAAAAATATGGATTTAATTACTTAATTAATATCAAAATAATTATCTAAATTTGTAGAATTAATTATCAAAAGCTTCTAAAGGTTTGTTGACAATGTCACTTTATGAGGTTTACGAGTACTCGCTTTGATGAGAAACCGCAGACTATTTCAATCGATAAATCGACGCAATAAAACATTTTTATTTTCATAATGTACACTAAAAAAAAAAAAAAAATAATTTCATTCAAAAAAAAAAAATCTTTCACTGTCTTGAAACAAGACGAAATAATTTTTAATGAAGTTAAATTTTTTTTATTCAAGTTCAAAAATTTTTCTACTTATCAAATTAATTTTTTTTTTTAATTATTTAAATTGAATATAATTATCACATCCCACTAAAAAAATTTTATTGAATTTTTATCCCTCGTATTATTGGTGTACGCTTTTGCAAAAAAAAATAAACTTACCTCAAAGAAGGAAAGTTGTGCGAGAAGAAGATAAACTTAAACAAAATGGAATAAAAATAAGAAATAAAAATGATTTGATCGAAAGTCTTTTAAAAGTGTAATAAATTCGAAAACTGTCACAGATCGTGAGTTTCTGATACGGTAAATAGTACAGAGAGATATCACGAGATATGCGGATGACTCGCCAAACGCGACTGACATCACGATGTTGCGCCACGTGGGCCGAGCTACCCCGATCCGCACACACACCGATAAAGCTTGCTCTCTTTCTACTTCCTGTAAGTTAAAGTCATGCGCGTTGCAATCCCGCAGACAGAAACTCTTTCTCATTTTTTGTTTGCCTTTTTTCACTTGTAGTTTTTATTTGTATGATTAATGACAGGAGACCTTAATTATGGTAAACATTCGGAGAGTTTCGGAGCAAGAATAAGTTAAGGGAAAAATAAATACAAGAATTATGTGAACTTTTATGGCGATAGCGAGTCAAAGTCAGCTAAGGGATTTTTTTTTGTATAATTATAAAATAGTTTTTGATTTTTCGAGTAGACAAAATAAAATTTGACTTACAAAAAAATTTTTAAATTATAAAAAATATCAGTTATATAAATTTTTAATTATATCTTCGTATAGATCATAAAATTCCTTTAAAAATAAGTACTCACACGTCTGGATTTTTTTCTAAATTTTTAAGATCAATCTCTTTGCTTTCAAAAAAATTTCTGATACGAAAAATTATTATTATTATTTAGAAAAATGTATGTAGAATCACTTCTATTTAATTTTATAAAAAAATAAAATGTATGAATATTAAAAAAAAAATTTTTTTCTACACAGTAAAAAATTTTGCGTCAAAAAATTTTGTGTTAAAAATTTTTATGTTAAATATTTAACATTTTTTTGTGTTAATTTAACAACAAAAATATTAAATATACATATGAAAGTGTTAAATTTTTTATACAAAAATTTTTAACACAAAATTTTTTGACGCAAAATTTTTTACTGTGTAGAAAAAAAATTTTTTTTTAATATTCATATATTTTATTTGTTATAAAATTAAATAGAAGTAATTCTACCTACATTTTTCTAAATAATTATCATAATAATTTTTCGTATCAGAATTTTTTTCGAAAGCAAAAAGATTGATCTTAAAAATAAAAGAATATAAATAGTAAGTAATATTAAACCCGAGATTGGAGGATTGATGAAATATCAGAATAAATGTACTGTTAGAATAAAGGTATCGCGAGTAATCAGAATGTTAATCTGTAGTAACCCGAGTAACTCTTTGGATTGCGGTGGCATGTGTAACTCCCGCCATCAAATACAAAACACAAAACAAAAAACACAAAACACAAAACGATGCATCGATTTCTCGTTAAAGGGCACGGATTTGTGTAACACAGAAGAGAAGCACAAGTACCTTTGCACATTGAGCGCGGCCAACAGTCGTCGATGTGAAACACGGATAAACGACGCATTTTTTAACCATTTTATTTTGTTTTACCTCGTCTTCTTTATACAACAGAGAGTGAACGTAACTCCTCCTCTCGATTCGAATCGATACTTTATTATTTGGTGTATTTCGGCTTCACCGATTATATCCGATTTTTCTATTTTTTTATTTTTATTTTTATTTTCATTTTTTGTTTTTGTTATTATGTTTTTCGGTTATTTTATTTTTATTTGTATCAATATTTTCATTCCAGCCGATTCACACGACCAAAGGGAAATGGGTTTTTTCTCGTCCATTTGCAAGCTGCAGCTTCCGTCTGCCCAAACACGAGTCGCACCGCTCGATAACATCGTGATGAGGGAGATTAATTTTTGTAAAAGCGTCGCTTCCGGGTTACTCCCGAGTGACCCGGCACGAGCATGCCGCCTCTGTAGGGTTTTCATTCATCACGTTTGACTAACAAATTTTATCAACTTTGATTTCTCTATTTATATCGCATCCTCACATCTATTAATGTATCGTCATTTAAGCCCCATTATACAAACAAATATTTTTCACAAACTAACGTCTTCTCAATACTTATACCTTTAAATCTTAACATCTCGTCAAATTATCTTCAATCTTATTTCAATAAATTTTTTTTTAATTAATTTAAAACATTAAAAAATTTTTCATTAATTTTTTTCTAAAAAATTTCAAAATTTATTTTATTTTAAGCTACAAAATTCATAAAAATTATATTTTAATTCTTTTATTTTATTTTTGATAATAATTTTTGGCAAAAAAAATTTTTTCATATTTTTATTGGAATTTTTTGTGTTAAAAAAAAAATAATTAATTTTTTTTTTTTAGTAAGAAAATTTTATAGAGATATAAATATTAATTGAAATGAACAAAATGATAAATTTAAATGAATTCCCAAGTATTTAACAAAATATTTGTCACAATGAATAAAAATTCTTCATAATTAATACAATATCTCTCTTGACTTGTGATAAAACGTGAATACTCATAATTAAAAAATATGTTAAGCTCCTTTTTGGTAAAATATGCGAGGCATAAAAATAAATTTTTTGAACCACGTTAAACAAATTCATAGAGCAGTGAGAACATAAGCAGGGAAGCAAGAAATAATAATAAAAATAAAAATAAAAAGAAAAAGAAAAAGGGTTGCTGTTAATTATCATAGCTTGTTTGACCGACCCCTCATCTTTATTCTCTTACCCTTCTTTTTCTTTTTCTTAAAACCATGCACAGAATCCCTTTTACCGAGAAACCGGGAGCTACATTTGCTACCGGGTCCGTCCGACATTCAAGAGAAACCATACACCCACTCCCAGCCCCCGTCTCAAGCGTGTTAATTAGCTCTGCTTTTGTTTCAATTTAGAACGTCGAAATGGAGCAAATATGAACAATATCTCCTGGGCTTTTGTCTATTATAACTCTACTCTCTTATATTGTTTGATTTCTTTCCAGAAAAACATCATGTCGATGAAAGGAAAAATATATATTAAAGGAAACAATCTATGGTACCGAGAAAAATATTTTTCTTTGTCAGTCCAGTGGTTTTGGGTCGCAGAGTTTGTCCATTTACGATTAAAAAAATCTCCCGGTCTTGGGTCTATTGAGAGAGTCGTTGGCACGCGATTTATCGCCAAGAAACTGGTAAGAGACTAAATAAAAATTTTTAACAAAAGTGGTTTTTATTTAAATTTAAAATTTCATCAATTTTTTACAAGTTTAAAAAAATTATTAAGTTTAAACAATTTTTTATTTCAAATTTAAAGAGTAATAAAATTTTTTTTTTTAATTTTAAGGAATTAAAATCAAAAGTGAGTGAAATTTTTTTTCTATAAATTTTTATTTTTAAAATAATTTTAAAATAAAGTTGAAAAATTTTGAAGTAAAAAAATTTATTACCTCGCGTTAGAAAAAAGCGTAATTCTTAAGGAGGCGTTGTTTGATGGTGAAGGCTGTGGAAGTGGCTTTTAACCGAGAGAAATTAAAGCGAACTAAACGAACACCATAAAGTATGAAAACCCGAAAGCATTTGTGGGTTTTGGACTTATTTTTTGAGATTGTTAGCTCTCACAAATTCACCTTGAGGTCTGTGTAACATCTTCTCTTCTTTTGTTTAATGAACAACCACTTAAATGAAATAAAATAAAATAAAAAAAAAAAATAAAAGGTCGAATAGAAGAGGAAGGAATCATATGACTGGCTACTTAAAATGTATCCTGTGTGACTTGCTCTCAGCTTCTGTACGGAGTTAGCAGCCGAGGGAAGGAGCAAGGGGGAAAGTAATATATAAGCCATACGGTGGTGCCTTATCTCGGCTCACACTTCTTTAGCCAGATAAATCATGCAAATACTAATAATGGCGGGACGAAGCGTCAGATAATTGTAATGTAAACACCGAATGGGTCTCGACTGCCGTGAGATAAAGGAGTAAGGAGAGTTTGGGGATGAGGATGATGAGATAGATATAGCCGACAGGAGGGAATGAAGAAGAACGTCCCGACGCTCGGGGCTTTTGGGGGTACAGAGTACAGAGTACAGCTTCGAGAGTCACTCAGTTCACGGTCGTCTGTTAATTTCGGGCTCGTGGAAGCGCACAATTCTGCGCTACGGATCTGCTTGACAGGACAGAGAGTAGATGCAGACAGCGCGAGTGTCTCGGTAATGAAAATCCTTCAGGAGCTTGTCTTTGTCACGTCATTGTCTCCAAGTCCTGGACAAATGGCTTCGAAGCGTCCAACAAATACTAAGATCAAGAAATCTACTTCTTAGAGCTTTTAATTAAATACTACCTAAGATACTCGACAATATTGTGAGATAATAATTCCATTATTTTTCATTTATTTTATGAGTTTAGTTATAGTTCACATTAACTATTTTTTTTTTTATCTCTAGTCATTATTTTATTATTTTTTAAACAAGTCTATTTGCTTGCACATATTTCATTAAAATTAAATATAATTTAATATTTTGTTACACAGTAAAAAATTTTGTGTTAAATATTTAACACTCCTTTGTGTTAATTTGATATTTTTTTGTGTGAATTTAACACAATAAATGTTAAATTTACACATAAAAGTGTTAAATATTTAATACAAAAATTTTCAACATAAAATTTTTTGACGCAAAATTTTTTACTGTGTAAATTAAAATTAAATTGTATACAATAGATGTCTAAAAAAATATTTATCAAAAAATAAATTTATTTAATTGTCTTGAAAGATTTCTACTGAAATAAAAAATTCAAGAACGCATTAATTAGTTCCATAAAATTTAAACGAACAATATTTCAATGGGAATTCAATGAATAGTCCTGACTCTATTTAAACGGAAATAAATATAAAAGGTTTTATATTTTATCAATACTTGCTATCATTTAAGTATTCTCAATGATTGAATATTCATTACCTTTTTTTTTTTTCTCTATTACTGACTAACTAACCGTAGCAAAAAAAAATTTCAGCATCGGTAATTATTTAATCAATAAAACTTCCAATAAAACATGAATTAAGTGATGAAAAAATATTGAATTATTACGATAGAACTTTGAATAACTCTCAGCTCATTTTTATATTTATATATTGTTGAGTGGATAAAAAAATGAGCATAAATATAAACATAAAGGCGGTTGAATTTTCGCTCTTAAATTCTTATCGATTTATTTCGAAGTTATGAAATTGAACGATGTGAAATAGAATACGACCCGAGAAAGCGTGGAAAAGAGGTCATAGATTTTTCATAACATTGGAGAATATCATTCATCGGTGAATGCAAACATGTGTTGATACATTTATGTATAAAAGATGAAAATCGAAGAAATAGTGTCGGGCTGGAATACACCGTACACATCGCATCTCTGTTATCAGAGTTTAAGACTTGAGTAAATGTCGTTACTCCCGGAACCGGTAAATGGGTTTGACGATTTCCAACGACAGTTTCATCTCTTCATCCTTTCCTATCTGATATTCATTAACTTCGGAAATAAGAGGCTACGAGAAACGCAACTAACTTTATAAACACAAGACGCCGGTCTTTCTATAATCCTTAGCTCCTTATCTTCAGTCATTTACCAAATGGTCAGTGACTTCAACTAATAAAGACTTTTATTATTAATTTTATATTATGGCTAACTTACTTTGTAAGAAGATTAAGTAATCAACCTTCGATACCCTTATAATTCGATCCTATTAAAATTAAAAGCAGACATCAATACTTCAATTTTTATCCAAAATTATTATCATTAAAACTAACATTTTGAGGAAAATATACACAGAAAAAATTATTTTTTTCGTTCAAAAATTTTTCTCTTAATTCAAGTTCATTTTTTTTCAGTGTACAAATCAAAAATATTATTATATATATGATCGGTTCTATTTCTTGATTCTCTGACAAAATATCCTGGACGAAATATCATCGATAAAATATATCTGGATAAAATATCTCCAGACAAAATATCTTAAATAATTAAATTTTTTAATAAAACAATTAAAAACTTTTGTGTGATATTTAGTCTCGGGGATATTTTGTCCGGAGATATTATTATTATTATTATTATTTTTTTTTTTTTGATATTTTGTCCTGAAATATTATTTTTTTTTTAATATTTTGTCCGGAGATTTTTTTTTTTTATATTTTGTCGGAGAATCAAGACGCCTGATACCAAATAATCTTAATAATTAAAAAAGAGAAAAAATTTGTATAAAAAAATTTTTTTATGTTCAATTTGGCGTCATTAGAAAGGTTTTGACCCTAATTTTTGTTTTTTTTTTTATAATTTTATATATTTCTTAAAAATATTATAAATTATAAATTTATTATATATTTTTTAAAAATTACTATAAATTTAATAAAATATTATATTACATTTTTGAGTAATTTTTTTTATAAATTTGTATGATCAAATTTTTCTAAATTGATCTAATAATAGCAACATTATTTCTTAAATGAATTTTTATTATTTACATTACATATGGTTTGGACATATGTTATTTTATCGGTTAGTATTCATCCGAAGAAGAAAAACTCCAGAGCTTTATATAAAGAAACCTTGACAGGTCCAGTTTCCGTTTTATTTTCCATCTACCATCCCATATATTCACTCATCCCACTGTCTTAGTATATAATTAAACTCATTTCTAAAATTATTAATATTTAATGTTTCAAACTCTCGAGCTTATCATTAGCTTTAGTAAATTTTAATTAACACCTTTTATGTGACACTAAGTAGAAATAATTCTCAAGCTAATACCAATTTACGATTACTGGAAATAAATTTGCGTCATTACAGTAAAAGTATTTTTAGTCGTAATGACTAGGCACGTCCGATCTTCCTAATCAATTCACATTTCCATTAAAATACAAATTATCAATATTATTATTTTGTAAATAATATTATCGAGAATCGGATTACTAATTGATATCTAATTTGGTAAGTACCGAGTTTATCATAAATTATATTCATAAAATAAACCATAAATTTGATGGAAAACGAATGAATGATACAACACACTCCAAATGATATTTTGAAACATGATTCACATTTAATTAAGCGAATTAAATTTACAATCCGTTTTCACCATTCTATTGTAATGCATTGAATACAATAATATGTATTATAAATCCCTGATAATACGTCATGGAAATTTTTAATTTGTTTTGAACTTCCCGTTCATAAATCAGTTAAATGTTGTCATAAATTTTCTATAAACTATAAACGATTATCGAGAATAAAAATAATTTATTTAACGATAGAATTTTTTTAGGTCACGGAAACCACTAAAGATTTTCAAACTTGCTGGAGGTTGTTTATATAGCTTATTAGCCGCATGTATATGGATTATTTCAGGCATGGTTCGAAGCTATTTTCAGTTGGGTTAAAAACACCGGGAATGGGGAAAGATCTTGAAATATAAAAAGAATTGATTTTTAAATCAGTATCACAATGCCTGCACGCTCGAGCAAGTCGAATATTATTTTAAAAATTCGTTAATATTAAATAAACTTTTTAAAATGCGCGTCTTAAAAACTTGCATTTTGTACTTAATTGTTCTACTTGTGGGTTCAATGATTGTACTAAGCAGTGCGAAGCAAAAAAGTCAGGGTGAGTATTTTTAAATAAATAATTTTTTGTTGCAAACTTTATCGGAAGATTTCTTTATGGTTTATAAAAAATTTACGGTAATCGATAAGCTGTGCTATCCTTACATGCTCGGTCGGTCAGTGAACAATAACAGTAAAAAAATCTTTAGGATAGAAATAAAAAATAAATTTTGCACGAAAATATTCGCTTTAAAAATATTTCTTTATCCGCTTTTGAATGATTAATTTCTAAATTTAAAGACATTTTGCAATGAGATCTATTCCGAGAACTCAAGACACGCTACTTTCGAATTCCTGTTTATACACTATCCTATTTTAATAAGAATGCGAGGAATATAATAATAAATAATAAATAAGTTGTTGAGGACAGAAATAGTTGAAATATTTGCATGCGATTTATAAATAAATAAATAAAATGAATTAATGATACCATAAATGTCTCTGTGTCATACATCAATGATGAATAATGATGTAAAATATTTAAGTAGGTATTATTATATTATAAATACAAAGCCATTGATCTCGTCCGAAAATTTTCAGAGTTTTTATTAAAATCCTGTCAATTGCGCATTTACGTGACGGTAATCCGCGGATATTTTGGTATGATAATTCTAAACGGGATATTTTTAAATAGGATCAATAAACTTGATCCCGGTGTTGACTTACCGAGGATATAAATCAAAGAATTCATTCAGGGATATATGTCGGGCTATAAATGTAAATGTTTAGTGAACTGTATCGATGCTGTAAAAATTATTACCGGCGGTGCGATAAAAGACGAGATTTTATTTTATTGTTGGAAATTTTTGATTTTGTAAGTGTATTTTTGAATTTAATGGTGAATATTATGGAGATTAATTTTTAGGAAAGAAGGATTCAAAACGGCGAGGGTCAATAATTGGATATTTATTTTTGCAAACGATTCAAATATTTCAAATTTAATTTATTAAAAAAATTTCTCAATTTTTCTCTGCTTAATTAATTTTTTTTTTCAAAATATAAATAATAAAAATCTATGTAAAAATTTGTAGCAAATATTTGATAAATTTTAAACTAAAAAAAAATTTACTTTGAAGTTTTATTAATTTAAATTGCACACTTTTTTTTAATAAAAAAAATAATTATTTGAGAGCTAAAAAAATTTTTTTTTAAACTATTTAAAATCATATTTTTAATTCAACATTTTTTCTTTTAAATTGAGTTGATATTTTTTTTTTTTTTTTCATTAATCAGAACAATTAAAAAAAGAATGATTTTATTTCCAGCACTGCGAAATAATTTGCATTCTAAAATCCCTCACAAAAATAACAACGCCACGATTGAACCATTGACGAAAACTCCTAAATCGCACTGCCCAAAGGGATACCGACGGACTTGGATTGGAAAATGTGTGAAAAAACATCGCGCATGACTAAGAAGTGACATAATAAAAAAAAAGTGATTTTTACCGATAAAACTATAATATTAATTTTTTTTTTAATAAAAATAAAAAAAATTTCTGTCTCATTTATACAATAAAATTTTCTAATAAACAAAAGCATGTTTTATTCAGATAATCCTGGGATAAAAATTAATGATATAAATGAATAATCGTTAATCGAATATGCAAATTTTTTCGCATACGGCTGAACGGTTATTTATAGAAGCAATGTTTGGTAGAATAGAGATTATTTTAAAAGTACTTTCATTTTATTTGAACAATCCTTTGAGAATATATTGCTGGACAAGTCAAGGATATTTATGAGACTCACACGCATAAGCGTTGGTAAACGGTTCACTGGAGTATAGAGAAGAGAACTGTTTCCGGGATTCATGGATATTCGTAGTCCACCATGCCCCTCATGGTGTAAAGCTGCATTAGTTCTCTGTTGAACATGCGCCAAATACGCCGTATCATTGTATTAATTTTTTTAACATATTCTATTGTGATTGTACTTTATTTTTAGCACCAACAGTACATAAACGTCAAAAAATTATTTTAATAAAACATCCTAAGTTTTTTTTTTCTTCTTCCCCTTATTTATATTTTCTGGTGGAATTTTTTTAAAAATAATTTATTAATTTATATAAATATTTAATTAAAATTTTCTATTTAATAAATTATTTTACTGTTAATAAATATTTATGAAGTCTTCTAATGTTAAAAAATAATTTATCAATAGTCAAAAAAATTTTTTTAAATGTCAACAAATTTTTTTGACTTATAATTAATAATAATAATTTTATCCAAGCTTTATATTGTTTTGTTTTTTTTTTCTTTTGGCCTTTAGCCTTTTCTTTTTTCCCGCCAAATTTATTTAGAGCGATAAGGAAGTAGTAAGTTTTTTAAATTAAAGATAAATATGTTTTTTTGTAAAACGGAACGGGGGTCCACTGTTTGTACCCCTATTTTTGGGAAATAAATGCATACAAGCATTTTATCGATGAGCTTTATTTTTTTATAAAATACAACTAAGTAAACTACATATCATCTCACAAAAGTAAACTCCCAACAAGTACAACTTTATCCAAAGTCTCAACAAAAAAAAAAAACTTTGAAATAATCTATTTAATGCACTTTAAAAATTTTTCTAACGCTCAACATTTTAACGAAACTTAAAAATTTTTTTCAATCTAGCGACTCCAATATGTAGCTAAATAAAAGTTTTAACTGAAAAATTCTCCGACACACGATTCCTCTTATCCAAAATAAAAACTAAAACAAAATAAAAGGAAAAAAGATAGAGCGCAGTATTAGCTGGACTAAAAAGTGAAAAGTGTAAACAAAAAAGAGTAAAAAATGACAGTTGATGTACGTAGGTAAACAGACTGTTGGATTATCGAGTGGAATATTCTGGCGGACGAGCAGTACGTCTCTCTCTTTATACCATGGAGTCTCTAGGTGTGTTCTTTCTCCGGATTGCCCTCGCTAAAACTTGAGATCCCTAGACACATAAGTTTGATATCGTCCCAAGCTTTCATCAGGTCTTTAACGGAACCAATATATCCTCGCCACACTCCCACTGGAGCGACGATAAGCCAAAGCGCTCGTATTCAAGTGTAAATACCCCTTTTGGTGCGCCCTCCTCTGGATATAGACACAGCAAACCCTTGGAGCTCATATTCACCGAGTAGAGCAGAGCAACCAAGCCCACTACACCTTATACATATTGGCGATGCCGGTGAATCGCATTACAGTGAACCAGCAAAATGTGCTCATCCAACTGATCTCTTCCTCATCAACTGTCTTCAACAGGAGTTAGATATGCCTCTCTATGTACCCGCTGAATTCATACCCGATTAACTCCGTGGTTGGGTACATGAGCGAGTCTTTTGCAATAATATACCCAATGAGCATTAACAATGATATTGACAGGCTGTAAGCTCGAGAAGGATCGGGCTCGTTCATCCGTGCTCTTGTCAAGTGCTTCGGACAGTACAGCCAACCCAGAACCCAGATCATCAGTCTTTTAATGTTGGACTTCCTTCTTTACTTCTGCGGCTCCGACTTTTACAATTTCTCAGTTTATGCTGATAAAAAAATTGAGCTTAGTTGAGAGGAAAATTCTTGAGATAAGAAAAATTATATTTTAGAGCTTAATAAAAAATTTCTGATTGATTTAAAATTATCAAACTCTTTAATAAAAATTTTTTTTAATAAATTTTTGGCGCAAAAAAATTTTTTATTAATTTTAAATTCAAAATTTTATGCAAAAAACAATTTTAAATTGAAAGTATCATGAATTATGGGGTAATAACGCTATTAAGTCTATTTTGTATGCTGAAAATTAATAATAATAATAATAAATTTCAAAATGAACTACATTTAATTTTTTTTTTACAAAAGTACAACAATTTTTATATCGCGATGATGATTAAAAAGTTGTGTAACCGCAATCAATTTTATCTGGACATTGAATCGTTAATGATACAGCTCGAAAACTTGGGTGTTGAATCCGCAGTTGAGCAAGACGAATTAATCCTTCAATGCAGTCTCAATTTATTTCACAATTAGTGACGTATTCACGGAGTAAATTACAATGTTAAATCTAATTATAAAACTAATTCGTGTATTTAGGTATTCTGGAAAGGGCAATCCGAGATTTAACAGCCAGCTGAAAATTTAATTTTAAAACCACAACTGACTGGACGATGCTACTCTACTTGAATCACTTCTGATTATATATTATATGTTATATCAGTCACACATTGTATACATCACATAAATGTTAAATTAATCAACCCATGACATTATTTCCACTTGGACGATTCAATGGATATTTAAATTTCATCCTATATCAGAGTTTGTACAACTATATGACTATAAATGTATGATACCGGACAAACGAGTTATCGAATTCCGCGAATATGTTCTTTTAATGTACGCACACTATTTTTTTGTTTCATTTTATTTTATTTCAACGATAGATCCACGATTCATCCAGCATCCACCCACGCGGAGAATTAGGTTTTATCATGAATATATAATTTCAGCCTTTATCTACTGACTAACAATTCAAATGATTATTATTATTGTTATTTTATTTGTACGAATATTTTTATAATTTATACAATTAGTTTCGCAAGTTTCATGATTTCCAGTTCGGTGACACAAATGATAATATTGATTAAATTATCGTCCATCAAACACTAATTCAATGTCCAAAAAAGGTAATCTGAATTCTCAAACTAAATTTATTTATAAAATTAATTAAATAATGCTCTTTAAATTCTGACTATTACTACGGACGTAATAATAATAAAGAAGTTGTTAAATGTACTTGATACTTGTAGTACAAGTTTATTATTTTTAATCTAGTGAATTAATTATCAAAAATAAAATAATTTATTTTGCATAAAGTCATTCTCATTTTTTTTTTTTTGTAAGACCGTAAAAAAAATTTGTGAGTTGAATTTTTTAAATTTCTACATATTTAACATTTAATTAAATTTTTATAAAAAAATCTAGATTATTAAAAGAATAAAAAAAATTTTGTTTCCAGAATAATTATGAAATGACCTTGTATCACATGAACTATTGACATTTTTAAAGATATAAGCTTATCTCGATGTTACACTCTTCAAGAGCTTTCATTTGAGTACCCACATCAATTTTTCATATATTTATATATATCATATATATGAATATATGAAAAATATATAAAAATGCATGTGGGTACTCAAATGAAAGCTCTTGATGAGTGTAACATCGAGATGAGCTTATATTTTTAAAAACGTCAATATTTAAAAAATTGCAGTGCAATTTAACAAAATTCATAATTTAATAAATTTTAAACTTATATTTATTTCACAATAAAATTTTTTTTTTATTGAGTTTGAAGCAAGCCGAGAAGAGAAATCAATAAAGCGTCATAGTATAGCTCACATATGATAAATATATATTACATATGATAATGATAAATATCATGAATACTTAGATATATAGAGTGGGCTCGTGTCCAGAGTAAAGTACAGACATCTTGGCCCGATCTCTATTCTGTAGAAGCCGCGTAACCAGAGCCGTTTTACCGAGCAGAGGAGCGACGTCTTTTCTCCGACTCTGACTCAGACGATACGACCTACGAGGACAGAAGACAGAAGTATGTGAGATACGCGTGGATTCGCATACAGAAGCTCCAAAGAAAGTAATATGTGAAAAACTATTTTCTCTGTCTTTCAACCCTTTTTTTTTTCTCCCTTCTGTTTTCTTACTTCTTTATTTTCATCATCTTTTTACCTTTGCATCGGACCGAGATCAACATTGCAGCGCAGCATACATACAAAGTAACTGTGTCCATGTATGCTACATAGAAGTACGAATAGAAATACTGAAGACCTGCATCGTATTCGAATGCCTGTAGATAACGGACAGATAAGGAGCCATAGATGCGAGCCAGTTGCGTGGGTGGTATTGAAGAGAATCCTTTTGCAAGTCGGTATACATATATATTAGCTCTACTCTCTATCTCTCTACTGTATTTTATCTAACTTTTGACCTACCAACAGTCAATGGGATTCTCGTCCATGTATATTTGCTGCGAGTGAATGAGCTTATCGAACATTATTTATTTGCATTTACTTTTTAATTAAAATAAAATCTCCAACGACTTATCATTTAATTTAAAAATAAAAGATTTCATTTTTTTTTATGATAAAAAAATTAAATTGATTAAAAAAAAAAAATCTTTGATTAAAAAATTGTTTCAAAGCAATAAAAATTTTTTAGTTGTTTAATTCACAGAAAGGAATTTTTTTTTTTAATCGAATTGATTTTTTTTTTTTAAAAAAAAAATTCCAGATTTTTTATCATTTTTTTTTTACTTATTAAATATAAAAAAATTCATGGTGCATGTTACATTTAATGACTTTTAAAATAAACTTTACAGTAAACAGTACTTAAAATTTTTAAAGCTAAAAATATATCAGAGAATTTTATTATACACTGAATTATAACTTTATATAATGACAGTATTCTTGTCGATAAATAAATTTGTCTCTGGATAAAAACTACTAAATCCCATGGGTAGTATCACGGGGAAAATTACCTCTGGCCAACAGATCCTGAACACGGTGAACATTGTACTTGCTCGAGTGTGTGAGGATGTGTATGTTTTCCCGGGGTGGTCTTTATTAACCCTACTAAAGAACGGCTACAGAATATTGCTCGTCATTGGAATTCATAAATTTAGCTGCGGAGCCCGTTTTATGAGATTCTTAATTTCGCAGTGACATCCAACGGCCACTTACTCATCCCTCCGTTTCATGAACCAACTCTTTCAATAATAATAACAATGATAATATAAAAAAGAAACAATTGGAATTAGAACCAAGCTATTCTCCTCTGAATTTTTTTCAATATTCTTAATTGCCATTTACTTATTAAAAAAACCAACAATCCAAGAGTCATATTTTTATCTTACAAATAAAAAAAATTTTTCATTTGTTCAAAGTGGGCTCATTGAAAAATATCTAGAGTAAATATATATATATATATATATATATATATATATATATATATATATATATATATATATATATATATGATATATAGAAATAGATTGATTGCAAGGCTTGATGCGCATGTCCATTCGTCCGTCATTCTCTCATTGTAAATTGTTGTCGTTGCATTCAAAGGATGAACATGTACTACACAGATATGGAAGCAAATGTAAATGTGTATTTATATATATATATATATATAGTATTTTTCCTAGAGCATTTATATACATTTAGATGTTTATATCCATAGAACATCAACCGGATATTTACATTCTACAGTAAACGTCGGGATGTACCTATGTACCTACTTTAATATCCTGCCATTGCCTCCGACAAACGCGAAAGGAAAAAATACCCAGAAGCATAGATCAAGATGAAATGAAAATATTAAAGGGAATAAAATATTTTCTTAGAATATTCTTAATCTCTATTTTATCTTCAATTAATAATTACTAGCAACCTTACAGTTACTATGTAACTGCCGTGACTTGTGAACTATAAACAAATAAAATTTTGCTTTATTAAATAATAACATTTGTTAAATTGCACTGTACTTTTTTAAATATTGACATTTTTGAAAATATAAGCTCATCCCGATGTTACACTCATCAAGAGCTTTCATTTGAGTACCCACATGCATTTTTTATATATTTTTCATATATACATATATATAATACATATAAATATATGAAAAATTGATGTGGGTACTCAAATGAAAGGTCTTGATGAGCGTAACATCGGGATGAGCTTATATCTTTAAAAATGTCAGTACTTCACAAGATACAAGGTCGTTTTTTAATTATGTTAAGTATTTTCAAATGCAGCCTAAATATTTATCATAATAAATTGACTATGGGTGAGAATATACTGGCCATAAAATTTTGATTATTCTCTTAACAATGTAGATTTATTTACAAATTAATTAAAAAAATTTTTCCTTTAAAAATTTTAACAAACACTATTGTAAAGTTATTTTTAATAAAATTGATTGACAAAAAATTTGATATTTTATTTTTATAAATATAAGACGATATGGAGTGAAACGTTAAAAATTTAGATAATAATAATCCTTCTCAACATAATTCTACATCTCGTTAACACGCTCATCAATTTTATCTACGTCAGCTTCTGTAACTCTACTATAATTTGATTACCTTAGGTTAGGTCATGCTCCGTGGATTTTCAACTTGCTTGCTTGTG
Organism: Cotesia typhae; assembly: GCF_013202065.1. Classification (NCBI taxonomy): domain Eukaryota; kingdom Metazoa; phylum Arthropoda; class Insecta; order Hymenoptera; family Braconidae; genus Cotesia; species Cotesia typhae. The sequence continues at coordinate 13,125,784 of NW_027423756.1, read as the reverse complement.
CTCATCTACGTTAATTTCATGGTCTACGTCAAGTCTTTCGAAAAATTTTATAAAATTTAATTATTTTTCAATTACACAACATACATAATAGCAATTATTCTTTAAATATTATTTTTAGAACGCACTTTTAAAAAACTGACGGAAAATAATAAATAAATTGAAACATGCAATTACTTTTAAAAAGCTTTTCATCAGACTCGTAAAAAATCCGGAAATATTTTATGGCGATACTAAAGACCGAAAAAAATAACCTATAACGAATAAAAACTTTCATATTGTGTATATATTTCAGTTGATCGGCGCAAACCACAGTCCCGTGAATTTTCGCTCGTGAAATAGAGAAAGCGAGATTGAAAAATAGAAGTATAAAATATAACCACTCATCTATCCTCTTTTTTTTTTTTTTTTTTTTCCCTTAACTATAAAATGCAATTTGACTTTCAGTGTAAATAAAATATTACCGACAATGAAAAATGTTCGATAACTAATTTAATTAATAGACTAAATTATTAATACAGCTAACCCATTTTGCGTTTGGCAATAAAGAGCCAAGAATTTTTAAAAAATCCCGGACTTTGATGACTGATGAATGGTAATTTTTTCTTGCTTCTGAATGACGATAAAATTCCGCCCATTTGTAAAAAATTTCTAGCAATAGTATAAAATAATTTTTATATTTCTACCGCTTAAATATAAAGGCAGTTAAATAACGTTTTTTTCCCCCAATTATTTTCTCTCATTTTTCACTTTATTGTCTCTTTACTCTTTATCATTCTTCTTCCCTTTGTCGAGACTATTGCCACGGAATTTTTGTTCCTTGAAAAACACATGGGGGATGTAATAGTTTATTTTTATTTTTGTTTTTCATTAAATTTTCATTAGATGCCTCATCATACTCTATAAAAAATGCTTTTGACACTTTTTTGCATTACTTTAATTAAATTTCACTTAACATATTATTATTATTATTATTATTATTATTATTATTATTTTATTATTATTTTGGAAGAAAAAAAATCGCGACCAAAACTTATTTATTGAGTGTGTATTTAAAAGTGACTGTGAATCCGAAAGATAAATAAAACGTTTTTTAAAACACAACACCCCAGAGTTTAAGCTCAAGAAATTTATTCGGTAGCACGTGAACATTTGTGTACAATAGAAGCATTTTTACGTGGGACATTAGAATCGATAAAATACATAAAGTCCAGAGAGAAGCGGAAAGAAAAAGAAAAAACGGAGACAAAAATAAAAATTTGCGAAAAAATTTATTAACTAGTTTTAAAATACGAATCTGAGCTTAGCCTATCTAGCGGCACTTCCATTCGGTAACCTAAATCCTCCACCGAAATCCATTGACATAAAAGCGTGAATCTAGACCCACCATGGAGAGAATTCGATACTCACGTAATAGTATAGCGCCGAGAACATCACAGCGAGAGGAGAAACCCAAAAAATGGGATACATTTATTTGACGGCGGAGTTTATAGTCTCGTGTTTCCACAATTTTGCTCATATTTCTATTACAATAGAGAGAAGAGCCAGCGAATAGTCCGGCAAATTATCACCTGTCGACATTTCCAATTCAACGATCTATAATCAAGAGCGCGAGATCTAATCCAGAGATAGATAGACAGTCAAAATGAAAATTAGACGCATTAATTGTCAATTTATTTGTAATTTAAAATTTTGCCGCTTTGAAACATGACTCAGAGCTGGGCTACGCTGATGCCATTCCCCATTGCCGGAGACATGAAAAATGCATTTGATACACTTTTTTAAAGACTGCTGGTGAACAAACGCACCACATCACCTGAAACTTCGAAACGGCTCTGTGTCCAACCGGCATTCTCATCAGTTCGTTGAACTTTCGTTCGCAAACGTGTGCTCCTTCATTCCACGATGAAAACATAAGCTAGTATATAGTGTGTATAGTGTCAGCCTCACATCTTGGCCCCCGTCCTCACGCCGCCTGCTTCACCACGTGAATAAGGCTTTGCACACATAGTGCCGTTGCTGACGACTTGTGTCTTTTCTTAAATTTATCATATCATACACACCAAACAAAATGCTATAAGATAATTTGTTTTACTTTGAAATTGTCAAAAAAATTCAATTAAATAAATGATTCAACTATAAACTAATGTCAGATAACATTTTAAAGACGATAAAAAAAATAATTTTTAGTCTATAACTATATATTTCAAGCTTAACTTTCTACTAGTGAGATGATTTAGCGATCATGCGCCACCTATTGGAAATTTTTAAAACTATCACTGTTAAAAATATTTTATACGGGCATATAACCTAATTTTAGAAATTATTAATTGAAATATGTCTTACTCTGCTTATATATGGCCAATTTTTGAGACATATATGGATAGATAATGATTTGATATGGCTACATATGGAAAAAAAAATTTTTGAGACATCAAAATAATCAATAATATTTACGATAAAAGAGAAAGTGTATAAAATAAATGAATAATTATATATGATAAGCTGAGTGAAAAAATTTAAGGGCAAGTTTATTATCTCGTTGAGATCCCCTATATCATGCGACAGAATCTCGTGATCTGCGTAAGAATGTACCAGCATTTTCTCTATGAGTACCACCATCTTTTTCCTTTTTCTCGCTGGCTCTTCACTTCTCAAGCACCATCCACATTCTCATTATTGCGATAAGAAATAATAAATAGTGTTGTACGTCGGCGAGGAGAGTAGAGACTATTTTTCCAAAAATATAAGCTTTTACTTGGACTATCGCTATTAATAGTGGTGCATAGTAATCTAATAATAATAAATTATCCGTAATTTGTCCTAGATACTTAGCTCGAGGCATTTAGGGGTCCAAATGTTAATTATGACCTCGTTTAATGGGTTTGATTCTACAAGAATAGAAATTCCTTTTATTTCCGGGGGAATTTATCTGAAGAAATGAATTTTTATTATTTTAATCGATCGTATGATTAGAATGACGATAAAAGTGGTGTCCTTTCTATATTGGTTATAAACTAGAGTTTACATCAGTATTATGCAAATATTTCGTCCAAACAGCAAAGAATGTTATTGGATTTTTTTCAGTCGATCAAATTGAATTCCGACGGTATAGTGAATCCCTCGATTTAAAATACCAATGACGAAGTAAAATTCCTTACGTTTTTTTGCTTTCACTTTTTATACAGAGATTGAAAAACTTGTGTAGTTTTCATCAATTTATAAATAAGAAAAAATTTGCTTATGCTTTTTATTTTTAATTCACGTCTCTTCTATTGATAAAATTTATGGATTATTAATTTTTAATATTAATATTGAATGGAAAAAAAAAAAAATATTAAGATTCTAAAGTCGATGCAAATGGTAAAGTTTGAGAATAACACTTAATATTTAAGTGGTAGAAGTCAGAGGGTGAAAAGGAGCAAAATTTATGGATAATATTGTCGAGAAATGTAAATAAGTATTGTGACGACAAACTGAAGTTATCAGTTGTTGTGTCAACTCATCTGAGAAAATTATTCGAGTGTAATTTTCACTTGACTACATTTGACGCGACTCTATTTCCACCGTTACCAAAAGATAACTTTATGAACATAAAAATGATAAATATAAAAATAAAATAAATACAAAAGGTAATATTTATTTTATTATTCATACTTGTAGTTATGAAAAAAAATTTTTTTTAAATTACAAAGTTTGGACTTTAACTAAAACTTGAGAATCTTGGGAATTTGCGGAAGTTTATCCACAAGACAATTTAAGAGACCTCAGGGACCTTTAAACTTTTTATTTTAAAAGTTGCCGCTCACCGATTCTTCCTCGTTTTGTCTGAATTTCTTTGTCAACACTTAACTTTTTTTAGTGTTTACTGGCCCTCTGGCTAAATATTCACTTACAATAAAAGTAACAAACTTTACCGGGCGATTGTTTTAAACGTGAAACATATTTTAAAGTGCTATCATAAATTCAATCGCGGGATCCATAATAATCCTCGGTGATACGTGAGTACAACAAAACTAGTTTTATAGATTACATGCTCGAGTATATACACAAATAAAATCGATAAACATCGAACGTACCGTGTATCACTCAGGATAAATGAACAGTGGATATAATACGTGCTTGAAATACTTTAATGCAAGTAAAAATCATACAAAAATATAATCCACGGAAAAAAATAATGTATTATGCATTTTCCTTGTGAATACGCCAGTGTATCAACTGCATAGTAAAGTGAAAAAAAATTTTTTTTGTTCATAATAAATTTTTCTGTGTTATAAATGGTCACAAAAAAATTTTTAAAAATTAAATAAAAAAATTTTCAAAACACTTACCCTGAGGTTTTCGAGTTGTGAACGAACAAACTCTGCTCGCTTGGTAATATCGGGACTCGCCACTGGAAACGAACCCATATACTGCAAAAAAAAAAAAAAAAAAAAAAGATAAATATATATTCTGATTTGATTGATTGCATTGCTATGTAAATACCGTTGAAATAACGTTGAAAAAAAAAAAAAAAAATAAAACAATTTATTGTGCTCCGAGTTCGTAGTAAATTATATATATATATATATATATATATATTTTTTTTATTTTTTATCAATCAATTTTCAGTTACAAATTGTGTTGATTTTTTTAGTCATTTATCACGAGTCGCGATGAATGTTGATGCTACAAATGAAATCATTTTTTTCCCGATGTATCTTTAATCAACACGGGCGATTTAAACCAATTGAGTTCGCGAGTGCGGGGAAATTTATTTATCACTAACAATACAATTAAAACAACTTATCAAACACGAGGGATGTATAATCACGTTGTGTTTTATCGAAAATAAATATGTAGATTTAATATTTTTTATCGATTGAATTTATTAAATAAAAAAATGATCGAACAGCATTTAGCTGGATGCACTTGAGCAATATTGAATTGATGTCACGAGATTAAATACGAACGTAATTTAATAAATTGGTGATCAAACGTACAAGGGAGAAATTAATTGTCGAGTGACCCTTATCATTTTCAACAGAATCCAATCATGTTCGTTCGCAGATAAAAGTTCCGATTCGCTAAGAGATTTATTCACATTTTGTTGTTTGGTTAATTATTTAACAGTTATAACAGTTAGAGCTACGGAAAAATAAAATTTTAAACTTTTAAAATATCATTTAAATTATAAATTCAAAGTAATCAACCGTAAATGCAACGGTGTTACACTCACACCGACTCAATCTCAATATCAGTGTCTTTAATTATTATAAATCTCAACAAGATATCTTCCTGCACGTTGTAACCTTTGAACTTCGGTAAGACTTGTTCAAGACGGTTTACCTGACGTCCTTTACTTCACTTTTGAATTTTAATTATTACACAAGACACTTTAACATCCCTCAAGTGAACTCGTTGCTGATTACATCTATTAATTATCATTTTATTTATTTATTTACAAATTTTTTCCATGTTAAATTATTCTACAACATAGCTCATTTTTTTTGTGTGACTTAATCTCATAATATATGAACATAGAAAATAATTTATTATATTTTTTTTAACAATGCGCTTATTTTTAGAATGGTTAAAAAAAATAATATGTATATTATAAAAATTAACTCTCTAATAGCGAGAGAATAAAGCGACAATGCGCCACCTATCGGAAATTTTTAAAACTATTGTTTAAAAAAAATTATATATGGCCATTTTAGGCCATATCAAATATTTTTTTCGGATGCAAAAATTTTTATACAAAGTTTATAAATTTTTTTAACGTTTTATTTATAGAAGGAACGAATTCAATTTTTTTACAACTAATTGAGCAGATCTAAATTCTCTAAATAAAAATTTTCAATAAAGAGAAATTTCTAGTATTCATTTTAAAGGCACAAAATTTCAATTAAAAGGTATATTGATATTCTAGAACATGTTTTGTGTAAAATAAATAAATGAGTTAGTTTGTAAAATTCAAAAACAGCGAGAATCTGTGACTGGCAGATACAATTAACTCGCATTTGTTACTTTTAATTAAACAAAACATAAAAATAAATAATTGAAACACTAAATGTAGAACCAAGAAATATATATTTATTTATTCAGTGTAAAAAGGAAATAATTTATTCAATTAAAGATATTTATTTTTATCGAATTAGTTATCTTTACTCAGGCTCAGTACGTATACATGTCAAGAAGAAGTAGAAAGCCCTCTGGCTTTAATTCTCGGAGAAGAAGATGTTACAGTAGAAAAGGTACGTCCTGAGTCTCGAGTTTGAGTGTAATATAAAGAAGTCGTGGGCCTACGACAGGAATTTCATTTCCCTTTCTCGCTTCTGTACTACTACTCCGTCCGTCTACCCACTGAGGCTTTTCCTTTAAGTCTTGCCAATATTTGCCCCGATAAAATTTTCTCTTAAAAAGTAAAATATGTTTTATTTGAAGCGGTGACGATTTCTTGGAAGATTTGTTGTTATTATATTATATATTTCGTTTGTTTTCCGGCATAGTAGTTGTTGGCCTCATGCCGACCGATTATATGGCCGATGCCCGATAAAAATAACGCTAGTACACTCCCTCTTATGTATCTGAATGTACGTGCGATAAATAACGGTCGCGAGGGGTCATTTCGAGAATGTAGTAAATAACGCTAACGCAATTATGTTTTCTTGGACAACGAGCAATAATTCAGGCGAGCCTTTCGTCGAACAATGAGCGCATAAACTATACCCTTACTGGTTCACTGTTCAATCGTGATTCATCTACTGTGAGAAACATCTATCAAGGTATTTATGAAAAATGATTTGTCAAATCTTTAAATACTTAATAATTGATTTTATCTCTAATTTTATTATTATTAATATTATTATTATTATTATTTCCATAAAAAAGTTTTCCAATACGGCCCAAAATGGTCATACAAAAATTTAATTAAAAATAGTACCGAAAATTTCCGCCAGGTGGCGCATGGTCACTGAATTTTCTCGCTACCAGAAAGTTAATTTTTTTTATTTTAATTTTTAAATTGAAGAAAATTTTCTGAGTCTTTAAAATATTAATTTAACATTGATTATTATCTAAATTATTTATTGAAACGATTTTAATTAAAAAGACATTAATTGAAATTAATTTTTGTTTTTAAATTATATTAAATAATTTTTTTACCCCCACACACAGCCTAATATGGTCATATCAGGACATATATTGCCATATTCGGATAAATATGACTAAGAAAATTTTTTTACGAGTTATTATTTTTTTTTTTTTTTTTATTAGTTATTTACGAGGATATTAAACTTCCTTAAAAAACCTTACACACTCGTTTGTTTCTAAAATATATAATATCATTAAAATAAAAAACGATTTAATATCCACTTTGAAAAATATAAATTGCAAAAGCAATTATCGAACAGTCAAGAAAATATTTTTCGATATCGCAAAAGGACACGAGCATTCAAGACATTTATTACCCTTTACAAGTTTTAGCTTGGAATTAAAATACCATTCTGCGTCTTTTAACGTCATTCTAAATTTATTTTTAGCACCTGATTGATTATTCATCTTTTTTTAATACCCTATTCAAACAGTACAAAATTATTTCTTGAACCCCGACAACAGACATAAAAAAAACTGACAAAAGATTCCCGGAAGGTCCTTCATCTTAAAATTATTCATTTAAAATAAGAACAGTGAATGTCTTAACAAACATTAAATACATATTTTTTTTTTTTTGCCAATATAAAATTATTAAAATTAAAAATAATTATATGGATGAAAATCATTACATTATAAACTTTATAAACATAAAAATAATTTATGTTACCCGTAATTTATGACACGAAAAAATAATTTATTATTTAACCAAGGCGAGTACAGTAATATAACAGAGCAGGGAGAGGCGACCTTGAAATAAATATAATTTTTATAGTAGTTGTACGTTTAAGAGTACAATGATGATAAATCAACAGGATCCATACAATTTAGCAGATGGTAATCTTTTTTTATGATGGGAGTCTTAAAAATTAGCAGATATAATTATAATATTGCGACAGAAACAACCAGATTGGATTGCCAGCCGATGATAGTTAGATAACTTTTAATTTTATTTATTGTCAAGTATGTACATACATTATTATTATTTTTATTTTCATCCTCAAATAATAAAGTAATTCCGAGATCGGACATTAAAACTAACGACTTAAATCGTAACTATTACTGCAAATTACCCGGGTATTTTTAAACCTTGCAATTAGCGATTATGATTACGATTGAGCTTGAGTTTAAGCCGGCAACTTTAATTTAAAAGTCTAATTTTTTAAATTAATTTTCCGATGATAATCAATTGGCTGATAAAGCCTGACATTACTTTAATATTAATACTGACCGTCGACCGATTAAGAGTAGACTATTATTGATAATTATAAAAATGTTATTGATATTAATGCTCCGGGCAAATTCTTATCAGTAATAAAAATGAATAACAAGTTTTTTTCCCTTCGCCTACGCTGCAGCACACTTGCTGCTCTGTCTTGCTCGAGCCTAATGATCTTACGAGTAATTTGCATCCGGGCAGTTACAGAGGCTACTCTAGGACGTACATTAATGGTTATAAAGGATCGAGGGCGCTCCTGAACTGATTTAATCAAGGGTTATATTTCTCAATCATCTCCGGATTTAACACCAAGCATATGACGACATATTTTTATTTAAATTTCTACACTAATAAAAAAATAAAAATATTAAATTAAGGTAAAAAAAAAGCAATTTATCATTTTTTACCGGGGCTGCGCCAATATGTTGACTGATGTAAAAATTAGTGGTGATTAATTATTAATAAAGCTCGGCCCTTATTCATGCCGAGAATTTTTTTATTGAATACTTTTTACAGGAATAATAAGCTAACTGTGTATTATAGATTGAAGCTCCTGGAATTTTTTATCAGAAATATTATTTTAAAAAATTTTTAATATTGTAAGAAAGATAATGTAAGTTCTTATGAAATATTTAAATATTTTAAAGAGAAATTCTTTTTAACATTGAAATTTTTTGAAAAATTAATAGATAGTGTTTCTCATAACTCACAACTCGCGAAACGTAATTTATCATCGAGCGATAACTCATTTAAGAGAATGCGACTACTTAACATCCCTGGAGCGAATTTTCGTGTAGCCAATCTGATCTCATTCAAGAGTTTCTGCAAATAACACTTATCACACGCCGTGAGTGTGCATATATCAAGGGTACTTTGGCTCAACCTCGTGTCTTAGAAGTCGCTAAGGTTTGCCTTTATCAAGATCTTCGATATCTGTTCTAAATTTTGCTAATGTGTAAATTTGGTGATTTTTAATTTTAATTAAAATAAAATTTTTATTGATTTTTAAAATATGTAAAGATATTTAATTAATTTAACAATAATTAAAAAATTTTTGAATTAAAATTTTTTGAGTTGAATTAAAAATTTTTTAAAAATTAAATTAATTTTTGCTAATTGAAACATCGAACGTCAAAAAAATTCTGTAGTCACACAATAAATATTAAAAATAAACCTGGAATTTTTAATCAATATTTAAATATTCATCCAGCGATAGAAAAAAAAGTAAGAAATAGTAATTTATTGAATTCCGGTTAGTTAGTTAAAAAAAAATTTTTTCTCACATTTCGAAATATAGAAATTCTTATTTATTGACAGGTTCTTCTAGTATCGATATAAAATCTAACTTGTTAACAAAAAAACAAGTGTTAAAACTAATAAAGTGGGACTTATTCATGCATATGAAATTTCATTCACACTGGAAGGTACATATTGACAAGATTAGTATATTTAATATATACTGTTGCGCTAATGCGGCCGTCCTTCACGGTACATTGAGTAAAATTCTATTATATCACTCCCATAACTCAACTTCGTGAGGTAACAATGAGCTTTGGCATTTGCCGCAATTGACTTGTAAAAAATGTTTAACCGGTAACAATAATAATAACAACAATAAAAAGGAATATTTTTTTGCAAATAAATAAATACCTGAATGCCATGATAAATTTTAAATGAGCTCTCTTCGGGCATGGTGTATCTTTTAAATTACACTTTCAATCACATCGTCAATTTTATTTCGTTTTTTCTTTCGAAGCGAAATCATAAAAAAAATTTTTCACATCTGCTGCTTATTACACTTGTTAATAATGTGTTACAAATCAACTTAATAATTTAATTTATAATTTAGAATAATAATTTTAGAGTTACACAGTAAACAATTTATTTGCACTAACTCTTAATAATAATAATAATAATATTATTATCATCATCATTACAATATCATTAGCATCGCCGGGATAATATTTGCCGAACGAGAAGACACTAGACAAACAAAATAATCCATCAGCAATCCAACAAATTAATTCCGATATTACACTTCGATTAAAGCTCGTATTTGCGGAAAATTTTTTTTAAAATATAAAAAACATAAATGAGAGTAGCAAATCCGAGGTCTGTGACTCTTGTTGACTAAGTGCAGCGACTGCAAGTTTAACCACTCGTTTTGACTCTCCTTCTCTTCCTTTCTCATCTCCCTCCAACTTTAAAATTTTATATCGTTTCTATTCTTATCTTGCCGAGGGGGACAGGGCGATCGATGTCTCGGCAACTCACTAGTACGATTAAGTCGATCCGCAGTGTACGCACTCCGAGATGTGAGATGCACCGTATGTGATGTTGGATTCTTAACCGATCCAAACGTTAGCTGCTGATATCGACAATCCAGGCAACAGGTTTTCACCACCTTTCACTTTTAAAGTTACAACACCAGCGATTCCTCCGAATAATTATTTAATATTACTTTTAAGTGTCACACCGATGAATGCTTGATAAATTATCATTTTAATTATTACTTTTATTTTTGAGATTCAGACCACAGACGCTGTCACGTCAACCGCACTGTCATTGAGAGACTAAAAGACTGCTTTTTTTTTTTTTTTTTATTTTATTGTACATAAATATTTTATAAATTTTAATCTCGATTGTAATTATGTTTCTTATCTTTTGTAAAAAAATTCTTATGCAGAATTATTAATATTAATGGATGGAAAAAAAGATTAAGCTTTATCGTTGGAGCTTAGTAAGATCAGTCACTTGTTCATCCGTATATGATGATACTCCTTGAAAACTCGTCTCTACACTTGTGCATTCAACTGAATAACTTACGACTGTTCTGGGTGAATAAGATAAAAAATGACAGAATTACTCAAAAGTAGGGTTGTATAAGTTGTACTTTTTCTTTTTTTAATTATTTTTAAATAATAATTCGGAACTTTTTTTTTTTATTAAAATCAAAAATTAAGAATTACAAAAATATAAAAAAAATTATTTTAAAAAATTGTGATAGTAAATAATTGTAATAAAAAATATGTAAGTTAATTAAAAATTTATATTTTTAAAGATATGAGCTCATCCCGATGTTACACTTCATCAAGAGCTTTCATTTGAGTACCCACATCAATTTTTCATATATTTATATTTATTATATATATGTATATATGAAAAATATATAAAAATGCATGTGGGTATTCAAATGAAAGCTCTTGATGAGTATAACATCGGGATGAGCTTATATATTTAAAAATCTCAATATTTATGAAAGTACAGTGCAATTTAAAAAATGTTATTATTATTTATCAAGCAAAATTTCATTTATTTATAGTTCACAAGTCACATAGTGACTGCAAGGTTGCTGGTTATACTTAATTTTACTAAAAAAAATTAAATAAATATTTAAAGAATTTAATTAATTTTTTTTTTTCAATTATTTTCGATAATTTTATAATAAATAATTATTTAGTTACTTATCGAAGATTTTTGTCGGAATATTATTATGGCTAGAAGGTACAATCTGGGCAAAATCGGAGTATCCGACGACATTGGTTTTCATATCAAGTTACCCGGCATATTCATAATGGCTGTCGTCAAGTATCGACAGACTCGTGGGTATAAACCGTACGTAACAAGCCAAGGTACATCAAGGATTTTCAATGGTTGCTGTGAGCCTGTATTCATCCAGTCATTTGTAGTAAACATTTCATTTTTTATTCTTAATATAATATAATACTCCTGTGTCTAGACACCAAGGTCACCCGCGCTACAAATATTGTAAATATTGTTATTGTTTTTAATAAATAAATAAATAAATAACTTATTTTAATTAAAGAAAATTTTTGAAATTCAAAATCATTTAATCAAGTATTAATAGCCTGTAAGTAAATGCTCATGCAGGAAATATATTTACGTGATCCGCTTTAATGCTCATGTAATCAAAATTGTTGTCCGACAAATTACAATCATTATTATGATGATGACGATATTTGTACTGGCTTCAATGTAACGGTTTCAACCACAGGGCAAAGTATTACGTCTAGTAAATGTTTCGCTTCATTTGATTAATTTATTTAATGTTACGTACGCAGGTTTATTTAATTTTTAATATCTACGGATATAAATTTTCTGTTGAACTTTTCTGATAATGATAGAATATTCATTTTAACTTTTAATTGGCAATTTAATCTATATATTTTTTTTTTTTTTTTAATTAATTAATTAAAAACTAAAAAAGTTCCTTAAAATTTCATTTTTTGATTTAATTTAATTTTTGTTTGCATTAAAAAATTTTTTTCAAGTGAAAAAAAATAAATTTGAAAAATGATTGACGTAAAAAATCGTCTTTAATTAAAATTACTTGATTTAATTTAATAAAAATGAACTGAACAGTCAATTAAAAGTTCAAATAAAAATTCTTAGCCATAAAAAAAATATTAAAAATTTTTTCTTGCGTCAAAATTTATTAAATAAAAATAATAATAATATTAAAATCCGTAATAATGAGGAAAAGTAAAGTCTTTTTAGTTGATAATAAATTCATCGTAATTACTGATGCTGTGGGAGTTAGAATTTCAATAATGAATGAAGTTAAATATATTACACAAGAGATGTTGAGGCCATTGGAGTTTTGAGGTATTATATATAGAGATTACAGCTGATTTAAGTTATTCAGAACGGGCACAGGAGCATTAATGAAAAGGGAGATTTAATCGCTGTTAATGGAAGACCAAAGTGGGATTTTCTGATTATTTTGGCCACAATCACGATACTAAACTGGCAGGTCTTAACATGCAGGCGCTTGTGCGCTGTTCTCGTGGTAATGATCGACATCCATTAGCTCGACTTCTTGGTAAAAAATAAAGTGGAAGCGGAAAGCACTGGAGTACGAGAGAGGATTGATGAAAACAAAAAAACCGAAGTGAAATACGCAAAAAATCGGAAAAAATGAACAAGCAAGCCGCACGATGTAAGCTTTGAAAATGCCATTTGCATATGCAAATACATTTAAGTGTTTAAGCATTATTGAAAAGCAATCCGCCTTGTTTTTTATTTTGAATATTATGTTCTGTCATAACTTCGAATTGCAGAATAAAGATACTTATATTAGTATGTCGGCTGATAATGTCAGAGGTATTAATGCACTGGAACAAAATTAATCATCAAGAAATTCGACAGTTTAAATTTTAAATGACATCACCGAGATATCTTGGAGTTACTTTAGTCGTGAATATAAGAAGGATTATTACCAACCGCCAAGTTAATCGTTAAAGAAAAAACCGTTGCAAATTGAAATGTTTTACGTACTTATTTAACTCAACTCCGTTAATTTTAACTTAAATACAGTCGTATAATTTTTTTGGACTAAAAAAATTAATGACTGTTTAAGTAGTTACCATGAAACAGTAAATTAAAATGTTAAGTTGTGTCGTCTGTATTCTCTGTAAGTTTTTATTAAATAAAATTATTTTATTTCATCATTTTTAATTTGATTTTTTTTTTTTTTTTTTTTAAGCATTTTGGGTCACGACTCACCCGAATAATTTAAAGCTTTTAAAAGGTTCATAATTATTTTTAATATTTTAAACACATGTAAAAATATTATTATTATTTAAAAAACTCAAATTTCGGCAAATTTAAAATAACTGAGGAGTAAAATGAAGCCGTTGAATGTTGTCGAGAAAAAAACCGCGAAATTGAATAAAAATTAGCAGTGTTACGGCAAAAATAAAAAAGAAAAAAAAAAGGCCGAGCGTTGACAGACGAGAACGAGTTTTTTTTTTTATTTACCGACAGGTGCATAATTAGTTGTACTCTCTCAATCAAAATTCTCGAGTTGCTAATATAAGTAAAATATACGGTACAGACTGTAAAATATACATAAAAGATTTAAAGACACGAAAGCCCGAAATTTCCGCACGTGCTCGATGCGATACTTTCGCGTAAGATATAACCGGTCGCGGCATGTCTCATCTCAGCTCATCGTTTATATATCGCGTGACACGTTAACACAACCAATAGCCAACAAGAAAGTGAGAACTCTCGTGTATAAACATGCATACGAGCGTACTATACATTAATGCCCTGAAAACGAATAAGAAATTGAAAGTACGACTCTTAACAATTCCAATCATTACATTTATCTCTTGTTATTATTTTTTTATTACCCAAGGTCTCGCTGTAAAAGTTTCAATCAACTATCGACGTGTATTGTAATTTATATTGTAGCTGATTTTATTAAAATATTCTTATTACAATCGAATAAAATTCCACTACACGGGAATTTGCAAACCTCAGAAAAAAATAAATTGAAATCTGAGCTGTCGAGAGACGATTCTCGTGAGAAATATAGCACTTTCACGGTCATTTTCCACTGAACCGGTCAATTTACAACATTCTATTGGCAAACCAAAATATAAATATAAATATAAATATAAATATAAATATCGATAATATCACCATCAGCTTTAATGTGAATAATATTTACCCGTAAAATACTGTCCGGCAAAACAAATATCATAAACTGCAATAAAAGTGTCGGAATATTTTTAAATTTAACAAATTATATAAATATTTTTTTTTCTCTTATACTTATACTCGTCCTCCGTCTCGAGAAACTTGATTTGCGTAAATTTCACACTTAACAACAACCTTCGCTATTCCAAATACTGCCAACGCGCCTAAATAGTTTTTTTTTTTATTTGTAGAAAAAAAAAGAAACGTTATTCGCAAACAATATTATTTATCATATTTTAAACACAATTTAACAAGCCAGAATTTTAGTTCCTAATATTGTCACTGGCCGACCGCTAAATCATAAAGTCATTGACTTTTGTGTGATTACGATCTGGCTACAAGAAATAAAAGAGCGAGTGAAGATAAAGAGAAATAAAAAAATGGACGTGATGTGATTTGATGTAAATAAAAAACCCTTGATCGTTATTACCTTAGCCTTATGTCTCTTCGACAACGGTTCTGCCATAATAGGTAGACATCACTTATATTCGTTTTCTTCACATTCAATTCAATCCGTATTCATTCTGTACTCCGAATTCGTTTAGAATACCACCCATTTTAAAATACCATTCTGGTTGTTTTATTTTTATGTATTGTTGCGAGTACTCAGCAAAATAGATATTTTAAATTATCCAACTATTTTATGTGGTCACGATAAAAACACTAAAAAGCCTCAAATCTTCCATTAACCGCACTCGTAAATGTTTCCAGCACATAAATAACTTCTGGTATCTTTCTTCAAACTATATCACGTCTTTAATGGTAACAGGCGTGTTATTTTTTTTTTTTATTTTTCTAACACTTCATATCAAGCCAGAAAAAATTAAATTTTTCATGTGAAAATTAATTTAAATTATTTTTTTTTTAATTGATTATTACAAAAAAAAAATTTTTAAATATTTTTTTATGTCAATATTTTTAAAATGAAACCAAAAATTTGATCTACTGACTAAAGATTAAAGAAAAAATTCGATTTTTATTTTTTTTTTACCATCTAAGGAATATTATTTTTCTAACACTTCATATCAAGTCCGAAAAAAAATTTATTTTTTATGTGTAAATTAATTTAAATTAATTTTTTTTAATAAATTTATTGCTTGAATTAATAGACAGTGGACAATTTTCAGGATTTTTATCAAAAAAAAATTTTTACGTCAATATTTTTAAAATAAAACCAAAAATTTGATCTTCTGATTAAAGATTAATTAAAAAAATTAGATTTTAATTTTTTTTATCATCAAAGACGTGATTAAACTTTAAAAATAAAAAATGAAACCAAAATCACTGTCACAATCACAAAAAAATCAAAACACTTTCCCAACTTCCGTCAGATCTCACAAAACTCCTGAAAAATAAACACGTGGGCGCAAAAACAAAACCGAGGACTGATAGTTAGATATCCAAGAGCAATCTCGAACTGAAGGAGGAATCGGTTGGAGGGGCCCATTACCCTGGCCCAGGAAGTCTGGGGACGATAGGTCGGATCACTAATGACACGGATAACGGCAGTAGGTAGACGCAATTCGGGAGTAGCAGCTCGGTCTGAAGAGGAAAGTTAAGGCTGGGCCTTGTGCCCCGTATATGTCCGGGCTTCTCCCTCCTCGAGCAACTGGGGCCCAACTTGGAGGTTGTTATCCTGCTTATTCCCTCGGTTCTTGTTATTCTTGCTCCCTCAGAGAGTAGCAGAGTATCTGGTTGGTATCTGGTTGGCCAGGACGTACGTGCCGCACGACGGGCCGTGGCCTGACTCTTGCTTGGGGCCAGTACAGGCGTTGTGTGGCCCCGGGGCACGTTGTCGTTCCTTTCTGCATCTCCACAGGCGTAGTGGTGCCCCCTCTACTCGTGTGTGGTGTTACCACGCTGTTCCTGGTAGCGAGTCGCGATTGTGTTTGTCAATATCTCAGGGAAGGAGAAGAGGAAAACAAGAAGAGAAGAAGAAAAGAAGAAGGAACGTAAGGCCCGTTTGCAAAACTAAAGTCCCATGTGTGGGTGTGCTACGCCAAGCTGTAAAGATGTTTATGCGGTGTGTATATATGTAATAGCATACCCAGCAACAATGTGTGACGCGGTGGGAGAACACTCCACTCGTATTATATCGACTCGGTCCTCTGCTCTCTTACTCTGAAGCTGGTGCAGCTGGGAACCGGTTATGGCTACGGTCAAAACTCCTAAAAGACTTTGAGAAAGACGAATCGAGAAAACGGAGTAAAAAAGCAAGAGGAAACCAAGATACGCGTTAATGCCCGGACCAATGCAATCCTCCGGGCAAATTCAAGCGGATTTCTTCTTCCCTTCCCCCCGTTTTTTTTTTTTTTTGTTATTTTTATTCGGCTCTGCCCTTTTTCGTAGAGGATTATTGCAAGGGGAGGAATATCATTTGTTTGATGAAAGGATCCACGGCTTCTGGGCATGATGGAATTGGTGATCCCTGGATCACTGACTATGGCTCACCTTAAATGGGCTACGCTCCTTTTTTATTAAAATTTACAATCTCTGCCGATATAGATACTCTTAAATTTAAGCTTCCTTATTTTATTATTGTTATTATCTGGAGACTAACGTAATGGCCCTTTTTATCAGACAATCAAAAATTTTATTAACAGCTCATCAAATAAACCATTTAAACGTCTTTTTTACTAGTTTAATAAAAACTAAATAAGTCTCAATTAAATAACATTATACTGATTTGAATTTTAAATGAGCTTTTTGGGTGGCTCCGTTCAAGCTTCAATTAGAATACTAAATAGCCAGTGGCTCGTCAAAGGACCTTACCAAGTTATTTTGTTGAATTTACATTTGTCGATCAGTCAGGTGGATTCTCGTGCCTTTTTATTGGAAACCCGGAGCTAACATTTGATACAAACAACCGACGGAAATTTACCGGTTGTTGGTTCTGTTGCTTCTATAGAGCTAGAGCCTCGATAAGCCAGAGAAATTTTCTCTTGGTTGATTTATTGAGGTAATTTAAAAGTTTACCTTTTAAAGTTTTAGTCGTAGTTCTAATTACTTACATTAATTTTTAATTGTTTGGTAATTATTTTAAAGGACATTTTTAAAAATTTAAATAAAGAGTTTAATTTATTTTATTTTATTAATTATTAATTTATTAGTACTCTAAAATAGCCATTAACACTCTTTTTTTTTTTTTTTTTTTTTTACTTAGAATTAAGAAATTAAATACTTCAATTTATTTCTTAATAATTTAAAAAATTTACCAGGAAGAAATAAATTAAAAGGTAGATTTTTTTTAATATTTTTTTGTTTAAAATTATTTTATTCTTTTACAATAAATGATTTTAGAATTTTTTGATAATTAATTTTCTATGAAAATAATTAAAAAAATTTAATTTTTAATAAATTAAAATTTGTAAAAAAATTTTATTAAAAATGAATAAGACTTTTTTAAATGAAAAATAAAATTACATTAAATAAAATAATGACCAACTTAAGACCCACATAATAAATGTAAATCAAAAGAAATGAAATTAACAAATTTATTTTTTTATTACAATAGATTATTCTCCATAAGAATAATAATAAGGAGTCATTAATTATTATTACATGCATTATTTTTTGGTCATAATAGAATTAAAGAGAAATTTAAACAGACTATCAGATAGTTATCATCCACACATGATGTCCAGCCAAAGGTGGCGGAAGACGGTCCACGCCTGGTTGAATAAAAACTCCATATAGATTGATATTAGCGGGCACAGCTTAAGCCACGGTCAGTGCCCACCATCACACATGCGATGAAGAACCACGCGGCAACCTGGGGAAACAACGCGCGGCTCTTGAGTTAAACTTTCAGTTGATACCGCACTCTACAAGCGGTCAGGAGTATTCTCTAACTTTTGCCTCTTTTAGTTACAATTTTGGATTTATTTGTGATTAATCAATGTGTTGTGTCGTTAAATTTGAGAGTTTAATTGATAGTTGCTTTATTTCAATAAATGTAAGTATCAATTTAAATTGCTTAATTTGGAAAAATTTAATTTTAATTTAAAATTGGGTGAAAGAAATACTAAAAATATTTTTACAATTAAAAACCTGTAATTTAGATTTAGATCAACTCGCTGTAATGTCTATCATATCCAACCATGCCACACAAATCAACTGACATGCAATTAGTACCGAGTGAACGCAATACTCATCGAGCTCACATTGCTCGCGAAGTTATGACTTATTATTTATAATCATAACTCGTATTCCTGCTATTTATTGTGAATGTGTTTCCTCTATTTTACTTGGGAAAAATTTAACATCGATGCTAATACAAGTAATTAATTATTTACAACCAGTTGTTATCGATTGTATTAATTCATCGAACTTAAATATTAGAGAGTTTCCGGAAAATCAGATAAGAAAAATGAATTATTGAATCAAATGCATGCAATCAACCACGTGGTCTAAATATTTACATTTTTAAGCTTTGAATCTGGTTTTAATTATTTAATTACATTAACAAGCTTAATTAGAAGTTTGTTATTTTGAAATATTATACTCTCTTTTTAATTTGCTCTAATTACTGGTCGGGTATCTTTGAAAATATAGTAATTGAATCAACACGGATTTAATTAAAATTGATAAAATAATTTTAAATGATTTATTGTTGCTTTTTTGTGTTAAATTTGGTTTATTTCCTAATTAGAATGATACAAAGTTACGATAAATTTTTATCTTAATAATAGAAAGACTAAAGAGAAGTAATTAGTGATAATTATTGTGATGTAATTGAGATATTAGATTCTAGAAAAGTTAAGATAGAATTTTTTTTACTTGCTAATTAAATTATAACGATAAAAGTCGAGTTGTTTTAGTTAGAAAACCAATTTTTGGAATTTTTTATGAAAGTAAATTAAAATTAAAAATTTTAAATCATTAAAAATTTAATTTTAGAGTATGAAAAATATTAAAAAAATTAAAACATTTTTTATTGTACTACTTAATTAAATTATTGAGATAAAACTGAAGGATTTTTAATTAGAATACTAAATTTTGGAATTATTTAACAAAAAAAAATTAAAAATTGAACAAAAATCCCACTTTTGCCTAAAAAAAACTTATATTAAATATCCAAAAAAATTATTTTCACTCATTGGCTCTAAAATTGATAAAAATTAATTAATTTTAGATTTTTTTTTTGTGATAATAAATTAAAATCAAACATTGGAATTAAAATTGATAAAAATTAAAAATATTAAACCTTAAAAAATGTAATTTAAAAATATTAAAAGTAATCGAGAAGGTAAATTTGAATTTTTGTACTACTTAATTCAATTATTAAGATAAAACTGGAGAATTTTTAATTAAAGGACTAATTTTAGGAATTACTTTATTAAAAAAATTAAAAATTGAACAAAAGTCCGATTTTTTTGCCTAAAAAACTTAAATTTAATATCAAAAAAATTATTTACATTTATTGGCTCTAAAATTAACAAAAAATGAAAGATTGTAATTTATAAAAATTTCAACACAAGTGCATTGAGTAAAATATAATAATGTTACTCAATCAAACCCGAGGCTAATCAATACCTATTACCTCTAATTATCGTGAGTTACACAACCCAATAAACAATAACAGCAATAAAACAACATTTATAACAATAAGAGACCGCGGAGCAGAGTTAACAAGTTGCTTTCTAGAAAAGGTATCATTAGTTTATGTAAAAATATATAATAAATAAATTCCTACTATCATTCGGAGTGGAATTGTATAGATAAAACATTTGCTTCATTATGTCACGTATATATAAGTCCGGAACATCGTCACGCAACGATTGTTTTCACAGTAGGGGTGGGACTCACAAGACGGATACAACATACGGTGGTGTGTTGTCTGCAGTACCCCGTATGTTCCCTGTTATATATATTTAAACTATCACTGAGGGATACACGCATGACAGGTGTGGGAAATGACGTCACGTGCCTAAAACACAATTATTCCAAGTTCAACATAGATCCCCGGTACCCAGACTATCTCTGTAATTTGTGTGTTTAGATAAAACAGGCATTGATTTAGAGCATTGACTCGCCCGCATTGTAGACTTGAGATTTGCTTTTAACAAAAAAAAAAAAAAAAATAAAAAAATAATAATAATAATAATGGGCTCGGGTAAAGGTAGAACGATAAACGATCCATACTTCTATTTGAAAACTTGAATAAACTTCTTTGAGTGAGAGTTGCTTCCGGCTTGTCGGTTAACTACGGAAAATTCTACGGAATATTATTGCCTAAGTTACCAAAGAGTTTATGGCCCCCTTGTCTGCCATGATAACTTTTTGATGCACGCGATGGTCATGTGGCAATCGATTGTAGTCCTGTCTGTACTTTTTTGTCCGGCTCTGACATTGAATACGAATGAAATAACCAACTGGAGTTTTTAATTTTTTTCAACGGTCAGTTTATCAAAAAATATTCATCAAAAGTTTCAATTTTTATTTTTTTATTTAATTTTTTTGGCCTTGTACAAAAATTAAATTAATAAAAAATTTTTAAGTCTTAAAAGTTTTAAAATAGAGAAATTAGAATTTTTCCGAATTTTTTTTTTATCGAGTTAAAAATCTAAAGAACAAAAATCAATTTTTAATAATAAATAAAATTTATTATTATTTTATTTTTATAAAAAAATATTTATCAGGCATTTTAAAAAAAATTTTGACTTGAAATTTTTAGAATGAAAATAATTTATTGAGAAAATTATAAAATTGCTATTAAAAATATTAAAAACAAAAAAATTCAATTTTTGACATTCAAAATTTTAAAAATTCAATTTTTTTGGGCTACAATTATTATTTAAAAAATTTTTTTAACTTAAATTATTCATAAAATAAAATACAAAAGTTGGAATTAAATTACCGGAAATCAATAGGGTCCGACAAAAAACATTTATTTCGTTTCCATACCAATCCCAAAAGACATTAACCACCAGTTGAAAAGGAAATCCGGAGACCCCATGCACCGGCCCCACGGGTATACTTAAGCATACTCCACAACAACAAAATAGAAAAAAATAAACTGATTTAATTAGTAGTACAGTTTCTTAATAGTTTTAGTTAGCATTTAAACAATCGCCAGAAGCAGTTAAGTAATTACTAATTGCTTAAAATCAGTTAGCTTCCGGACATAATTTAGCGTTTTGCTACGGCTGGATACTTTCTTGCCGTAAACAGAAGAATAGTCAATGAGAGCGATGCAATTATTATTATTATCATCATCAAATGCGGTCGTAAGTTAAACAATCCATAAAGTTAAAAGCAATCATTGAGATTCTGTTAGCAAATGCAAAGAGATAAAGTATTATCACCGCTTTTACTTTGCTATCGGGGAAATCGAGATCGTCACCCAATGCAGTGACATCCAATCGCAAGATCAAACTTTCTTCGACGAACAAATAGATATAAAGCAGGAATGCAGTTTGCTATTTAAATAAAAAGCTATAAAAAATATGTATAATAAATTAATTGACTCATTAAAAATTTGTTGGCCTATTTAAAAATTAATTCGTGGTTTTATTTTAGCAATTGTGCAACCAGTTGCAAAAATTTTTATTGTCCGAGTTCTAGTAATGCACTTATGCACTTATGACAGAGCAAACTGATTCTAGAAATGCTTTGAGCAAAAAAAACTCGTTAACATATTTAGCTATGTATCCAGGTGTGTATTAATAGGTGGTAAGCGTAATGTGTATTTAACAACTGTCTTGTTTCAAGTTTAACGACATGTCAGTGTCGAAGCTTTCACTTCAACATCAGTAGGTACATCGTCACATCACACTTGAGATTCCTAGATGTTAGTACTCGCATTAACGATAATTACTCCCGTCGGACATTAAACAGTAAAAAAAAATGGGAAGAAAGCGTTTCAAGTTTCAGGAAGATTTTCGACAAATCATACTTCGAAAAAAAATTAATTTGTCTTCATTGTTATTTTTTATGATAAAATAATCTTGAAGAATTGTTATTTGGGTTCGAGAACCGAGTTTGGCGCCTTCCGTTTAAGAAGATCCCAGATGAACCCGCGAGATAAGAGATAAAAGAACTAGAGAGCTGATATTTGGAACGATGGTAGTCAAAAAATTAGATATCGAATCGAAAGAAAATGACGCGATTGTTACACGACGTGCGCAAGCTGCGAGCGCTCACGTGCGCCGAGTATCAGGCTCGCATACAGTGTCAGAGAATCACAAGAGTAAGTGTAAGTACTTAACTTGTTTAAAAAGAGAGAAAGATCCGTGGAGTTAAAGAGAGATAGTTATTCATAATAATTTTCAGTGTACGCGCGCGCGTTCTCTTAAAACTACTTACTGATTGTGAGCCGACACTTTTTGCGCCGGCGTAGAATTATTCGAGATGGATATAAGTGTAATGTTTTAATAAATATAAACAGAGTTAAATAGACTGCACGCAAACTCGATCATCTCGGTACCGTTTTATTTTATTATGTCGTGATTGAGCATTTAGCGTGGCAGTCTCTGAATATATAACGCAGAACTGTAAACAGAGTTAATAACTTTAAATGCTAAATGATACTGGATTTCCGAACCAATTAATTGTAATTATTATTGTTGTTGTTAATTATATTACTTTAACGCTAATATGGAATAATAAAGTTTATGGTTTAAGAGACCAGTTTAAATAACGGGCGCAGTTTTAATCGGTAGGATGGAAGAAATACATGCTAACTTTGTTGGGCTCTAGAAAATTTTCATTTTTATAATATTAGGGAAATTATTATTAATTATTACCCGTGAAAAAAAATTATTTAAAGCTATATAAAACTAAAAAAATCATTTTTCTTTAAAATTGACTATTTATTTTTTAAAAAAACTTTCTTAATAAGTATTTAAATTAAAAATTAATGGAAAATAAGTTCTCTAGAAGAGTCGAAATAATTATTTTTATTTTATTACTTATATATCTTGAATTTAACTCTCTTCTATTGAGAATATTTAACGACCATGCGCCACCTATCGGAGAATTTTGATACTATTTATTTAAAAAAATTATATATTGCTATATAAAGCCTAAAATGGAAATATAAAGTCATATTAAGTTTAATATATAATAATATTCTTATATATGGCCAATTTATTAAAA
Organism: Cotesia typhae; assembly: GCF_013202065.1. NCBI lineage: Eukaryota > Metazoa > Arthropoda > Insecta > Hymenoptera > Braconidae > Cotesia > Cotesia typhae. The sequence continues at coordinate 13,101,825 of NW_027423756.1, read as the reverse complement.
AAAAAAAAAAAAATAAGTCGAATTTTCTGATGGGGGAATAAAAAATTTTTTTTATCGAATTATTATTAATTATTAATATTTAATTGATAGTTTCTAAATAATGAACAATTGATTATAATTATCAATTATGTAAAAAATTATTTCAAGAAATAATGAATTTTATATGTGAATAAAATCTGAACAAAAAGATATTACCAAGTAACCCAATTCCACGACAATCGTTACACTATATTTATTCTTTTCAGGTGCAATGAAACGATGCAGAACATGAGAATTCCTTAGACTTTCCTGACTAATTGACCGCGACTGGAAGGCTAATTAATCAGCTTCTCAATGGCTCTACCATTCAGTCTGGTTATTACACTCCAAGCGAAAGTTTTACAATTTATAATTTAATAATTCTGTAACATATAAACCTGTATAATAATATTAATGTCTAAGCTGAGGCGTGGTTTCCATCAACCACCGAGCACTTGCATTAGAGTCATACAGATGGTGAAAATACGAATTATGTTAACGATAAAGTACAACCATAAATTTATAGTTATGAAATGATGTTGACGGAAACAATGTCTCTCTGTGGGATCTTAATGTCCTTAAGAAAGGTACGACTTAAACTGTTTTGCGTGCTAATCTGCATGGCATCTCCCTGTCTCGCTAGAAATCACCCACCGCAGTTCCTCATAAACGGACAGACTGAGATCGTGGTGAGACTGAAAGAAGGACCCGAAACCCCCGTCGGTAATTACCGTTTTTGCTTTCAATAATTTTATATCATTAAGGATTAAAAAATAATTGCCACGCTGTTTCATTTTCTAGGAAGCTTAATTTACAGACTTAGAGGCATTGATCCCGACGGCGACAGTCTCAGGTTCGGAGTTAAAGATCAGCCAGGAGCTGACGTAATTCGAGTCGATACTGTCGGGACTCAGGAGGCCAATATTTATCTCAACAAATTGCTGGACAGAGAGGTATGCAATTGTTTGTTTATCGGAATGGGAAAATACGCGCTCCTTGGACCGGTTAATTCGAGATGTCACTGATACTAGATAATCGATAGCAACTGAGCACAAAGAGTCAGTTCGACGTCGTATTAACTCGACAACTATCTTCGCTAACTTCAATTACCCGCGCGAGCGAGGTTCCGTGTTTCTCCGAGCGTAAAAGAGACCATCTACCTCTCACAATCCTCTTTTCTTCTTCTTCTTCTTGCTCTTCTTTCTTTGCTATTTATTTCTGCACAGCGTTGTGACCGTCACGCTTAGCTTGGTTGGCAGTCTACTTGCCGCGAATCGAATCGCCAACGCTCGACATTGTCGGAATAATAACATTGTCAAGCGCATTAAAGTGAAACTCGGTGAAGATTAGTCAACCAAGTCCGATGCGGCATTTCCGGAAATTATTGGGCTCAATCGAACTTGACATTGGTTCTAAAATACACTTTTGTCTTTTATGATTATTGTATAGGATTTTTTTCTAAATATTTTAGAACTTAATTTAATTTTCTTTTTTTTTTTATTTTGTAAAAAATAAAATTTAGTTTCATTTTTATTTCGTATTTTGAAACATTAAATATAACTTGATAATAAATTTATTGAAAGCTCATTTTAATTTTTTTTTTGTAATAATAAAATTACAAATTTGAATTTTCTACAAAAAAAAAAAAAAAAAAAAAAATTATTACTTAATAAATTTTTCAATTCTTGCATTTTTGTAATTTTATTCTAAATTATATTGGCTTAAAAAATGAATTTAAGGATCAAAATTAATCGAAAAAGAAATTTTTTTCTATTTAATATTCTTAAAAATTATATCTAATTTTAAAAAAATAACTAAAAGTGAAGAAAAAATTTTTTTTTACCCTAATCAAACTTCTAAAATATTAAAAAAATAATTAAAAAAAATATTGCAGGTAAAAGACGAGTACACAATAGTCCTGACCCTAACCGATGACAAACTAGGCGACGGAAACTTCATTACCCAGAGTCTATTGCTCCTGGTGGAGGATATTAACGATAATATCCCAACTTTTCGTCCCCACCCCACGACCCTGACAGTGAAGGAAGACTCGGGACCAGGTATATTAACCACTTTAGAAGCTATGGACGCTGATGAAGGTCCTCATGGTCAGGTAGTTTACCACCTGCAAGAGCTTGATGGAGATAATGATGTGTTCTCAATCTCAACTGTCAGCGGTAAAGGTGTTATTCGTCTCGCTGGTAAGCTCGATTATGAAAAAAAATACCTCTATCAGCTGAGGATCCTTGCCGTCGACCGTGCAATTAATGGGAGAGTGAGTAAAACAGAAACTTTATTTACTGAAACTAATTGACAGCTCAATTTGTTTATTAATTTTTTCCCTCAGATAAATACAGGAACAACGGCGATCTTGGTTAAAGTCCAGGATGTTGAGGATCAGCCGCCGGAGTTCATTGCCATGACTCCAGTCGCCCGAATTAGCGAAAATGCCAAGATTGGAACTTCCGTTCTCCAAGGTTTGTTGAGCATTCACAGCAATCATTTTCAAATTGATCCTATTATTTTTTTCTCAAGAAATATATCACAATATTTTTCCAACTCATCAGGATTTATCTTCTGTTACAGTCCGAGCTATCGATGGCGACAAGGGAATCAACAACCGAGTATCATATAGTATCTCCGAAGGACCCAGAAACCTCTTCGACATTGACGCGAATTCGGGCCTCGTTTTCACACGCGCTCAATTAGATAGAGAAGCCGAGGACAATGGCGACGGGACATTTATCTTGGAGATAACTGTTAAAGAAATTTCTCGAGTTGTTCCGACGCCTTCAGTAACCACAGAAGTGACTATTATTCTCACGGATGTAAACGACGAGACTCCAAGATTCCGCAGCGATCGTTATGTAGCTGAAATAAACGAAAACGCGCCTCCTAACACCCCCGTAAACTTCCTCGGAGATTCAATTCCTGAAGTGTACGACCATGATTTGGGATCTAACGGCACCTTTCAGATGTTCATCGGCGACGACGCTGGTATTTTTGAAGTAACGCCATTTAGGGGCATCAACGAAGCATCATTTTTGATCCGAGTCAAAAATCCGGCGGAGCTGGACTTTGAGCAACGTTCGGTGATAAATTTGACACTTGTCGCAAAAGAAGTCGCTCTGTTTCATCCGAAATTCAGCGTAGTGCCCGTGACAATTTACATCAAGGACCAAAATGACAACTACCCGGAATTCTCGAAATCTGTCTACGAAGTTAGCGTTCCGGAAAACTGCCCAGCTGGAACCACTGTGGCCTGGATCCAAGCTTTTGACGACGACAGTGGGAACTACGGAAGTTCGGGAATCAGATACACCAATTTAGGAGGTAGCATTGCGTATGCTTTGAAGCTGAATTCAACCTCCGGTATCATTACAGTGAAGCAAACGGGCCCGGGGTTCGACCGCGAACTCGTAGCCCGGCATTATCTCACGGTAGAAGCTCGGGATGACCTTGGAAGGGGAAACCGCAATACTGTACAACTGGTGGTTAATATAGATGATGTGAATGACAATGCACCTGTTTTTGTGCAGAATAAATACGAGGTTGTTCTTCTGGAAAACAAAGGAAAATCTGAATCGCCAGTAACGGTTGAGGCGTTTGACATCGACTTGAATGGGACTAAAAATTCTGAAATCGTTTATTCGATAGTTGCGAGTGAGTTTTCGAGGAATTTTACTATCGATTCAAGAAACGGATCTGTCAGACCAGCCTATCCGATGGATTTCGAAGCACTGCCAATGATTCCTGGCCACAAAGAATCTTCCATCCGTCCTTTGAAATTGACCATCAGAGCAAGGGACTTGGGAACTCCCAGCTTGAGTTCAGACGTTCCTTTTATTGTCTACTTGAAGGATGTGAATGACAACGAACCGATGTTCGAACGCGCTATTTACCAGAAAAACATCCCAGAAGACCTCGTTGGAGGAACGAGTATTCTGCAAGTCAAGGCTTGGGACAAAGACTTGTCTTCACCGAACAACAAACTAGTCTATCGGATCCAAAATGGCGCGGGGGATAAATTTGTCATCAGTCCTGAAAGCGGGCTGATCAAAGTAGCGCCAGGGTCTAATTTAGACCCAGATTTAACTTCACCAAAAACTACAAAGTATGCTTTAACAGTTGTTGCAATTGACAGCGGTACTGACGTTCAAAAGTCGGCCCAAGTTTTGGTAAATATCACAATCATTGATGTCAACAACAAACCACCGGTTTTTGTAGATCCAGGGACTGTTTCTATTCGAGAAAATACCCAAGTTGAAGCGTACGTCCATCGAATTGTAGCTAATGACCCGGATATTGCTCCAATTCTGCGGTACAGAATTGATCCGAATTCTTCGGAAGCGAGAAATGAAGAAGGGACTCTAATTCGAATTCAAGAGTATGATTATCTAGCGGCTTTTGAACTCAATGCTTTGGATGGTCTTCTGAGAGTCGTAAAACTACTGGATCGTGAAAGAGTGGAGACAATTAAGTTGGGATTAGTTGTAGAAGACTTGGCTGCTGTGAAAGGGAGCCAGTCGGCGTCAGCGACACTGAATGTGGTGATTGAAGATGAAAATGATAACAATCCTAAATTTCGAAGGCCGTTTTATAGAAGATCTGTGATGGAAAACAGCAAAAATGGGGTTCATATCGCGAGTATCGTTGCTGATGATGCTGACAAAAATCGGACGATAACTTACTCCCTGGAAGGGCCGGCTGAAGCTACTGATCTTGTACACTTGGATCCAGAAACTGGAGAAATGGTTGTTGCGAATAAAATGGATCGGGAAGTATATTCGTGGCTGAATTTGACAGTACGGGCTACTGATTCTGGTGTGCCGCAACGAGCCAGTTTGTCGGAAGTTTACATTCAAATTCTGGATGAAAATGACAACAATCCCTATTTTATAACCGATGTTACCAATATTACGATCATAGAAAATACGAAAATAGGAACGGAAGTGATTCAAATTGAAGCGAGAGATCCTGACAGCGGTGATTATGGAAAAATAACTTATTTATTGGACCATATGTCTTCACAAGGAAGATTTGCAATCCATCCTGAGACTGGAGTTTTGTCTGTGGTGAATGAAATTGACTGGGAAGCAAAAAGTAACTATGTGATAATAATAGAAGCGTGGGATAACTACCAATTTGGTTACACGGCTGGAGAATCACGAAATGCATTCAAACAAATAGAAGTAATAGTCGAGGATGTTAATGACAATTCTCCTAAAATGGAAATACCTGAAGAGTGTATTACAATATCCGAGTTCCATGACATTAGAGACGCAATAGCGATCATCAAAGCGACCGACGCTGATAACCCGGCGAGTCTTAATGGACAGATAATGTTCAGAATCTTAACTGGAAATGAAATGGGCTTGTTTTTGCTGGAGCAAACTGATTATTGGACAGTCAAGATAAAAGCTGTGAGTTCCTTGAGAGGAAAATTCGGCAACTATTCGCTGCTACTGGAAGCCCGTGATCTTGGATCTCCAGCCAATCAAGACAATAAGTACTTGAAGGTCTGTGTCACGGATTACAATGACAATCCTCCAGTATTTTTGAGCCCTCAGCACAACACAACTATTCGCGTACCAGAAAATATGACTGTTGGCTCGACTATAATTCAAGTCGAAGCCCAAGACGCGGATACTGGATTAAACGGAGAAGTCCACTATCGGTTGAAGCAAGATCTCGCTGGTCACTGGAGAACATTTCAGATTGATGACAAAACTGGAGTGGTGACTCTTAAACAGTCATTAGATCGCGAAACTCAGAAGATGTATGAGGTAGAATACTTTCGATTGATAATTGAGTCTTCTTTAGTCCAAATTTTCTAAAGTTTGCACTTTTCAGATAAGAATCGAAGCGTATGATCTGGGAATTCCAACACCTCTGAGCACGGACTTGGATCTCATCATCTACGTCCGGAATATCAATGATTACGAACCGCAATTTTTGGTAGACGTATTCACAGTAACATTTACGGAAGAAAAACCCCCAGGTTCGGAAGTTGTTGATCTTCCGGAAACGATTGATAGAGATGAAGTCGACGATTTAGACGACCCGCCGACCCAAGTTTGCTACTTTATCGTCGGCGGGAATAACAACGGCTACTTTACCTTAGATCCTTACAGCCACAAGCTTACCGTAAGTGAATAACGTTCTATTGATCGCGGGCATTTAAAACATAGTTAGTATTTAATTTCAGACTGCCGAAAAATTAGACAGAGAAACTCTAGAGGAACATTTGCTTTTGGTGAAAGCAACTGAAGATTGTTCTACCGTTCCTGAAAACGAAAGCTTTTTTGATTCTGCTGATGATACTCTACTGAAAGTTGTCATCACTGTTAATGATGTCAATGACAACGCGCCGAGATTTGTCAGCAAAGTGTTTACTGGTGGAGTGACTACAGAAGCTGATTTCGCTACTGAAGTCATTCATGTTAAGGTAAAGCTTGAGATCAATGACTTTTAGTCAAGATTTGAAATTTATTGGGATTTTTCCAAACAGGCAATTGATTTAGACACTGGAGACAACGCTGCAGTGAGCTACTACCAGGTTGGAAAAATTCACATGACTCTCACTGAAGGCCTGGACGACATGAACATCCAGCCTTTCTTAGTAGACAGACTAACCGGCGCGGTGACTTTGAATTTTGATCCTCAGCCAAGAATGAAGGGCTACTTTGACTTTATGGTGCTCGCTAATGACACCGACGGGCTTAAAGACACCTCTCGGGTTTTTATTTATCTGCTGAGAGAAGATCAGAGGGTTAGATTCGTCCTGAGGCAACATCCTCCAGAAGTTCGGAATCGAATTGACAATTTTCGAGAGTAAGTTCAAATTTTTGAAATAAATTTTGGAAAAAATTTGAAAAAATCTATTATTTTTTAGAATTCTTGGAAATGTAACGGGAGCAATCGTGAATGTCGACGAGTACAAAGTCCACGAAAATCAAGACGGGTCTGTCGATCGCACGAGAACGGATCTGTATCTTCATCTGGTAAACCGTAGGGATAATTCAATTTTGGACGTCTCTGAAGTTCTTGAGCTCGTAGATCGCAACATCGAAAAATTGGACGGTCTTTTCAAGGATTTCAACGTTTTGGACACCCAGCCGGCCGAGTCGCAGGCGATAGTCCAAATTGAGCAAGCTGGAACTACTTTTTGGCTGCTGGTACTGACGCTGTTTCTTGGCGCGCTGTTGATTATGTGCATTGCGATTTGCTTATCGCAGAGAGCTTCGTTCAAGCGACAATTGAAGGCTGCCAATGCTTCTCCGTTTACTACCAATGAGTCTGAGTTTATTCGCGGGCCAGGGAGGGTTCCAAATACTAATAAACACAGTGTGGAGGGGTCGAATCCCATTTGGATGCATGCTTACGAGAATGAATGGTTTAAAAGTGATGAATCTTTTAGTCATAACTCGGATCGTGATTCACTGGATGAAAATGCTTTGAATAATGAAGAAGTCGTGGAGAGAAATTCCGGGGAAAGAATTGCCAATGAAAATCCTTATTATACTCAACCCGGACCTGGTTCAATATCTAGGTAATTTAAAATTTATTTAAAAAAAAAAAAAATTTTTTTTTTTAATTAAAAAAAAATTTTTTTCATTAAAATTTTTATCAAAGTTATTATTTACAATTATTTTGAATTATTTAAATCAAATAAATTTTTTTTTGATAAGATTAATTAATTTATTTATTAAATATTATATTTTAAGAACAAAAATTTATTTTTTTTTTTTAAGGATAATAATTTTTATAAGGCAATTTATAAATAATTTGCAGTTTACTTAATAAAATTTTTTTTTGGCAAATTTAATTGCAAAATTATTATTTAAAATTCATTTTAAAAAAATTTGATTAATATTTTTTATTTTTATTATTTTTACAGTGTAGAAAGTATAACAGCCAACCAAAGCGAATCTTGTCGAGAGTCTCCAATCTACCAGCACCAAAATCCAGTCCTAAATAATCCTCTCGGTAAAAAAGTAGAAACCACCGAGTTATAATTAAATAAAAAAAAAAAAAATTAATTAAACAACGAATCTTGTAAATATTCTATCTTTTGTACTTAATATTTATTTATACGGTAATATATTTTGAGATGCCACTGTTTATTTATTAAAATAGGCATAAATTAATCTCTTTTTATTTATAAAATACATCCTAAGATATTATTTAATAATTTGAGTGTGAGTAAATTTTGTACATGTTTTTGTAAATGTTTATTGTAAGAAATAAACTTTTTAAAAATACTTCCATGTGTGGAAAGTTTTTTAACGCACCGAATAAATCGATATAGATGATTTACTGTAACGAATGCAACATGTCGCATTGGCTAATTGTAACGCACACGCGACAAAAATAAAGTGGGTCATTCTATCATATCAGATAATATTTTTAATCTAAAAATTTTTATTTTAAAAAATTTTTATTAAAAGTTAATTTAATTGTTCGTGTAAAAATAAATCGATCCTCTTAAAAAAAAAAATTATCTTAAATCTGAATACTTAAAATAAAAATTTTTTAAATCACGCAATCGCTTTAAAATTCTCCGTCAAAAAATAAACGGTTTATTTTTTTTATTATTTTGAATTATGACCCAATTTTTAAACGTAAAACATATGTAAATAGATAACGGTGTCAAAATATATAATAAATTATATTCGGGTGAATTTAATACGAGTAAACGATAATAGAAAGCCAAAAAAGAGATCGGGAGAAAAGTAAACTACCTCAGTCGCTTATCGTCTTCCTGGACATTGTGGTTGCGTGCAAGTTTATGGTAATTTGGGGTGAACTAAGAACCCGTCGGTCAGTCTCGACTCATTCCCCTACATATATATAAAGAATACAGCCACACAGAAACAGTATAAGGGCAAGTGACCCCACATATAACAGTATATATCTTAGCGCAGGCAGAATATTCCACGATAAGCCGGTGCAATCCATTCCCTTCGCTCCCGCAGGACATTTAAAGACACGCTGTATCTACTGCGTTATTTTGCCGTCGTAAAAATTTCTAAACCAATCAAATCGCGGTAAAAATCACGGCGACAGAAAAGTAATTTAGTTTTTACGGGAAAAAAAAGTTGAGGCAATAATGAAGTGACAAAGCAAAAGGTCGAGTGATTTGAAAAGGGCGGACAGATAAGACTTTATAAGGCTGACTCGGTTGTTATCACGCGATTTTTATTCCACTGGAGAACACTGTTGTAAGAACTTTGTTTTGTTGAATTGTAATATAAGGGGTTCTTATACTTTTATAGATACGTTCTTAGATATTATCCACCGAATTATTAAGTCTGAGTCATCGCGTTCAAATTATGTCGCACGCAGTTTCTATATATAACTGTATATTACTTTGACTACATAGACGGATTATTGATTTTCGATCATATTTCATGGAGTAATTCCCGGCTTATATGTTAAGCTCACATTTGTTTCTTCTTTGAATCAATATATGTAACTTCTTCAAAATAATTTAAATTTTATTTTTATGCTGAATAAATTTAATTATTTTTAAAAGCTCGAATTAGAAATTTTTATCAAAATTTAGTCGAGATTTCAGATTTTAATTTTTACTTTTACAATAATTAATTTTTTAATATTAAAAATAATTTTTAAAAATTTAAGAAAAAAACTTTTTATCTAAAATTCTGAGTAAATAATTTATTTTTTAATTAATAAATTTTTAAAATTACCGATAATGTATTTAATTTTTAAGAATAAATAATTGAATAATTAAACTTATCAAAACTAGAGAATTTTTTTAAAAAGTTTTAATAAAAAAAGAAATAAAAGGCTTATAAAAAACATCGCGAGTTTTTTTCATGTTGACGCGCTTGATTGCAGGTTTAGTTCAAGCAATATAATGTAGAGTAGTTTCACTGCATTTGATCTCTAAACGGATAGGAAGGATCGTAAAATATAGTCATGTGGGTCAGCTATAACTTGCTCTACATAGTAACATATCAAAGTGACCAGAACAGAAAAATAAAATAAATTTAATTCATACAACAATTTTACAATTGAATAATTCATAATTTATTATTTGTAATTTACAATAGTAATAAAACAACTTTTTAAATAATGTGAGTGGGATTACTCGAGAATTAAATCAGCTTGTTGATTCCACGTTAAGGGTGGTTAACCACAACCATCCCTACCACGAAATATGCCCCAAGTACCAGTACCGTGACGTTTCGTCCACGTGACGCCCGGCGTTACAGGGGCGATCAACTTTAACACTGCGACAACCCCTTCAAATGCCTCGGCGCGTCCTTCGCGGCCACGTGTGCCCTCGTCCTGCCTCTCTAAAATGTATTGCTGTGATTATATTTATTTTTATGTCGCTGGGAAAGTGTTGATTAGTCATTCTATTCAATTTAGTGCTTGCAAATAGTACAAAAATTATTTAAAATTTTTTAGATAGTGTTTGTTTACGATAAATTCACTTTTAAGTGAAAGTTAAATCGATTTTTGTGGATGAAAATGATTTATTAAATATTTTTTTGTTAATTTAATGTGAAATTTATTTTTCGGTGGGATTTAAAATACGCCGATATGTTTTGGAAGTTAAAAGAATATTTTTAAAATAATTTTAAAATTGCAGGTAAAATATTTTTTAATTAAATAATTATTATAAAAATTTTTAAATGAAAATTTTATTAATAAATTTAAATTTTAAAATAAATTGACACTTGCAGTAAATTTTTTCCTCTTTTTTTTTTTTTTTTTTTATCTAAATAATTGATCTAGTCGCTGAGGACCTGAGATATCAGGGCGACTTTAAATAAATTAATTAAAAAAAAAATATTTATCGATTAAAATTAAATAAAAAATTTTTTTTTCTAAAGAAAATTTCAATATTTTACTTTTTAATAAAAATTTATTTTTAATTCTAAAAAAAAATAAAATAAATGTCATGATGATATGTCAGCGTAAAGATACTTGATCGCTCTACTTGTAACTGTGTCGAAAAGGTCCTACAAATAATTACCAGCGATAAATTTTAATTTAACATTAATAAATGTCACGATTAATAACCGTCCATTGATATTATTCTCTCAATGAAAAATAAACACAAAAAGCTTTTACGCTTATTGCAATCAAATAAATTTATTTGCTCTGAATGTGAGTAATCAGTTCACAGAAAAGAGGCCGAAGAAGCGCTCCTTTTTTACGGTATGTTTGCGAAAAAATAATTGCCAGCCCTAAAAAATAATGTTTACCGAGGAACGATTTTATAAACAAAGATAAACAGTATTTGACCCGATTTTCAAGATTCTTAATGTACACTCATCACCATAGTCACGCATCAATTTGCGCCTCACGTGGGAGCTCGGAACTTTAAATTAACGGCAGTTCCAATTTATTTGTCCGTTTCTTAAATGTTGCTTAATAAAAAAAATAATTGAATAAAAATTTTATAAATTTATTAAATTTAATAGTTGTAATAAAAATAATAATTACAGTATTAGACTTTATCTAAATAATAATACAGGTCAGATAAACTCATGATTTACGATGTCTTGATCACAAAATCAATCCCTCGGACTTTATCAATTGAACCCATCAATTTAAAATTGAAGATAAACCACTCCGGCCTTTTAAAATAAAACATCGGGCATTAATTAAATGGAAAAAAATTATCGGGATACATTTGCTGAGTAATTTAACAATCAATAGGGTAAAAATGTCTGGTAAAATAATTTATGAAACGCCTGTTGTATTGCGACTCCACACATTGTTGTACAAAAGAAAATCGATTTATTTTAGTAAATGTCAGGGAAGCCAACGACCATTTAATTAGAGTGACCTATATATTACTCACCTGCTAAGTAAATAAAAATAATAAAAAATGTCTAAGTCATTGTACTTATTTTTATTTTAATATTAATGGGGAGTAAGGCCTAATTTTATTTTATTTTGTTTTATATAACTCTTGACACATGCTCTCAGCGGAGAAAATGCTAAAAATCATTTGCTCTATCACGCGAGTTAAGACATTGACCATCCAAACGATATAAATAATTGTATTACTCGATAACATCTAGTCCATTAACTAGATTCTGCTCAATGATTGATTCAATACGCTTTTAGATTTATATTAAACTCGATTGTAATTTAGAAAAAAAATATTTCATTTTTTTTTTTTTTTACTTCTTTTTTTCAATAGTCAATTTTTCTTTAAATTTATTGAAGAAAAAATTTTATTTTTATCGCAAAAATCAGTTATTTATTGTATTTTTTGCATTATAAATTTTTGAAAAAAAAAATTTTTATAAAATCGCGTTTAAAAATTTAATATGATAAATGATTAAAACTCTGATGCTTTTTAATAGGTGCAATATTAAAAATTTGGATTTTATTTTTGTTAATATATTGTCGATAAATTACATTTTAAAAAATAAAATGAAATTAATTTTTTTTTTATTTCTAAAAGGATTTTTTCTTTTAAAACAAAATTAAAACAAAAAATTTGTAATTCGAAATTAAAAAATTTATTTTTTGTTAATAATAATTTTCCAGAATGCACTTAGAAATATGGATGAAAATATGGCTGTACATGAACTTGGTCCTAATAGGGACAAAAAGCGCGCGACCAAGATTCGATACATCAACAGATATGGGAAATGTTCTCGTGCCAGCAGACGCAGAAATCGACTCGGTAATTTACCGCTTACGCGCGACTGACCAAGATGTCGATTTTCCACTAGTTTTCGAAGTGACGGCGACAGTAACACCAGTAGTAAGAATAGAAAATTTGCCGTGCACTCTCTACAATAAAGTTTGCCAAGCAAACGTAATTTTAACAAGACGCTTGACCGCTGGACGTCTTCACGATTTCGCAGTCAGAGTACGAGACTCAAAAGGTGATTCAAACTCGATGCAGGCTACTATTTCCGTGACGAATGCAACTACACCACGCGATAAAATATTTCCGCATATACCCGCGCTTATTATGGTTCCAGAGGTTTGTATTCTTCTCATTTCCTGCATACAATTGTCTTCAGTCCGAAAGAATGAGATTTTATTTATTTATTTTTTTTTTTTTTCATTGACTAGGATGCCAAGCCTGGCAAGGAACTTGATTATATTTTAGTTCGCTCGAATCCGTGGATCGGAAAGCCTGTTTACATTGAATTGTGGGTAAGTATGACAAGTAATTGTCAATTACGCGGATGATTATTTAATTTTTTATTAATTCATTCAGCAACCCAAAGAATTATTCACCATTAGACAGCGACAAGATTCTAGTAACACTAGAGGAGTTATTACCTTGATTGGAGAGCTGGATTTTGAAACTCAGTCAATGTATACTTTGACCATATATGCAACGGTACTTTTCTTATTTTTTTTTAAATTATAGAATATTTAATAAATTTTTTTAATTATTAATAAATAAATTGTTGTAAAAAAATTTTTTCTTTAATTTTAATTGTAGAAATTTTTAAAAAATGATTAATGCAATTTTTTTTTAAGCTTAAATATTTTTTTTAATAATTAATTTTTTTTTTAAGCTTGAATAAAAAAGTAAAATAAATAATAAAGAGTAATAATTATTAATTACATTACATTTTTTTCAATAGGATTAATTATTAATTAAATATTGAAGTTCCAAATAAATTTATTAAATTTTAATAAATATACTTTTCATCAAAAAAAAAAAAAAAAAAAAAAAAAAAATATTGATTAAAAATTAAAAAACAGCTTGTACTTAACTTCCATTAAAAAAATTATTATTTTTTACCAGGATCCATACACAGAACGGCAAAGAGACACAAGAAATATCGCAGGTTTACATTTAATAGTAATTGTCCAGGATGTCCAGGACGTGCCTCCAATATTTACTTTAGCACCGCCTCTAACAAAAATAAACAACACTGTCCAACCTGTAGGTCCCTCAACCCAAAAAAAAACATTATTAATTAGTAAACCAAAATTAAAAAAATAAAATTTTATTTTTCTATCAGGGCGATGTAATTCTGAGGGTTCACGCGGAGGACGGCGACAAAGGAGTTCCCCGCGAAATAACTTACGGCTTAGTGTCAGAGGGAAATCCATTCACGCCTTTTTTCAACGTCACTGAGTCAACCGGTTTGTAAAAAAACATAAATAATAAAAAATAAATTTAAATTGATCAAAAGTTTCTTTGCGCAATTTTTAATTCAACTTCGGGACAATCTTGTCCTGGATCTCGAGTTTGATTGAGGTGAAAGTGAGTCACGAGAGGGGTGCCAAGGGTCATTAGACAAAAGCAAGAAATCTGACCGTTGTATTACTAACTAAGTAGCTAACTTATCGATCTTGGACGGCTCTAGAGTTTACACACATACGAAACAAAACTTACGATCTTTATCTCACGTCTGAGACTAACAACTAAAATATACTATTCTAAGCTTTCTTCATACTTGATTTACCACTCACGTGTATTAATATGCAAAACAAAACCGCTACCATCCCTAGAAAGTATCAACATTATTTTATTAGCATCCATAATTAAATCTAATTACAATTGTTGCGGCTAAATTATTCACGGGATATTCAAATGCAGATGAATAAATTCTCCTGGATATTTTTTAATTACACATTAAAATATTTAATATTTTTTATTTTAATTCCAGGAGAAATTATTCTAGCTCGTCCACTGGAGGAGCTCACACAAATAACGCACGTTGGTGCGCCGATAGTGTTAAGCGTTGTTGCAGAAGAGATTCGCAGGTCAACGGACGAACCACCGGCTCAGGCGACCGTTGTAGAAGTTGGATTACTACTTGGCGAACCGGGGAACAGTCCGCCGTATTTCGAGAATGATAAGTTGGTACCTAATTTGCGATGATAGATCATGAAAATCATCATTGCAAATTTTATTTAATTGCTATGAATGCTTTTTCATTAGTTACGTGGCCTGGATGGATGAAAATGCCGAGCCTGGCTCCTCGATAGTCTTCACTGATCCTTATTCGACGCGAGTTAGGGATGGAGACATCGGCAAGGCCGGTGTTTTTGCTTTAAAGTTAGAAAATAATAATGGGACATTTGAAATCAGTCCTGCTGTCGCTGAACGGTCGGCTGATTTTATTCTTACTGTACGGGATAATTCGCTTATTGATTATGAAACTTACAAGAGCTTACGGTTTCAGGTAATGCTATTTTTTGAAGATTTAAAAAAAATTTTTAAATACAATTAAATTTAATTTTTTTATAGTTTTGAATTTTTTAATATTTTAAAAAAAGCTATTTGATGTTTTTTTTTTTTTTTTCAAAAAAAAAATTTTTTATCATATTTTCTATGAATAAATAAAATTTTTCATCTATTTAAAATGTAAAAAATTTTTTTACACAAAAAAAGAAAATAAAAAATTATATTTTAAAATATAATTTATTAAAATTGGAAAAATTACATTTTAAAGATTGAATTTTTTTTAATTTTGTAAAAAATAAATTTTAAAACTTAAAAAAAAAATACTTGGGATTTTTTATTTGATAAAAATTTTATTTAAAAGTGTAATTTTTCAATCTATAATTTTTTCAAGACTTTAAAAATAAATTCTGAAAAAAAATACAATTTTTTATTGAAAAAAGACAATTTTTTTGCCTTAATAAAATTTTATTGACATCAAAATTATTAAAATATTTTTTATTGTTATTTTTAATTTTTTTCTGTGCAGATAACAGCTCAAGAAGTAGGCCCAGCAACAAATTTATCAACAACAGTACCAGTAACAATTTTTCTCCGGGACATAAATGACAATCCCCCGGAATTCCAAGAAGAATCTTACGAAGTAACCCTATCAGAGAATGTAACCGCGGGTACGCGAGTGATTCAAGTCCATGCGACAGACAAAGACACTGGGTCCTTCGGAAGGATTCAGTACACGAGAATAATCGGGTCTGGCAGCGAAGCATTTGTGATAAACCCTGATACGGGTGTGATAACAGTAGCGATGGGAACTTCAATTTTGGACCGCGAAATAACGCCCCAGCTGATGCTGACCGTCGAGGCTTGCGATGAAGACGGCAAAGGACTCAGAGGAACTGTTCCTTTTATTGTGAATCTTATAGATGCCAATGACAACGCTCCTGTTTTCGAAAAAGATTCTTATGAATTTATACTTAACAGTGATTTGACAAACTTTACTTCGCCGGCGATAATAAAAGTATTGATAAATTATTTAAAATTAATATTAATTTGATTTTGTAAAATTATTTTATTTTCAGGCTTTTGATGCTGACGCTGAGCCGCCAAATAATATTATACATTATGAAATAATTCATGGGAACTATGACAACAAATTTTATTTAGATGAAAATACGGGAGAATTATTTTTATGCGAACAAATTACTAAAGTTAGAAATGCTCGGCATAATTCTGACCAAAAAATTTCTATAAATTACCGAAAAAATTTGATAAAATCCCAAATTAATTTTATAAATTCAACATTAAACCCCGCAAATATCTCCGTGAAAAATGAAACAGTCGATCATAAACTTTTAAGAAAAAAACGTCAAAATAAAAATATTATTTTTACTTTGACAGCTCGAGCTTACGATTTAGGTAATTAAAATATTAAATTTAAAAAAATGTTGCTTCAAATTTTACCACGAAATTTTAATTCCAGGCGTCCCGCATTTATCGAGTACAACCCAAATAAATATTATCCAGCTTCCTTTAGCGGGAGTGACGACAATAATGCTCTTAGTACCGGGAGAAAATCCTGACCGGGAGAAAACGATAAAAACATTGGAAACAATCACTGGAGGGAAGATAACGATAAAGGACATTCGTCCTTATACTTTGGAAAATTTACCAAAGGATTATGGGAATAATTTGCCGACTCCTGACGGGAAAAAGTACGAGAATTTCTCGCAGTTTAATTTCTCAGTTTGCAGAAATGTAATTTTTTTTTTAATTTACAGGAGTATCGTAGTAGCGCAAGTGGAGCAAAAAAGTCCCGGAGGGTCTTTTGTGGACATTGAAAAAATTTTGGCAGCACTCACTGCTAACGGGTTTGGAATTATTGGGGGTGATATGACGCCTGGAAATAGTACCGGTGTTCCTAAAGACAACGGGGGTGGGAAAAATGGGAGCATCACTACGATTCACAATGAAGAAGTAGTGAGTATAATTTTTTTGGCGAAGACTTTTATGAAAAAATATTTAACTCTTGAAAATATTAATTATTTAGACTATTAAAAATATATTTAATTATTATAAAAATATTAGAGATTTAAATTAAATAAAAAAAAACATTAAAATATTATTAAATATTTTAATATTTTTATGATAATTTAAATTCATAAATAAGAGCAATATTTAAAATCCAGAAAATTATTTCAGATTGTCTACAGAGCCGAGAACAAATTACTGTTCTGGCTACTGATAATTCTAGGACTAATCCTCCTAGCAGCGATAATCACTTTAATAGTCTGCTGTATATGTCCGGGGTGTCTTTTGTACATGGCGCCTCGAAAAAGGCGAATTCACTCATCCGAAACCCTTATCGCGCGAGCAGACAACAGACCTAGGCGCCATCTTCATCGTCAACATCACCACCCACAATTAGAAAGTAAATAAATCTCCCTTAATTTAACTAATTATCGAGTCCTATTTAACTAATTTAAATTTTAGGTGTTTGGGTGGAAAAGAAACAAGCGTGGAGTGCGGATCCAACTCGCCCAAACTGGCAGTTCAACCGTAGAAATACCAATAACATCGGCATAGCTTCCCTCCCAGGAGACGTGGTCCGCCTAGATCGTGATCGTGACCGACCTCTAAAAGCCAGTTCGCTTCAATTGCACGATCCGCCGGTGCCCGTTTATTTGATCGACGCCAACAGGACAGGCGACGAGCGAATTTTCGTAGAAGACATTGAAGCCAGAGCCAAAGGTCACCATGAATTGAATGAAGCGACTCTTCGTCACGAATTCGAGCGAGATTCCGATCTAGCACGGCAAGCTTACATGCGAGGAATGGAGTCCCAAATTCCCCGTGAGTCACACTTTTATCGGAATGGCAACGCAGAAGTTATGAGACTGGTTTCTCGCGACGACGCTAATCACATCACAGTAGAACGCCAAGTTCCTGAGATAGTCATTGATCAGTCGACTCTGCACAGAGTTGACGGTAAGGATATTTTGCTCAGGAGGTTCATTGAGGACCAGAAGTTGAGGGAGCATGAGTATCACGACATGCAGGAGTTGGAAAGACAGAGCATGGAGTCCCACAAAAGGCAGAAGGAAGCTTCCATGCAGCAGAAACAGGAAATTCTGCTGATACCAGAACGTCTTGAAGATCACCGACATATTGAAGAAGTTGGTCCTGATGTTCAGCGGCTGATTATTGACCATGGACCTGATGTCAAAGAGAGTCAGGAGATTTTGAGCAATATTCTGATCCATGGATCGACGTCAAAAATTTCTGACAAGGAACAATCGAAGCAAACAAACCTTCAACACTACTCGATTCACGACCTGGAACTAGCTCGGCAAAACGCTCTGTTGACCAGGCTGCTCTTGGAGAAGGATCGGGGGATTGGTGGTCTGCTAGTTGACTCCGGAAGTTACTTAGAGACGCAAAGCTTGCCTGGACAAGTAGCCGCTGGGACTCAGACTAATCAGACCACGGCAACTCAAACGGAACAATTGAACCGCAGCAGAAGTGATAATGAGTCGGAGGATGATAACAGGTTGCAGAGGAAGAGGTCGAAGAAGCGATATGACGAGCCCAAGAGGATCAGGACTTTGTGGATGAGGTCCCCTATTCGTGAAGAGGATCAGTATCCGGAGAAACATGGGACTTTTCTGAGGAAGAAAATCAAGGATATCAAAGACGGGAGGAAGAGTTCTATTGAGCAGGAGGTGTTGAGGGAGATTTCAGATTCTTTGGATGAAACGGTAGATAAAGAAACGCTGCTGAGTAGAAGGCACTTTGATAGTTCTTCAAGGGATGACGAAATCATTCGCCGTGATGATTCCTCGTCGATGGAAGTTTTGAAGGATGAGTTTACCAGGGTCGTGAGGGAGTGCGACAAGAGAGAGGATGATAAGAAGAAGAAAAGGGAGAGTGGAGGGAAGAAAGAGAGCAAGCGGGACAAAAAGACGGAGCCGAGTTTTAGAATCTTAGAAAGGGAGATGAGCTCGTTGAGCAAGAAGCTATCAAAATTGGCGGGGAAAACGCTCAAGTGCAAAGATAGCAATCAGGAGACTGATAAATTTTTAACGACTAATTCTCAGGACAAAGAGGCTGATACGACGCCCACGGAATTTAAAAATGATGAAAGAGGTAGGGAAAAAATGAACAAGATAGAAATTATCAAGTCTAGATCTAGATCCACTGAGAGAGTTACCAAGTCTACGTCATTAAAAATTCCTAAAGAGACTGAAAAAGCTGAGAAGAGTAAGAGTAAGTATCGGAAGAACCAGGTTCTAAGTACTGCTAGTTCGGAAATTGAAGAGGTCGTGGATCAACCCAAGAAAACTGCCGCTAAAAAATCTGATGATGATAAATTTAAGTTTTCGGTTGGGAAAACTATAAAAACGAGGCTGAAACGACAGGCGAATGTCGAAGATGATAAAAAAGCCAGTCCTTATCGGACTACAGTTGAAAAACAGAAGAAGACTTTGGTCAAGCAGTTGAAGAAAACGGAGGTGAAGAATAAGAAAGGTACTAGTGATTCTAGTCAGGCTAAAGAGGTTGTCAAATTGACTGAGGGGAGCGATTCCAAAGAGTCTGATAGGGACAGCAATAAGTTGATAAGGAGTAATTCGATGAAACAGTCGAGTTCTAGTGCTGTGTCCAAAGAATCGAGGAAAGAGGCTAAAGAAAAAGCTTCGATAGTTGATCCAAAAATGAAGTCTAAAGAGAAGTCTAGTCTAACTCTTCCTTCTGAACGTGAAAGTGATTTTCGGAGACAAGGAACTAAAAGTACTGACAGTGAGTCGCTTAAATCTGATAAATCTTTTCGGAAACAAAGTGCTGGATCTTCGAAAAAGTCGAGTGTGATAACCAGTCCTGAACTTGGGAGATTCGAAGAATTAGAAGAAGATCATGGTAAAGGCATTGAAGAGGTTAAAAATGTAGTTATTGAGCATGGTGATGGTTTGAAGAAGGAAATTGTTGAAATAAAGGAAACTATACAGACAAAATCAACTGAAATGATGGATAAGTCAAAAAAAGTAGAACAACACATTTTGATAAAGTCTTCTGTTGAATCTCCTGCAAAATTGGTTACTAAAGAAGATGATGCTGTTGAAAAAGAAGAAAAAGATCAGAGTAAGGAATTAGTTTTGTCGATGTCGGAAAAAGTGATTGAAAGCACAAAAGAAAGGCTTGAACATATAGGAACTACGACTATTATCAAACATGTGGATAGTTTAAAGGAAACGGTTGAAAAAGTAGCTGATGAAATGAATGTTGATGTTATTGAAGAAGTAAAAGACTTTGTTGACTCTAATAAAGGAACCCCAGAACATGATTCACAAACAAAGGAAGTACTTATTGATCCTTCGGATAGTAGTAAAGACGGAGGTTCGTTGAAAAAAATAGAAGACAGTAATATATGCACTGAAAAATTGAAAAAAAATGAAGGGGATAAAGCGCAAGTTGAAGATAAGCTGTTAAATGTTGATGTTTTAGAAGAAACTGATGGAAAACAATTGGTTGAGAGTGATAAGCAAGAACAGAGTAGCGAAGTTGAAGTAGTTAAAGACGTACAAGAAAAAATTGAAGAAAAAAAATTGGATGAAAGTGAAGAATTGAAAGAATTAGGAAACTTGGAATTGATTAAAGTTAATCAATTGAAGCGAGAGGACGAGCTGGCTTTGGGTAAAGTTGAAGAAAAACCAGACGGTGAATTACAAATCGATAATAGTGAAACTGATAAAGAATTAAAGACTGAAGATTCGAGTAATATAACTTTGACGGCTCCTAAAATAATTATGGTTGCACCGACTATTGAATCTGAGGTTTCGAAAGAAGATTTTATTAAACCTGATGATCCAATGGAGGCAAAAGTTGTAATTAATGATGTAGATAAAGACAGTGAAACATCAAATTTAGTGAAAGTACCAGAAATAAGCGACCAAATGGCAAACTCTGATAAATTATTACAAGAATCAAAGGAAAAATTAGAAGCTATAGCTCGAAAAGATTCCAAATCTGAAGATTCAAATGTAGATGATCAAAAAACTGGTACTTCAAGCGAGAGTAAATCTTCTCAATTGCAAATTGAAGAATCTTTGTCACCTTTAGGCCAAAGCAGTCGTCGTTCATCACAAGTAGTGATTTCTCGAGAAACTTCATTTTTAAACTCCCCTAAAAGATTATCTATAGATGAAAAAAAGGATGATAATCAAGGTCCCTCGCAAGAACCAGTTCCAGAAATTTCAAAGCCAGAAATTCCAGTTGCTGATAAGCAGCCCGAGTTTCCTAGCCAAGATAATACGTTGCTGGCAAGTGAACAACCCCAATCGATCGAGGGTGCGACGGTACAACTGGAATCTTGCTTATCTTTTGAGGACAACGACAAGCATGAACATTCAGACTCGACATTAGATGCTTTAGACGAGGACAGTGATGTGTCCAGCGAATCTTCAACTAAAACGGCATTTATCGCTCGTCCATATGGCACTCCTCGTCATCGGCATTTGGTAAGAATGGACCACGTTGATGGTGATGGAACACAGCTTGATGAAAAGAAAATAGAATCAGCGGAGCTTGATAATGAAGAAATATTGGAAGTGTCTTTGGAGCAGAATCAAATGACTGATAGAACTGTTGGTGAAGATAAACAAAAAGGAGATGAAGAATCGGTGGAAAAAGTAGAAAAAGTTTCGGAAAAACTTGTTGAAGCTAAAGAAGAAGTTAGTAATAAATCGAAAGATTTGGAAGGAAATGTTGATGGTAAAGAAAAGATAGTCGAAGAGGTGAAGGATTCTAAGGAAGTTTCAAGTAATTTAGAAAAGCCGGAAGTTAAGCCTGATGAATTGAAACCGCAAGAGGAGCCAGAAAAGGTAGAAATAAATTTAAAATTTGACAATGAAAAATTAGATGTTGATTCCTCTTCTCTTACAGATCAGTTGGAATCAATAAAAGACAGAGGAGAGGATACTAGCAAAAGGTTGCTGGTAAAACAAGAAATTAAAAGTGATGGGTTGAAAGTACTT
Organism: Cotesia typhae; assembly: GCF_013202065.1. Classification (NCBI taxonomy): domain Eukaryota; kingdom Metazoa; phylum Arthropoda; class Insecta; order Hymenoptera; family Braconidae; genus Cotesia; species Cotesia typhae. Next base: position 13,079,625 of record NW_027423756.1, on the reverse strand, counting down.
AATACGACTTTGGAAGATGCAAAGCCGAATCAAATGATGAAACGGAAACCTGTGGTCAAAAATCTGGATGATAAGAGAAAAACTCAAGCTCCTAAGCAGAAGAGTAAAAATGTTATTAAAATAATACCGCTATCAAAGGGATCGAATGTTAAGTTGCCACAGAAAGAGAAACTAATGCGAGTTAAGGATAAAGGTGAATTGATGAAAATATCTATGTCTGTAGATAAAAAGCCCAGAATTAAAGATAGTAAACGGATATCTAAAAGTGAGGAATTTAAATCGCCGTTAGAATTTAAGGAGAAACTGATAGGTAATCGAGTGAAGCGGCAGAAACGAGTGGAGCATGACAAAACTGTCCAATCAGAAATATTAGATGATAAAAAGAGTAATAAAGTCTTTAATGAAAGTAAAGGACAGGAGAAAAGTGAAGATGAAGGGATGGAGAAGAAAAATAAAGATAAAGTTGAGAAAGTTTTGTCGAAAGAATCTTTGGAAGAGCAGAAAAATTCTTTAGCGAAAGAAGATAAGATTTCTACTTTAGAAAAAAGTGGTGATATTGAGATGAAGCCTTTGGTTGAAGTTTCTGTTCAAAAGGATGAAGAAAATGTGACTCAGAGTGAAGAAATCGAGGTTAAAAATACAGATTCTTTGAAAGAAGTGTCAGTTGCTGAGAAAAATGGTGAAAATGATGCTGTTAAAGAAGAAAATGTAGTTATGAAAGAAGTAGATAAAGAAGTACAGGTTAATGTAATTGATGAGCCAGTACGAGGTATGATTGATAAGACTTCTTCAAAAATAGATCAAGTTACAAGAGATGAAGGAGTTATGACAACTATAGAAAAGAAAAAAGAAGAAAATTTAATTGAACCTCCTGAAAAGAGCGAATTAACTTCACAAGAGATGAAAGAAGAATCTAAATTGCCTTCTCATGATCCAAAACAAAGAGACAATTCTCTGAGTCCAAGCAAAGTGAGTAAATACGCTAAAGAAGATTACACCGAAGCCCAATCGCGTTACATGGAGTGGTACAAGCAAAACCGCGAAGAAGCTGAGCGCCGAAAGCTGGAAAAAAAAGAGGGAGAGGAAGAAGAACAGCCTCCAAAGTGGCTGAGGAAAAGCACGCGCCAGAGGTGGCTCAAGATGAGTCCAGAGGACAGGAAAAGTTTTGAAGTGAGGACTCCGGAGGTGACGCCGTTGACTCGTCGACGGATTAAGCCTCTGGTGAACATAGAGTCGGAACAATTGAAGGCGATTGTTCGTCAAGGAAGAAAACTCCGCAGAGCTGAAGGGGAGAAGAATCTCGACCCTCCAATAGAAATATTTGTCTCCGAAAAACCTCCAATTATTCAGCAGCAGCCACAGCAGCAGCAACCTAAGTACCATTACCTTCTTCAGCATTCGGAGTATCAGTACCAACGTATGCCGCCACCGTTTTATCTTCACCCACCGCCAGTTCCTCATCCGACGCCTCAGATTTCGCCTCAGCGGTTTGAAGCTTGTCCGGAGACATTTTCCGCGAATATAGAGCCTCTTCTTCATGAACCAGCGTCTGGAGTTGGATCTTCTTTGCAGACTGGAACGAGATTGCGGCATCAACAGCTTCTTGAGAAGAAAAGTGTGTTTGACATTGCTTACGACGAAGCAGCGCCTACTCAGTTACGTGCCGACAGTACTACTCCGCCATCGTAATTGTTTTATTGAAATAATTATTATGCTGATGAAAAAATTAATTTGATTCAAGATAAAAAAACCTTAAAAATCAAGAATAATATTTTGAAGTTTAATTAATTTACATTAAAATTAATTTGGTGCTTCAAAAATTTTTTTGGACCAAAATTCTTCAATTTTGTTGATTCAAAAAAATTTTCCTGGCTTTAATATCATTTCTTCTTGCTTTAAATTTACTTAGATGATGTTTTTAATTCAAAATTTCTTCTCGGGAATCAAATAAATTTTTTATTGGTGTATATAAATATAAAAATCGTATAAAATAATTTTTTTTGAATCATGATGTCTACCGTGGAACGGAAATTTACATCACTACCTTAAAATTGAATCATCGTATCGATGAAAAAAAAAAAAAAAAAAAAAAAAAAATAGCTAATAAAAATTGTTTATATTATATTAATCTTGTAAATAAAAAAAAATCTAAATATATCTACAAAAATATTGACAATTATTTAAAGAGTTATTTAAACCTCACTCCAAGATCTAGAGTACATTTCTTCCATTTCTGTTTTTCTGTTAGAAGAATATCCTCGTTCTCAACTTTACCCACTATTTGTTATCAAATGGCTCTGCGGGCAAAATACCCGGCGATAATTCTTCACCGTCGATAATGCTACGGAACTAAATTAAATTAAAGTATAGAATTAATTCAAGTTTGATAAATAATACATTTTATATGAAGAATAAAATTTATTTAATTTGAGAAAAAAAAAGTTTTTAATCAAAAAATAAAAAAAGGAAAAAATTTAGATAGCGATATCAGCAATCTGCGGAACAAATACTTACACCCAGACAGATCGATAAGCTCTGTGCTGCGTTCTTACACTCATATCATCCTTGTAGAACAGTCAGCAGCTAGCGCTTGGTTAAAAAAATGTCTGCAAATCCGAATGGCCATGCGAAATACTAGACCTACGTCACTAGTAGTGACGTTGAAACCCGTGACGCATTAGATGCAACTAACCTACCGTAATCAAAGGGATAATGGTGCATCAAACATAACCGAAGTCGGGTAAATCCTAATATAAGGATTGCAGGAATATAAAAGAGCCGATTCGTGATAAAGCGCAGCAAATTATTTGCGAATGTTATTCACATACTACTCACTTACACACCGAGCCGGTGGTTTGCAAAAAGTATAACGTGCAAATCTCCCTTTGTTCTTCATATTCTCCTGGTACAAACTCACGCCAATGGCCGGCCGTTTGTTGGCAACAACTGCGACCAGAGGCAACCTAAAAAACAACAAGATATTAATCCACCCACCAATTAACTTTTTATTCTCTCCATCTGCTTATTAATTTTTTTTTCTTTTCGGTAAACTAATAACATTTATTTCTTCAGTGTTGACAGGAAATAATTACACCCGTTTTTTTTTTTTTATTTTTTATTTGGGGAATAAATTACTGGGTAAAAAAATTACCGTACTATTTTATAAAATTGTTATAAATTTTAGCGAAAAAATTTTATTTATCTACCTGTGACAATTTTCGCGGGCGAGAAGAAATAAAAAAATGATAATTTATGTCGGAAGAAATATCAATTAAATTAAGTGGTCGCTTGAAAGGATAATTGGGGAATAGTAAATGCTAATTGAATATTAATGAGATTAATAATAGGTAGAGTGGTAATAACCATTTGCTGAGTATAATTTCCTGATGAATTTCCATGTAGAGTACGGGTCGATTGCCGAAGGTACCCACTTAAAGTAATAGTGTTTAATTAAAATAACTTTTTATTTATTATAGTAAAAAGTGCCGGTGGATAAACAATGTATGAATGTTAATTGTTGTTAATAAAGAGCGGTGTATGTTGCTTGGGGAACGGAAAACAGCGGAGCGAAGAGCCAGCCTCAGTATCAACGAGAGATGCAAGCTCACCTGAATTTTGCAATCGTTCGCAAGTCTCTCACATTTTCCTCCTCCCAATAGTCGATGAACCTCCTTCTTTTTTCAGCTTCGCTCTTTTAAACGAGCCAATTCTCCGCCTTTCTAAGTGCTAGCTCTTTTGCCATTCGATCAGAGAATTCAATGAACGTCTAGGCGATCAGTCGCGCTGATTAATCTTCTTGCAAGTGTGTTGTATTAATTAAATCACACTTGGAAAATAAAATACAGAGCCAGAGCCTTGAGATCGGAGGCCCGGGTCCGGAGAATATTTTTTTCCTTGCTCTGATTGGCAATTAATCTTCCAGCTGGAAGATTAAAATAAAAGTCATTGATTAATTGGAAAATTTTTGATTTCGAAAAGAAGAAATAAAATTGAGAAGAAATGAAATTTTTCGAAGTAAAATAGTGAACGGGGGAATTTTTGCAGGGCTACGCTCCTGTGTTTGGATTGAGCATAAAATAACTCGCGGATCAAGATGCAGTTTGAAGGTATAGATGGGTAATATTATCAGAAGAAACAAAAATGAAAAACGGAGTGGAGAATGGGGTAGCAGTGGGATGAGTTGGCCCACCGGGTAATAGCCATCAATCATCGCCAAATTTTGGCAACGCGTTGGACAACGCTGGCGGCAGGGTACCATCATCAAAGTAGAGTTCTCCGGGTCCACGAGGATGGCGAGGCAGGTCGCGGGGTAGAGGAATTTCTCGTTCGATACGCCCGAAAACGAGGGCCTCGCCCGGTTTAAGCCACTACGCTTTTAGCTCAAGAGAGTATTATGTGTAGGCTTATTTAGCTTCTAGTCGCTTTTAGCTTTACACGCGCTCGAGCGGTCACTTTACTTTAAGATCTGCTGAAAGAAGAAATTTAATCTAATTTTTAATAATAATTTTTTTTGCACTTATTAATATTAATTATAATTAAAAAAATATATGTATTCAATTTTTTTTTTAATAATAAAATACTTTTATTAAATTATAGAATTCATTTAATTTAATTATTATTACCAAAATAAAATAAGATTTATTTAAAATACTTAAAAGTATTTTTTGCACTAACACGTAGAAACATCTCTTGATATATATATATATATATATATATATATATATATATATATATATATATATATATATATATATATATTTCAATTGATAATTTAAAGCACAAAATTTTCTGACTTTGTTAAATTTCAAAATTTGAATTTTATTTCTTGCAAAATTAAAATAAAATCGATAAAAAATGTCTTGAAAAATTACCAACAAATTTAATTATTTAATAATAATTAAAAATAAATTGAATTCATTTTTTGTACATAGAAAAATTGAAGCGTGAGTTTTAATAAATTAAAATATATATTTATAAATAATAAAGAATTAATATTATTTTATTTTAGAGACTTGTAAGTATGATTAAAAAAAATGACCGGTCAGAATTTGAAAATTTTGTAGACGATAACCACAATTTTTTGAGTCACGTTAAATTTTGGAAAAACACTGCAGCAACAGGAGGCCAAAGACTATTCGACATTTCTGTCAATGTAACAATGTTAACGTTAAGTATCCTGCTAATTATTTCGGAAACTGTCGACATTAAGAACAGCTACGACTTAATGAGTTCCGCTGCGCATATAAACCCAATTTGCTTCCACTTGAACGGGTTGCTCAAGTGGTGCTTCGGGTTGATTAAGCTGAATGATATCGAGGAAATTCTAGCCAAAATGAAACGTTGACACAGGCTTTGTTTGAACTACACCGACAGTGAAAAAGGTACTAGCTAAAATTAAAAAATTGAAAAGTATTTTAGTATTTTAGTATTTTTGAAACACATTTTTGTAGAAATTCATCGATATAATTTGAGAATGTTGGAGTACAAGCAAAATTTGATTAAGTTTGTGTACATCTGGCTGATCCTACTTGTCTACGGGGTCAATCAGTGGTGCCTGGACCCGATAATGAATGACCTGTATCACGATATGTACGACCAAAAGATGATAAATTCGAGCTTTAACAGACACTTACCCTACCCTGGACTGTTTCGTTGGCATGTTGATAATTTTTCAAAGTATGTAATGACTTTTGGTTTTCAGTATGTTAGCGCGATTGCCGCGGCTCTTGAAATAGCGGGTTATGATATTCTCAATGTAATTCTTTTGGTTAATGTGTACTACAATTTGGAGCATTTAAATGAAAGTTTGTTCAAAAATACGGACAATTTATCGATTGTCAGGTATAAATAAAAATATATATTTTATTTTGAATCGTTAAAAAAATTTTTGAACCAACACAATTTAATTCAAAATTTTTTCTGCTCAATTCAAAGCAACGAATTTCTTCAAAAAAAAATTTTTTTCTATTGAATTAAATTTATTTGTTCAAAAATTTAGGCAACGATTATTTTCAAAATTTTACAGGAATGAAGTTAATGTTCACAAAGCTAGGACGAAATTGAAGATGTACTTGATGCATCATCGAGAGATTTCTGAGTAAGGTTATACTTATGATTTATATTTTATAAATTTTATTAACCATTTTTTTGAACATTCAAATTATAGAGTGAATGATTTTTAGATTAATTGAAAAATTAAACAAAGTATCGAGCTATCCGATGTTCATACTTTGTTTGGACAGTACTATTGCATTGTGTCTAGTCTCTTTAGAAGCATCTGCGATGAAAATTGATGTAAATAATTTCACTTATCAATATTTGAAAATTTGATTTTTATTAATTCAAATAAACTGTTGAAATAAAATTTCACAGTCGAGTATTGAGTGCATTGAAGATTATCAATATGGGAATATATTGGATAGGAATTGCTTTGCAATTGTTTATTTTTACATTTCTAGCGTCTTCAATTGAAGAATTGGTTTGTCAAATTTTGAATTTACTTTCACTTATAACTTATAATTCATTAAAAATTAAAATTAAAAAATATACAAGTAATTTTGAATTTTTCAGGGGTTACAAACTGCAGATGCAATTTATTCTTGCAACTGGGAGCGATCTATAATCGAATATAGAGGCGAATTCACCGTCGAACACAAACGCGTAATAATCAAAATAAATCAATTAATAACTTTTAGTTTGATGCGCGCTCAAAAACTGATTGTTTTTATGGGAGGAAATGTTTACATTCTGTCTTTGCAAACCTTCAAAGCTGTTAGTTTTTTTTTTCTTCAAATTTTAACTCACACCACAATTAATTAAAAATTAATTTAATTAAAATTCCGCTTTAAAGCTCACAGGATTTTCTTTATCCAATGCCGTCGTACTGCGGCAACTTTCCAGTGAAACGTAAAAGTTACAGCGGTGAAATATAAAAAATTAAATTATTGTCAAAAAAAATTTTTTTTATAATTAATTTTTTCTGGATGATAGAAATTTCATAAAACATTAGCAGGAAATAGTTATTTTAATTATTAAATACTTTTGTTGTATTGATAAGAGATTATTGCATAAATTTCTTTGTTTTATACGTTCATTAATTTTTTTTCTATTTTTTACTAATGTTTTAGGTAAAAAATTGATAATACTGTCATTGATTATATAAATATTTTGCAACAGTAACTCACTAATGTCAGTATTCTTTCTTTAGATACTACTCGGTCTTCTGAGTCTTCTATAGCTCTATTTTTTTCAATTAAAAAAAATTTTTATAAATTTTAAAACTAGAAAAAATTTTTTTTAATTAATTAAAAAAAAATTATTAACGAAGAACGTCTTGCTGCTTAAGTACTGAAGAAGGAACTAAACGACTCTCTACACTGAAAATGTCTCAATAACAGTCTATAATTTTGTAATTTAGACTAATATCGGCAATTCGTGACGTCGCAATATTACCTTATAAAATATTCTGTTTGTACATTAATATGTGTCCCTCTATATCACACGCAACTCAATTCTTAGACCAGGGATTCCCCGATAAAGTGCCGTATTATTATATCATTATATTAAATCGTACTTATTATTATTATAAAGTTCGTAATGACTTTGAAAGTTTTGTAAAAAAGTCAAGTCAAAAATCGTTAGAACAAAGCTAGAGGTCTTTGACTTTTTAAAGTTGCACACTTTGTCAGTCTTGATGCAAAAGCCGAAATGGAATAATCTCAAAATGTCTTATACAAATGGAGGATCTGCAAATGTAAGTTTATAATTAATTAATTAATTGATAACAATTATTATTATCTGTTATTTTGCAGCGTGTAAGTATCGCATTTTATCGAGCTATATGTAGAAATAAATGACGTCATTTAAATGAAAAAAAATTGTATTTGTTCATTCATACGTAAGTATCAAGTACACGCAATTTTTTGTGTACATTGAAATTGTGTATGACGTAACGTACGTAATTGTCGAGTGTACATCTATCAGGAGTATATGTAAGATAAGATGTGAAATCGATAGTGCAAGTACTTACGGTACTTTTTTTGCTTTACTTAAGTGGTTACGAGAGAAGGTACTCTGGGCGTTGAACAAGAAAGTATATACGAAACCTCTTTTATAATCTCAATTGTACCAACAGAGTACGCGCTGATAAAAAAAATTGATTTAACAAAAAAAATTATTTGAGTCAAATTTTCAGTTCCAAAATTTTTTACATGATTTAAAATCAAGTTTTTGAGTCAAAATTGTTTCTATTAAATCAAATTTATTTTTTTATTAGTATAATAGTGTTGCAAAAATAAATTTTGTACATTTTAAAAAATTTTTGAATTTTTGAAACTAAATAAATTATTTTTGCACTAAAAAATAATTGTTATTTTTTTTTTTTTTTTTTTTTTTTTAGATCAAACATTTAAAAATTTTATAGGTTCAAAATTAGGTTGGACAAACAACCGAATGGACTTTGAAGATTTTATTGATAGTATTTTCAATGCGATTACCTATTCAAAATTTTGGAAAAAAAATTCCTTATCTCTTGACAAAGCTATAGTAAACACTGCACTGAATGTAACATTGCTGGCTTTAATCGTGCTGCTCTGTGCTTCGGAAGCAATTGGAACCAAAGACACTGACAACCTTACGAGTTTTGGAGTTTGTGTGTGCCAATTTTTGTTCCACTCTGCTGGATTGTGCAAGTGGGTGATTATAATTCTGAAATCAGACGATGTTAAAGATATTCTCATAAGAATCAAACGCTGTCATGAAATTTGCCTAAGTTACAACAAAACTCAAAAAGGTATTCTTATTTTAATTACAATTTTTGATCAATGATTGCTTTATTAATTTTCCGATGTATCGTTGTAGAATTTTTTGAATACAGCCGGAGAATTGAAAAGTTTAAGAACGACATGATAATGTTTGCTAAACTTTGGTCTCTTCTTTGTATCTGTGGAACAATTGAGTGGTGTTTGAATCCTCTTATTTATGATTGCTACAACATTTATATTTTGAAAATTCCAACTACTAATTACACACGAAGCTTGCCTTTTGAAGCATTTATCCCGTGGAAAGTTGACAGCAATAAAAAATATATTTTTACATTTGCTTTTCAATTTATTAGCGGAATTGCCGCGTCTACTGGAATGGTCATTAGCGATGTCTTGAATGTTATTTTTTTAGCTAACATATCGCTCAATCTTGAATTTTTGAACATTACTTTGGTTAAAGAAAATGAAAATTTTGCTATTTTGAGGTAAATAAACCTAAAATCAATTTTTTTTTTTTTAATACTGAAAAATATACAATATGGCATTTCAGATTTTCTGACAGTGATACGGCAATAAAAAAATTTAGAAGTAAATTACGGACTTGCTTAATTCATCACCGAGAAATTTTAAAGTATTATAAATTTTTTCTACTCTTTCAAATTTAAAAAATTTTATTTAAAATACAATTTTCAGGTTCGTCGATCAATTGAATAATTTATCCAGCGAATCAGTGTTCATCTTATGCTTCACCACTACTGTAGCATTGTGTTTAATTTCGTTTGTAGTTGCAATGTTTAAAATTAAAGTAATTAAATTTTTTCTCTTTTTATCTATGAAAAAATTTTTTAATATGGCCTATACTATAAAAATTTGCCATATAAAGCAATATTTGAGCCCATATAAGTCTATATTTAGCTTTAAATGACTTGATATGCCCGAATAAATTTTTTTATTAAAAATTAGTGTTGAAAATATCCGACAGGTGGCGCATGGTCGCTAAATCTTCTCAATATAAGAGAGTTAGGTTCAAAATATATAAGTTGTAAAATAAAAATCATTTTTTGACTTTTTAGAAGAGGTTAATTAATTTTTGATTGATATAAAACGATAATTGGCTTATAAATTAAAGAAAATAATTTTTTTTTCTGACAAATGGCCATATCAAAAAATTTTTCATGAATTAAAAATCAATTTTTGTAATAAATGATTTATAAAAATTAAAAATTACAGCCAACTATAGAATGTGTCGTGCGATTAACAAGTATAATAGAATTTTGGTTTGGAGTAACCGTGGACTTATTTTTATTTTCATTCCTCGCAACAAAAATCGAAGAACGGGTGAATGTTTATTAACAACAAACATTTAATTTTGTACCTTCGTACTTAATTCTCCTTTTTGATCAAAAAAGGGACTGACAACTGCAGATGCGATTTATGCGTGCAATTGGGAGCAATTGATGACCAACTACGATGGCGAATTCACTGGTGATCATCGTCAAACGATCCTCGATATTAATCAAATGATCAACTTCAGCTTGATGCGAGCTCAAAAACCAATTACTTTCCAGGGAGGACTTTTTTATATTCTTTCTCTAGAAACATTCAAAGCTGTAAGTCTTTTATCAATTAATATTGATCATTTTGATGAAAAAAATTTTGGATTTTATTTTTTCAGCTGTCGGGATTTTCGTTGTCAAACGCTGTAGTGCTACGACAACTTTCTGAAGAAACATAGAATTTATTTATTAACACAAATGTATTAAATAAAAATTATTTATCAAGCTGTATTAATTTTGATAAATTAATTCAATTGCTTTTGGTTGATAATTTTGAATTTTATTTTTTTTTAGCATCAAAAATCAATCAGTCAAAAATATTTTTAATGATAAAAACAATCAAATAATTTATTTTATATAATACTTTTATTAAAAACACAAACTTACCAGCGAGCGCCTTCCGCAACTTTCCTCCTCGTATATATTAATTCCTATTCCACGTTTCATATTTGCATTTTTTATTTTTTCCTTTATGTACACTCAACACTCGATAAATTTATTTAAATCCTCATAAATTTTTTTTTTTCATCTGAAACAATTATATAATAATTATTTAATGTTATCTTACTATTACACAACATCAAAAATCTTGATAAAATAATTGCGTAAAAATATACAAAGATATTCTGATGAAAGTAACTGAAGCTTTGACTACATTTTTAGTGATAGAAAATTTCCAGCTGTCATATTTCTATTTTTACCAATAATAATATTCCCCTCACAAGAAACTTTGTAGCGAATAATATTTAATTTTTGCCGTCAGAAAATGACTCTATCATTACGCCGTACAAACTTCCCCATAAATTACAGTATTACTCTATTATTCAGAAGTTTTCGATTAAATTGGTTTCAGTATTAACTTAACTTAACGCTTGACTATTAAATAATAAGACCCTTCGATCGGACAATGAAACTGTCTAGAAGTCTTCAACTTATTAAATTATACCTTTACTTATTCTTATTATAATATCAGAGTAAAACTTTTGCAGAGTTTCGACTTACAAGGAGTCATTTTTACAAATTTTTTCATGGGTTGGTGAATTCTCAAGGTTGTACACTCTGTCAGTCTTGTTACAGCCACTCACGAATAATCTTCAAATTCAAAATTAAAATTTGTTAAGTTATTTACAATTTTTTAAATAAAATTTAATATTTTTATTAAAAAAAATATTTGTTTTTTAATTATTAATTTTTATTATTATTATTATTATTATTATTATTATTATTATTATTATTATTATTATTATTATTATTATCATTATTGTTGTTGTAATTTTACCCCTGTGAAAAAAAAAAGTTCAATTGCTAAGTACACGCAACAGTTGTAAGTGTACAGAGAATTTCAAACGTGTATGACGTAATGTACGTAATTGTCGAGTGTACATTTATCAGGAGTATATGTACGACAAGGCACGAAATCGGTAGTGCAAGTACTTACGGTACTTTTCTTATTTTATTACTTACATGTATACAGAAGGAGGTACGATGAATAAAAAGGGAAGAAAAAATTTTACACTCGCGAAAAATAAATAATACACTTTTTAGATTCGAAAATGAATTGGAAAAATTCTTCGCTAGATTATGAGCAATTTATAGACAATATTTTGAACGCTATTGGTCATATAAAATTTTGGAAAAAAAATTCTACTTTATCAAGGACTAAAAACTTGATAAATATTTTTCTGAATATTATTTTATTGACTTTGAGCTCTTTGCTTGTCATTTCCGAGACAATTGCAATAAAAAACAGCTATGACTTGACGAGTTTTGCAGCTAATTTGAACCCGGTTTTATTTCATTCAATTGGATTGTTCAAATGGATCTTCATGATCATCAAAATGAACGACATTGAGGACATTCTTGTGAGGATGAAGCGTTGTCACAGGATTTGTCTCACCTACAACGAAACGGAAAAAGGTAGAATTAAAATATTTCAACAGGTTATGGGCCGGTTTTTTTTATAAAATTATTTTGAATTGTAGACTTTTATCAGTACATCACCAAACTGATGAATTACAAGGACAAAATGATGAAATTTACGAGAATATGGTTCTTTATTTGTCTCTCTGGAGTCGTTCAGTGGTGCTTGAACCCCGTCGTTTATGATTATTACAATATTCATATCGTAAAAGTGACTGATGAAAATTACACAAGAAACTTGCCCTATCCGGGAACTTATCCGTGGATCATTGACAGTAATTACAAATACATTTTGACTTTTGTTTTTCAGCTCACCAGCGCACTGACTACGTCTATTGAAATGGCGACTAGCGATATATTAAATGTTATTTTTTTGGTTAATATATCGCTCAATCTTCAGCTTTTGAATGAGAGTTTGGTCAAAGAGAAAGATAATTTAATTATTTTGAGGTAATAGATCCAAATTTTGGACTGCAATCACCTCTCATTTCAAAATACAGCTACTGTAATTTTTTTTTTTAATTTTTACTTTTTTTATTACTCCAAAAATAAATTTTTTGATTATTTATTTTCTGTAAAAAAAAAATTTTTTATTTATTTAGAGTAGAAAAAATTAAAAAAAAAAATTAGTTGCAGTATTTTAAACTGGAAAAAATCGTAATAATAATAATAATAATAACAAAAATTTGACATTTTCTTAGATCCGCTAATCGTGAATTACCAGCCCAAAAATTCAAAAAAAAATTAAGAAACTGTTTGCTGCATCACCGAGAAATTTTATTGTGTGTTATTTTAATAAAAAAAAATTTTTTAATAACTTTGACCAAATTTTTACCAAATTTTCAGATTCGTCAGCAAATTTAAAATCGTATCCAGTTACTCAGTTTTTTTACTGTGCTTCGACAGTACAGTGGCTCTTTGTTTGATTTCTTTGGAAGTTTCAATGATTGAAATTAATGTAAAAAATTACTGTAAAAAAAACAATAAATTACGCGAAAGATTCACAAAAAATTTTTAAAAATAAACACAGTCTAATTATTATAGTCTAGCATTGAATGCATAATGAAATTAATGAGCATGGCGGAATACTGGTCAGGAGTCACCGTCGAACTGTTCTTATTTTCGTTTCTAGCGACAAGAATTGAAGAACTAGTGAGTTTTTTTTTTTTTTTCTCTTAAATTTTGAACATTGTCAAAAAAATAAAAATTCTAGGGATTAAAAACTGCAGACGCGATCTACGCCTGCAATTGGGAACAGCCGATGGTTAACTACCAAGCCGAATTCAGAGGCGAACACCGACGAACGACAATCCAAATAAATCAGATGATAAAATTTGGGGTAATGTGCGCTCAAAAACCAATTATCTTCAATGGGGGGTTGTTTTACATTCTGTCGGTTCAAACATTTAAGGCTGTAAGTCTTAATTTGGTTTAATTATTTTGAAACTTCAATTCAATTTATTTTTTCAGCTCATGGGATTTTCTATGTCGAATGCTGTTATGTTACGACAACTCTCCGGTGAAACATAGAATTATTTTTAATTAAATAAATAAATAAATAAAGAAAATTTTTAATCTGTATTCTTAAAAATAATTTAATTTTTTAACTTACCTTATTTTTATTAATCTTGATGGTACAAATTAATTTTAGGAGCGCAGTAGCCTAGCGGGTTCGGCCCTTGCTTACCAAAGTATTGGACCGGGTTCAAATCTGGCGTACACCAATTAATATTTAAGTGTATTATTAAATAGTACTAAACCTTAGTAGTTTATGCGGCTTTAAAAAATTAAAAAAAAAAATTAATTTTTCAACCAAAAAAAAAAAAAATCTGTTTTAATCTGGAACAAATTAATTAACTTGTAGTGTATAATAATTAATTTTAATATTAATGTTTTTAATTAATACTCGATACTTGAAGAAACGAGACCTGCTCTTCAAATGTGATGAGCTAAAAGTGAGTACATTCATTATTGCACCTGCTGAAATCACAGAGGGTGTATCGCGGAAGTAAAATTCACTGTTATTAACAGTAATAGTCTTCTTTGATATCTGAAAATTACAGTATCATTATGTTACACATAAATTCTCCGGTAATAACTTTAAACACTTTAAGTAATAGATGTAATAGAAGCTTCGATTTCGATCGGTCAATTTAAACATCTCTAACATGCAATTGTAATATCAAAGGAATACTTTAAACTCATTATCATAATATGAGAGGTAATTGTCTTTCCCAGGGGTCGCGGCTTTACAAAATTACACTTTGACAGTTTCTCTTCGACCATGAAAGATAAAACATTCAAAATTTGAAAAAAAAGTAATAATATTTTTCGTATAAATTCAATTAATTTTATGGACGAAAAGTGAGTACTTTTATCTCGTAAAATTAATAATATTAATGCAAAATTAAGTAATGTAATTTTATATTTGTCTACTACAGATGTTGAACAGAGTGAATCAAAACGATGATTTTAATGTACTTGTAACACGTATTTTAATTTATTTAAATCGTGTTAAATTTTGGGACAAGAATTCTTTCGAAATATCATTTAAAAAACTATTAAATATTTGTTTTAATGTTAGTTTGATTACTCTAAGCTTCTTTCTGATACTGTCAATAGTTGTCGACATTAAAAACAGTCATGACTTATCAAGCTTCGCTAAATTGGATCCACTTTGCTTTCATTTAATTGGATTTTCCAAGTGGATCACCGGGTTGTTTCATTTAAATGAGATCAAGGACTTAGTTTTGAGGATGAAACGCTGTCATAAGCTTTGTTTGAATTACAATGAAAGTGAAACGGGTATGCTTCAAAAATATTAACTCATACGTTGAAAAAAAAAAATTAATTTGATTAAAAAATAAAAATATTTGACCAAGAAAATTATTTTAAAGAAATTTAGTTTTTAAAATCAAGGCAAAATTAAGTAAAATTTATTTAAAGCTTTTTTATTTATTAAATTATAACTAAAAATTATTTTTGTTAAATTGCACTTGTAGTTTGTCAAGTTTTTTACAAATTAAATTTTTTTTTTTTTAATTTTTTTGATAAAAAAAATTTTTTCAATGTCGGCTAACTTAATTTTCATTTTTTCATTAAATTTTAAAAAATAATTTTCTGGGTTCAAAAATTAATTGTTTTTTCCAGTGTATGATTTTTTTATTATTATTGTAGACTATCAGCAATACAATACAAAAATAATAAAGTTTAATAATTACATAAAGAAATTTACATACTTATGGCTGCTTATTTGCATCGGAGGAATGATCCAGTGGTGTTTCAATCCAATAATCCAAGATTTTTTCCTCGAAATTTTCGAAGAAAAAAAAATAAATTCTACTAGCTCAAGAACTTTGCCATTTCCGGGAGAATTTCCGTGGATAATTGACAGCACTTTAAAATATATTTTGACATTTACTTTTCAGTTTTTCAGTTCGCTTTCAACCGCTTTTGAATTGGCGATTTTTGACGTGCTGAATGTCATTCTTTTGGCGAACGTCTGCTTTAATTTCCAACATTTGAACGAAATTTTGGCGAAAAATCACGCGGATATCATGATCATGAGGTATAAAAAAGAAATACTGAATTTATCCATCCATTAAAAAAAAAAAATGTTAACTTTCAGATTTTCTAGCGACGACAAATCGACTTTGAAGTTCAAAAGTAAGCTGAAAAATTGCATTGTTCATCATCAAGAAGTTTTGATGTATGTCTAAGGCTTGAAAAAAAAATCATGAATAAAAATAAAAACTTTTGTAAATAATTTTTAGATTTATTGCAAAACTAAAAGATGTTTTCAGCTATCCGATGTTCATAGTTTGCTTAGACAGCACAATTGCATTGTGTTTGGTGTCTTTTGAAGCTTCAACAATTAAAATTAATGTAAATATTCAAATTTTGATTCGGCTACACACTGGTAGAAGGATTTATTAACTATTAATAAATATTAAGACAATTATTTAATTTATTAAATTTTAATAAATAATTTATTGACTGTTAATAAATATTAATTAAATCTTATGATGTTAAAGAATAATTTATTAACAGTTAATAAAGCTTATTAAATATAAACAAATCCTTCTATCAGTGCACTGAGAAAAATAATGACAGAAGTATTTTTTTTCTCAGTGTTAAGCGCTCTTATTTTAAACGAATAGTAAAAATTTATTGAATAAATTAAACCAGTCAAGTGTGGAAAGCATCACTAAATTAATAAATATGGTGCAATACTGGATAGGTATAGTCACTGAATTATTTATTTATTGTTTTCTTGCCACGAAAATTGAAGACCTGGTAAGTATCATTTTCTAAAAATCAACTAAATAATTAAAAAAAAAAAAAAATCTCGGCAGGGTTTGAAAACAGCGGATGCAATTTATGTGTGCAATTGGGAACAATCTATGGTAAATTATCGTGACAACTTTACAGGAGAACACAGAGATGAAATTTTGGAAATTAACCAAATGGTGAAGTTCAGTATCATGCGTGCTCAAAAGCCTATTATCATCAACGGAGGACTGTTTTACGTTTTGTCTCTGCAAACTTTCAAAGCCGTAAGTTTGAAAGTTTGAAAATAAAATTATTTTTAAAAGCTTAATTAATTTTTTTTGACAGCTCGTAGGACTTTCTTTGTCCAATGCAATTGTTCTCCGTCAACTTGCTGAAGAAACATGAAATAATTTTGCAAATTCCTGGAAATTCGTCGTGAAAATTTAATTTTAATTATTAATCATTTTTTTTTTTTTTTTTTTTTATTATATATTTTATTGACAAAATATAAATCGATAAAAATATAAGTATAATTTTGCTATTTACCTTGAAAAATATGCCGAGCAAAAAATTAATTGATTTTGAAGGTAAATAAATAACAAGTTAGTAAATAAATTAATAAGTCTGCGACTTTCTATCGTTAGTATCCAATATATGCTCTCATATATCCTTTACAAACTGTTCTGAGATATTAATTTAAGTGTAATTTTTTTTTTTTTTAATTTTAAATTGTAATTATTGGTAATTTAATTTCAGTCAAAAAATTTTTAAGTATTTTTAAAAATAATTTTTTTAAAAAACTTTTTGTTTTAAAAATTAAGTAAAATATGAATGAAATCGAACTATGTAACTTGCACATATTTGTAATTCTTGAGTACTTAGTTTTTTGGAAAAGAGTCGAGTCTTCGTTGCGAGAAAAATTAGCAATTTTTAGTGGGCTGATAGTCGTGTTAGTTGCAAATTTGTGGATTATAATCGGAGAAACTGTTGCGATTAAAGACTGCAAAGATTTGACAGAACTTGTCAAACAAATCAACCCCATTTGTTTTCATACTATAGGATTATTCAAATGTATCTGCATATTTACGAATATTGATGGCATTAATGAGCTGATTAGTCAAAGTTTGTGCTGCGACCGACTGCTCTTGAAATTAAGTCAAAGAAAAACAGGTAATTTGGACGAAAAATTGTTTAAAAATTAAATTGGGTTTAAAAATAAATTTTTGTTGTAGAAGTTGATGAATACAAAAAAATCATGATGAATTTTTCCCGGCAAATAAAAAAACTTTCATACACTTGGCTGTTTTTTCTGATGTCGACAATGTTTGAGTGGTTTGTGGTCCCACTGTTTCACCTCATTTACATTCTGGCGTATCAAAAAGACCAAATTAGTCCATCTTTATTCGAAGATCATAAAATAACAACGATTTCACTGCCGTGGAAAATTAACAATTTGTTAAAATATTTTTTGACTTTTGGGTTTCATCTAACCAACGGAGTTTTTTCCACTTTGGAACTTTGGTTTAGCGACATACTGCATATCTTTTTCTTGATTAACATCTGCGTCAATTTAAAATACTTCAACAGGATGATGAAGAAGAAGAAATTTCCAATTGAAAATTTAAAAGAATTTTTAATAATTCACCGAGAAAATTTTGAGTAAGACAATTTAGAATTTTTCTATTATTTTTTATAAATTTAAAAATTTGATTTTTTATTAATTAAATAATTATGTTTTAGACTTGCTGAAAAAATTAAAGTGGTTTTCAGTAATTTATTGCTCATTACTTGTCTCGAATGTATGACTGCTTTGTGCCTGGTATCCGTTGAAACATCAACATTTAAAGTTAATGTAAGATAATGCAAGAATATTTAATATTTAATTAGACTATTAATTTATTTATTTTGTTGCTATTTAGTTGAGCTTTCAGTCAATTCTCAAGTTAATCAGCCTTGTGAAGTACTGGGTTGGTACATCCATTGAATTATTCATTTTCTGTTACTTGGCGACAGTAATTGACACACTGGTAACATAATTAAATTAATAAATAAAAATTCAATTTAATTAAACTTTCCAATTTTTTTTTCTATTCGAAATATCTTAACTTTAATTAAATTTAATTAATTTTTAAATAAATTTAGACTTACCCAGAAAGATTAAATCAATAACAAAGATTAAATGTTAAATTTACATATAAAAGTGTTAAATATTTAACAAAAAAATTTTTAACACAAAATTGTACAATATAAAAAATAAGATAAAATTATTGAATTTTATTATAGAGCACACAATCTGTTGAAGCAATTTACGATTGCAATTGGGAAGAATTAGTTTACAATAAAAGTTTCAATAAAAATCGACGAAAAGAAATTATAAAAAAAGGAAAAATGATAAAATTTATGTTAATGCGTTCGCAAAAACACATTATCATGACCGGAAGATCAATTTGCGTTTTTTCCGTGCAATTATTTGAAACCGTAAGTTTTTATCCGCAATTCAATTTAATTTCTTCTTTTTTTTTATCACAAAAAAATTTTTTTAGATCGTTAAATTCTCATTAGCCAACGCGCTGATAGTTCGTCGCTTCGCTATGAAAAGTTGAGTAAATAATTTTTAATTAAGTAAAAGATTATTTCATCAAAAGATAAAAGTGATGAGAGGAGAGTGAATAAGGACACACATGAACTGATAGAGAAGTGGGGATCAGAGAAAGTGAACAGTGGACCCCAACGACAACCGTATAAGGAGCGCGCGTAAATATCAGGAGAGTATCCGCTTGTGGAGCATTGCTGGATGCTCCACTTGCCTCATGCTTATTTGATGATACTACCACGTGTTTCGACGAGGTCTTAGTCATAAATCACTAAGTAAGCTAGCGGATAATATCTACTAGACCATGAGTGCCTAGTATCAATAAGTTTTGTTTGACTTGCACGTGGCGGGCTGCCTTGTATTAATTCTTGTTTTATCATTCAATTATTAGTCAATAAAAATAGTAGTCATATTTGCGCTGTACATTTACAGTTATTTAAATTATTTTTTTTACTTATTAGAGTTGTAATTTTTTTTTTTTTTTTTTTTTTTTTATTTTAATAATAAAAATTTAATGTTTAAAAATTTGGAAGAATTTTTTTAATAGAAAATTTATTAATAAAATATTGAAAAAAAATTTATTTGTAAAATATTTTATCAAATATTTAAAAATTTTAAAGAATTTTTTTAATACAAAATTTATAAATAAAATATTAAAAAAATTTATTTGTAAAATATTTTAATAAATTTATTAATAAAATATTTAAAAAATTTATAAATAAAAAAAAAATTAATCAATTTCAATTAATAAAAAAAAATCAATTTTAATTTAATCGTAAATTTTTAATTGATAATTTAAATTTTAAAAAAAGAATGAAAAAACTGGATAAATTTAAGATTTTAATAAACAATTAAAAAATAAAAAAAATAATTAAAGTTTTGTTTGGTAATAATTAAAATTTTCTGATAAAAAATAAAAGATTCTTAACAATTAGAAAGAAAAAAAAAAAAAAAAAAAAAAACATTGACCGCCATCTAATAATAAAGTTATGATTTCTACTGCCATATGTACGCCTGATAAAGAATTCATGAAATACGGAGTCCTTGTGGAGGCTTCATGTTCCTTATCTATTATATGTACGCAAATGTATCTGACATTAGATAAAATGTAATGTCAAATAAAGGGAACTTATTTAATAGGAAAAATATGTAATCGGCCAATCAAAATAACTATTAACTGTAGTATTTAAGCGTATTGACATTAGCTGAGACTCCTCACCTGCCCATCAAAAGACGTAAAGCCATCCACCCCGGCTAACCGAGTATCAGGAGAACATACATCCAAGGAGCTAAGCTAGGCAATAGGCGACCCGCCATTTTTTCGGTGTTACTTACTTTTACTCATGTCATCCTATAATGTATTCGACGAAATGTGGACGCCTTTCGAGAACATTTTTTTGTTATCATTTTAATGATTATTTATGTCACATTAAAATAAAAAAAAAAAAAAAAACATCTGACAATTAAAAAAAATTTTTTTTAATAAATTAGATGTAGAAAAATATTTTTAAAAAATTGACATTGACAATTTTTTAAATTAAAATTTTTATTTGTTTAAAAAATTATGAAAATAATCAACTCGCTATAAATTTAAGTTTTTAATTTTTTTTGTTGATAATAAAATAATCATTTTTATTTTAATTATTTTCTTAATTAGTAAGTTTATGTAAAAAATAATTTTATTTGTTTAATTTCAATTTTTTGACTCTAAAGAATAAAACTAAATTATTTAATACTTTTTATTTATATTTAATTTAAAGTTTTGAGGGTCTTGCAAAAAAAAAAAAAATATCTAATAAAATACAATTTTATTTTAATTAATAATATACATATATACACTTTATAAATATTTCAAATTTAAATGGCACACTATTATAATTTTAATTAATTATTTAAATTTAAATTTTGATAATCTAACTTTAAATTCTAGAAAAAGTATTCGAATATTTTGCTGATACCATGAAAGATTATAGTTGAAGTGATTTTTCCAGTTTTTATCCAAGAAATTCTTGTAAAACACCGACATTTCATCAGCTGTTATTGATTTGTTTCCAGTAGCTTCTAATTCTTTTTGAAATTCCTTCCTTTCCTGAAAATAAAAACAAAATTTAAAAACTAGTTTTTTAACATTTCTAAATGTCAATTATTTTTAAAAATTTTTTTGGTTATAATTTATTTGTTACAAAAATTCTTAAAATTATCAATTATCTGCTAAGTTAATTTTCATATAAATTATAACAAAAAAAAATTATTTAAAAAATAGACTTGTAGAAATTTTAATAAATTAAAAATGCAATTTTTTAGAACAAATTTTTTTGTTAAAGAAAATAAAAAAACTGTCAAGTGACAGCTAACTTTAATGTTATAAATAAAATTAAATAATGATCAGCTGTCAGCTAATTTCAGTATCACAAAAACTGAATAAAATAACATACCTTGATAAACTTGGAATTATGATCAAACCAAAATTTTTTATTCCAACTCTGTGTAGCTTCTCTAGCTTCACGATACTCTTTTTCTAATTTAGTTTCATTAGATGGTTTAACAAAAATAATCGGCCGTAAATTAGAAACTTCATCCGGCGGTCCAATAATGTCTCTTTCTTGCGATTCATTTTTTAGGTTAGAAGTTTGCTCCTAAATAATCAGCAATTAAAACCTTTACTTTATAATAATTAAATAAATATTTCGTAAATATTACTTTTACCAATAAATTTCTTCGTTTGTTGTCATAAAAATAATTCAATTTTTGATAAGTACATAATTTTCTCACGTTTATAAATTTTACACACTTCATTATCAACTATTAGTTCTACGCGCAGTTAAATAAGTTACGCGCATGCGCATGCGCACATTCGAAATTAAAATTAGCTATAAATTATTTTCAATTATTAAAAAAAAAAATTAATTAGGGATTTAAAAAATAAATCAATAATAAAATATTTATCGTAAAATTGTTTTAATATTATAATATATATAATATTTTATTCCTAAACAATTTTTTAGTATTTTTATTTTACTATAAATCAAAATTTCGCTAAACTTTGATTACATAAAAAAATAATTACTAAAATCAAATAAATCAAAATTTTTGAGCCTTCAATTTATGAGAATTTTTCCAAAAAATCAAACAATCACCGGAGTTATTAATTTAAATTTTAGTCAACAAAAAATGTGTCAAGAAAATTAATTTAAAGTTGCAAAAAATTTTAATATTTAACAGACAAAAAAAAATAATTAATTATATTCGTCATTAAAATTTATGGAGTTTGAGTAAAGATCTAATGCAATGTATTAAATATTATAAATAACATAAATTAAATTATTATATAATATATTGACGGTACTTTGATAAATTTTCTTACCTTACATGTATTTTAAATAAGAAATAAAAATTTTTATCAAAGTACCGTCGGTATAATACATTGCTTGTAATTTTACGACTAGAATTTATCGTAATAACATTCCATAAATTGATTGTACACGATAGTAAATGTCTCCTTAAAAATCACGCTATAAACAATATAATAATCTAAAAATCTTAAACTACTAAAAAAGATATTAAACAAAAAATTTATATTTTTAAATTAATTTAACGATTTAATGTAAGCTGCGTCGAATAGCTCGAGTTCGTTGGCGAGATAATTCGCTTTGTTTCGTAAAACTTTAGCATTTGTTACTGCAGTTTCGAGGGACCTCAAAGTTTCTGTGATTTTTTGTAATTCTGAGTTCATTTCCGTGTTAGATTCATCGACCAAGTGGCACAAGCGAGCAAACGTACTCGATAATTCTCTGTAAAAAAAAAAAAAAAATTTTTTTTAAGTCTCTCTCTCTCTCTCTCTCAAAAATAAAATTAATTATTTGATAAAATAAAAAATTTTACTGTTGAACTTGATGACTGCAATTCGCAGAAGTGAGGTCGACAATCAATCTCAATTTTTTGGTAGCGTGAGCAACATATTGGCGCTTAAATTCACGCTCCTTGGCTCTGTTTGTCCATGTAAGTCGCTCGTAAAGATACAAAGATCCGTAAATAGCTCCAGTGACTGCTATTAATCTCCAGCCGACTGTTTTTAACATCTGAAATATATTTAATAATTTTTTTTAAGAATAAAAATTTTGAATTTTTATTAATTAATTAAACACTTACAAATCCAGCGATTATTAATCCTCCCATCGTTCCTTGAGACACTATAGACGAAATAGCGACTCGAGATGCTAGTGACCAGTCGTCATTACGAGATGAGAAATTAATAGGATTCGTTATATATTTTATTGAGTCTACACTGTCAGTTGGTGATGTTATTGATGGTGGAATCTGTTGATAAATAAATTTTAATTATTCATATAAATTGTGATGAAAAATTTTTTTTAATATAATTTTTAGTTCCAATTTAATCACAAAAAAAAAAAATAATTAATTATTATTAAATTAAGATACTAAAATTGACAAACATGTTACAATTAAAAAAAATTTTTTAACAAGTAAATAATAGCAAAAAAAATTATATCTCTGTAAGTTCTAAAAAATGATAAATGCAATTTTTTAAAAATAATTTTCGAGGTCTAATTTATATTTAAAAAAAAAAAAAATTATCAAGTGTCTGCTAATTTCAGTGTCATAATAATTTAATTTCTTTTTTTATTAAAAAAAATAATTTAATTTTGATTATTTATGTTACAATAATAACTTACATCTTGAGGATAATTAGCAATAGCTAATTTATTTCCTTGCTTTCCATAAAAACGATTAATCATCGCAGTAATACCCCACGAAAATCTAAACTCAAGATCTTCGTGAAAATCTGCACAAAGATTCTCGCAATTAAGACGGTACAAAACTTCGAATGGTTCTCTTCTAGGTAAAATATTCAAACATAATTGCTGTTTATTTTCCGGAAGTAAACAGGCCATTCGACTGGTCATTTCACGCTGAGAAGACTCCATATTAGAGGCTAGTACCGAACTCAGTTGAGCCCTCAAATTAGATCCTGCAAAATAATATTAATTTATTTAAAAAAAAAAATTTTTTTATTACATAAAATTGAAATTTAATTCTTACCCAATCCACTCTCGATATAAGAATGAAGCTCGCGTTTGTAAACATTCAAAACAAGTGGCTCTGCGTGGAAACGCACGTTAAAGTCATTTACCAAAGATGACAGACGCCGTATTTCAGCGTTCAAAGCTTTAGATACACGTTGCTCAACATCCTCAACGACTCTGTGAATTTTTTCCTTCATCTCTTTCGTTACTAATCCTAATTGGTCTTCAGTGTAATTAAGTTTATCGTTTACTTCTTTTTGAATTGCTAATTGTTCGATACGAATTCTTTGAGCGCGATTCAGCACTTCATCCAACGTCTGACGGATTTCTCTGTTAAAAACAAAAATTTCAATTATTTAAGCCCTTGTTAATTAATTTATTTAATAATTAATCAATCTTACGTCGCAATATGTTTGCCTCTTTGTGAATGTTGTTCAAACTTAGTTTTTACCGCAGACTTAGAAATACATTCTTCGAATTTTCTTTCGAAATCCTGGAACTCAAAATACCGATTTTGGAAACCTTGCTGGACTATCGCACCGCCTATAAGTACAACAAATTTTTTAATAATTTTAGAAAATACTCTATCTTAAATAAAAATACTTACTGTGAGCAGGGTTCCCAAGTTGTTCCTGCATACGCGCCTGAAGAGTTTCCTTAGCAGAGATAAAGAAAATTCGGTCTTCAGCATCTTTCGATGAATAAACTTTGAGTTCGCGTGCCAAAAACTCAACAGCTCGCTCCTGGTGTTGTGCTCTCACCTAAAATAAAAAAAAAATATTTACAATTATTTTTCACTGTCACAAGACTCACAATTATTTATTTTATCTATTATTATAAACTATATAATTAATTATTTAATTATATAGTTTATAATTATATAAAGCATATCTTTGAAGCTATTAAAAATAAACAGCCTAATTTTTTAATAAAAATTTCACAAAGCGGTTAAATAAAAATTGAATTAAGATTGAAATGTATCATGCTTTTTTATGACAGTGCTTTTTTAATTTTTGTGCTTCAAAAAACTATTGCTCCTTCAGAACTTACTTCTTTTTGTTCATTGGCCAGCTAAGACAATTAGAAATAACGCAATCTTTACTACACTTTAGCATTACTGTTTACTTTTCAATTTTATACTTTTTTATTTTTTTTTTTAAATTATTATTATTCCTTACGATCATACCAAAGTGTAATTAAATTAAATTAAAAAAATTATACTCACTTCCTCAAGAAATTCCGGTTCAGACGCAGATGCATCCCATCGATTGTTCAGAATAAAAATGTTTGGTTTTGATAATTTCGTCGAAACTTTGTGGAAAAAATTTTTTTCCTAAAAATTAAAAAAAAAATAATTAACAATTTTTTAAAAATATTTTTTTTTATAATTAAAACACTTACAGTGACCATCAACGTCGACTCGGCGTTAGCAACCAAAACAAACACATCAGCATCTAAGCAGTGTTTATCGATCCACTCATCGAGGTTCGGTGTAACATCGACTCCAGGACTGTCGACAAATACAACGTCATCTCGCAGAAGAAGGCACTTTTCTTTTGGCCAGAATATCCGCACCAGGTTGCTCTCACACAATTTTTCTTTACAGAGTGCATGGCCTAGCTGACCAACTGACTCGACGGACTGTTTTTTGTTGGAACCTTCAGTCATTAAATATGACTCGCCATTTTCAGAGCCTTCTACTTGCAGGAAACAATTGGTCGTGTGTCCAATACCACTCGGCAAAATTTTGTCTCTTAACATCGCATTTATTACAGTACTTTTTCCATTACTCGTTCTGTAGAAAATAATAAATAATTAATATTCAACAAAAATTTTTAATTAGAAAGAAAAAATAATAATAATAATAATAATAATAATAATAAAATATTTACCGTCCAAAAAATGCTACTTTCATGTGATCTCGCTTAAGAACATCTCGTATTCCATGAACTCTGTCGATATAACTTTGAATATTTTCAACCTCTTCTGCATTAATGACATTACGATCATTTTGAAGTGCTAAAAAAAATTAAATGATTTAATTAATAAAATAAATCAAGTTAAAAAATCTTTTTTTTTTTTTTTTAATTCAATAATAATAATAATAATAATAATAAACTTACTTTGCATAAAATCCACAGTTTCTTTAACATAAACTTCTATTTCCCCAAAAATGTCATTAATTTTTTTCTTAGCTTTGACGAAAATCTGAAGAGGAGAATTATCAGTTCTGATATCATTAACACGAAGCTGGCTGTCTCCTCCAATCATCGAGACTGTTCGATTGATGTAGGCAGCCATTTATATATTTTAAATAAATTTCAATATCGCTAAAGATGAGCTAATGGTGATAGTAGTGCGTTACAATTCAGGCAGAGTACTGATACCGTGCAGACAGCATGCGGGACCAACTGAAACCAAACAATAAATAATAAATAAGCAGTGTACATTTATTATATACAAAATACAATATTTTATATCAATAATACTAGTGATTAAGCTGATGGATGATAAGAGGAAAAATTAAGGAGACAAGCGACTTTAAATAATTTACATTGACAATTTAATTTTTATGAGTTTTAAATCTATGGCTACTTTTTTACTTATTACATAAATAAAAAATTGTTTTGTAAATACTGCTACTTATAGATCTCAATAAATAAATAAATAATTAAATTAATCAATAACAATAATAATAATTAAAAAATAATAAAATAATAATTATGTGCGTATGTAGTTTTTTAAACACGTACAAAGCAAGAAATAACACCTGCTTGTTAGAAGATTCATTTTTGTTATCATTATCCTGGGATGATGTATTATTATCATTATTATTTCCAGAACACGACACAATATCCATTTTATTACTGAAAAAATTAATTTTTTTTTTTTTTTTTGTCATAAAAAATACTTACGTTTTAATAAAAAATAAAAATATAAATTTTGTGTGATGTAATGCTTTAATTTTGCGCAGTTAATATTAACATTAAAAAATATATCTATTGATATATTGGAGTGCTAAAATTTATATTCGCTCGTACTTAACCTTACTTTATTAAATGAAATGAAATGAAATGATGTAACTTTCTCAAGATGATCTTACTTAGTTTTATTATTATGTAAATAAATATACTTTAAATATTTACTTTTTTAGATGTTACTATCTCTTTGATCTTCAATCACCGATTCACTCCATTTATTTAGATTGCCACACTTGGCGAATAAATTAACAGCCGATCCTATTGGTATTGAAGAAAAATTGAATTAGCGGTGAGATTTCACACTATAGTTGTCGCTTATATATACATATACTAAACTATAGATTATACTATGCACTTGTCACCACGTGATGTAATTTTTACTAAGATATAATTGATTATCAATATATTTGATAAAATAAAAGTGTTTTTCACGTTTGATTGCAGTTTTTTAACCGTTTCATCTAATTTTATATTTTAAATAAAATGCGCAGTTAATAAAATTAGAAAAATTGCTTTTTTTGCGCATCGCAAGTCAAGGACACGTGATCAGCTTTAATTTTATTGGTAAATATATGTACATACATAAATAACAACAAAGTTTTTTATCGGCACTTTTTTTACTTATGAAAAATATTTAAATATTTATTTAACAAAATAGTTTTTTTTTTTTTTCAGTTTTAAGATTTCAAAAATTGTTTATTTATTTTTTTACAGTATTTTAATTAGTTTAAAAATGTCTGGGTCCAATGACAATAAGTTGCGGGTAACTATTATTTATTATTGTTATTATAAATAAAAATTTTATGATCCTGCAATTAATAAATTTTTTAATATTTATTAAAATTAAATTATTTAAAAAAAAAAAAATTTATTTAAATTTGGCAAATAAATTTGAAAAATTAATAATTATGGTAAAAAAATTGGCATATAGAAATTTTTGAAAAATTAAAAATGCAATTTTTTTAACATGAATTTCTTTTGTGAAATAAAATTAAAAAATTGTCATATGTCTATTGATTTTAGTGTCATAAATTTGTTATTTTTAATTAAATAAAACAATTGTAATTAATTAAATAAAATTAAATTATAAATTTTGATAGATTTTAGCGCTTCATGGTTTCCGGCAATCAGATGTAGTATTCAGGAGTAAAATAGGCTCGCTTAGAAAAAATTTTAAGCAAAAAATAGAATTCTATTTTGCTCGAGCACCATACGTAGTTCCACCGC
Organism: Cotesia typhae; assembly: GCF_013202065.1. NCBI lineage: Eukaryota > Metazoa > Arthropoda > Insecta > Hymenoptera > Braconidae > Cotesia > Cotesia typhae. Next base: position 13,051,269 of record NW_027423756.1, on the reverse strand, counting down.
TTGAAAATGATAAGAAGGATGATGATGAAGAGAAAACTGGTGAAGATACTGATGATACTGGCGAAGAATGTATAGATATTAATCACAAATAATTTTTATTCTTTATATTTACAGTGAATAATTTTTTTTTTTTTTTTTTTTTTTTTTTTTTTTTTAGCAAGAGGATGGTGGTTCAATACGGAAGATCGTGCATTTAAAGCAATTGTCCCTAGTAATATGTCTGTTGGTTTCGAGGACAGTTTAAAAGTTATAGAAAAAATCTTTCAAGAACAGGGTCCGTTTGATGGAGTGTTAGGATTTTCTCAAGGCGCGTCGTTTGTTTCTATTTTGTGCGCGATGCAACAGAAAAATTGTAAGTGTATCATATTGCGTTCCAGATGCCATAAAGGCGTATAAAAAAAATTTTTTTTCAAATTAAACAGGATTTTTTTTCTATGCCCTTATGGCATCTGTAACGCGATATTTTAATTTGTAAGTATACTACTTAATTATTTCGATTTATTTCAGTGGCACATCCATCGATAAAATTTAAATTTGCAATTATGGTTTGCGGATTTAAATCTTTATGTGAACCACATGCTAAATTTTACGATGAACAAATAAATTTACCGGCATTTATTGTTTATGGAACCACAGATCGATTAATACCTATAGGTAATTTTTATTTTTCTAAATTTTACATTTTAAAATCGACGATTAATAAATTTTATTTTTACAGAAACTGCTGAATCTTTAGTAAACATGTTTAAGGATAAAAAAGTTTTCGTCCATGACGGAGGTCATTACATCGCAGGAAAAAAACATATTTACAATGATTTCTTCTCTGAAATGTACGCAATTAAAAATTCTAATTAAATGCAAAGAATAAAATTATTTTATTACAATAATTTATTTTTTTACTCCATAATTTTTAATGCAGATAAAGGAAGATTTTATTGCTTAGTAACTGAAAATTTTGACACTTTTATTTATTTTATTTTTATTATTATTGTATGCAAATTACAAAATTGTTGAAAAGTGAATATTGTAGAATTTTTTGATAATTCTTACAGAATAATTTAGTACAAAAAAAAAAAAAAGGTGCTGTGATGTTATTTTCTACAACAATTTTTCATAAATGTTTAGAGTAAAAAAAAATGAAAATTCGGATTCAATATGAAAAATTTAATTTATTAAACAAAAAAAAAAATTGAATATTTTTACAAGCAACATAAGTTTTATACCTGGTTAAATAAAAATATTATTGAATTAAACAGATCTTTCTGAAAAAAAAAAAAAAAAAAAAAAAAAACGGTGATGGCTTGATCCAAAATGTGATTTCTCTTACAAAATATTTAATTACAATAATTGTAAAATGAAATTCACACTATTTAAATATGATTTTATCAATATAAACAATCGGTGTCGTGAAAATAAAAAAAAGTACATTTACGCTTTGCAAATTAAATTACTGTATTTGAGATATTAATAAAATAAAGATAGTTTAAGTATAATTTAACTAAATTGAAAATATAAACTCAAAATATATTAATTTCAGCGACACAAAACTATTAAATTAAACATCAGGAAATAAAGAAATGTTGATCAAATGATCATCACTATCATTGCTTGTAATTATTGTAACGATTACAAGTAAGACATTGATCACTGATAGTTTGGTTGTTGGTAGAAAAATTTCAAGACGCCTGCTCTTGCCCATTTGCTTCTTGCGACTTCATAACATCAGGAAGATCAGGTGGTTGAGAGTACGAAGTTATTTCTAGTTTTTCAAATGAACCATTCTCTTGAAGTAATGCGAGCCCAACTAATGCTGGGCTTTGCGCTTTTGCCAAATTTGAATTTAGTCCGTAATCGGACAGTGATTTTCCATCAACCATCTCAACGTTTTCTTTATTGAAAAGCTGCTGATGCGTTGGAGGAATTTTCAAGATTCCTAAAATAATAATATATTAAGTGATTAGGCATCGTGACGATTTTCTTTTGCATTAATTAATTAATTAGCAATTGCTATTAAATTTTTCTCATACGTCGATAAACAAGTTTCACTTCAATAAAATTAATTTTTGCATAAAATTTACCTTCAATCATTTTTTTAAGCTCCAAGACAGTTGCATTGTCTTTCGCATCAGTAAAAATAGTTGTTTTTTTCCTTCTGATCATCAAGAAAACATCCTAAAAAAATAAATTATCAGTTAGAAGTCACTTGATAATTTTTTTTTTTTTTTTTTAGTAAATTCATTTTAAAAAATTTTATTTTTTAAGAAAATTAATTTAGCAGATATTTGATAATTTTTTTAATTTCTGTAACAAATAAATTATGGCAAAAAAATGAGAAAAAATTAACATTTAATTTTTTGATTATTTTTCTTTTGTTAAATTAGAACTAAAAATAATTTTAAAAAATTGCACTTATAGTTTTTTACAAATTAAATTTAATAATGCTAACTTTAATGCTATTTATTTTATTTTAATTTCTACGTGTCAATTTGTTTCCGGTTATAGTAAGTTACTCAGTTTCTTTTTCGGTTACCGAAAATTCCTACTGAGTAAAGGTCATCCCCTTCCCCCTTTATCCTTTATTTCCCCAGTTCCCAAATTTGTCTTCAATGACAAATTTAGCTATTATATATGGCTTATTCTTTATGTTTCTAAAGTTTATCCCTTAAAAAAAAAAAAAAAAAAAAAAAAAAAACGCGCAAATACCCGGTAAATATGACAACCGAATTCCAAATAAAAGAAATACTTTACTCAGTAGGAATTTTCGGTAACCGAAAAATTAATTTCTACGTGTCTGTCATAATTTGTTACAAAAATTTTTAAAATTAAAAAAAAATTTTCTAAATTAATTTTTTTCATAAAAAATAAATGACAAAGTTAGCAGTCCCTTAGTCATTTTTTTTAACAAACAAATTTGTTCCAAAAAATTATGTAAAAAAATTGTAGTTCTAATTTTTACGTAAAATGTTTTTTTTTCATAATTAATTTGCCACAAAAATAGTTAAATTTTAATAAAAATCTAAATAAATTATCATAAAAAATAAATGAAAATATTTGAGGTTAAGAAACTGGAAGTTTTTGTTAAGAAACAGAAAAGTACCACAAAATCAAATAATATTATTAAACTTACCATTTTGTTGAATTATTTTAGTCTAATTTTGTGATGAGGAATAAATAAATTCAATATTAATTCTATCCTGAATTTTTAATGACTACCTGAAAGCTTCCTGATTACTGGACAGTCTTAAAACAAGAGACACTCAAAAACTTGTCAGCCTTATGAATATATGTGTACACATATATATGTGTGATATATAGTAAAATTTGTGTGTTTTGTAAAATCTCGAGTATCACGTTGCGGTAGAAGCGAAAAGTGACAGTAATTATTTAATAATTCAGATGATTTAACTTATTGTTCAAAATGAATAAAAAAAAAAAAAACAAAAATCATTCATTGTTGACGCAGTAAATTTTGTTTTTATCCATTTGTTTATAACTTAAGTTGTAAAAATTATTTTTTAGAAAATAAAAAGCTTGATAAGATAATTTTTTAACTTACCGCTCGATGACAAGAGCGCTTGAATAAGTTTTCGATAGTTAAAAAAGTCGCTGACTGGCGCGCAAAAGTAGTTTTGTTACTTAGTACTATTTTTCGCCGCAGGAGGCGTGACAGTCTTGTTTTTTTTTTATAAAACTAACCTGAAACTTCCAATCTATAGAAAATATTTATCGGTGTAAAAGCAAAATAAAAATAAAACGTAAATAACAGCCGATTATAACCAAAATACTCCGAGTTTGTGTTTATAAATAAGAATATCTAAATAAATTTATAAAAATTTATCAAAATAATGATTTTTACTAGATAAGTAAGACAACAATATATTTAATGGGATGGATGACGCTGAACTCTCTGTGAGTAATAAAAATGAAGTTTTAAGTCAATCCTACTCCCAAGGGCTAGAAAGGTATTTATTAATTTTATTATTTATATTGTTAAATTCTTTATTTTAATATCTATATTTTAATAAAATATTTATATTTAATTAAATAATGAAGTTTTCTTTTTTATTCAACACTTTGGTGAGTTTATGCTTAGTTTAGAATGTCAATAACATTGAGAGGTTATTATTACAATTTATCATATGACAATAAATAGCAATTTTGTTATTTAAATAAATTATTTGAGTAATTCTTCATGATAGTGAATTTAGCATGACATTAAAGTTAGCAGCCATTTGGCTTTTTTTTTTTTTTTTTTAATTTAATTTAACAAAAAAATTTCTTTTATTGATTTATTTATTTATTTATTGTTACAGGATTGGTTGTGAAAATACCGTAACAGATTTTCAACTTCCAGCCGGTCTGATCCGGATGCGAGAAGACCAATGGGAAGAATTTTTCAAGAGATATGACAAAGAAGTATTTATTTTATTTTATTAAAATTTATTTAGAAGATAATTACCATTTTTTTAATTTTTTTAACAAATAAATTATAAAAAAAATGAGTAAAAAAATTTTAAAAAACAAAAAATGCAATTTTTTAAAAATCATTTTTCAGAATAAATTTTTTTGTTAAAAAAAATTAAAAAATAGTCAAGTGACAATAAACTTAAATTTTTTCTTCAATAAACTAACTAATTTTATTAAATTCCAGTTAGGAGAAGACCTGGAGATTGATTTAAACACAGACTATGACGAAGAGGAAGAAAATAAAAAAGCCGAGGCTAATTCAGTAGAAGAGAGTGACTTTGAATTGCGCCAGCTCGATTCCGACGTAGAAGAATCTGAAGACTCCGACGACGACGACGACGACGACGACGACGATGAAGAAGAAGAAGAAGAAGAGGAGGAGGAGGAAGGCGAGGAGGAGCAGTATTTTGAAAAAAATAGAGCACCTCTCCGAAAAACTCCGAATTTAATCCAGTACTGGATCGACACTGGCCGTCCTCCAATTTTGATGACAGAGGAGCCGGAGGAGTTCAGAGAATTGTTAGGTGAAGATAACCCCCAGCCTGCGGTGGGCAAAATTGTCAATTCGACGGAGGCTGAAGCGAAGCGTCCCAGTAATTCAGTATTCAGTTCTGTGGACACTGCCGCTTATATTCTCTCCAACACAAATGTTACAGCCAAGGCTGAAACAATCGCCATCGTTGAAGGTGCTAAGTCTCTCGATTTGAATGATATTAATGTTAACGTTAACACCGAAGCGCCAGGCGGCTTAACTAATGGAATTGCTTGTGATATTCGTGATAAAAGTCCTAAAAATAGTAGCCCTAAGAATCATCACAGTCCGAATAAAAATATTAAGGCTCTTAGAATTAATAAAACTCCAGTCAAAGAAAATGGAGCTTTAATTGAGGCTCCAAAAAATTTAGATGTAAATAATAGTAACATTAATGAAGATAATAATCAAAATAGCAATACTGCTTTTGAAAATAAGGACAATTTAAATCCAAGATTGAATAATAATCCAATTGCACAATGTAGTCCTAAAATAGCAGATGTTCTTCCAACGCACGACGATCCAACCAAAGCTAAGGTTATCGAGTCTTCGAATATTTCCAAAGAATACGACAATGAAAATTCTCTTAAATCATTGAAGATAAATTGGAATAATAATAACGGTAAGATTGATTTTACCGTCAACAACGGCCGTAAAACATTGAGGAAGAAATTGTACACCCAGCGCAACTCTCCGGTAACTATCGTACCGACGACTCCGATAAGCGTGCACAGTAATTTTAATGACAGTGATTATTTTGACACCAATAATCATATAAATTATGAAACAGAGTCTAATAAGATGCTCGGAAAATTGCATCCTGTTTTTGCGACGCCTTTTACTAAGAAGACTAAAGTGAAGCGGATCAAACAGGCCAGCTGGGCGCGCAGGATGAGTCGATATTCCAAAATTAATAAAAGTTCTGACGCTGATGAGATTACTGCGACTACTGCTCCTGATAATAGTGTAGAAAATAATTCTCAGGAGGATGATAGTAAATTGAAAAATTCTGAGAAGAAAGAAAATGAAGACAAGAGTGCGAAAAAGAAGAAGAAGAAGAAGAAGAAGAAGTTGATTATGGCCAAGAAAATTCGGCAAAGTATACGCCCGAAGGAATTGATTAATTATAATAAGTTTGTGTCTAAGAAAGAGAAGCTTGATAAGAGTAAGGAAAATGTTGTGGAGGTGACGGAGGCTTTGGAGGAAGCTAAAAGCAAGGAATTAGATGAGAAAAAAAGTAATGAGGCTTGTGATTTACTTAAGGTGTGTAAAAAATTGACTATTAATTTAGAACCGCTGCCTAATGATTATCTAAAGCCAAAAAATGTCACGAATGAAATCCAAAATCTTCAAGACTCGCTGGAGAGCGATGGGAGCACGATACTTATGTATGAGTGTGCTTTAAATAGCAAGGATGGAAATACTGATACTGAGACTGGGACTGAGGTAAGTCGGCACGAGTCTGAGAAGTCTGGAATTGAGACGGTGAAGAAATCAAAGAAATTTGTCCAGAGGTGTCTGGGTTCGTTGAGTGATAAGAATTTAACCGAGCCAAGTGTAATTGGAGCAGGGAATAGTATCAGCACGAGGATCAATGATACTGATGATGATGAAGATGATGATTTGGAGCTCGGAAAAGTGAGTAGGTTTACGGTCCAGAGCTCAGATCCAAAACCAACGGACAAGAGCTTAAAAGAGCGTGTTATATCGTTTTCTTCTGACGAGGAAGACGATTTTTTAAAAGTTCTGAGCAAAAATAAATCCCAGTCGAGGATGAGTGTTTCTAAATTGGAAGCTTCTAAAAATTATGATAGTCTTGTCAATGATTTGACCACAGAATCGGCGGTACATTTGTCTTCTCTGGTGTCCACGCCGATGGCGGTACTGAAGATAGTCAGTGATTCGGAGGACGAACAACTGATCAGCCAGGATGACCTGAATGTCAAGAGAAGATCAGTTGGCATGAAACAGGAAAAGTCTCCGAAGGTAAGGAGTAAGAGGTTGGAATTATTGGACAAGAGAAAAGAAAGATTTAGTTCTGGAGGGAATAAAATTGAAGAGTCCGTGGGAATTTCCAGGAAAATTGGGGAATTTAATGGACTTGCTGATGACAATCGAGATAATTTGAGCTTGCAGCCGGATGGAGGTAAAATATTACAATTAAATGGAGAACTAGAAGCTAAGGATTTAAAAAATATGAGGAAGAAAAATAAGTTTGAGGGTAAATCTAAGAAACGTTTGAGTAAAATTGTTGAGTTTGATTCTTCTGATGAACTTTTGAGTCCTCCGAAGAAAATAAAAATTTTAGAGGGAAAATCGGAAGCCAGCGGGGATGGTAATTCTGAATTGGAACCGAAATTAGATTATAAAAATTCTGATAAAATTAGTGATAAAAGTTTAGATAGCTCAAAGAGTGTAAAATTGAAAGAAATTAATTGTAAATTAAAATTTAAAGAAGTACAAAGTCCTGGGAAGAATTTACAATCAAATTTTAAGACTCCGGTGAATAAAATAATTAAGAGTAATTTTAATAGCAATAGTGTTAAGAAACGCGTTTCTTTCTCGGCTACGAAACTAGAAAAAATACTTGTATACGACAGCAGTGATAGTTCTGATGACAGTGTCTTTGTTTCAAATAAATCTCCAAATGCGGACTTTAATAATAGTAATAATAATAATAATACAAGTTCTGATGGTGTAAAAAAAAGCTCAAATAAGAAGAGAATAACTTTTTCTAGTTCGGGTTGTAGTTTAACAAATATAAAAGTATTTTCCAGCAGATTTGTCAGTGATTCTGATGACTCGAATGATTGAAAAATAATTTGAATATTTTTAATGTAAATTATTAATTTTATTAATTAATTTTGGATATATTTTGTTTATCTAGATCGTTAATAAAATTTTTTAAAATTAAAATAAATATCTAATGTAATATTTTTTTATATTTATAATTTATTTCTGTGTACGATTATTATTATTATTAATTATTATTTTCTACTGTCGTTGACGACGATCTATCAATATTAATGTAGTATTTTCATTGTTAGTTTTATAAAAAATAATTATAAATATGTCTTTGCAATAAATATATTTTTTGCAAGTAAGACTTTAATTTATTTTTATACAATTAATTATTATAAAATAAAAAATGGATTTTAATTAAGTGATTAGATAATTGTAACTATTAATAAAATTATTTTCTAGCAGTGCCCATAATATGATAGCAGGTTAAATTTAATCGATAAGGCTGAGACACGTATCCACGTAATTTTATTTTTTCCCATTCCACGGACTTGAAATTAGCGGATTGAATAAATTTAAGCGGATTTGAATCCAATCGGCAGTCTCCAAAAAGTGAAGGCCAAATTTTTGTTTTTGTTAAGAAGCCTTGCAACCAACGGGTTAATGCATCTTTGGTATCTGGGATGTGTTCTAAAAATAAATAGACACCTCCCTGAAATATTATTAGAAAAAATTAATTTAATTTGTATCAAATAATTCTACTTTGTATTTTATTATTTTTATCCGTATATTGAAGCTATTTTTGAAAAAATTACCTCAAACAAGTATGAGATAGTCTTAATTACGTTTGTAATCATATTTTATAAAAAACACAATTACTTTATCAGTAAAATAAAGTATTTTTTTTTACCGGTGCAAGAACTCGGCGAATTTCCTTGAGAACTTCAGGCACCGATGATACAGAACAGAGAGATCTAGTTGTAACAACAGCATCCAAGTAATTATTAGGAATATCTTTTATTAGACAACTACCGTCGCCTATTATTAATTTTTCAATTTCAATGTGAGAAAATTGCCATGCGTGGTCACTTTCTGTTAAATATTCTTTTAATTTATAATTCCAATCAACGCCTATTAAATGGGTACCATTTGGATAAAATTGAATATTTTGACCTTTAAAAAAAAATTAATAATAATAATAATATTGACATTTTTAAAGATATAAGCTCATCCCGATGTTACACTCATCAAGCCCTTTCATTTGAGTACCCACATCAATTTTTCATATATTTTATATATCTATATATATTATATATATGTATATATGAAAAATATATAAAAAATGCATGTGGGTACTCAAATGAAAGCTCTTGATGAGTGTAATCCCAGAATGAGCTTATATCTTTAAAAACGTCAATATTTAAAAAATGATCTTGTATTTTGTGAAATAATTAATATTGAAAAATATTAATAATTACCAGTTTTAACTCCAATTTCGAGCACCCTAATACAATTATTAAACCGTAAAAATTTATCATAAGACTCTAAATTATTCAATGACTCAAATAAACGCCTTTTATACGGCACCGCAACTTCAGCACACTCCGATTCAAATCCCAATAAATGTGACCGATAAATATAATTAGTTAATTTACACCACTTTGAATTGACAAAATAATAAATAATCAACATGATTATTAATAACAAACCATAAATAGAAATAATATTACGGATCCAGATATCACATGTTGCCATGTTTAAATTGAAACAGTAAATATTTACAACTATTTTTGTTTATCTCTGTTTGCATAACGTATCAATATACACTTATAATAGTAGACGTAACTACTATTTAATCTAAAGTCAAATATTTTTGTGATATAGACATTTTTTTTTTCTTTTAATTAATCCACCGAAAAATCATAATTAGATCATGAAAAAATTTTGTTGTAAATATACATAAATATGACTGATAATTATATTTTTAAAATATATGTGCTACGAAAAATGATACTGAGTAATCAAGTGATAAGATAATTTATTTTTATACTTTTTTTTTTTTTTTAATTATGAAATGTGTTTACTTGTAATTGATTTTGATTAAAAATTTAAAGATAATTTTACGAATGAAAGATTGAATTTTTTTTTTTTTTTTTTTTTTTTTTTCATTTCAAAGGCGAGGTTTTATTTAAATAAACAAATATTTGATTATTTGAAGGACTTTGAAGTCACAAAAAGTAAAAACAGCCGGTCTATTATCAGTGAAGCCCCCTGTAAAGTATTAAGTAGTATTAAGAAGAAAGATGGATAAAAAAACTAGTGGAATGAATGATTTTTACCCGAATGTGCAATAATGATGGTTGATGGTAAATAAAAAAATGTTGGAGTCAGTGGGGTCAGAGAGTAAGAACAAAGGAGTCCTGGGTTTTCCAAACCAAAAAAGAAATAAACCCCCGGTGTACAATAGAGTTGGGTAGCTTCGATATTGATGCCAGGGCAAGCAAATGTCTTTGTCGTTGCGCTGAAGAGTGACCACAAACAACGGGGTCGACGATTACGTGCACCCAAGTGGTAAGTGGTGTACTCACCCATTCGTGCGATCTAGACCAGAAGCGCACATACGAACTTCTCTTAAATGTATAGTCGCATAAATTCGATTGAGAGGCATTTCGCGATCTGGAGGCGTTTTGTTTTTGACGTTGGGCGGAGAGAAGGTTGGCCGTTGTGGCGGCTCGTTGACTTGGATGAATCATCAAGCTAAATTCAACCTGGACCCCTGTACTGATGAACACCCTAAACTTTGTGCTCAATCTCAAAGACGTTAATCCACTTTGTTTTTTTTTTTTTTTTTTTTTCGTTTATTTAATCTTACGATTTCATTTTTTCCCAGGAAGCTCATATTATTTCACATGATCAAGTTATCAATAATTAACCCTCGAAGTCACTTTTATTTTTTCAACATTAAAAACTATTTAATTTATTAAATAATTACTTTTGTTAAATTGTACTGTACTTTCTTAAATATTGACTTTTTTAAAAATATAAGCTCATCCCGATGTTACATTCATCAAGAGCTTTCATTTGAGTACCCACATGCATTTTTTATATATTTTTCATATATTCATATATATGTTATATATAAATATATGAAAAATTGATGTGGGTACTTAAATGAAAGGTCTTGATGAGTGTAATATCGGGATGAGCTTATATCTTTAAAAATGTCAATAGTTCACGAGATACAAGGTCATTTTTTAATTTTCTATCTAGAGATAGAGATTTAAAAAAAATTATTTCAACAGGTTATGGGCCGGAAAAAATTTCACTATTTTTTTTAAGTAAAATATAATATATGTAATTAGGTATGTAATTGTTTATTAAAAATTATAAGAGTTAAAGTGTGATATGATGAGGATGTACTACCCAACGAAATGGCGGTACTTGAGGAGTACAGGTAAATGGATAGAGTTAAGTACTTGACAAGTGCACGTCTAGTTGGCACAGCGATGCACATCATGGTCACGTTTTACCAACGACTGTCAGTTGCTGTGACATGCCCCGGGTGTGTCAGCAAATTCAATCGCTGAAGGTAGATACATGGACATTATTATTGTGTAGACGGATAAAGAGGCTACATCGAATATTCTACATACAACTATTGTACATTGTGTATTATATATTATGTATTACACTTGAGTACCCTGCAATTGGAGCCCACATGGCCTGAGGACTCGAGTATCTATCGGCTTATTGCCGGTCACGAAGCAAATTCGCCACCTATCATTGCGATCTTTTGAGAGTGAAAAATATTTAAATTCGACTACTCTATCACGTTTGCAAAAACAATTATAATAATAATAATAACTGTCATTTTATTGATAAAATAGTTTATTAATATAATAAATTTTTTTACATTTATTCTAATTATTTTTTTTTTTTTTACTATAAAAAGACAAAAAAAAATTTTTCGGGCAATTATTAATTATAAAAAACATTTATTTTTATGAAAAATATATTTCAATACTTATAATTTGAAATAAACAATTATAAATATAGTATTTTACGTAAAAAACTAGTGAATTCTATTTAATTTTGTGCAGGGCCCATAACCTGTGAAAATTCGTAATTTTTTTTTCTTCAATAAAATTCATTTAATTATTTTTTTAATATTATCAAAAGTTAAAATTATCTATTGAGATAATTAGTAATTAAAAAAAATGTATTTTTATCAGGAGTATATTTCACCACTTATAATTTAAAATAAAAAATTATAAATATTACATTTAAAAAAAAAAAAAAAAAAAAAAAAAAACTAGTGAATTTTATTCAATTATAACCTGTTGCAATCAATAATTTTCTTTCTCTAAAATATCAATGTTAATTATTTTTTTCCTTCTCTCAAAAGACGAAAGAAACTTTTCAGATAATTGTTAATTATAAAAAAGTTTGTTTTTATCACGAGTATCATATTAACTTTTTAATCGCACCTGTCAAGTAGATTATAGACCGGCACGTGTGTCATCAGACCCTCCACCAAGTATAATCTCAAACTCGTTACAATCGCGATTAGATGGTAAAACATATATAGAAGGCTTCACGTGTCGATCACGCATAGATCTCCAGCTATGAGTTTCATGAAGAAAAAAAAAAACATATTTATCCAACGACAGATGTATGAGTCATTATACAGTAAACAATTACCTATCTTTTGGTTTTTTTTTATATCCGTATCCCGTATTCCGTCATTAAAAATTAGTTTTTTTAATTTCCACTCGGAAAGATAAATCTACGAGTTAAAAGAAACAATTACCTAAAGTGTGGAGGTATTTAGTTTACCTAATTGCGCAAGATAGAATCTGTTTTGTACTTAGCAATGTATAACTGACGCACACCTTTGACACGCGACCCCAGTTTGGTTCCACAAGTAGACGATAACATATAACATATGTCAGCTTTATATTATTCAACATTCGGTGGCATGTTGATAGTCTTCTGGCGGATAAAATATTTAAATATTAAAATAGAAAAATCCAGAGTTTTGCCGACTTTAATTTTGTAAATTTTGTCGAGTCACGTATTTAGTTGTTGATTTTCTATTGTTGTAGAAAAAAGACGAGGTGTTGGGTAAAAAATGGAAAGCGCATTGTCTTAGGAAGCAACTTTGGCTGCATATTGTTGGGGTGGGCTTCGAGAAGTGTGCTACAGTATGGACAGAATACCGAGCAAGAAGAAGTGCCAGTCGAGGATGCTGCTTCAAGTGCTACGACAGCGGATGTTACGGCATTGTCTTCATTGTCGCCGAATTATAATCAATATTTTCACAATATCGCGGTCTATTGTTTGAGACACGAGCGCAATGCGTAAAAATTGTTCTTTTTTTGACTATTTATTGTAATTTTTTTAAAAATACATTTATCCTGTTTCGAAAATTTTACGATTGATAATAAAAAATCAACCACAAAATTTGTATGGCTGCTATAAAAATAAAAATACAAGTTGAAAAACACCTGGAGATTTTTTTAAAATTTTGGATCCTATTTTTTGTTGGAAAAAATAAAAATCGTTTAATGTGACTTACTAAAAAGTTTCATTTTTAAATATTGACCGAAAGAAACACAATAAAAATATAAAATAACAATCGTAAAACGCGTGTAGATAGAGAGATACTCTGAAAAAAAAATAACATCCAGGTTGAGAAGAAAAATCAGCTATAAATCTTCGTGATTTCTAATGTCGTAAACACAGTTTTTAAAATAACTATTTTCAACAAAACTGCTTTTTATGTGTATGTATTTTTATGATATAAAATCTAAATAGAGAAATACGAAAGGATTTTTGTAACCTTAATTGGTCCCTTACAAAAGGTTTTATTTTTTATCGTGTAATAAAATATTTTATTTCTTCTTTTTAATAAATATTTTCACGGAAAGAAGATAATAATCTAAATTTTGAGCTTGAGGAATATTTAACGTACAATATATAAAATTAGTTCCACTTTAAAGAGAGTAAATATAAATATATTAATGTGAAAAAAAGCGCGTGTTTTCATTTTACGCCCTTGCAACTCTTTCTTGAAGAATAGAGTGACAAAATTGACCTCAAGGGTAAAATATGGAGAGAAAAGACGTAACTCGAAAAAATAACCGTAAAATATATATCTGTTATTATTTACAAAAGTCAAAAGTGTACATTGTGTCCTCGCGTACCAGCGGGTGTCGCCAACACGACTTGACAAATATTGGTGCAGAAGAATTGTAGATGTAGTAAGTGGTTGTACAAGTTAAGTCAAAGGTATTAGTAATATTCAAGAGGATAGAGAATCGAGAATGGCCTCGACAAATTATTGCGAGAAGGTTAACGTTTGTGGGATATAATGAATGATGAGTAGCCTTAACTGTCCTTGCTTGTACTCAATTTGGTCCAGCTGTAAATCAGTAACGACTTTCTATTTAAACAAAATTCTGTTTACGAGTTATGGATAAGTTCAATGATTTCTTACGGAAAATTCGTCTGACTTGTACCAACTTTTCACGTTTGATTATCTTTTGCCTTCGTGTGATTAAAGTACTTTACGCTTCTATTATTCTCTGTTATTATTTGTTGACGTTAGTCATTGTTAAAGAACGTTAAGCCTAGTTATTACTTTATTACAGATAATATTTTTACAATGTAAGTCGCTTGTTTTCATTCACGTGCGCTGTTTTGTTCAACAATTACTCATAAATTTTTATATGACATTGCCACACGACTGAAATTTATTTATTTTTACAATTTTTTCAGATGGAATTTATTCAATTTTTTTACTAGAAAAATTTCAAAATTTATTATATCTTTAAAAATGTCAATAGTTAAAATAAAAAATTAAAAAAATAAATAAATTCACTGGCCACAAAATTTTGCTTTTTCTCTTAATAATATAGATTAATATTAAAAAATTATTTTAACTAAAAATTAATCAAAGGAAAAAATAAAAAAAAAGTCTTCGGAAAAAAAAATTTGAATCTTTCTCCAGAATTTATAAAAAAAAAAAAAAAATTCAACATTAATTCCAAAACGCGTGGTCACGTTATTTCTCATAAAGAAGTTTGTTGTTTTCCAATATTTTAAAAAAAGGAATTTATTCTAGTCAAAGGAATGCAGCTAGAAAAATAAGAGATAGAGAGATAGAGAGATAGAGAAAAGAAAGGTAGAAGTGAATCCAACTGTCCAACTGGGCAACCTGACACTATTTGCCAAACAATGCACGGATAGCAAGCATTAAGTGGCAATGTTACGCATTTTTAAAAAAACCCCCACTGTGAACCCTATTCTTACGCTATCTCTTCCTCAGCGTCTTCTTCCTGGGCATCTTCATACTCTCCCGCGGACAAACTCGTGATTTAGAACTTTAAAAATACGAAGAAGAGCACATTTAGTTGCTATGTTCCTTGTACAAATGATTGTAATCTGTCTTAGACTATGCACTTTTGGGATGAGCATCTGTTATGTTGGTAATTTAAAAAAACCACCTCACTTTTTTTAAATTCCATTATTACTCTCTATTTTTTGGATGTTTAGATTATCCTCGATCTCGAGGAATGTTTTCTTTAATGGCCTGCGCGAAAATTCATGATCTTTCTCGGAAAAATAGTGACTCTAGACCACGGTTCTATTGTCACCAAACATTTAAACAGGTTACATTTTAAACTTTTTCAATGAATTTAGATTTTTACCAACTGGTCCGTATAAAAGTACAGAATGTTTTGAATTCTTCAGCAAGTTTATGATGCTCGTAAAACAATTATATAGAGCCATCACGGCTGAAAGTCAAGTTTACTTTTTATTCACAATTTTCATGCCTCGTTTTATAGATTGATATTTTTTTTAATGTTTCTATCGGTAAATGGAAATTTTAATATTTAAATATCTTTGTAAGAAATTTTTATGGGTACAACTTTTTTTAATTAATTTGTCAAGATTAAAATGTTCTGAAGAATATTATCCGAATCGAATCGAACGAATTACAGGAAAAAAAGACTTTCCTTAAAAATAAAATAAAATAATTTTATTTAATTAAATTATAAATAATGTTTTTTTTTTTTTTTTTTTTTTTTTTTTTTTAAATATAAAAATTGTTTTCTGTAAGAAAATTTTACAAAAATTTTATTTGTGTTTAAAAATAAATATAGTTGTGTTAAACGTGACCTGAAGAGACTTAAACACACTTTTATGGCTTTTGAGATTTTATTTCCTCTGAGGTACGAGATTTGGTTTAAACTACTACCTTTTGCTTTTAATAAACATTATTATTATCCTAGTTTTTATGCCAGAAAACAAGTTTTTGAACATAAAAATGTGGTCAATTTGTAATTCAGATTTCTACAGCAGGAGTGCGGCTGCCCAAATCCGAGATTAAACTCAGTCAGACCCAATATTGTGTTTTCAAATTGTATAAAAAAAAATTATACTAAATTTTGAATAAAAACATCCTTCAAAAATGTATTTAAAATAAAAAAAATTTTTAAAAGAAAATCTAATTTAAATTTTGTAAAGAAAAACCCCCGGGAAGCGAAAGTTACCGATTTAATTATTGATAAAAATTTGTGCGTTATTTTCCAATAAGCAAACAAAGTAACAATGAATAAATTTTAATTCATTATTCTCCGTGACCTTTAAAGTTGAATAAATCAAACTCTATCCGTCTAATATCTAATAAAAAGGTCAGATTAAAAATCAAAACTCAAATACCGAAAAGGATTGAAGAGACTTTCTCACAGCGAAGATTTATTATTCATAAAACTTTCATTGAAACCCATCCATAATCCATAGGCAAATAAAACTAAATATATTTGAATTGAATTGAAGCAACACAAAAGGTGTACGGCGTATCGACACTTATTTTAACAGCTGACGAAATACGCGGTCTTTATTGTAAGTACTAGACACAAAGTCAAAATTTTCTCTCAACCTTCTTGTTGTCGCTATAAATAAAGACAACAATAATATAAAAAAATATTGAAGCCGAGTTTGACATCTCTATTGAGAGAAAAATAGTTTGATCCAGCGACAGTGGTGGGGAATAATAATAGGATATGTTATGGGTCCATATGTAGACACGCTAAGACAGAAATTGAATCAACATGTTTTTCCAGGAGATGCCGACAAATATTTTGTAAATTTAGAGAAGCAGGAAAACTTTTAAAATCCAGCACAAATATAAGAAACGGTTTTAGTTCTTTTTTAAACCGACGAAAAAACCATATTTTGCTGTTGTGTTTGTGCTCCGCCCTGATACGCTTTGACGGCACATTTTATAAGCCGGCTCATTGACGTCTTGCTGTAAATTTGGTACAGTTTAGTGTGATGATGTTTTCGAATAATTTTATATTATGTGTTCATATAATATATTCTTATTATTATTTTGATTTTATTATGGTGTGTATGTTGGTGTGTAAGACGTTTTGGACGTCGTCGGGGGCCTAGGCTGGCTCTGTGTTGGGCCAGATGCCGTTAATTTCGCCGATTTGCCATGACGGGCATGAAGAAAAAGGTCCCGACTAAGACGTCTTTTTCCAACTTACTGCATTCTGTATATGTGTATTATACATTAATCCTGTATTATTTTGATTATGTATATGTGAAACTGTTGCCTACACATTACTGTTGCTGTGTTGGATCTCGAGATCCGAGCGGCAACATAAGCCATGCCAAATTTTAAGTGATTCGTCACTCACTCCGGGGGTGGACCTCGCCGATAATCTATTTATTGCGTGCATAATCGTTCACTCGACGCGAACACACATTCTCACTTCTTTGTGTGTGGGTGAAATTTATTCTTCGACACACAGATATCCTTTCGAGCTCATCATCACATCGCTTTTATGTGTATAACGATGGTGGACACATTTTTTATGCCAAGATCTGGAGAAAGATTGTGACGGCTTCATCACCAAATTCTCAAAAAAATAATAAAAATCTGGATAATTTATGGCTTTTTATTCAATTAAAATTTTTTAAGATCACTTTGTGGAGATAATTTTATTCGACGCTGATAAAAAATTTACTTTGATCAAAAAAAAAAATTTTTACTTGAATCAAAATATTCTAACTCTTCGAATTTTATATTTTTCTTTTCGTACATAATTTTATTTCAATCATATTACTAATATATGTCATTATTATTCTAATTTAAATTAATTCAAAAAAAATTAATTTAATTTAAAAAAATTAATTTAATTCAAAAAAAAATTATTATCCAAAAAAAAAAAATTTTTTAAGCATTAAATAAATTTTTTTGATTCAAAAATTTTATTTTTGAATTAAGATAATTATTTTACCAATTTGAATGTTTCAAAAAAATTCTATTAAAATTGAAATTTATATAATTAAGTATGTTTAACACATATTCAAAAAGCATTCATAAAAAAATTGAATAAAGGATTGAAAATTTGAAAAATAGTAATTTTGAGAAGTTTTGAGTAACTGCTGACATCACAATGATGCGAGTAAGTGGAGGGTGAGAAAAAAAATACCGACAAACATGACAAATTTGTATAAAAAAAAAACGACAACATCATCAACGAAATAACTATTTGTGAAAATGAATATGAATATAAGTGCATTGTTAAAATTTGAGAGATTCATTAGCCAAGTCTCGAGAGAGTTAAACATCTTGAGGATATTCCCCCGACGACGATAATTTGTAAGTTTTCGCTCTTTTAACTTGTGTACACTCTTTTGTAGTACCCCGGCATATCGGAGTGCATAACGATTAAACATCAACTGTTGCTGTACCAGAAGAAATACATTATTATTTATTATGTGTGCATAATATACCCAAAGCAGAGTTTATAAGAACCGTACACTGGATTGCAATTGGCTCTTGCGACTAGGCGTGTTTCGCAGCTTTTGTCCGACATTATCGTGTCCCGTGGGTTGAACCATGCCTGACACTGTATAAAACATAATACAGTACAGAGCAACACAAAACACTAACGAGATTAATGCATTTGAGCCCATAAGAAACAATACAGTGTGCCTAAGAGGCTGGATTGAGCGTTGCACTTGAATAGTCTGGTTACGCCGTATAGTAACGATTGTAATTAAATAAAAAAAAAAAAAAAAAAAAAAAATGGATTTTTTTTTAATAAATTTGATGTAAAAAATTTGATGTTTGGATTTTTGCAAAAATCAAAAAATCAAAATTGGCATGTAGAATTTTTGGAGTATAAATAAATATATCAGGTACTATAAATGCAGAGACATCTCTACCTGCTCGTTTTTTCTTATAAAGTCATTCGTCGGTGAATTTGGTATCCTGACAGAACGAAAAACGGCATCAACCAGCCGGCAGCTGGTATCCTCTAATTGAATTATCTAGTTTTCAATTCGACGCGGAGATTTGGTCCCGACGAAAAGTCATGATGGCTAAATATTGAAAAACATGCCGCGCACACTGGGCTTTGCTTTGCTGTGACGTATATGTATGGCTGGTCCGAAGAAGGCGGATCTGCATTTTATACACGCTTCTTTTCTTTATTTAAAATTTTTTTTTTAAGCCATTGGACTTTTGCCGCATAAATATTTTTCCTTTTTTTAAAAAAATTGTGTGGAAAATTTTTAACTGTAAAAGTCTTAGTTTATTTTTTAAGATACTTAAAAATTTGTATAACATTCATTTTTATTTATTTGAACGATTACAAAATTTAATTAGAATAAAAAATTAATTTTTCTTGCTTTTTTAATTTTTTTTTAATTTATAAAAAAAATAAATAAATTTATTGTTTATTAAAAAGTGGAGCTAAAGCAAAATTAAACATTGAATTGAGTTGTACCCAACAATAATCAATAAATACATACATGAATGTCCTTTGTGTGGTGAAAAAGTGAGGAACTGAATGACGGAAACGCGTACGCCGTCAACAAAAAATTAGCCACGCAGTCAAAACGCATACAATACTCGAACAATGTAACTTTTACGAAGCGAGAAGTTATTCTCATGATCAGGCATTAGTGTTTTACGACGCAGCATTATCGAATCGTCACGCGTGTCAGTCAGTTAAAACTTTTACAAACTTCCTTTTCGAATGGTACCTTCTTCTTTCGACCAAATAAGTCTTCTGCTTTTTTTTTTTCCACGTAATGGTCTCCTTTTAGATGAACATCTATATACAGACACCAAACCGTAGACTCGTAAAAAATCAGGACTCTAAACTCAACACGACCAGAGATACCAGAGAGACATTATTTAGTTCAGGCTAACCAGCTACAGCCAAAAACCTGGACATCCACAGACTTAGTCTCGGTGTTTGGGAAAATCCATTTTAAACTCGATCGCCCACAGTGCTGGGTTCATCCAGTATTGTGTATTATTCCATGTACTGCACTACACGCAATGTTAGCAGGAATTTTTTCGTACCCACCGAATCTCCGGCTCTTGAATTTTTCGGGAGAAATTTTTTAAAATATATCTAAATAACTTTTTTTACATGTGAGTTATTGTCGTTTTTACTAGTGGGTCTGTTTGTTATCCTCAAATATTCGGATTAATAATTTACAACCACATTTTTTGCACAGCATGCTTCTAATAATTTTAAATAATTATTTTTTACTTAAATTTATTTTTTTTTAATTATATTAAAATTTTATGGAGAAAAATAATTTTTGGTTTTTATTTATTTTCAAAAATTAAAAAATAAAACTTTTTCTAATTTTTTAAAATTATTTTAAACTTATTAAAAATCATAATAAGTGTTTTATACTTTTTGGAGTTTTTGAATTTTTTTATCAATAATTTATTCCCATATTTTTCCTAAAATTTATTTAATTAAAATTATACCAAAATTTTCTAAAAAAAAATTTTTTTAGAATGAAATTTATAAAAAAAAAAAAAAATAAATAAAAGCAAATGAGCCAAATATTATTATAACATACGGATTGTTGATCAGACAATAAAGACTGCTCGTTTACCAGTTTTCCTTGTATTTCTCTTTCTTACTCCACACCACTCAAAACACAGGAGTTGCTGTGCATGTAGCTGTGATCAAGTCGTTACAACATACGCGTTTTCCTTGGCATTACATTGTAACATTATAGATCAGAGAGGCAGGCATGTGAATCACTAAATCATTTTACACGCACTGAGAACGTCCGATCGGGCGTAAGGGGATCAACATCCCCATCCCCACTGTGTATTTATGTATACACAATATAACATACAACATATAGGTGTTTATATATCCGCATGTCTGATATATTTGTACAATGTAGACAGTAGACTGCAACAAGCAATATAAAATAATGGAGGACAAGGATGATTCCCCGCATGATGAGCCGGCGATATCCGATGTGGTAAACACATTGTATGTTGTTCGGATAAAGTAATGATCGTCTATCGTATACATTGATTTGTGGTTCTATTAGTTCTGGGCTCGTCGTTTTTCACACCTGGTACACGGCCACATATCTTAAATATATGCCGTGGATGCTATTAGCCATACGCCAACAGCTTGTACTATAAATCTGAATTATAGTTTCCTCACAGAAATTATTTTGTCACACGTTTTTCAAAGGACATCTCAATTTTACTTTTTTTTTTTTTTTTTTTTTTTTTTTCCATTTCTGGAAACTTAAACTCATCAATCTTCGGGTTTTGTCGTGAATTTTGCACACCTCAAGCGCCAACCGATGCTTTTTAAATATCTACTGATGCATACAAGGCTACACACACTGAATTAAATTTATCATTAATCTAAATGAATTTTTACTAAAAAAATTATTGAGACATTTTTCTCTAATTTAAAATTTTTATCAGACTCACTGCAGCTTTTTTTTTTATTTATTATTATTGTCGACCGTCGGGGGATAAGAGATTACACGCCTCAAACCGCGACGGCGGAGAAGAAAAAGATATGATCAAATTTTTGTGTTCAAGTTACAGCCCTCATAAATTATAAGTTAATTTATTTATTTATTTAAAAGGAAAATTCTGAACGAAAAAATGTTTTTTTAATTTTTGATGACAGGAAATAAGTCCGGTTGATGCAATAGTAATTTCTGAATATATTACCTGACATCAGGATCCGGGCGTGAGCCTCTACGAAAAATAATCCAGTTACAGTGTTTGTTTTTCTCAATAGGCGCGATATAAAGCTGAAGAAATATACTTGTTTTTTATTTTTCATAAACACTTAAAAATATATTGTCATACTATTTGTGTACGTATTGGTGAGCGAAGAATTAAAGTGTAAATTGAGGCGGCGAAATGAAAAGTAAACGGAAGTCGTTGAAATGTGGCTTCCTGATTGTGTAAATTATTATGGTTTCCATATATACAGCCACTGGATGCTAGAATTAGACAAATATTTAATTAACAGCCATAAAGAAAC
The DNA here is from genome assembly GCF_013202065.1 of Cotesia typhae. NCBI lineage: Eukaryota > Metazoa > Arthropoda > Insecta > Hymenoptera > Braconidae > Cotesia > Cotesia typhae. The sequence continues at coordinate 13,029,162 of NW_027423756.1, read as the reverse complement.
CGACTGTAATTGTTATTGAAGCAATTATAACGTCCCATCAAGCTCTAACTGGGATCACTATACATCAAACAAGAAATAACTTGTATAAATAAATAGTAAGAGATGCATTATCGCAGGTAAAAATATTTTTATTTTCATTCAGAAACTCAAAATTATCAGCTCGTTAAGAAAAATAACCTATCTGTTTATATCGAGAATATATTCGGGCCCTTTTATTTTTTTTAATGGCCGACGAGGATTCTGAGTCGGGGTGGTCTGTTGTGGCGGCTGCACCAACTTTCATCTTAAGTGGCCATCTTATTTCAACGCACTTGTTTGACTTCATGAGGCTCGTCATAATAACCGTATCTTTCTCTGGGTACTTTACATTTTTTTGGAGAAAAATATGCTGGATATTATCGTTAATAATCACTTTTCCTAGAAAATTATTACCACCCACATACTGAGATGTCTAAATATCGATGTTCACCATATTGACCTTATGGAAGGGACTAAATATTTTTATGAATAGTGTTAGATATTAATTACTCTCCAGAGAACTTTAAGCTTCAGGAATCATTACTCAAAAATTTTAATAATTTTTTTCACGTATGATATTATGGTTTGTTATTTAAATTATATAAAAGATTTTTTTATCTAAATCATTTTGAATTTAAATTTGATTCATTTAACTTTTCATCAAATTTATTAAATAAATATATTTAATTTTAATTTGACGCAAAAAATAAAATTTTTCTTCTAATAATAAATTTTGCTAGCATCCCGATGTTATACTATTTTGATATATTTTTCATATATACATATATATATATATATATATATATATATATATATATATAATATATATAAATATATGAAAAATTGATGTGGGTACTCAAATGAAAGGTTTTGATGAGTGTAACATCGGGATGAGCTTATCTTATATCTTTAAAAATGTCAATAGTTCACTGGTCACAAAATTTTTCTTATTCTTTTAATAATATTTAAAATCTCCAATGAAATATTTTTTAAACAATGCGTGACAAAGTAACAATTTTTTTTTTAAAAAAGTCACATTTTACCAGCTAAGTGATCATAAATAAAGAGTCAAACTTATCTTACTCAAACTCAAACTAATTTATTTCACCTCCGTTAAATTAAGGTAAATTAAATCTTCAACCTTCGATTTTTTATAATTAGTCTCTCGTCTTTTCTCCAAAAAAATGTCTCCCTATTAAAAGAGTACCTTTAATTACACAAAAGAATTTCCCGGAATTTTTTTAATCCAGCATCCATGTCTTCGCCAACACGATTGTTGACACAAAAGTAGTAGGAGCCGGAGAGCTACCATTGGAACGGAGTGAGACGGCAGAAAGATAAAAATAAAAAACCTAAAAAACCGCCGACATCATCGGTATCCTGTGTAGTCGGATCGTGGGCGGAGCGTCGCGGTGCTCGACGTCGGGTGTAAATTGTCAATCCCATTGTACGAGTCTAATAAATGGCTGGTGTACCAGATATTACCTCAAGCTTAGCCCAAGAAATCTAATAGCATAATTTACACCCAAGATCTTGAGTTTCAACAAAACGAGAAGCAGCCTCACCTCTTCAAGCCCAGTTAATTTAATGAATTCTTTCTTCAGAGGGCCTGATACAAGACCCGGTTACGGATCTGTGATTCGAGTCTTAATATTGGGCCACTGCATTTAATTCAATAGATCGTTATTGTGTCAGCGAAGCCTCAAATGTACTGACATACTGACAAACTCTCGAGAAAATATTAGATATGAAGTACAGTAAGAGACTCATCATCTTCTGACGATGCACAGCCACGATCCACCCTTTTTTAAAAAGCTCCTTTGTATCTTTGTATCTCATTACCATCATTCGATATCTTATATCGTCTCATCTCTTTGTGCTTTGAATTGCCGAAGCTGAGTGTCTTCAATCTCCTTTTAATCTCTTTTCTTTGACGTATCTTTAATCACAAAACGAAATAAATTCAGTAATTTACCTGGAAAAAATTAAAAAACTCCAAATTTTGGGATTTAACAGCCGAAGCTCGGAGGAAAAAAAAAATATTGACTTTTTTTAATAGTCCAAGTCAAGGGAAATGAAAAAAAAACACCGCGTTGTTGGGTTGTCGCTGCATCCTGGACACAATGACAAATGGACGTAAATGCTGTCGGCATCTGAATGTCCCTTGTGATCTCTGTATTAGTATTAGAGGCCACAGCCACCGAAAAAGAGAATAAATGTATAATAGTACTGTACGTCTCTATTGGAGCTCCGAGATTATGGGGTTTGTTAGGGGTGTATGTGGCCAAAGGGCGCGTTGTCCTGTGGCCTTACGTATGTTACAAGTTACAACATTACACGATTAGTTATATTATATTCCTAAGGCTCAAAAGTTACGTATTTTTCATAATATTGATGACCAAAGTTCGATCCTTGTATTATGGGATTATATTTCTATAAAAAATAGGGAAAAATTCACGGCTTGGATTACGCGAAAAAGGAATCAAGAAAATTATGTATGCTGCTGATAGAAGCAGTTGGGGACGTGATTAATGATCAATTTCGATTGCGGAAAATTGTTTTTTATTGAAAAAAAAAATTTATCAAAAATTGATTAATGAAAAATTAAAATGTTGAACGACCGAAAATGAGCTCAGTTGAGTGTGATTAAAAGTCAGGATGATAGCGGAGGATTATTATTGTATATATGAATGTACAAAGAGAATAAGTATAAGCGATGACTTTGGGTTGGTGTATTTGGCTCGTTCCACCGCTTTGTCGACGTGTTGTCACCAATTGTCGCGCGTTGCGCCCCACGAGTTTACACACAACAGGGTGACATGCAGTTTATGTGATTCTATTGTGTGTTGCATCGCTCTCGGCAGTACAGCACAGCTTTTCTCGAGGTTTTATGTTCAGAAGTGGGTATAAAGTATACGACATGTGTCTACAGTCTACAACAAAACTGTGGTCAACTGATATATTTTATAGATCTATAGTTTTGTTATTGGTACATATATTTTTATACGTCAGAGAATAATGACTATCTACAAAACGAAAGGACGAGAATAAAGTGAAGAAAGGACTATGGTAAACGCATGATCGACTCTTGCAGGTGATGAAGAAGACCGCCGCGATATTATTTTTGTGCAGCTGTGGCTTTAACAATTGCTTCCGACACCGCGAGATGTCTCTATTACCTTTCTTCACTGCTAACTATTAATCATTACCTTTTTTTTACTGACATCTTTCATCATATAGAAACATTTAGTTACAAAAACGACAACAAGTATGTAATTATTTTTTTTTTCTCCGGAACTTAAAAAAATTTAAGTTTGCTCGCTAATTGTTGGCTTGTAAAATTAAAATTTACAGAGAATTTTTTTGACTCTAGAAATTTTTTAAAAGGAAATAAATATTATTTTTGATAATTTTTAATAAATAATTTTTTTGCTACTTTTGTAAATTTTATTAAATTAATAATTTAATTTATAAAGTAAATTCATTGAAAAATGTTAAGAATAACTGAGAAAAAATATTGGGATCGAATCAAGCCAGGAATCGAACCCGGTTCGCTCTGATTACGCATCGGGAGCTTTATCACTTAAGCTACCGCACCCTAAAAATTTTTTTTATTTAATTTAAACCAGTGTTAATTAACCAAAATTACCTAAATCGTGGCTAAAATTTTGTGCTTAAGATTAGAAATAAAAATTACATCAAATAATTAATGTTGTAAATTCAATAATAATAAATGATTTTTAAAATATAAATAATGCAAAAAAAAATATACAATAGAAGTGTTTGAATTAAGCAGAGTTTTTTTTCTGTCATTGGTTTCGCGTGACAGCATTGTAAAAGCATAACCGAAAATGACGTGCTGTACTTATAGAGAGCAGTAACTTACGGGGGTAGGTACGTCCCACAGGATGCGTCAGGGGATATGCAGGACTAATTTACGGTAGACGGGAGGGCGGTGGTGTTAGATAGCGACATTGATGGATACATTGTTGCTTATGTGCTTTTGAGTTATTGTGACACAACAATTGAGATGTGTGTCTTCATTGTTTGCTTGTTTGCCAGCCAAAATCCTCCCCTAGCCAAAAGTTACTCGAATTTCCTTTACAGCGGTCACTCATGTAACATTTCTGGAGAAAATAATCAAGTGAGAGAAAATAGAAGGTGAGGATAAATATTTAACCGAACAGTACAGCAGTAATTGCAATAATCTACCAAAGGGTTCGTCAAAATAAAGGATTCGTTTTTTTTTTTTCTAAATTGTAATTCGAGTCGACACGCCCGCGCACTCGTGCTCACTACAGCATTGGTCGATTTCAATGCATTTATTATTAGACGTATAAAGGAGGTTCTATTGTGGTTTCATAATAAAATATAACATTAAGCAATACGAGTGAGAAAGAGAAGAAGGAGAGTATGCACACACACACTCTATATAATAATAAGAGATCCTGGGAATTAGTTTTGTATTCCGACACCGTTTTTTCGAAGGACAATACTTCTGTTGGTGTATATTTTGGATCTATAAGAGTACAGAGCGTGCGTTCGTACGATCTGATGAAAACTGGCGAAGACAGAGAGGGAGCTGAGGTAATCCTCGGTTAAGGATAATCTAGCCTGAATGTCGCAACCGCTAAATTAAATATCAAACTTAGGAATGCTCCACTTACTGAAAGGACCATGGCCAGTCTATTAGAGTGTTATTATAATAATACACATTGAATGAATGCACATTGTTACCCACTACTCGTCACCTCTCACCTCGTGAAATTGTGCGCGAAAGTACGTGCGTTAACGCCGGATTTGCTTTTATTTTTTGTGATTCCGGAGCTGTTTGACACCTGAATGGACCTCCCTGACTGTGAATTTTTTTCGACGTTTTCAAGTCTCATTATTTACAGACACTTGATTTACATTGAATTCCATTTCTCTTTTTCCTTTTACTTTCTTCGCTCATTCTTACGCTAGGTCAACTCCTAAGAGCTGTTTTATTTATTATTATTTTTCTATGAAGAGCAATGTACGTTAAATTTTTCGGTTTTAGTTTGTTTATAATTTTTTTTTTTAATAATAATAAAATCATCAAATATTTTATTTCAATTTTTTGTCAAATTTAAAAATTAAAATTTATATTTCCCGTTACAGACAAAAAAAAAATAGTCAGAAAAATTATTATAAAATGTATTTGACTGTATAAATAAGTGGATAAGAATTTTTTGGCAACGAATGAGGTTGGCGCAACGAGCAAAGTGTGTGTACCGACACACGAGCGCAGAAAAGCATTATCTAACAAATTGATGCATAAATAAATGTAATCAACATAATATTTTGCATAATGCAGATATTTTTTAATAAGTTAAAAATTTTTTTTCAATAGTTGTAATAAATATAAGTCTTATTACCTCTCAATTAATTTTAAAAAATGATTACATTAGTTAGTAATACATAAATGAGATATATAAATAAATAGACTCATATAAGTGATATTTATAAATCATGATTAAGATACAACATTAGACGGGCGTGTAATAGCACAAAAAAGAGCATCATTGATGATCCACAGATTAAGCTAGAATAATATAAGGGCGTTTATAGATTTTTTTTTATTGCAACTCACGTGCCGATTGTACCTAAACAATCAGACAAGATGATACTGCATATTTTCTCCCGTAGATTTTCGACAATGTTTCATCCATCACTTGATAAGTAATGATATATAATAATGATAATTCACTCTGAAACTCTCAGACCTACTATTTAACTCATCCAATACAACTGCCGATCAAAAAACAACAACAATAAATAAATAAATAAAATAAAAAGTAACTAAAATATTTAACGATTGAGTTACACTTTCAGTATCAAATAGTCAGTGGTCAGTTATATTACGGCCATTTATTTACAAAAACAACCATGAAATAGGACACTATGTTGATGATGAGGGTCCTGCTCATAAATTACGCAACACAGCGATCTCATTGCTTTTTAAATCTCATCGCATTTATTTAGTATCTCTTCTCCCGGAATTTTTTATCCTACATTATTCTGTCTAGGTCTAGTCTTTCTAGGATGCTACACTGATGATGATCATTGTGTGAAATCGGTGGATCGCAAAATCCTGGAGCTGGAAGACGCCCCGCCCATTGTGACCGTGCTATGTTTGCAACAATCTTGTAACAATAACACACGAGAGCCCTTCATTATGGAATTACGTAACTGTAAATTGAGCAAATACAACGGGGAACTGGTGGATAGAGATACAGAGAGACTAGACTACTGTACTGCTGCTTTTTCTGCCTAAGTATGTATGCCATTGTGTTTCATGTTTGTAACATACTCATGCACATATGTAAAGCTAGACAGGCCTATGTTATATTTTACAACAAACGCCAGTGAGAAAAAAACAGGGCTTTTGGGTTTGCATTTTTTTCATTTTTCATCCTCATTCTATTGAGAGCCCAACGGTAGTCTAAATATCGTATTACAGAGGAGAGTAACTCCTATCTCGTCGTGACATCTAAGTCCACCGTCTAATAGCATTATGGAGTAACAGGGTACAGTCAGTTTCGCAGCTATTATAGTTATTATGGAGTGGAGAAATTTTTCAATTTATGGCAAGTTAACATCCGTGTGGAAAATCACGAGATAAATTGTTTGGAAAAATCAAAAGTTTGAATATTTAGTAGGAAAAATCTTGTAAAATTTCCAAATAATAATAATACAGCTCTAAAATTTTGATATCATTCAAATTTTTACATAATTTGATAAATTTTTGGGTTTTTTCTGTCTAAGCACAAAATAACTTAAATAAATAATTAAAAAATTAGCCTAATAAATAATAATATGTCTAATAAGTAATATTTGAGCAAAACTTAAACAGAAAAAAATTTTTTTTTATTCAAAAAAATATTTTTGAAGGATTAAAATTTTTTGGAAAGAAAAAAAAATATTACTTACAGCCAAATTATTATATTTGATAAATAATTTTTCCTTTCTGTGTCCTTTTTTTTAATAGAATTTTTAAATAAATTTCTAATTTTTTTTTTTTTTAATACATAAAAAATTAAATAACTCAAATTTTTAAACCTCTCCCTTAAACTTTAGCCTACTAAGGTTCTACTATATTCCAAAAAAAAAATTCAAATGCATTGACCATAACGTGTATTGGACCTTACACAAAAAATGAATGCAAAATATAAAAATAATATATTTAAATAAGTGGTAATAGCCTAGAGTGAAAAAATAAGTAAAATACGGGAGCAAACATGAAAATGAGGATGGTATTGTAATATTTTTGGGGTGTTTATGTAGTTGGCGAGTATTTAGCTGATGTAAAGTACGTATATGCGACTAAAAACAGGCATACCGAGTAGTATCTGCACAGTAGCGAGCCTCCGTAACCTGAGGCACCGTCAAACAATATATAATATAACTCCTGCTGTTATTGTTGTGGATTATCCGCGAAGGGTTTTATATCCTCAAGTAAAATACAACACATTAAGGTTCGACCTCCTGGATAATAGACATGTTTATTTTAATAGCGGCAAATGGTAGTCGAGCGTACAGACACTAGCCGGCAGCCACTGCTCATTTTTTTATTTTTTTACTTACGCCATGCCTAAACTCAACGATGGAATTTTACTGTTGGGTAATAAAATTCAAAAACTCAATTTGGTTTGATAATATTGAGACTAAGTAAACTTTTTTTATTGTTGTTCGTTAGTATATGTTCATTAGACTGTGTCGGAAAGAATTTACTATTTTTTTTTTTTTTTTTTTTTTTTTTTTTCCAAAAAATACCCACAAATGTATTTATAAAAATACTAAATAAACATTTTTTGACAAAACGAGCATTTAGATGCAATTTAGAAACTCTTAAAATCTTAAAAAAAATTTTTTTAAATAATTTGAGCGGGAATGTCCCACTTTAACCCAGAATAACTTTTAAAAAAATTTTTTTATCAAAAAATCACAAGAGACCTTTTTTGTAGAGCGTTTAATTTCCTACAAAATCATACCCTGATTTTATTAATCTAATAAGCCGGTAAGTCGTTAAAAAATTCCAAAGATTGAAAAAAAAATTTTCCGATATTCTGAATAATAATTCAAGTTTATTTTTTGAAAAAAAAAAATATTATAGGTCAGATTTTTTTTGACTCAGCCTAAATTACAGATTTGAAAAAGCTCTTATTCACCCATCAGGGTGGATCCGAAGATGTTGAAGCGTAAATTACAAGAAATTAACAAATGAGTAGATCGTTTATAATTTTTGCTGTTATTATAATTATTATTGTACGGAATAGACATGAGTTTATGGTCTCGCTATCTTTATCAAGATGCACATGTCCATCCATGTACAGCGTATCTGCAGACTGTAAGTATGCAAAGCCGCGAAATAATGCTGGATCACCGTGACTAAAGAGGCTAATCATGACAAATGTTAAGAACAGTTGTTGAATTATTATTATTAATCGTATCTTACCGAATCAATAGAGCCTGAAAATTTCTATCGATATTAAAAACACATTATAGTTTATAAAACTATTTTTTAATTAGTAAATTAGAATCATTTACAGTAAATTATAATCCGACATATTTTATTATCAAAATAAAAGTTAAATTTCGATAATTGATATGTTTTTTAAAAAAATTCTTTGATAAGTCATTAATTGTTTTATTGAAACCTAAGCAATTGATTCTATCGAAAATAATAAAAAATTTTTATCATTAAAAAACAATTAAATACTTTCTGTTTTTTTCCTACCGAATTTAGGCGATAAAAAATTAAAAAAAAAAAAATAATCATTACTTTAATGGTACGAATTAAATTATTTCGAAACGGAGAATTAAATTTAAAAATTTGCGAAATGATTGAAGAAAATAAATAAATGTATATTCTTGGAGCGATCTTTCAGAGGCACCCTTAGGAAATTTGTGGAACAATGAGCCCCCTGATGATGACAAACGTCTAGTAATATGATATTCGCCCATATGCTATCGCATGTAAACCCCTGTACCGATACTTGTTAGCAGATATATTTATACACACAGCTACTGTATACATTGTTATGTTACAATTTGTAGGCTCTATAACCTTATAACCAACAACACGATATAATACTAAAAAAACATATCATAGAGCTTGAGTTTTAGAGTGGTTTTCTATTATGCTGACAAGCTAAATTAAAAAATCATGTTATGTTAAGATAATTTTTTTATTATAATAAATTATTGTGATATTTTTTTCAGATTTTAATTTTAAATTACGCAAAATATTAATAAAAGATAATAAATATAATTTTTTAATTAAAAATAGTGTTAAAAACCTCCAACAGGTGGCGCATTGTCGCTGAATTGTCTTGCAATCGGAGAGTTAAATTTAAATTATTACGTTCTTAGAAATTTATTTTAATTTAATTAATAATTTTTAATTAATAATTAATAATTAATTTCAATGCAGTTAAATTTTTACCACTAATGACAGAAATATGTAACTATTCAATAAACAGCTTAAAAGATTTGTTGTTTAGTATTTGTGGTGGCTTAACGGCTTAAAAGTGTTTCTATTTGTCGGGCAACATCGTTCGAATGGATGAGATGTTAATAAAAAGGGGTGGATATCTATGCACACACATATATATATATATTGTGAAGGGGTTGATGAAGAGATCCGGGAAAAGTAGACAGCCATGAAAAGCAGCTGCGGCGATCCTTTCCAACTATATAATTATCGATTCCAATGCCCGAAAGTCCACACAATAAAAAAAATAATAAAGGTGTTAGTTTTGTCAGCAAGGAGAGGGATTTTGTTATAACGACCAGAATCGAGTGGTTTTACTGACCATCAGACTTTTTAATGAGGCAAATGCGGCTTGTTTCGAGTAATCTCCCGCTTTTGAGTCTGCGGGAGCAAATCGGCGCTTTGTATGCCGCACAAATTAACTGTAATTTCAAAATAATATAAAGTTTGTATGAGTAGAACAAACAGACGTATAAAAGTGAGAAATTGTTATTTTTATTTTTTTTTTTTTAATTGAAAGGGTTTCTCAGCCTCGATGCGAGCAGATGTAGTTTGTTAATTTAAACTCTTGAACTCAAACTGGGCACGTGAACAAATAGCTCAACGTCATTGAAACCTGGCAAGAGGATCATCTGCTCTTCTAAATTCTTAACTATCTCTTTTATTTGTTTCGGATTTATGGAATAGTTCGACAGATAAACAAACAGAGAGCGGAGAGGTGTGTCCGAAAACAACCGGTAAGATTAGTATCTCTTTTTCGGACGACCTCATATTGACGAACCTGACAGGAGTTAACACTCGGTTTGTTTGGATAAATCAACTCCTAATAAATAGTCAAACTTAAAAATTTTATTTTATTTTCCAAAAAATTATTTTTAATTAAATTTGAATTTAAGGACAAAAAAAAAATTATTTTAAAATGTTAAAGTGAAAAAAAAAAATTTTTTTTTTTTTTTGGTCGATAATTAACACTACTGATTGCAACTGCAGCAGGAGCTGGATGCCAGGATTAATTCAGAACCTACGACTTGAATCGAATCCGAGGTCGAGAGGATCGGGTATCAATAAATCATTTTGTAAGAATCGAATTCTTAAATATATATATATATATATATATATATATATATATATATATATATATATATATATATATATATATATATATATATATATATATATATATATATATAAATATGTATGTAAAAAAAGTTTCTTATATCTTGCTCTGTCTCTCTTATTATAAACAATATTTTAAAATACTCTTTCAGTCCTTGCTGCGCATTGATACCTGATGGGAAGGAAGGTGGTAATGCGATACGGGTTAGCTCTAAATCAAATCGATCATTACGCGTAATCAACCGGGTAGTAACCGGTTAAAAGACTAACAGCACCATATACACACTACACACTGTCTAGGGATACTACTTCCTCACATTTTAACGCTCACTTCTACCTGATGTCGATATTTCCCGTACTTGTTATTTTTTTTTTATCCTCTTTATTAGATATTTGTATATTATAGAGTACAGCTGCGTTTTTTATTTGCTATTATCGGATTTCAGCGCAATAAGTAATTTACTTTTTTTTTCACGGTTTTCAAATTTAACCCTTATTCAATTGATATTACTGCAAGGTTAATATGGCTTCACGGGGTGTCCCACGCAGGTACAAAATGCCTAAAAAAATTTATTTGCTTCAATGGGATTTTTTTTTATAAATCTCGAGTTTATTGTTTAAATTTTTTCTTTGAATTTTTTACCAAAAATTGGAAACTTTATCCTGCTGATTTATTCCTCATTGACGTCGCTTTTGTACTGAAAATTACGGTTTTGTGAAAAGAGCTAAGGGGTAGAGAAAAATTAATGAACCGAAGAAATTTTTATAAATGTGCGGTTCGATTTTTAAACCATCGTTTCTCCGGCAAAAAAAATTTATTTGAATATTAAATTCGGATTTTGAAACAAATATACAATTATAATAAATTTAATTTAATTTTTTGTACGCGAATAATTGTACTAAAAATATTTTTAAAAATTATTTCACACAATAAATTATCAATTTTTGTATAAAATTTCGTAAAAAAGGTAAAGCTTTTTGTTATCTAAAATCAGTATTATATTACTTGCAAATAAATTAATAAGCATGATAATGATGTATCAATATATATGTTAACCAGAATATATATTAATAATAATTTGTAATATATATAAGTAAGAGAAACAGTAACAGTAGTCGGTCCCAACGTCGTAAATACACAAGTCCCAACAAGTATTACATGACATTTATGAATAAAACCAGGCTCATATAATATAATAGTAAAGTAAATCAGTTGCGAATAAAAGAAAGAATAAAAATTATGAGAGCACGCCCTTGTATACACGTTTTAATTCCCTCAGATTTATTGCCAGGAGAAAATATAGATCGACTAGTCAATATTACCATTCAGAATATATCTAACGGTTTTTTATTTTCTATACGCGAATAATGTCGCACTGCTTATGTCTCTCTTTTGCGCTTGTTCTTTTTTAAGAAAGATCAATGAACGTGAGACTTTTACTTCGGGACCTATATCGCGGTTGTGTAGAGATAAATTAGACAGAGGTGGAGATCGAGATGCATAAGTTGAAAGACATCGAATATCAAATCAAAAACTCCTACTTTTCTTTCATGCAAAGGCATTCAATTTTTTTTACACGCGCAATGTTCATTAATGGGCGGGCTTACAAGGTTGTAAATTAAGGGCGATGATTTTATTCGATCCATAAGCCAATTTCAATGCTGAGATTTATTGTGTCGTTTATTTTTTTGGCAATGATATTTTTTTACTGTTAAAAAATTTATTATTATTATTTGTTATTTTTTTAAAATAAAAAATTATTTATTTTATTTTTCAAACCTTTCTTTTGTCCCTCTTCCAAAATTGAAAAGAGTACACAGTCCAAAGTGTCCTCCCTTTTTTTCTAATATTTATAAGACACTATACTGGCAAAATCACGCAACTGTCCACGCTCCTTTCATAACTATACTCAACAATATATAAGTTTGACAAGCATTTAAGAAAGGAGATATTTTCTGCTGTGAGGATTAAATTTTCTGGAGTAAGAGCTTAAGATGAAGATGAATTCAGTTAGTTGTTTAATAGTGGAATTACTCGAGGGATATAAGACCATTGGGAATATGAAACTCGGACCACCGTGAATTTACTCTCCAGAGGAATCATTGATAATTTCTAACAAGTGCATCACAGCTCTGCTCGTCAAGAGACACTGTACTAAATGTGTATCAAGTGAGAAGTACATCATTAATCATTCCGTCTTCCTAAAATATTTAAAACTCATCAGGATTTTTTTGGGTGATCATTTGCTTTATTTTAACAACAAATTAATCACAATTTATCATTTATTGTGATGGAAAATTTGTCAGCCATCATTTGAAAAATTAAAAATATTCAGAGTGATAAATTTAAACAAATTATTTACACACGAGTTTTGAATCTTGACTGTGAGAAAAACTGACAAACATCGATCATTGAAGCATGTGTACGCAGGATTGTAAATAGTAAGAAATTCAGTCGTTAGAATAAACACAAAGCCTGGTCAAATAATAAAAAAAAAAAAGGAAAAATAAAAAACGAGAAAACTAGGACAGAATATTTAACATTCTAAGGGATTAGCATCTATCATGTAGAGTTCTTGTTTTGTTGGCGTTCCTTCATCCCACATTATGTTGTTTGAAACTATCTTTGACATTGGAGAACAAACAAATATTGTGGATGTATATGGGCCTGATTGAATATTACAACAATAACAATAATAAGTACGCGAAGGAGTAAAATCCCATTTAACATTTAACACGGACATTTGCCACAGCTAGCAGCTACGAGTTATAGTTATAATAGTGTGATATCTCGCGGGAGTAGAGCCATCCATCATTGGAGCATTATATTGAGGTGACACAAGTGAAGGATGTTTTGGCATCAGCACCGTAGGTGGGTTCCGGAAGTCAATAGTCAATGTATGGAAGCCAGAAAATGTATATACATGTAAGAAGAACTAAACGGTGATCTGGACTATGGAGGTGTGGGCTCTGTCCAAACCCACTCCAACAAATTCAGTTTATTTTAGTGTCCCTTAAGGATATTCTCATTCTGTGTTATATCACAGAGGATTTTAAGCTCCTGGGCTGTGCTGATGGATCTGATGAATATTCCCATGGGAAAAATTCTTTATACATTTATGAAGAATCGATAAAAATTGAAATAAAGGCAGCTCTGTGTTCTGGATTATGGGATTTAAATTTCAGTCTATTTTTTCTACTACCTCTAAAGTGTAAATATTATTTTTGATTCCTGAAAATTTTGTTAAACATTTGAAAAAATAATTTTATTTCATTTTTTCTTTTATAGAGAAATTTAATAATTTAAAATTTTGGAAAATTTAACAATAACTTAATAATAATAATTTGATGATAAATTTTCAACAAAAATAAATTGTGTACAGTGTAATAGTTAATATTTGTTATATTTGGATGAAACTAATAATGATCGCTGCTAAGTGAATTAAAGTCGGACTAAATAAGTCAATATATACGAATTAAGATAAATATCAAGTCAACAGTCAATAGTAATAAAACTAAAAAAATAAAACAATGAGATTCAAGTTCCGGGAAAAAAAGTTTTGTTTGTGTTTCTGACAGTTGTAGAGATATTATCCGGGTAAATAATCCCGTGGGATGACAATATTTTTAATTCCAGACAGGATGTAACAGGATCAACGATGAGTCTTCGTATTCGTATTGGGTACGGGTAATATTATATACCGTGAGCCCACCACGCGGCTAATCTACTTTGGAGTTTGTCTTTTTCGCTGCGGAAGACGTAGTCCAAGTCGAGCTCGGGACTCGGGGTTAACTTTTAATCTCCTTAAGTTTTAGGCTCTCTATACTGTTGCCGCTTATACTTTCTACACACTATATTATATTTTTTTACAAATAATAATATAAAAATAAATGACGCATGTTTAAATTATATGTGAACCATTTAGTATTTTGTTTCTCACTTGGATATCTAGATACAAGCAATTGATGAATCCTCTTATAGACACACCTTCACCGATCAAATATTCATTCCCATGTCATCCTCGATTAAAATTAAATCTTTCGTCGAATAGGGATCAACATAAACAAAAATAATATTTTAATTTATAATTTTTAAGTGACAAATCCAATTCTGTCGAGGAAATATTATTGAAATAAATTTATATTGTGGTGAATTATATTTTAAGAATAAGCTCATTGTACTTGAAGGACTAATAGGTCCAGGGACATTAAGAGATGACGGGAACGCGCGATAATCGGCTGTCATTAGCACCCTGTGGATCCAACATTTTAAAACACCTCTAAAGACAAATGTCTTCTTAGTTTTTATTCATTCAGACGACGGAATACAGTTGAGTTATTATTTTATTTATTCAGAAGGATTTTTCCTGTGAGAAGGACAGATTTGTCGGCCCACATCACCTATCTAATTTTTTTTTATTAAATTTTTAAGGTAGAAAAAAATTTTTATTAAAAAAAAATTCCTCTGCTTTAAATCTTATTTTTGTTTTCATATTTAAGATATTTATAAATTTTTTTCAACAGTATAAAATTGTCAATAAAACATCCAACAGCGCTTTTTAGTTTGAAAATTTGTCATTAAAAAATAAATATACTTTTATGAGCTCATTAATTTAAAATAACGCGTATAATTATCTATTTTTTTTTTTTTTTTTTTTTTTTTTTAAGTAAAACATCAAAAATTAATTATTGGATGTTTAAAAAAAGTCAACATAAACTTTCTTTCAAATAAATAAAATCCGTACAATAGATTTTATTTAAAAATTACTCACAATAATAATATGAGCCGTAAAAGATGTAATTTTTTATTACAATATTAATATTTATGCGTAGATTTGTATAGCGATGATTTCCTTACAAATATTGTCAGACATTTATCAGTAAATCTTTTTATTTAGTCATCAGAAAAAAAAATAAATAACATGACAATAAAGTAAATAAAAGTTAAGGCAAGTTACAAAAAAATTCTTCGTCACGGTTAAATGATATTCCTTGTAACTATAACTATAACTACGACTGTAACTAAAAATGAACCGTTAATTTGATAAATCTTGTTCATCAGTACACTATACAAGTTAAAAGTTGTCACGATCAAACAATGACAGTGAATATGTAATGTGTAATGTATAATTTGTCTTATAGATCTTTTCAAGTAAAGTGAGAACGAATTAAAAATGCTATAGAAAGTAAACGCTATATTAAGCAAATTGTTTGTTTTTAATACCCCGGTGAAATAAATCCAGAACACTTTTTAACTTTCAAGTTAATCGTCTGTCTTATTTTTCATGCGCACACAATACATGTGTGTGTGTGTGTGTGTGTGTGTGTGTGTGTGTGTGTGTGTGTGTGTGTGTATCATATCGTACGAACGAGAGGATGGAAAGTGGATGAGAATAATGATTGACAAACACATCACACCATCTCAGTGTAAAAGTAATAGAGAAATAAACTGTTTGTTTTAGCACACACGATTCCACAACTCACGCCAGACATAAATTTAGACACCAAAGTCTTTAGTTTCATTATCATTAGTCGTGTTGTGTCGAGTAGGCGGCCATCAAGACACATTACACCAGGGAATTTTAATTAAAATACATATACTGAGATAAAAGTTATTACTTTAATCCGGGTGAGATTAGAAGACAACACACAGAGTTTTCTATTTTTTTTTGGCAAAGCTAAAATTTTCCAATTATTTATTTTTGAAAAAAAAAATGATTTTTTCTAAATAAAAATTTTAATTAATTTATTGATGAGTTTTTTACTTAATAAATAATAAAAATATTAATTTTTCAAGAAAATTTGTTTGTAAAAATAAAATATTTCTCAGAAAAAGAGTTAAAAAAATTTTTGACTGATCTTATCAATAATTTTTGATAAATCTTGCTGACAAACTTTAAAAATCTGAAAAAAATTATTTTTAAAACAATTTCAAGTACGTTTTTAACCACTAAAAAATTTTTAAAATGTCAAGCGATCAAAAAAAAATTTTTTTTAACGCTTATAAGACCAAGGGGAGGATTTTCGATTGTTTCAACGCGTGAAAACCGCATTTTAAAGGGATCACACCTGAACTAACTCGGTATTAAGGTTTCTTGACACCTCTTACTGGTTGCCCGTACAGTAAAGTCGTATGTATAAAATAGAATACAAGGAGTCGCAAGGATAATAGAGTACTCGAAAGGATTGGGGAATAGAAAACGTGGCAAACTGTTATACTTGTTACCCTTTGGACTTGATGGACAGTTAGACGTGTAGACAACATGGAATTATCTTGCCCGACAATAAAACCTCTTGTTATAATTATGACCCCGGATCATTTAGACACCATTTTGTTGTTTGAAATTCAATAGCGAAACGGACCACGTACTACTCACTGATGCTATTAAACACTCACGAGGAAACTCGGGCATTATATTCCTACGTAACTTCACCGCAATCATCAACCATCAACCGTCTACTTAATGTTTGCTTTTTTTCCGCCGTGACACGTGTATCCATTGGATTATTTCATTTATGAGCGAGCACTCATGCAAATTAGATTTTTGAATAATCAAAAAAAAAAAAAAAAAAATTATTTATTTATTTATTGACTTGTTAAACGTAAAAATAACTCCTAAAAATTTTTATTACAAGATTAAAGCGAAGATATTTTAGTACGTGATCATTTCTGTATAATAATCACAACAAATTTAAGCCACTGATTCAGATACTGCTCGGTGAGACATAAAAATTAGACGTTCAAAAGCTACTCAACAGAATTAAAGGGTTTATACTTTATGAGATTTTTTGCTGAACTTATTTCAACATTTTATATTTTATATTTTTTATTTTATATTTCTTCATTGAGAACAAAAGCGGCGCTGAGGAAATAAAATCGAGGAGAAAGAATAATAATTTTTTTTTTTCATTATATTTTTTACGGCTATGTTCGTAGAGTGGATTCTCAGGATAGCGAGGACATCCCTGTCCTGGCTGTGGCCCCTTGGAACTCGGAGTAGAAGGAACCAAAGACCCAGCGTGTGTTCGTCGTAAGTTTTTGTAAAAAAAGGGTAGAGAAAAGCATAATCGAAAATATATTCGTACGCGTGCATGCGATACGGGAGAAACAAACGTTATAAATGCGATCAGGGAACCGGAAATAATTCGCGGACCAGAGATCCAAGTATTTTACAACAACGTGGTCTATGTAATGGAATCAAACCTGTCTCGTAAACCAACGCGTGACAATGTGAGCAATGCTCCGAATAATATCTGTACGTCGTAAAGTGTTACTTTAACTCAGGTCTATACCTGTGTTATATATGTATATATATATATATATATATATATATATGAATATGTTTTTTTAAGCTTCGGTATTCATTAGTTATTTATTTATTGAACTTTTTTCTCGTCTCGCTTCCCTCTGACTTGTTTTTAATTTTTTTCAGCTCGGCATATTAGCGAGATCCCTTTACTTTGCTCTTATTGTGTTATTCTAATAAATTCTGCGTGCTTATATTTAAGAGTTGTGAATATAAGCTGGTGTGTTGAGAGTATTACGTACGGTGTTGGTTCATGGATATTTTAAATTGGAAAGTTTACGAGCACACGCCCGGGATAACAAAACATAACACGTCTTTACGATTTGTTTTCAGTTAAGGCCCTGGTTTTAAGTTGATAGTCTGTTGTTGGTAATAAAATTTCTGGTTAAATGACATGTAGAGTTTTTTTTTTTTTTTTTTTTTTTTTTCATTTTGGCGAGCAAAAGTACTTAATTATTACATTTTTACTAAAATTTTGCTTTATTTACTAGATTAAAAAATTTTAACCCATATTTTTTATACGATTAAATTTTTTTCTCCATTAATTTAATTAAATTAATAAAAAAAAAAAAATTTCTAAGCAAAGTTTTAAAACATTAATTTACATTTTTAATAAAATTGTGGCAAAAAAAATTTTTTAAACGATCAATTTGCTCCAGAAAAAATTAAAAATAATATTATGAAGTTAGTATTTATCCTACGGCTTATTAAATGGCGTAAAAAAAAAAAAAAATTTATTAGTATAAAGATTAAAAGAAAAGGAAGTTGAGATTTAGTGTGATTTAAAAAAGCCATGTGTGGCTCGTAGCAGAGCACTTGAAGGATCAACCACATACGCACGTGTGCAATCATCTACCCCAACATGTACTGAAATCTAAAACGACGTGTGCCCTATCACTGAATTATCTCTTTGTCACTACACTATTTAGCCCTTACCTATAAACTAAAGAGATAACACAAGCCACGTGCATTTTCTTGAATGTATTATCCCTATCAAAGATGATACAAGTATTCTTCACTGCATCTGTTTATCCCAAAGTTATTTCAGCCACGCTTTTTGCTATCACTTGACTCGATAACAATCGTAAATTCAATACAACTTTTATAAAAAATCACTACATAATGAAAATAAGATCTCTTTGTTGAACTAAAATTGATGTTTTTTTAGTCTAAAGATTACATTCTGAAGAAAGGACTTTTTTTTATTCAAGTTTTTTCCGATCGAATTTCAGGTGTAACGTTTGGACGCTCTAATAGACTTTAAATGGACACTGGTCATTTCGATCTTGAGATTTTTATATTACTATTGTGTCGATTGTTGCTTAGTTGGATCAACATACAATGATCGATGATATTTAAATTTTTGACAATAGTTTGCACATTTCAGTCGCTCTTTTTGTGGTTTTTCCACAAGAGTAACGTGAGAAAATTATTTAAACTACGTAACTCTAACTATGTGCATTGTCATTGTGTCATCTGGCTAGTTTTGGACATTTATAATCTTTTAATCTTATTTAGTAATAAATAGTAACTGGAGCAAGTGAAGGTGGAACTATTTTTTTTTAAATAAATTCCTAGCTTACTATTAAGGTCTAGAAATTGTAATTGTAAGTCTGTATTTTTATTTGACTTATTTTTTAACAGATTAAAATTGATTAATTAATTCAATAAATTATTAATGTAATAATTAAGCCAAATTTCAGTTTAAAAATTTTTTTTTTGGAGTCTTAAATTATTTTGGAGCAAGAAAAAAATTTTTTTGAGACCCAAAATAATTTTTTATCTCAATAAAAAATTTTTAAAGTCATTTTTTGTCCAATTATTTTTGATTAATTTCTTAAATTAGTCTTTTAAAAGTCGCGAAAAAAAAATTGTTTACTTTGCGTTCCTATTTTTGTTAATTTGACACGACAAAAAAAAAATTGTCTACGATAATTAAATTTATAATTAGAGTGTCTAATCGAATTAAAAATATGTACACGCATTTGACAACAAATATTGTTGAAAAAAAAAATTTTTTTTTAATTTCAAATGTGTCATAAAAATAAATAATAAGTGGCAAAGTCCCCAAAAGTGCATTGGCAGGATTGAGGTACGGCCGGGATCCCCGTAGAAGGGTCTTATAGAAGTGCGAATGAGCATATACATCACTATGACTTACGAGGGGCATTATCGTCGGTAGAAGAGAATGAGAGTCTACTCGTATCGTGTGTTTGTTGTGAATGTATGCGAGAAAGCATTCGAGGCACTCCGCCAGCTATAACGTTCAGAATAACCGTGTAGCGCCCATATGTGTGTACATTATTAATATATTTGTCGTTAATATATTATGCAGCGAAGCGTCATCAAGACGTTACCCAATGACAATATATTATTACCTGGTGTCCTTCTTTTATCTGGTAGATGCCACGACCAAGTAGAGGCACTTCAGAAATATAACCAGCAGAAGACCCCCTCTTGTTACATCCAGGCAAGCTTAACCGGCTGTCCTGCGCTATACCAACCGATGAATTTAATTCGATTGGAAAACCGAATGCTCCTCCAAAGGTATCAAGTGTTCTTTAACTCTTCTTTATGTTTCGCAAAATTGTTAATTAATATTTTATTTTTTTATTCTCGATCCAAGAGAAAATAGTTTGTAAAAGATTTTTATAGCGATCTGACATTTTATTTATTTTATTTATTTTATTCATTTTATTCATTTTATTCATTTTATCTACAACTATGGATGTGAAATAGAATTGCAAACGCGCTTGAAAAGAGCAGTATTGAAAATTTTTGAAAGAAAACCGACATGGCTTGTGTTACTATTTTATTGTGTTTTCAAGCTATTATACCTGCAATTTTGACACTTATCATGGGGTCCCATCGCTGTTTTTTTTATGTTTGATTCAGAATGTATTCACTCGAGTATGTACTTTTGATGTCTGTTAAATAGTTTGAAAAAAACACTTAACTGTCTTGGGAATTTGAAAAAAAAAATGTTGGTCTTTTTTTTTTTTTTTTTTTTTTTTTTTTATAATGATTATTAAATTTTAATGAAAAAAAAATTTAAGGATCAAAAATAATTTAAAAATTGTATTAAAATTTTGGCAATAAAAAATTTAATAACAAGTTTTAATAAAAAAAAAAAAATATTAAATTGTAATAATAAAAAAAATAAGTGAAGAAAAATTTAAAAAGTAATAAATCATAATAACGTTGACAATAATATTTATTTTCCTCATAATTACAGTGCAATTACGAGATGAAAGATAAATATAAAATTACATCTCAATCCAACTAATACACGTATTTGTAAAACACGGAAATTAGTGATGAATGGGTTCATTCATTGGAAAGTACAATTGGTGAAATAAATTGGTGGGTGGGTTTTGATTTAAGATTTAAGAAATAAAATCCCCGGAAGTTATATACCAGCAATAAAAACATAAGCCGAATCGACAACCTCGAGGATAAATAGCGTAGGCCGTAGTCGAGAGTAAAGAGTATTAGATCTAATAAGAAATAAATAAAGGAGTAGAGAAAAAGGAAAAGGAATAAGCTGTTATGTGTATAAAGATGTAAAGATATAAAGATGTTTGAGAGGTAGTATAGGTCGAAGCCTTTAATAAGCGCGAGCATGTGTGGATTATCATCAGGGGTGTCGACAATAGATTTATAACTAGATCTGGGCCGAAAGAAGGGTTGGATAGACGAAAGCAGAACTAAAAAAAAATACAAGATAAAATAAAAAGGGGAGCACGTATGTATACATAAAATAAATAGGAACGCAAGGAGTAGCGCAGGGGGGAAAGACTCGTAAATCATCGGTTAACGCACTGTTTAGGCGGGGCGGTTTCACGGTGGGTACAGTCTATGCATGGTATGGACACTAAATAATTCCACCACTCGCGATGGGGTGCTAAACAAGCCTTTTGCTTCATATAAACGCTTATAACCCGAATATAATCCCTACTTTGCTTTACAAGCATACTTACGAATCAGAATTACTTACAAATTGATGTCTTTATACGTTATTTTTATGTTGTGTGTTTGTCGGGTCATTTTTTTTTTGGCTATTGAAAGGTACAATTTTTTTTTCAAGTAAAAAAAAATTATATTTTTCCTTCAATAAATTTTTTTTAATGAAATGTTATCTGTATTAAGAGAATAAGAAAAATTTGGAGTCCAGGATAGTCTGAAAAAGCTCTATCTCTACATACATAATTAAAAAACGACCTTGTATCTTGTGAAGTATTAACATTTTTAAAAAAAATAAGCTCATCCCGATGTTACACGCATCAAGACCTTTCATTTGAGTACCCACATCAATTTTTCATATATTTATATATATTATATATATATATATATATATATATATATATATATATATATATATATATATATATATATATATATATATATATATATAAAATATATCAAAATGCATGTGGGTACTCAAATGAAAGCTCTTAATGAGTGTAACATCAGGATGAACTTATATCTTTAAAAACATCAATAGTTAAAAAGTTACAGTGCAATTTAACAAGAGTTTGATAAATTAAAATTTTGAATTTGTTGAACTTTTTTTTTCAATTTATACGTTAGAAAAAAAAGGATTATTTGTTAAATAATAAATAATACTTTAAATAGTAAAATATTAATTTTTTTATCCATGAAAAAAAATTAATTAAATGTGAAATAATTTTTTGATTATTCCTCTGCATAAAAAATTATTTATTTTTTTTTTAATAGATAAATATTAGAATGCATGAGTTGTCTAAGCTTTTATGAAAACACACTTAAGAGCCACGTCCTTTATTAGACGAAGCCAATCCAAAGGAAGCATCTTCCTCCCTTCGATGAATGTCAGATAAGATTAAATCTGTAAACTATTTATAAAGACAACCCGTTTTGCATCATAAGCAACTCTTCGACATACCGTAGGGCGTGGCCACGTCGTTTTTTAAATTTTTACACACTGCTTCCATTTTATCTCCAGACAACTGGTTCCTCATCAACTCATAATAAACATAAATATCAATATATTAGACTCTTCTTCCATTACACTAGATCATCAGCTTGCGAGAAAAAATTTTAAAAAATCCTTAAATCCATAATCTAACAATAAAAGTTATCACAACAATTCATAAATTTGTTTACCTCAAATTAAATGATGTTATAATTTTGGTAAATAAGAATTTGGGTTGTTTAATTTTTAGTTTTTGATAAAAAAAAAATAAAAAATAAAGGAAGAGAATTATAAGAGAATAAAAAAAATCTCCCGAGATATCATTAACACCTTAACATTTCAACATAGCATTCGTCTTGCTTTTTGAAAGGCCGCGTTAATCCGGCGCGCGGTCGCGTTTTAAGCAAGGCAGCACACGCGATGCGACATATTTATGGCTTGTTTTTAAATATTAAATGATACAAAGGTGCCGCATTTATATTTGAAGGTACAAATAATATCTAAAGATAACTTTTTTATCGTATATAATATCCACAATGGAAAATAAAAATAAATAGGTAATAAAAATAATAATGAAAAGCCGTAAAAATAAAAAATAAATAATCCAATTTCGCATAGCCATTTTTAAATTTTATTCGCAGATTCACGAACACGCGAATTGAGATGTTATATTAGTTATCTCACCGGGGTAGCATGACGAATCACAAGTACTAATTTATTGCTGCTTATTCAAAAAATAAAAATAATAATTATTTAAATTTTCGATAAAAAATTTAAACTATTAAAATATATTTCGGAGGTTTTTTAAGAATTTTAACAATGTAAAAATATATATAATATCTACTTATATATTACTATGATTATAAATTATAAGTTATTAAATAATCTATAATCCAGATATTAAATTGAACAACGAGAAACACATGTTCGCGTGATCAAGACTACTCTATAATGTATATAATATTACAGTAATATAGGAATTGAGCATCAAGGGTCGTTGCCGGATTATTGGGTGGATCGCAGGTCAATGCAGGTGGACAAACTCCCACATGATGACATATGCTGGGCATTGTCGATTTTCTATTGCATGGAAATATATTAAATATATAAAAAAAAAAAAAAAAAAAAAAAAAAAATACTTTTATGATGGAAATAGTCTAATAATATACCGGAGAAAATGAATAGCCTATTGGGTTCCTCGAATGCATTGATACTATTGGATAATACATTATGCCAGGATGAGTCGTGCTCAGTAGACAATGTACAATAGAAAACTTGCATAAAATTTTTAGTATTTGAAAGTTATATGCGCATGATTAACTTGTACTCCAAGAGTTTTTTTATGCACGCGATGTATGAAAACTTTTTCTGTGTAAATGTCAATAGCTTGCAAACTAACCTATTTTTTCTCGTTCATTTATTATTTACTAACGAGAATTCGCTTATACTAATGCAATCATGTACAAAGACTGCTCAATGTGTTTAACAAGACCTATGTTTTGTTATTTTTAATCATTTTTGTGTAAGTCGCTAGTACAAGCGATACTTATAGATAAATTTTATTTTATTATTGCTACTGACGTTGAATTAGTCACTAAATTTGTAGAAAGTTTTGATATTACTAAAGAATTTTTAAAAATTGAATTCCGCTGTTATTTTATTTATTCAAATTTATCAAATAAACTTTCTTTTTAATAATAAAATATTTATTTAATTAAAGTGTCTAATTAATGGAGAAAATAATTCAACGGATTCTTGAGTGAAGAATACACACTTTCTAATTAGTTTTTTTAGTTTGTCTGCAGATAAACTAATGTCGTGACTTGTTATTATATTCAATATGTCAAGATGTATGAGTTAATATAATGAATAATGACTATCAATTAAATAAGCAATAAGTATTTAATGACTAAAAATATTTATTAAAATTTTTTTATTTACTTAAATCGTAGCCAAGTAAATTTAAATAATAAATAACCAAAAAAACTTGCTGTGTAGTGTCGAAATAATTTTTTTTTTTTAAATATCTGATGTTAAATAATTCGCTACGGAGATTAATACCAAAGTCAAAGCCCATAAGTAGTAGAAAAATAAAATATCCGCATCGAAAAATTACCATCCAAAGAAATGGGATTGTCCATGCTTTTGCTGAAGGATAAGGTTCATCAGTTCACTCACAGTCATTGATTTTGCTTTTGCTCATAAGTTATAATACTTAGCTCGGCAATAAAGAAAAAAATAAAACGGTGAAAAATGTTGCAATGGTTAATGCTTAATACGGCCTTACAATGTAGTCAATTTAAAAAATAATATCATTATTATAATTTATTATAAGTACGTAAATTATAAATTCGCTGAATCCGTACACGTTAATGCGATTTTATTGTTATTATTAACGATTTTATTAGTTTTTAATTCGGATTCTTATCTTATAGATCGATTATTAAAAATACTTCCCGTTCGAGTGGACATTATAGCCTTGCATGGATCTTCGGTGCTCTAATATCTAACCAAAGCGCAATTGACAGGACAGAAATAGTTTTTTTTTGCCGATAGCTCCTCCACAATCGCCACACTATTATATATTCTCACTGTAATTTCATGCATCATACATCGTTTTATCGATCACGAGCACTGGGGGTTTGTTAACTTTTTATTCCACTACTATGTATTACCATTGCAGCATATTTCCTCAACAATTTTTATTTGCTATTTTTATCAAACTTTTTTATAGTTTATTCCTCGTATAAAGTATAAGTATAAATAATATAATAAAGTAATATTGAACAACTTTAATAAATGTTTATTTAATACTTAATAAGTATTTTTAACACTTGGAGAAATTTTTTCGATAATTTTTTTTTAATTCAAATAATAAATATTTAACATTAATAACAATATTAAATTAGAAAATTATTTCAATAAAAAATTTTGAGCCAAAAATAATTTCTCAATTTAAGAATTTTTTTTTTTACTTGATTCAAAATGATATTTTTTATTAAAAATATAGAAAAAATGTTTCCTCCATCCCCTGACCCAAAAAAATCGATTGAATAATTATGTAAAATAATAATAAATACTTGAGCTAGCCTGACAAAAGCAGCAAAAATTGAATAGCTTCTTAAGAAGAATTTAAAAATATATTTTTGATCGAGGGTTCGTACATTCGCGACCTAATTTTTGTCGTGGCTCGTGAATGCAAGTGATGTTATTGTAACAAAGCCCTTATATTGAAATACTTTTTGACTTTCCGAATGCCATCTGCTTCGTCAAGTACATACAAAAAACGTTTTGCTTGCAGAAAATACAGCAACAATGTATGTATACATTGACATAAATACATTTACACATCCCTACAACGCAACACACACAAACTTTTGGTTGTCGCGATTGCAAATATGAATAAACTTTTTCATAAGAGTGTCAAGTATATCTTGATACTCGTGATTTAATGTGCTCCAGGTTCCAGGGTAACTATTCTGCTATTCTACTCGGAATAATTGTAGTGTCTCTCCTACTTATTAATTCTACATATATATATATATATATATATATATATATATATATATATATATATATATATATATATATATATATATATCTATGAACATGAGTTCATACTCGTCTTGACACTGGTAGTGCCTTTTTTCCCTACGGGAGTTCTCTATCCGCTCTTTTTAGCATTAACATTAGCGCACACGAGACACTGCAGCTCGGAGCAGAGCAAAAATATATCACATAGGGATAGAGCTCGATTGTGTTACAGTTACATATTTATCGTGTAACAAATAGGCGTACGTTGTGTTGTGATATCGCTGGTTGCTGCTGGAGGATACCGCCGGACTGGTTCCGTTCCTATTCGCAGGGCTGCCCTACATTTTATCACTTCTCTTTATTATTCCTGATTCATTTTTGGGTGTATGTATGTAATGTATAAATATATTTATGTGTACTAACTGATGATGGATATGCTGGGTTTGCATTAACGTTTTGCCTTAGGGATTCAGCGACATAGGGGCAGCTGTTGCTGTTTCAGAATATATGAAACATTTGCGGTAACACGCTTGGTGATTTTGACAATGCTTATGGAATAAACAAGTCAATTATCTTGGACAATGTCAAAGACTAACTAGTTGTCATATGTACATATATTATTATTGTTATTATCGTCGTTGTAATATATATAAATCAATTATTCGATTTTATATTTCTATTGATATAATTGATACGTATTTATAGGGGAGGTTCCAGCAGAATGACAGAAGGAATTTTTAAATTATTTTTTTTTAAACAGCAATAGACGATAGAATGTTTTTAAATTTTATTTTAAGAAACATTTAAATTTTTTTTGGCCAATCTATGTTATTAAGAGAATAAGAAAAATTTTTTTAAAATAATTTTTAACAATTTATTGATTAATTTTTAAGAAAAATTGTTTGTTAAAAATTTTTTTAAAAATTCTCCAATGAAAATTTATAAAAAAAAATCAGTGTCAATATTAAGAAATATTTTAATACACATTTAAAAAATATAAAATCAAACTTTTAAGCCTCAGATCTAACTCAAAGATTATAAGATAGATAATAAAGATATCCATCAATATTTTTACACCCACGAAAGAGTATTATGATTATTTTATTCTCATAAAAAGCTTTCTCTTTTCCCTCTTTTGATAATCTCGGATTACATTGTCATATGTTTGTAATAATTCTCAAAGCCTGACAAATAATTTCTATAATCAGATTTTTCTCTATACTAAGATCATACCCCAGACAAAAGTTGAAAAGGGTTGCGGAACTGAGAGCCGATGCTCGGGGTAAAAATGTATCAGCTCGTACCTTGAGCCATAAAAACACTCGGCCACCGCGGGATCCTACACCTACGCACAATAAATAATAACAAGAGTAACAATAAAAATAAAAAAAAAAAAACAAGTTGCACCTTTTCCACGGTTTCTTTGCGCCCCTTTTATTCCGACCTTACGTCTGATGTCTGATATAATGGGCCTTCTTTGCCTGAGGCTTTGTACGTCAAAACCCCGTGAAAGGATTCACGCTGGGATCATGGGTACAGATTCACGGCCAATGACATCTCACGCGGAGACATATAGGCACCAACCACGATCCAATAATTCTTCAAAAGCATCACAGACTCGTCGCTTATTCGGCCTCACCTCCGCATTATCATCAAGAGCTTGATGAATGTGTGCACTATCCAGTAAGAAGACATTTACTGTCCCACTCTGTGGTTTTTTAACGTTCCAAAAAAACCCTACATTTTATTGCTTCTACTTTCTAGAAGTTATTTTTTTGCCCACTAATCCGCGATTTAGTTTTTTAAACCCGCTCCCGTTTTTCTTATATCATTTCTCAAGTCTACTGTGTCTGACATAATTGTTAAAAATTAATCTCTCAGATAAATCGGTGAAAATATTCCCACAAAAATTACTCGTCTGTATAAGTGAGTCTCAAGTACTGTTAGTATTTATTTAAAATAAAATAAAAAATTTAATAAAATAACTTCTGGATGATTATTTCCGTGTTAGCACCTTCAGGCGTAATATAACGCTTCGTTTCATAAATTTCTCAAGGGTTTTCTTTATATTATATATTATATCGTTACTGCAGATACGCAAGTGCTCAAATAAATGGACAAGTTTCACGGAATACGCATTTACAAGTGGGATAATCGAAAAATTCCCTTACATACATTATAACATACATTGCGCTGCAATCGACTAAATTGAAATGTGTTAGAGTGTAATCTAGGATCCCTTATCCCTTACCGTAAACGCATGCACGCCCTCTTGATTGCTCGAGCTTCTAGTAACTAGATTATACATCAGCAATTACTCGCAATTACCCTTACACGCTTTTCATCCCTTATTTAAACGGAGAATTGAATGACAATTTGTGAAATATTTTTCTCACATTCAATTTTGTCAAATTTTTTTACCCAAGATAATTTTTTTAATTCATAACGTTTTATTGTTGTGATTATTATTATTATTAAATTTTATTGTTAAACATAAAGGACAACACTGGAAGGAGATACTGCTTGTCATCTTACTCATTGTCATCCGTACAAAAAAAAAAAAAAATACAACGATTGATATTGAACTGAATATAAAAGATTATAAGTACTTGGCTGTCAATTGGACGGTTTATCGCACAGCAAACGGATCGAGCGCATGTAAGTTTTTAGTAAAGGCATTCGAGACATTCATGACTCGATTATTTTAACACACGCACGATCAACCGTATATATATTTTTGTACGATGAAATGCGGGCAAGAGTAAGAAGATGATGAGCGAGTTTAATAATATGGAATAAACAGCGGCAGATGTCATGCGGAATTCCTCAGTTCCTTACCTTTTGGATATATTATATATATAAATATAATAAACATAATGTAAAGTATGAGACAGATAAAGAATGCCAAGTTGTCACTCCAATCACGTCAAAAGTTCTATGAACGATCTTTTGCGCGACCCCATTCGACTCTCGCGCTCCCGTTTTGCAACCTAACCATCACGTCTTTAATACTCGATGACATTTTTATTTTTTTTCTCAAGAGGGATGACTGTGAATTTTTTAAACTGAATTGTGATTGTTCTATATGATTTTTCACTGATAAAAAAATTTATTTATATTTAATAAGCTTTATTAACAGTTAATAAATTATTTATTAAATACGATTGAATAAATTTTTTTTATGGCAGCCAAAAAATTATTATTAGAAATGAACAATCAAAATTTGAACTTTTTATCAATTTTTTGAGGACGGAGAAGTTGGAGATGAAGAAAAAAAAAATTTGTTTTGGTATAACAAGCACTCAAAGTAGCTAGACTACGGAAAGGGATACGACACAATAATAAATCTTTCAGTGGTTTGCAAAAGTCACAACTGTTTATGTCATCAGTGTGAAATTTTAAATTTACTTTGTGGAGGTGGATAATCCTGCATGATTGACGAACAAATAAGCTCTTTAGGCTGATGTATGCTCTATGCAATGCTAATAAGCGTATCTTTCATAAATTACTTTGCGGTTTCCTTGGAGAAAATAAACCATTGTTATTTGCTTTTACTATGGCTACTTGGTATTCATAGACAGTGAGTATATATTGGAGTTTAACTCTTTTGCTTGAAAAATGCACCCGACTGTTAATGTTGTACGTCTGTGGTTAGATTCGTCGGGTGTGATAATCCTTTTGAGGAGCCCATTGTCCTTCGGGCTTTTAGTTTTGTCATTCTATCCTATCTTTTCTGAAAGTCATGTTTGAAATTTTCTTTAATTAAAAATGACTTTGGGTTTATTTTGTTCTTGGGTTAGATTTTTTTTATTTTACAGGAAATTTTGGAAATTTTTTTTTTATTAAATAATTTTCTTAAATTTAATTTTAAAAATTTTTAAATCAAGTTTCTGTAATAATTATAATAATAATAATAATAATAATAATAATAATAATAATAAGTGCTTTAAACTATAAAATAAAAATTTTCTTATAAATTTTATTTTTCTACTTGAAAATTTATTTTTTTTGTGCAGCTTTTAAAAATTGTACTTTTAACTGTAAATTTTTTATTTCAAGGATTTTATTCTTGAATCAATTTAATTTTTTTTTTTTCAATAAATTGAAATAAATTTATTAAAAGTAAAAATTAAAATTAAACAGTAGAAAAATAATTTTAAAGAGTGTAAATAATGAAAAAATTTGTAATAAAAATAAAAGTTATTGTTACAACACAAGAAATCAACTTTTTCCGAATCCCAATACAAACTTAAATAGCCAGAGATTAAAGACGTGTCAGAGATGAGTAGAAAGAAAAATAAGCAAAGGGGTCTTAGCTTGGTAAACGGGATAATAAATCCGCTAATGAGTATTGTACAAGTAAGCGTTAATCCATGCAACCGCAACGGTGCTCCGCCTTTAGTTACTTTATTACCTAGACATATCTATACAATATATTTATAACTTTTTTACTTAACGTCCAAATCTCTTATATTAGCATCTTCATGCTCAAAAGCGTCTAAAGGATGATTCCTCATTAAAAAAGGATTACTCATGGTTCACAGTAAATACCGTAAATCACAGTCTCCTACTCAGAAGTAAAACCGCAACCTTTTGTCCTTGCTTTACCTCAGAGTAAACACCAATGACAAATTTCTAAGAAAATGTAAATAAACGTAAACTTTGGAATAATGTTGTACCCGAATCGTTCCCGAGTATACGCAGGTAAAATTATATTTTATTATTTTTTCTCCTTGTTCCTCTCGGATCTACGTGGTGAGGATGAGGACCAGCCCAAACCGGATGTAGATACCTGCACGACACCGCCCCCGCCAATCGAAACCAGCGAATCAGCCGCTAATCCACGAGAGAGGTGCACGAATCCCCTTTCGCGGTTTGCTCACGCGCGGATCGTGTTTTACTCGCGATATTATTTAGCAATCTTGTTTGGGTTTTTTATACGGAAGTTTATCGAAAAAATTAGTGAAAAAAGTTTTAATTATTTTCAAAATTTAAATTGTGCTCAAAAATAATTTTTTTCTTCGAAAATTACAGTAATTTAATGTAAAAAAAATTAAATATTTTATTTTAACAAAGAAAAAAATAATTAATGTGATAAAAGAAAATTTTTTTTGACAGCCAAGAAAATTAAGAAAATTTTTCATCTTTTATCTCAATTAAAAATATTTTTCTCAACATCTTCTAAGGAGTAGCTTTTAAAATTAAAGTTACCAATTAATCTTAAACTTTATCGAAATAAAAACTATTTTAGTCTACAAAAAAAAAAAAAAAAAAAAAAAAAAAAAAAAAAAAATCAACTGTCATTTTGGTTTATTGTATTTACAGCTATTAGTCTAAGGTATTATATAAATATATCAGTCGAAGTTGAATTAAGTTTAGAAGTAATTACAACAAATTATCCCACGCAAATGTTTGTTGAGAACAAAATTAGTCTTGGAGAAAACACAATAGAAAAAAAGTTGTTTAAAAAAATCTAAATGTTTGAAATTAAAGTCACGTACATAAATGTAATATGTAATGGTACATCCACGATGAAATACGACGCCGGCAGTGTTTAAAGTTACGACCTAATTTCTAATAAGTCAGTCAGTCATAAGTGGACGTAAAAAAATATAAATTTTTTAGTAAAAGACGTGCGGAACTAATCGAGTAATTACTTAATAACTGTAATGAGTATATTATGCAAAAGTTTCTTATTATTGTTTATGTAACGTTACTTCTACACCCACGTTATTTTCAGTAATTGTCGTGCAATTTTAAAACAAAGTAACAATTATGCTACACTGATGCAAAAATAAATCTATTGAGTCAATAAATAATTATTTTAAAAATAATAACAACGCTTGTTTTATTTTATTAGTTATGTGCAGAGAGGACAGAGGATCTTGATCAGTTGGGGTCACGCAAGTCGCCACCCCAATTCAACTAATAGGGACAAATATCATAATTGCTGTCTTCACTAATATAATGTAAGCAACCAAATAATAAATTGATGTAGTGAATAATACTAACTAACATTAAATTAACTATCAAGGTAATAATAATAAACATTGTTATAAATTACAGGCTTTTTTTATTGAGACTCAATCTTGGAGGGTTTTAACAGTTATGTATACACACAATTATTGTGTACCCAAATATCTCCGTACAAAGAATGCATTGAAGATCAACAACGACAACAATATCTAAAAATCTACAATCATTCCTTTCCTTACTCATCCTCTGTGTCGATATAAATAAATTTTTTACCTTTATGCTTTATGTACAACGTCATCGACAGCTTGACTTTAGACAGCTCGGAATTCCGAGCACGCGCGACTCGTTTCTGTCGCTTTACAGATAATTTTGTTCTATCAAGATTTAAATTTTTAATCGTTGATTCACTGCATATCATCAAATAGTTTGATTATATGAGAAGAATTTATTTTTAAATTAACAAATTAATTTATTTGTAGTATATAAATTATAGTTGACGAAGATAATAAACTTTAAAAATTTATTTTATCAATTTTTAGAAATTATAATGGCTTTAAAATTATTTTTTATTCTTTTAATTCAATAATAAAATATTTTCCATGTCTTCTATTGAATGAAAGTGTTAATTATAGATTAAGAATAGTTATGAAATAATATTATTTATGGAAACACTGAAAAAAAGTCTTGAGTCAAACGTAAATTTTTTTAAATCAAAAAAATCTTAAGGAAGATAAAAAATTTCTTGAATAAAGTTAAAATTTCTTGAGCGAAGTGAAATTTTTTTAAGCCAAAAAAATAACTTTGGTCTTCCTTATAATTTTCTTGGTTCAAAAAATCCTTTTTTTCTGTGTACCAAACCTTTATAATTGTCATAAGGAAATATTTAAAAAAATGACTCAAATAAATTGATTTATTTATAACAAATATTTTTTTTTTTTTTCTGTGCGGACTATTTTCTCCTAGTCCCTCGGATTCCAGAGAGTCAAAAATAGCTCGGAAGTATTAATAGAATTGATGACACAGTTGAAAATATAAAAGTTTATCCCAACTGATAATAAATTTATCTAATGAGCAAGATTGTGTCTTTTATTACAATCATCACGAAAGTATGCAAGTCATAACTTTATATATAGTGCTAAAAAGGCTGCTTGTTATTATATTTCTTGTGATTATGATAGAACAATAACAAGAGGAGTAATTCCTCCTCCCATTTTTTATTGGGGTCCGTGGTCCGCTTGGCGCAATTCAACCTGACGTGGGCGAAGTTCGGCCGCAGATATCCACTTGACCCGCGCCTTTACTTACTTGGCGATATATATTTATCTACCTAACGAAGGTCTGCGGTGTCAACACAAGTCAACAGTGGTCAATAAGCGATAAAGTGGTACCCGCGGCCCACACATTAAATTTCCCGTGACCTCGGGCACCGTGAAAAACTCAATTTACTTTTTTAAACGCCTGTAATTGTCTAACAACATCTATAAATATTATTAATGCTCTTATACGTGTTTGATGATGATGATGATGATGATGATGGACATGTGATCCCAATTAATTTAATTAAAAAATCATTTATTATTATTTAATTGTCTTTCGACTAATTTCATAAAAGCTATTAAATTGTTTTTTTGTTGTAAGTTAATGACCGAATATCGAAAAAATAAATTCATCATTAAAACAATACACACGATAATGGATTAATTTATTAATTAATAAAATATGGTAAGTCTTCTATAAAAAAAAAAAATTATATTAATAATATTTTTATTTATTAAATTTAAAAATATCTTCTTTTAATTTTTATCTCTTTATTTTTTCTTATATAATTTTAATTAATGTTAAAATATTTTAACATAATTTTTTTTGGAAAAAAAAAATTGAAAAATTAAATATAAAATATTTTTGTTTAAAAATAAAAAAATAAAAATTTTTAAACGAAAATAAAATGTATAATTCAATGTTAAATATAATGAAGTGAGTAATGAAAAGAAATGAATTATATATAATATAATAATGTAATAAATAAAAGATTTTTTGTTCACATGTTACACATGTAACATCGGACATAGTTATCCTGACTCGACCCCGTGGCTTTTGTGTCAGCGGTTCACATTAATTTATTCGAATTAATGATGAGCATTACATCGTGATATGTTCTCGCGAGATGAGACACAACTCTCAATCTAACCCTTTAGATTTCATTTGTAATGTCTGTAACTCAGTACTAAATTATACACAACAGCGACTCCAGCGGAGCACGGATTTATTGAATCACCCGATTAAACAGAACGACACCGCAGGGCCTGTGTCATCATCTCTTGACTTCAGAGTCCCTCTGTACTCCCTTTTAGTTAACTCTATGTGTTGTATTGTGATTTGTAATTCTTTCTCGCTATAATTCTCGTACTCAATACGTCGCCCGTCGGGAGTCGGGACTTCTGTCCCTTTATTTTTGTTCGGACGAGAAGTATATCGAGCTTCTCACTCGTACTGGGAACGCACCAGATTTGATTACGAGTTTTGTCGCCCGAGACTTGATACACGCTCGATTAATTTGTGGAGAAAAATTACAAATATTAGATATTTTATTTCTTCTATTTTTAATATATTATGATTTATGATTGTTATTAGCTTACTGTCTTAGACGGGGTTATTATTCATTCATGCAGTTAGCGTAGAAAAAATTGATCAGATCAATAATCAACCGGGTAAGTTATATAATAGATTTATATTGTCCATAAGGTAATATTTACATATTAAATATGTAATATGTTTGTCGACTGGCGCCAGCAAATTTGATGCAACTTATGTAATAATTTATTTAAAAAACTAAATTATATAATTTATCAAATTTTTACGAAAAAAAAAATTTTTTGTACTCATTAGTAAGTTGAAAAAAATTTTTTTCAGTTATGAACTCTAAGCTATTAATTTTATCCGTCATATTATTTGGGGTTGTTTAAGTAAATATATTTGAAAACAAGAAATAACAATTTAATCCGGATATTTAAATAATAAACGAAGTTTTGGAGTGTAAATGCACAGTTATTAGTAAAACAGAAGAAATAATGAATGTTAATTGATGGTTTATTGCATAGTTTATCAGTGGGACACGAAAGACGTACACAAGTGTGGTGAAGAGTCAGGTTAAAAAACGCGTTAGAAATAGAGAGGCTAATATGTGTAATAATAATACGGGCAAAGCCGTAGGGCTTTGATCGCAGCTGTCACATCCCACGACCCCATCATGAATTTATCAATCATTAATTCAATACGATTATACTACTACTTACGTATAGAATGTACGTGCACATATATAGCATAGATGTTTCGTTTTGCTGAGAGGTCACGAAATCGTTACACATATTTATGTTTTCCGTGTAATTTCTACTAAACACATACTGTGTAGAGAAATATTCTCAGAATAGAATATTACTTTGTTAAATACATTTTTTTCCGATTCAAGTAAATTTTATTTGATTTAAAAAATTTTCTCTTGATAGGAAATTTTTTATTTTGACGTATTGTCGAATTATTATTCAATAAAATAAAGAATTAAAATTTTTTTATACTGCGGTCAGTTGGAAATATCAAAAAGGATTAATTTTAAATATATTAAAATTATGAATACATTTTATTTGATAAGTTATTAGTTATTAGGAAAGCGAATA
Organism: Cotesia typhae; assembly: GCF_013202065.1. Classification (NCBI taxonomy): domain Eukaryota; kingdom Metazoa; phylum Arthropoda; class Insecta; order Hymenoptera; family Braconidae; genus Cotesia; species Cotesia typhae. The sequence goes on along the minus strand of NW_027423756.1, from coordinate 12,993,069 downwards.
AAACCAAATGATGTTTCTTTTCTCGGTTATTTACCGGCTTGACGTCGTATTACCGTCGGCTTAAGATCTAGACTATTGAGCACCAAAAGCCGAATACTTATGACGAGTCCTTTGGGAATTTATATACATATATACATCTGCGAATTAGTCGGTACCTTTGCGAAAACATGCGAATGAAAGGTTTGGACGTTGGATCACTTTTTACGACACGTTATATTTAAACGCTCGTTCTTCTAAATTTATCATATATATATATATAAATATATAAACTGATATTTAAATCATCTAAAGTATATTCAACTGTAAAATTCGATAGAAATTCGTGTTTACTTAACAAAATTAAATTAAATTAAATTCTCAAAATATATAATTTTAATTATATATTTACACCCAAGGCTTCAAAACCTAAACGATAGAATATGTTATTTAAAACGTATATCTAACCCAATAGTTATATATTAAGTGGATTAAAGATTAGCTCGGTTATAATTTAAAATTTATTTATTTTTTTTTTTTTTTTCGGTTTTGTTTTCTTATTTAGTTTAGTAATAAGCCTTCTGCTCGTCTAACCTGATTAAATAACAGCTTATAATGGTTTTGTAACCGCGATCTCTATTTCACAATCTCAATTCTCATTTCAAATAAAGCCTCTAAGTTTCATAAAAATATTTTACTTTTTTTTTTTTATTATATCAGCCTTTATTTCTAAGAATCAGTCCGAGAAAGAATCTAATCCCTGTATTTTAAACTCCCAAAAGTGAATAATATCAAAAAATGATCCAGCGTATTTTACAAAAAAAAAAAAAAAAAAAAAAAAAAATTCCAAAAATACAGATCTTTTACAAAGGGTTAAGATCTATCAATCAGTTCCCACAATATTTTCATTGTATATCCACCCTAGAACGTATCAATTGTTCGTAATTCAGAGTACACATATCTAGAATGTCCAGTAGCCCTACTACAATGACGTATCTCACATCAATATCCCGAAATTTGCCCGAGTGTTTTCAAAGAATCACAGTAGAAAGCAAATAATCAGAGAACATATACTCGTGTCCTTTGCTATCCACGTCAGCGAGGATTATTTATCTTTTTCTCCCCAAAATACTTTACTTGGTCTACACTCAATGTATCAATACGGCAATCTAAATATTTGCTAGTCAGATTATAGTCACTCCCCAGTACCGCTTCTGTTGAAATCGAGTATTTTTATACCTCCCTTTTCTCATATCCACCTTCTATCCCTTGAAACTTGTTTAGTATATACTTTATTTCTTCCTATACATTCACCATTACCCGTTAGCTCCCTCGCATTGACATCTGTCTTAGGTCCGTCTTCTATTGATGATCATCAAGATCCAGCATCACCTAAGACTCAAGCTAGGGCTTAAACTCTTTACGATTAGCCGGATAAGACAGCAGTAAAATAGAACGTAATCTCAAGAAGTGATCTTTTTTCGCGTGAAAGGTGAGCCACTCCAGGTGTGCCGTACAAAGTGCTCTATCGTCAATCGGTGATGATACTGCCTCGGTCTATCGTCTCTTTGATCGACCACGTATTTACCTAATTTCTTATAGCTTTTTATCGTGCAATCATCAAATCATCCAGTGGCTAATAGCAAAACTATTTTACTTTTCCACCCAATGACATTTTTCGTTGGTCCCCTGCTCAAACATTTGCGGCACATCACAGAGACTACGCCCTCAATAACCAATGGGATTACTCGGAATAGTTCCCGACTAATCGAGCGTTCTCTGGCTTAAACGATTTGCAATTACTTGGGACATAATAATAAATCTACAACATATCCAGAATCCAGTGAAGAGGAATGAGTTCTTCTTGACTCGATGCTTCGGACAAAAAAAGACGGACATTGTTCAGTTATTTGCATTATTGATGCGATGACAATGTTCGCTGGTAATCTTGGGACGAGTAAGATTTGGAGAAATAGAGCGATGAGTTTTGCAATGTGTTGTGTGTTGTAGGATCAGGACTAGAACCAGGACCAGACAAAGGAACAAGGAACGTGATGCAATATAGTTGATGCAGATTCTTAAAATCGGCGGTTAGCTAATTCGAAAGCGGATACACAACGTCAACAGCTGTCACTGTTTGTTGGTTTGCACGAGGGATTACTTGAAAATAGATCGAGGGAGATGCTGTATGGTGGTCGCAGTGGTATCGCACTCAATCATGAAATGTAACGCCAAAAGATAATCCGTATTAATGATTGTTGCGGGACATGTATGCAGGTCCTGACCTAATAAACAGCAAAGCCGTGTTATTGATTTTTTTTTCTTTCTTTTTTTTGCAACCAATCTTCAATTGCACTTATTATTTTATTGAATTATTAGGACCAACTGTTTGCTATCACGGATTAGAGTTTTACGTTGATTGGAAATTTTGATTTTCGTATTTGCTCATGCGCTGATAGAAGAATTTATTAACTGTTAATAAATAAATTTATTTATTTGTTAAAAAATTATTTGAAAACAATTAATATAATTTATTAAATATTAAAAAATCCTTTTATCAGTACGAAAATATAACAGAATAAGGGTTAAGTGTAGACACTACGTCACTAAGTAGTACATGACGCCGTCGAGAGGTGGCTTCCGCTTCCGGATTGGCGCAAGCCGCGTATTCTTCAAGAGCCCGTACTACGTACTTGTAGCACATAGGAATACTATTATATGATATACAAAGCACTCGTATCGGCGAATTGATGCTTCATAGGGCACTTGGGCACGTGGTAAGCCAATGAAGAGGCTCAAGGCTCAGCCACCGATCGCTTATTCACTTTTGCCAGGAACACGGAGAGTCCTTTGGCTATCTTGAAAGGAGATCTTTTCGTCAAGCCCTCGCTTTTGATCTTCATATACTTTATATACCTTAAACAGTATCCTACCCTACGGAATTCTATCCTCTTTCTTTATTATTTTTTTTTTTATGCACACGCTCGAGAGTGACAACTCCGAACCGGGCATCAAGACCCTCGTATCACTCGAAAATTCTATGCGCTTAGACGGTGGAACAAAGGGTTAGAATCATCAACTTTCAGCACGCTTTTGAGGAATAAATTTGTTGTTTTTACTTTTTTTTTACGGCCGTGAAGATTATTTTAATACTTTGAAAAATTTTTTAGGAAATTTTGTAAAAAACTCACCGACGATGATCGTCGTCGCTCATTTCAATGACATGAAGAATATGTTAACCAATTGGTTAGCAAAAAAACAAAACAAGCCGAAAAAATAGGACGGTATCTTCAAAAGACATCAAAATACTGTTTAGTATTTTCCTTGTGCACGTGTCGAAAAATCTCACAGCAGTGGTTATTGTGGAACCTGAAAAAATAATATAAATCTAATTATGTAAATCCCAATATTAGCTACCCCACTCTTCTCAACTCAACTCTGCTCGTACAATAGTTGTTACTATAATAAACAACTATCTCATGCTCGTATTCAGTAGAGAATATATAAGAAAAAATTTAGTCACATAAGCGTATATTTATGTGTTCGTTAAAGAGAAACCGACAGTCGCGTTATCAAAATACTCGAGAAAAACGTGCAGCGAGCACGTACCAAAACTTTAATCCCTTGGGCCACTGTTTAAATAATAGCTGCTTTTGAAATGTTGTCGCGTGTGTTCTTAAGCCACCATACACTATACAAGTTTGACTAAAATAAATGTCCCGGTGTTTAAAATTTACACTAACCTTGTTGTAAAAGCAGAGCTAGTGGTTACTAAACAATTATCAAACATACTTTGTCATAATATTATTTTAGACGGTATATCTACCTTTATATTTTTTAGTTTGTTCTTTTTTTAGCCAGATATTTATCTGTTTTAATTCTTGTAAATTTACTTAATGAAACATGTTTTTAAATTCGAAACAAATATGATATAACTAAGCTTACGGCAAAATCAAGCAACAAAAATATATTTTTTTAGATTTTTAGTCAGTCAAGGAATAAAAAAAAGTCATAAAAAAATTTTAAATTTAATTTAAAGGTTATTTTATTAATATTTAAGTAAGTTCTACAAAAATGAGTTAATTTTGCCATTTAAAAATTATTTAATGTGCCCAAATATAAAATCAAAAGCTTACTTCATAGACTTTTATATAAATTTTTCAAAAATCTGATAAATTATCGCGTTTAAAAGTTATTTAGAAAAAAAATCGTGAAAGTATATCATTCAAAATTTTTAACTAATTTTAAAAAATTTCAAAATTTTATCCATTAAAAATTGTAAGATCTACACGGCCTAAAAATCTCCAAATCTGTATTTGAAATAAAAATCCTGCAATCTTAAAAATAGTCAAATTCACACATCAAAAAAATAATTACAAGCCTTGAGGCGGTCATCGCCTGAGACGGGCATGCTACCGTGCGCTCAATAAATATCCCGCGGGTCTGACGAGTAGAGCGTGCGATTGATCTCGAGACCCGTAAGCTTGTAATTGAGATATTGCTTATACCCGATCATTTTATTCTTTATCCGTTATGCAAATAAAATTCTCTATTACACGATATAAAATTAAAATAACTATCTAAACATGTTTACTTTTATTTTTCTCCATTAATAATATTTACACACGCATATATAAATAACTAACATCTAAACGCGGTCATTAAAATTTATTCATTAATTATTTGTTTACTCGATAAAAATGATAGTTATTTTAATTAAAAAAAAATAACCAGCCGATATTCATTTTAATAATTTAATGAGCTATTATTTTTTATCCTCATTCAGAAGATATAAATAAGAAGTAATAATAATCAGATAAAAATAAATTTATTTAGATGTTTGTGTACAAAGAGGCTTCTGGTTTTTTAAAAAAATGTTTGCATCGTATACGCGCAAGCAATGAAATAAATAATAAACACTAGAGGCTCGCAGCAAGTTGGTAGCAGTTACTAACGGCAATACTTACCAAGTAAGAGTGTGTAATAATTTTTTTATTAATGGAAATAGAAATGACTATGCGATCGCGTGTCTACAGCCCATGATCATCTGTGCTGGAGAATGACTAGATAATTCTCGACCCCTATTTTCAAGCACCGTGCAACTCGTTTAGTTATCCCGTGACTACTACCAAGACCAGAGTAAGAGGCGTAACATCATACTTTAGCGCACTAGTGGATTATCCGGGTGATAATGTTCCTGATTAATCACCGGCCATACGTTTTAAAAGTAATCACAATCTAACTGATCAAATTGCTCGTTTATTTTATCGATAAAAAGCTGTTTACTCACCATCTTTAAATATTTACACTGAGCTTATTCTCACACGCTCAACCTCTGTCTTCATTTTCGATTTAATTACCAATCGCTGATCAGTTTAAAATTTAACAATATTTTTACATACAATAAATACAAGTGTATTTTTTTTTTTTTTTTTTTTTTTTTTTTTTTTAACAACTTGTGTGCATAATTGATTTTTTCTTTCTAATATTACCGACCCGTTTATCAGTCTGTCTATAATATAATTATTTGTATAGGGAGTTGCTATATTTGAACTGTGTAATCATTTATTTAATATATTTACGTCATTGTTTGTTTGAAAATTAAATAAATTTTATTTTTTTAATAATTATAAGAAATTTTTTAATTTTTTTGTGATACTTGAAAAATTTTTAACTTAAAAAATTATTTTGAATATTTTTATTGAGAAAATAATTTTTGGAGCAAATAAAATTTATTTTAAAAATTTTCTGAATCTTTAAAATGATTTTTTTGAGTCAAGAATATTTTTATTGAACCAAATTAATTTTTTTTATCAATTCACAACTTTTTGCCAATACTTAAAATAGTTTGAAAATTTTTTTTTTGATCCTTGGACAATATATTAAATGAGGAAAAAAAGCAGTAAGCAAAGTTGGATCTTTATGGGATATAAAGGGGAAACAAAAAAGAGTTTAATTTGAAGAAAATATATGCGGATAACGTCGTCGCATTTGCAGGTAACCGGTGAACCATGGGCCCGGCAGGCGGTCGTCCTGGTTCGCGTTCCTTATGACGTCATTTATCCTTTAGTGGAGATGTTGGTGTGTATAGTGTGCGTCGTTAGGTCCGTAAGTGGATGTTTATGTTGGTGTAAGTAAGGTATCGGGATCGCGTGCTGTTCTTGCTAATTGCAAACAGATTTATTGAGTGAAAAATTTCACCTTTTAAAATTATTATAACGCCTTTACTGGTACTCGGTTTTAAAACCAGTATAACAAAATATCTCACGTGAAATTGCAGATAGTCACGATGATAAACAACAAACTTTATCATTTTTATTTCATTCTTTATTGCTTATTATAAACTTTTATTTATTTTATTAGTTTTTCGAGAATTGTATATAAAAACGCATATAAATATATCGATAAAAATAAAATTGATTGGAAATTTAATTTATTTGCTCACCGAAGCTAAGCCCGGAGTATAAGTAAGAGGTATCTTGTATTAACTTAACTTAGTTGGGGGAGAATCTGATACCTGGTCAATGGCGAGTGCTGAGTGGAATTAAATGTAGATGGTTTAGTTCGGAGATAGAAACTCGTAATATAAAGATACATTTATTTATAAAAAATCGACGTGAAGAAAAAAAGAAATGAAATAAAATGAAAAATAAATAAAAAGAAGGAGGAAGGAGCATTAGCGTCTTTGATGTGCCGCGGGATATCCTCTGGCATCTCTCCTTCATACCGCGACTCATAGCTTGTCACTCGGGATTCGGTTCGCGCGATTGAGCTATCGAACTGTGTAACTGGATGTATTACTTTTTATTATAAAAGCTCTCGACATTCTTCGGATCGTATTCCCTCTCATGAGACTACATCAACCTTATACGCAGCAGAAGAGCTATTCAGCTCTTAATTATTTATTTATTTATTTATAATTAACCCGGAAAAAAGTCCTGTTTAAATTACAGGAAATTCTACGAATTTAATTCTGTAAAATTTTTATTTTTACGTTTTAAAAATTCTCAAATTAAATTAAATATTAAATAATTTTATTATTTAATTTTTAAGGACTAATTTTTGTAAATTTGACCTCCAAAAAAAAAATTATCTTGAGAAAAATTTTTTTTGAAATGAATTATTTATCAATTGTTTGACGAAAAATTATAAATTAATAAAAAAATTATTCTGGTAATTTTGCAAATTAAAAAAAAAAAATTTTTTTTTGTAAAAATCCTCTAAAATTTTAACAGAATAAAACCATTTCCGCAATTTTCCTTTTCTATTTCTTCTGAACAATTAAAAGAACAATTCCAACAGACTAAATAAAGTTCAAGGTTACTCAGTTTAAAAAAAATCTACGTGAGTTTAAAAATAGTCATGCAAAAAACGTGGACCAGCTGACAGACAGGTAACACACTGATAATTGGGTCGTAATAAATTAATTCGCCAACAATGGCTCGCGGGCAAAACAACGGGTGAAAACAGCAGAATAGATAGGTTATGTACGAGCGTGTATGTGCTCCTGCACATCGAGGTGAAGCTTGAATGGATAAATCCATGTGTTGCTGCAAGGTCGAGAAATACGCGCAAGTATTTATTATTTATCGTACATTAGAGCGGTTTTATTTCTTCTCCTGGTCTGGACCTGGTACAGTGCAGGATAGATTAAGACCGTAGACTGACTGTACTATGTATGTCAGAGCCAAAGCTCTTGTTGCGGGTGCTCAGGTCCTGAGTCCCGAGTCCTAAAGGATGAAAGACGGCCGGACGCCGGTACTACCATAAGGATATAAGGTTACCTCGTGGGAAAGACGCTTACGTCTTATTATGGCTTGTTTTGAGCCCTACCAACTCTTTGGTATACTATAATTACACGGTTATTGATAAGTCGATCAGGTTACCCCACGCATCTTACGGTTTTGTATTGGTACAACTGTACGATTTGCTATGAATTTTTTTCTAATCCTTCAAATCACTTTTTTTATTTTTTTAATAAATTTTAAAATAATTTTTTGAATAATTTTTATGAAAATTAATTTAACAGATAATAATTAATTTTAAAAATTTTTTTAACAAATAAATTATGACAAAAAATAAAAATTTACATTTAAAAAATTAAAAAAGTAAAAAATGCAATTTTTCAAAGCAAATTTATTTATTAAAAAAAAAAAAAAAAATGTAATAGTGACAGCTAACTTTAATGTCATTAAATTTTTGAATATTTTTTTTTCTCAAATAATCAAGAGTATAAACAGTTTAGTTCGTAAATGGTATTGTAGATTGTAGACTTAAATATTTTATCAAATCCAATTAAATTGAATCGGAGTAATTATGAAGATTACTTGGAGTAATTTAAAAAGTTTAAAACATACCTTGATGAGAGGTTTGAAAAATAAATTAAAGCAACTAATATTATTATTATCATTGCGGTGATATTACATGGTATAGACCGACAATAAGAGTGTTGAAACAATTTTATTCGGTCACAATAGAGTTGATAAATATAATTGAAGACTAATGACACTAATTTGTCAGAATAATTCATTAGGATAAGCCTTTAAATAAAAAATATATAGTGACAAAAAAAAAAAGATGATCGTCACGTAAATTAGACTAAATCAAAAAAAGGTTCCTCTTTTCTATTGAATAGAATCAAGTGGTGGTCAAACAAAGGAATCTAATAATGAAAATAAAAAATATGTGTGTATAAAAAAAAGGAAAAAAGATGTAAGCATTCCTCATAGGAATAAAGAACACGTCCAAATGCTTTGTCCACTTAATGGATTCCTCATCACCGTGGGCCTAAGGCTGTGGCGTGAAACGAAGCCGCTTTCTTTGTTTCTATGTTCTGGCCATATATGCCATCCACACACAATATAGCACACAAACACACACGCAATTTAAGACTATATAGACGTACATTTGTAGATCTTAACAATAAATCGATATAACAATTAACAAATTGAATTGTGTGTTAAATAACTAATAGCAGTTCAAAGCACTCGTATTACTTGCGATTGGAATTCAGTGATATTAATGTATGATGTATATGTATGAGTGTGGGTTACATTATCTTAAACATTGATCTAATGTACTGGGATATTGATTTGAGGGTTTGATATGGATAGAGATACGCATTTGATCGACGCCCTTTTTCGCTCGGTACACTGATTCAATTGATCGATCGGTTGATTATTGTACATGATAATATCGTCGTTTAAATATATTGACAGTGGATTTTATCTAATTTATTTATTTTCAATTAATTGATCGATTTATAATTCAATAATTTGTTTTGCAAAATTAAGTTTGTTAAATTTTGATGATTTTGAAACACATTAAAAAGAAATTTATTTACTTTAAAAATTTGTACACAATTAAAAAAAAATTTCATTGGGTTAAAAAAAATTTTTATTAAATTATTTTCTCAATTTTATTGAAGCAATCCAAAAAAATGTCAAATTTTGAACATGACAATTTTTAAAACAAACTTTTTTTGAGATAAAACATTTTTTCTGTGTGATGAAATTTTTATTTAATTGTAAATGACAATTTTCTTGGTATGAGAAAAAAATTAGCTGGAATATTTGAGTTATTTATACCTGATGTGAGTGAGATTATGATGGAGACGCGTGTTGTTTGAATAGATAAAGTCTATCACATGTCAAACCTAACAACAACAACTTTCACTGGACTCTCCCAGGTGACTTGATAAAAACACAAAGAAAAAGGAGCTGATGCAAAAGGATGATTACGCTTGCGGAGGTGATCGATGTCTGATACTATAGTGATGTCTAGTGACCAGAGGTAGGGTAGAAATTTTGGCCACCGTGTTGTGGTGTGGTCGTGCATGATGCTGAGATTTAAAAATTTGTTTTAATCTCTGATCGGGTTGATGGTTAATCCAGTCTCTGGCTCGTCCCGAGTCGTCTGGGTCATCAGACGACGCCAAGGATATTACGTGGGAACATTTCATCCTAATATGAGAACGATGGTCCTTGGTGATGTCTCAGGTGAAAATGTCACGCACTTTTGGGCTTTTCTCTCGAGACTTCTATCTTCTATCTTGTATACTGTTGTTTATCTAATATGTTGAGAATGTTGGTTGTATTTGTTGTGATGGACCCAGCGAGGAGGCGATCGGAATAATTAATGGATTTTAGAAATAAAAAAAAGTTATTACCACCTGCGGCGAGAGATCATTGTTTGAAGATTCAGGTAGTCAAGAATATACAATTCCTTACGATGACTTTGCCAAGGATTCATTTTGTCGATGTGTATTAATATTGTCAATATTTTATATTTGTATCATGTGTTATTTTTTTTTTTTTTTTTTTTTTTTTTTTTTCGTGTTTACTTCTGTAAATTTCTTTTTATTTATTAATTAATCAAAATTTAGGCTAAGGCTCCGTAGACCAAATGGCAAACTAAAAAAATATATTCATATTTTTAATATCATTGTTTAACATATGAATTTATTCTGGACATTAAAATTTCCCAATTTTTTTTATCTTTAAAATTTGTAAATATTGAATGAAAAAGACTTTAAAAATAAATCTTTCTAAGATGATTTAATTTTGCATTAGTAAATAAAAATAATTAACTATCTAAGCCGCATTAAATCTAAAATAATGTCAATAATCCAAAAAGCAATAAAACATCTGAAAATTTATGTACTCCCGCTAAGTGATAAATAAAAGCCAATCCATGTCACATTTATGATGATTTCAGAATTATAAAAGCGAATTACATAAAAAAAAATAGAGACCAATCGACTGGGACTCGGCTAAAGACAGCAATAAAGCAGTAAAAATCAAGCAATAGATCTTATTTCATTGTGACAGCTCGGAGAACTCTTAGAAAACATTATCATGGCAGGTAAAGTCAATGGCACTTGTCCTGGTTGTCCGCAAGCTAAACACATTCTCTCTCTTCCTCTTTTGGCTCTTTTAACACCCGTATACGTATAATGTGTATTATATAGATATACATTATACACACGGAGCATCAAGCTGAGAACCGCCGACGCACTGCAGGGTTTTTTGAGGAACAAACGGAATAAATATAAAGGAGACTGGACATTGAGCGATCAGGTGTCGGCACGTTTGACACCTCTCACATAATATATATCCAAACTCTCGCTCATCTATATAATACACAGAAATATCTAAAATTCCATTCACACATTACATAGAAATTTGTTCATGCAAGCTTCGCTTATACTCCTAGTCTATCTCCTCCATTATTATTTCCATTTATTTATTTCGGCTTTTTCACTTCTCTTCTCATTTCTTCCTGAAGAAGTATTTTCTGATCTGAGCCATAGCATCTCAGGCGAGATGCTTTTATCCTCTAAACTGTCTTGTGTTGGACACACTTGACTATTTTGGCGGGAGCTCGGTAGCAATACTAACAGCAATAATAACTTTGTCACCACGGGGGTGTTCACCCGACAATAATGTCTCGTGATGATGATGGCTCGCTCGGTGAGAAAATTAGAGATAAAAAGCAGAGATATATGTGGACAACTAACTGTAGGCTGGTTGAAAATCTGTGGTACGGATGTATGTGAACAAGAGAAAAGGTATTTTGAAAAAAACAAGTGTAGAGGCTACATTAAAGGAGCAGATGAAAGAGCCCGATTTCTTGTGATCCCACGCCTCCGATGCCTTATTATTTTCTTTTCAATACAATGAGTGACTTATTTTATGGCGAGAATTTAGTCCTCACTGTTTAGCTGTGTTTGTTATGTGGATTTTGTGTATTAAGTCTCAAAAGATCCATAATATAATGTAATATAATATATAAACTCCTCTGTTTAGTTTAAATTTTCGATTTCTCAATTCCGAATACAATATAATATCATTTTTATGTTAAATATTCGGACGGCCAAAAAATGAGAGTAGGATAGGTAAAAAGAATCTGTCGGCCACCCGCTGACTGAGTTGTGACTTCATTTGGCGCAACCCCGTCAGATTCTTTACCCTTCGAGCCCAAAAATATCGCAGCGCAGTAATGGCCCTATTTTTCATCTTTTTTACTCAACTAAGCTTTGATTTGGTATTTTGTATTTTCTCTTTTCTTTATATATTTTTTTTCCATTCCGCTTGGACTTCTTTCATCACCGGAGTCGAGCGGTATCCTTTTGGTGAGATGAAACCTTTCGGGGAAAATTATATATGTTGCTAGAAAACTTGTAAGTTGGGAAACAAGAGCCTTCCTGGTAACGCCAAATGATTTAGGTTTCTTTTATTGTTATTTTTATTATTAGTTGGTTTTTTTTTCTTTTGAAAACACACAAAAAGTCATCATTGATGTTTAGATTTATTTGTCAGTGTAATTATCTCCTCAAATGGGACTCTAACAATTCTATTAAGTGTTTTTGGAATTGAAAAGGAAATTTTTTTAGATATTTAGTGGATTTTTTTTTTTTGCGGACAATAAACGCAAATTATTTAAAAACAAAAAATGAGAATAAAGTAAATCGTGTGAGAATAATTTATACCGGATAGAATTCTTTTGTTGAGGATTTAGTTTTCAATGAATAAATATTGATTCTCGTCACTATTTAAAGTTTCCTGTTCAGTTGACGAATGACAAATCGTTTATTGTGTAAATAAACCGCGTTAATACAATCAGTTTGAATTTATGATAATCCAGCTTCTTTATAACCAGATTCATATTAGTCATTTGCTTTTTGAGGTATTAAAAATTCAAAAGAAATTTTTTGGTGACAGATAATACTTTTGGATCCAGCTTAAGTTATTTAACGGGCCTAATAGAGACGTTTGACCTCTCGAATAAATTTAAGTTTTTTCGAATTTTGAATAGAGCAAGATTAAATGAAAATACTGTAAATTATTGTTGAGGTCATTAAAATTTTGGTTTAGTAATTTTGGAAAGTTGAGAAGATTGAACAAATGGGCTCAAAAATTGAGATCAGAAATTAATAATTGAGCTGGGAAATTCTGAGGGATGACAGAAATGAATGATTGACCTTAAAGGCTATAACAATTAGTATAATGCAGCTAATTGTTCTGAAGATACATCAGAAAAAAGGAAAAAAAATCAAAAAATTTTACCATGGTAAAAAAATTAACTTGATTTTTTTTTAATAAAAATTAGTAATAAAAAAATATATATGTTTATTGTAATTTCTACGCCTTACATTATATTATTTTATAAGAATCAATTAATTACTCCAAAAAAAAAAAAAAATGATTAATTGTGTTAAGAGTACTATTATAACAACAATGAAAAAAAAAAAAATCTGTCAAAGCCTAATAATAATTGATGTGTACATTTATCGACTAGGTGCTCAAATCCGAAGAATGTGTGTATGAATGTGCCTAGTCACTGAGTTATCCATCGGTTTGTGATACAGACCACGCGATCACTGATCACCGATCAGCTATCAAGGATCACAAGTGTGTGTATATAATCTGTTACTATTATTTTTTATTGGTTACGGTTAAAAATGACTCTAGTGAAGAGTGTAGCCAAGATAGTGTTAATAACACACACACACACATATGTATTTATAACAATCTCAAGGCTCGACTTGCTTGTCACTTGGACTGTTGATAAAACAGATAAACTTCTCTTAGAGATCTCAAGTTGCTTAAATCACCGCAGGGAATTAGTGAACACCTGGGTGCCCCACGAAGATGCATGGCACTCTCCTCTGGTACATTGACATTGTGTAGGACTCAAATATTAAAAAACTCTATATTAATAAATAATAAGAATAGTCATGAGATCGATCTCTATATAAGATCTCTATATACTTCAAGCGGAGATCTTTACATGTATACATTTATAGACAGTCGATGCTGCAATAATCAAACTACTAACTATACATTATGTCTCGATCCGATACACATACCGATTAAGATACTACTTCCTTGTTTGATTGTTTTATATTATAACTTTTAACTAACCGTGATTTATTTTCTATAGAGGTGTTTTTATTGCTGACTAATTTTTATTGTATTATTTACAATCAATTACTTCAATCCTGATTATCTGTATTGTGTCTTATTTTTTATTTGATGATCTTTGTTCATTATATCAGAAGCTATAATAAAAAAAAAAAAAAAAAAGATCGTTTGGCAGCCAAAAATTTTTAAAATCATCAAAATTTATTAAATATGCTTAGAAATATTTTGGAGCTTAATATTGAAAGAATTTGATAAATTTTTTAATTTGTGACAAAAAAATTCAGAGGCTATTAGATAATTTTATAATTTTCACAATTTAAATTCGATTAAAGCTTCTGCTGGAGACTTGAAAATTTGTATAATTTATTTAGAAAAAATATTTTATATTTAAAAATAGTCAATAAATATATTACTATTTTGATCATAATAACTTGTTTGATAGCTAAATGTTTTGAAGTGAATTAATAAAGCGATAAAATATAAAAATAAAAAGCAGATCCCTTGAGGAGGATTTACAAGGCATTTAAAATTCATCAATGGTCAGTTGATATAAAAAAGTAATAAAAACAGCATAATAATATTTAAAGAGGGAACGAAAAATATTAAAAAATAATAAGATAGAGATGATGACGTGTCCTCTCGTCATCGTCGCAAGACGGGATAATCCTGAGATGAGATCTCTAATGCTCGGGGATGGGAAGAATCAAGAGAATCAAGAGAATCAAGAGTCGAGAGAAAATATAAAGACAAACTTGTGTCCCACCTGAGCTCTTCTCACGCTCCATCTCAATTGGATTCTTACCACCTCCTCTCATCTGCTCAGCTCCTCATAAGTCCACCTCTTTCTGCTAAGTCTTCTTCTTTTCGTTGTTCATCGACTACTCTTCATACTAGTTTTATTTTTTGTGATTTCTCAAACTAAAACTCTCTTATTTTTAATCCTCAGTGTGATTGCATGCCCGATACCAGCTGGACGTTCACGTGGAAGGAAAGACGCCCGCCGCGTACCGCGTATAACAGCCTGACGGACCGCAAACCCTTTAACATCCGCGGGGGGTTTACCCTTATTGCTTTTTGCTTTTTGGTATTCTCTACGACTTGAGAATCTTTTTTATATTGTTCCTTATTCTATGAGTATGTATATCGAAATCCATAACGGAAATTTCATATATTTCCGATATTTGATTTTAATGTCATTAAAAAATCAATTTATCAATTCAAAAATTTTTTTTCTCGAATTAATTGCATTATTTTATCATTGTAATTTATTAAGTATATTAATTTTTAACTTTTAATAATTATTTTGAAATTTAAAACTTATTTTTCAAAAGTTTTAATCTCCCGAAAATATTTAATTTTATTTGTTGTATTTTTACACCTCAAAATTATATTTTAAGATTTTATGGTGCTTATCCCCTAACCCAACGCAACATATTAAATTTAGAAAATAAATTTGTTTTTATAAGAGCAAATTTCAAATAAAATAAAAATACAAAATCCCTATGTATCGATTATTCTTCAACTTAAAAATAAATACTAGAGTTGTTTTAATATGCAGATCTTCTTTTACAGACCAGAAGTCATAAATTCGAATTAGCCAATCCAACTTATTTTCCGGAATTTAATTTTAATTTTATTTAATTAAAATAGAGCCCTAAAATAGAGCCTCATTAATTTTCCAAATAATCTTACAATATTTGTAATAAAAAAAATAAAAAACAAGTTTTCTTATTTTTTAATTTAAATTATGAATAACTTTGACACCGATGAGTTAATTTAGAAATATTTCGTAAATATTTAATAACATTGAATAGATTATAGAAATAATATAACCCGATGAAACTGAGAATGTGAGCCGGCTGGAGTAAATAAAAAGCATAAATTAGAATATGATGTAAAGGGTTATAAGTTATAAGGTACCGGTCATTAGTGAGTTGTGACGGGTTTTACTAATAGGCATTAAGACAAGTGAAGATGTCGAGAACTCACCCAGGAACCAGTTCGATGACACATCATTTGAGCGGTACCTTTTGAGCCTGTCAATATCTCTTTTGCTCACAGCTTTTTGATATCTTGTATCTTCTTCGTAAGTCTAGTCACTTTCATCCCGTTCGGGTCCAGCACAAAGATATATAGTGAGACGAGGCTGAGACTGAGACGGCAGACGGCAATGTCACTGGCTTTAATGTAAGTACACCTCTGTATCTACTCACAAGCCGGCAAATTGCTCGTTAGACCGTGATAAAGACCCAGAGTTGATGCCAAGAGCCAAGTCTTCCAAATCGGGATCTCCAATGAAGATCTGAAGGCACACGGCATCTGCAAAACAAGATAAGACCCATCAGCTATCAAATACAACCTTCGACAGACTCAAACTTTAATAATTATTAATAAATATAATTTTAATCCCGGTTACGGAAAAAAGTATAACTCTTAATGTCAATAATTGTCGCTTTTACTTTATATTAATATTTATATGTATGTTTATAAATGCGTAGAACATGTGGAAGATGAAAAAAGCCGGAGTATAAATCTGGGATATTATTGGATATGGGTATGGGTTATTTCAGCCTTTTTTTAAAATGACAAATGAAGTGTTTACTTAAAAGCTTGACTGAGATATCCATTACAATTTTAAATTATCTCGTAAAGAGATATAATACCCATTAAACCTTTTTTATCTCCATCTTTATTAACTCTATTATTTATTTCTTATTCACATATAATATTATATATATATATATATATATATATATATATATATATATATATATATATATATATATATATATATATATATATATATGAATTAATAAAATACCTTACACTGTCATCGTTTTTTTTTTTTTTTTTAACCCAAATTTCTCCATATCCTAGGCTATAAAACTAAGCCACCTGTGATTTCAAATCGATTCACCGCGAGACCGCTTTATTATTAAAGTTTTTATTGTGCAATATGCCTCGAAATTATGATTTCATTTTTAGAGTTTTTCAAATTAAGATGTTTTCTCATTCTCATTTTATAACCGCGTGAATTATTGAGTTGATGAAAGGAAATACTAGTAATTGGTAGATTAAGTCTCGAAGAAAATTATGGAAATTGTTTTTGGGTCTTGTGGGTTTATAAATTTATTTTTCTATCAACCAAATCTAATCCATCAATGAAGACATAACAATTCGAAGATAATAATCATAAATCTTATTTTTTAATTATTATCAAATTAAAAAAATTTTTTAGAGTGACCTTAAAGTTTTATCGGCTAAATTGATACATAAATAATTATTATCATTTTTTTTCTTTTATATTAGCAACAAAAATCGTAAAAATGAAAAGAAAAATGTTGAAAATTTTTGTATTAAAAATTTTGATAATAAAAAAATTTTTTTGGACATTCCATAGAAAAAAGAAACGATGGAATGAATAAAGTGTAAAAGTATATTAAATATATATGAAAAATTTACAAAAAAAAAAAAAAAAACGGCATCAAAGGCTTGCCGCTCGGACTAACCAGCCGCTAGGACTGATCATGATCGCCAATATAAGCTACAGTTGGTAATCTTTTTCCACCGCGGAGCTACGAATTGTAACCATAAATATTCCAGTAGGTAGTAGTGTTTTTGAAAATATTTATAGGATTTAACTGGCCGAGGACAATGAATGCCCGGTTAACCAGAGCCTATTAGGGTTCTCTATTCCACAAGATTAGTGCAGTGGTGAAACCGATTGTTGTCGAGGTATTTCGACTCATTCAGAATCGGATTTTCCAGCAACTTTATTTGCTTCCGATATTTTTCGAATCCAGGACAGAAGTCCACAATAGTTAAATACAGTAGTTGTATAGTTGTCGTGGTGGGTGCTGCTTTATTTCATCTTTCCTCTGATCGCGTCTCTCATTTTGTGGTTTATCCTCATCTGCTTAAAAGCAACCAGCAACTGCGCTTAGCTTGTCAACCGAAATACACAACCAAAGCGGATATAACCGATGCCGCTGACCACCACCACTGAGTTGAGATCTTAAGAAAATAATGGAGAGCTAAAAGATGAATTAAGTTGTCGTGAGCCAAAGACCTAAAGAAGGGTTGTAACGGCTGAGTAAATATTTATCGTAATTACCTTCAACCGGTCTTATATACGCGACGCCAAAATCGTTAAATATTTACCGGTTGAATGAAGAAATACCGGAAGAGTATTTTTTATTCTACATTCTTGAGTGTGTAATCCTTAATGTAGAAATACGCCAATGATTTTTTTTATCTGTTATTGTTATTGCAAGTCTTAGTAGCAATCTTTTGTCACAGCCAGTCATTTGGAATAATAATGTTACATTATATCCCGGAGTTTACTTTTCAAAACTTTAAAATACTGGGACAATTTTTTTGTCGGGTTATTTAGAGTAAGAAATTTTTTTTTTGTCGCACAACTATTGAAAGGATTTAATTTTAAAATAAATATCTGTCATTGTCAATTTTTTAGACGTTGAAAAAATAGTTTTATATTTTTTTGGAAGAATGTTACTGTTATTTGTCAGCGAAGAATCAAAAAATTAAAGTAATTTTTTATAAAAATAATTCAACTTGCACCTGCTGATGAAGATACAGATAAAGCCCTTACAGACGCTACGTACACTGAAATAACACTAAACTTAATTATCAATTTCACATTAAAAAATAACGATTCCGCAATATGGTGCAAAACGGGTTATATTAATTTTATACCTGCATATTACACAGATCTCAAGATATCTGTTTAGGTGTTGCGTGTAAACTTGTGTTCATAATATTATTTAGTAAAATACTATAGGATACATAAAAATATTTTTTTGTTAAAGATGGGATCTTTTAACACGAAGACTATTTGTTGATGAAGAAAGACAGATTAACGGTACGTCGGCAGGTAAGATGGATGGTCAAGACACCAAAACTTAACTCGAGATTCAATCGACCCCTGTCGAAATATTTAACCTGTTATTTATTATTTTTACCATTTATTTTATCCAATGCTTCATTTTTTATTGGCTTCAATTCATTCGAATATTAAATTATTTAGATATGCAAATACAGAGGTTCAAATATTTCAAAAGTACCCGTCTAAATGTTTGTTTCAACAGGAGGGTGTTGATTTAAATTTATAAAATTTATATTTGTTTAAAAATATACTAAGTACTAGTTAGCAGCAACTCAATTTAATTATGACGTATATATGCATGAAACTTTCGGCTTAGATAAAGAACTTATAGAAACATGTATCACTGCTGGTCTATTATTGTACGGAACACTTTATGAATACATGATCAGCTCTATAGACTAGAGCATATATCTTAGTATGTCTGCGATCAATACACATATGTCCAAACGTAAACGCTTTGTGCATATATTATGACAAGCGAATTATGTAAAAACTATTACAGGCTATTATTTTTTATTTTTCCTCTATTTTTTTCTGATTGTTCTATTTATAGGTGGCAATTTAGAATGCTGAATTATAAAAGATAATTTCTTTTTTATAAAGAAATCGGGAAATATTACTTTATTTTGTACTCCATGTTTTATTTAATACATTGCTGTAAATAAATTTTGGCTCTACAGAGCCCAAAAAATCGTATAAAAAATTTTTTTTTCTTCAATCAACTTGTAAATATTTATAATAAATATAAATGTGTCGAAAAAAAAAATTTTTTTTTGGCACACATTTTGGCTTTAAAAATTTTTTTTCTCTCAAAACTAAAAGGACGTAAGTCAAAAAAATTTTATTTATCAAAAAAAGTGGACAAAAATTTTTTTTGTAGAACTAAAAGACCGTAAAATTTGAGCACCGCCTTTTTAACATTAGTAATGCAAAATAATTTGATAAATTTTCATTATTTTGCAGTAATAAATAATTAGCAGGATGAAAGATTGATAAATAACAATCCAGATGACGATTGACCCGAGGATAATCAGCATAATCAAAACTGTGAGCTAAATTAATCCCTCATTTAGTAGAATTTGTGGAGCGAATGATTCCCGACACACAAAAGCGTGATAATAACTACTTGGGTAGCTGTGAGCGGTTATTATATATCCCCAGTTGTACACGTACGAATTCTATATCTATCGACATATGTCTACAACCCTTCTGTTTAAGTTTATAAAGTTTGTAATTGTGTATAAAACTTGTCGTTTATCACTCGCTCGTTAACTTGCAGTTTTCAACTTGAGCAATTAAATTTCCATCAAATACTCGCTGTCGTAATTTTCTAGTCATAATTTATAAAATTGTGAGTTGTTATTTTACATGCAAAAAATTAGAAAAATTTTCAGGGTTCAATTTTCCTTCGGAAAAATTATAAATTTAATTTTATATGTAGTTTTTTTTATCTAAATGATAGCAAAGAAAAGATTTCAAGTTCTAAGAAGAAAAATGAGAGCAATAAAAAAATATCTATGCCCGTAGAATGAAGACAAGTTTAAATTAACGTGAGGAAAAAAATAATCTAGGGTCGAAGATTAATGTCTAATAACAATAATTATCAGCTTGATTTAATTTAATTTAGCTGATAATAATTGTGTTAAACTAATAAAATCAGAAAATATTGTTTAATGACATATTTATCAAATGAGTCATCAGCATATAAACGTATATCAAAGTTCATGTAATTAGAACAAATAAATAAAAATAATTGTTATCTTTATTTAATTTACACTCTTAATGGCATTCCTAGAATTGTAACTTATAACTGTCGTTATAAAAATACAAAAGTAATCATTATTTTGGTTAAAATATCTCATGAAAAATTCATGAGTTAGAAAAATTCGTTCGATTTTAGATTCACACTTAGTAAGCTTCTGAATTTCGGAGCTGTGAGAAAATAACTATAGCTCAGCTACATCTTTTCAACAATAAAGTCTCCATCGTGAACAGTTGATTGGGTATCAATGACCCCGCAGGAAGTTCAAGTGTTAGCAATACTGCACCGTGTATATTGATATCTCAACTCTCGTATAAAGGTCACATGTAGTTATAAATATTTCATCTATACCTTTGCAGCTTTTTTATAGAAGACTCTTCAGTTTCACAGTAACCGATATCAGAAAGGTGAAGTTGCTGCCGTTTGCAATCATTCACACGATATTCTCAGTTATACCCACTTATTGCAGTACAATTGAGATTATAATTTCAAATCAATAAAACAGAGTTTTTTTTTTTTTTTTTTTTTTTTTTTTTTTTTTTTTTTTTTTATTTTGAAGATTTTGAAGATATGACTGAAATTCAAAATTTTGAAAAATTACAATCACAGTTTTTCTAGTTTTTTTTTTTTTAAATAACTTTTGAGCTTTATGACTTATCAAATTTTTGTAAAATTCACCTGAAAGTATATTTAATAAGCTTTAATTTGCATGTCTAATTAATTTTTTAAATTAAAAATTACTAATTTTTCCTTTAATTTGAAAAAAAAAAAAAAATAAAATTACATTTGTTTTGCAGATTTTACAAATTTTTGGTCTTCCGTTTTTTTTTCTACCCCAAAAATCAATTAAAAAAAAAAAAACCTTGAAAAAAAAAAAAAAAAAAAAAAAAGAATTAACAAACATAATCGAGAATTCACAAGCTCGATTCAAAACTAAAAATTCCCACCGCAATGCCAAAAAAAAAATGGTAAATAAGTGTTCGAAAACTGTTGCTCGGTGGATCGATTAAAGAATGAATAAAAAGGCGATTAGGTATGTGCTCAGATCATCAGTGAGTCAGTTAGCCAAAGGTATTCGAAGTCGTTGGAGCAACGATATGTCCTGCCAGGCACGAGCAGCAGGAAGTCTCTTCTAGATCGCGCAACAAGTGGCTCCCAAGCCACTTTCTTCTCTCCCTATTTTCTTTCATTATTTTATTTAACTTTTTTTATTCTTACTTATCCTTAAGAATGTCTTCCAGCAAACGACTCGAATGAGTCAAGGGACAGCTTCAAAAATATAATGACGAGTGACAACTTGCAAACTCATGGTATTACCGAGATAAATCATGTGATAATCAATACTTGATATATGTTACATATATTTTTCTTCATTTAGTAGACAGATATTTCTTTTTCTTTATCCCGGGGCTTTAAATTTTTTCAACTTTGAATAATTATTGTTTTGGGATTTATAAAACCCAGGATCTTCGGAGATTGCGATCATTTAGATGATAAAATGATTAATGAACTTCTGTGAGATTATAATAATAATAAATTAGAAAGAAGTAAGTGACAATAATTGAGGACAGTGATTCATGTTTTACAATTGTAATCATAATTCAAGATTAATGATTTAATAAAAAGATCACGAGGAATAAGGGATGTAGTTTGATGTTTGATCTCTAGACCCCAATATTATGTCTCACAATAGTACCGAAGGTTTTAATCCACTCCATGGTGGTATTACAACTACACTTAGACGATAAATTTTATTAAAAAATTTTTTCCAAGCATTGTAATTGCAATTGGTTCAATTTCTTCCATTGGATTTATTTATGAGTTGATTTTTGAAGGCCTAAAAGCTGAATAATAAAATCATAAATACAAATAGTGACATTTTTTAATTTTTTCGATACTCAAGGCTGCTAGAAATAAATAAAAATTTCTTGGTACATCATATGTGAAAAATGTGCATTAAAAAATAAATTTGATGGGATAAAAATGCCTTGCTGTTGTCGCAACAATGAATAAAGTGTCTTTGAATTCACTGACGCAAATAGAGGTGATAGGTTGATTATCCTGGGATAATTTTATTAATTTTGATTCATCGTTATCAAGATTTGTGGCGTCTTTTATGTTAATACGAAATATTTGCAAAAATCCTAGAATAATAAATTACTTATTAAAATTTTCAATTACTGTTAAGCTAAAAAAAGTTAACTTGTACCATTTTCATATCCAATGAATAAAATATTTGCATGAATAGTATATGCGGTGACTTTATTGGTAATATTGTGAGAAGTTTGGCGTTCTAAGGTCAAAGGGTGTTCCATTCTTGATTCTGTTTCTGACCACTCACCGAATTTTAATTTACCATCTAAAAAAAAATAAAAAACAGCACCCGGAAAAAATCAGCCGTAATAAATGCTCAAAATTAGTTTTGGAATTGAGTCAATTGTATTACCAACGATGCTTATTATTATATTTTTAACTGGTACTAGAATTTCAACGATGTGTTCTTTGGCATTCTTCATAAGATCGATCTGCACTTTGGGTATATCGTCAAGTGACAATTGCTCCGGTAATGGAGTGGTCAATGTCATTAGAACATATCCCAAACTACCTAAGTCACCAACTATGAATAACTAGAAAAATTTTATTTGCACACTAATTAATAATTAGTTAATTTTATCATCTTGAATCAAGTGAAAAAATTCTTGAATTAAAAAATTAAAAAATTGTTCTTCAAGAATTTTTCCTTTGAATCAAATTAATTTTTATCATTGATTCTCTTAAAAATAATTTAATCAAATCACCTTATCATTTTCTGAAGACATGTAAGCTATGGTAAAATTAGGTTTTTTTAAAAATGATTGACAAATTTTTACATCAACTGCATTATGATCACGAGTATTGGTTGTCGATTTGAGTTCATACTCCGTTATTATTCTTTCTCTTTCAGTAAAAAATTTGTGGTGAGTACCGACACTATAAAATTAATTGTAAAAATATTTATCTTAATTCTATCAAATTATTAAAACAATTAAAAATTATAATTAGTAGTTACCATATAGTATTAAAATTAATTGTATCAAAAGCCGGATAGGAAATTTTTTTCCTATATTTGACATCAATAAATCGTAAATTATTATTTACCAAACGGACAATGGCGATTAAATGACCTGATCCTTAATAAGATAAAAAATATTAATGCAGTTGATTGTGAATAGAAAAAAAAAAAAAAAAAAAAAAAAAAATTGATTTTGAAAAATAAAAATTTACCATTTTGATAAAAATGAATTGATTTATTAATCGATCCCAAGCCAAAATCAGTCTGATAAATTGGCGATTTAATATTGTCAATTCGATAAATAAATACCGTTTCTGCAGTGCAGATGGCGAAATAATTTTCTGTCATAAAAATTAATCAATTAAAAATTGAATTAATTTCAAGTGTGAAAATATAATTCAATTACGAACCTTCTGCTGCAGTGCAGACAATATTTACCGGAATGGCTCCCTGATTAATGATTTTCCTTTCAATTTTCATGTTAAAAAAGTACCCGTCTAAAGGTTTCGTCAATAATTGCCAGCACCAAAAGGAAGAAATAAATTCATTGCGCAATCTTGACTCATGAAGCTCCAAGTGTGAATGTCTTCGTTTTATAGACGGAAAAAGATTCTTATAAATTTGGTACTTCCAAGGAGATATTTCATTGAGTACAACTCGCAAATTTTCATTAGTTAATTTATTGATAACGTTATTCATTCCGCTTTTGACTTGAATGGTCCAATCTTCAAAATAATCCGCATGTTTCATCAACAAATTTAACGCCATTTTAGTCACTTGCACTCTACGAAGGATAACTTTGATGTAAACTAATAGTGTGATAATTTCAAACTTATACGAGCGAGTTTGTGATAATTAGAAAGAAAAAATTCAACACAATAGAAATTGACTATCGACACGACAAAGTACGTATTAACTGAATTAAAAATCACGTACGTTGTAATAAAAATGAATTAATTCCTTTTGTTATCTCCACGACTTTGATATCAAAAGAAACAAATTAAAAAATGTTTAATATGTTAAGAGATGTTCAAATGCCTTCATGCACAATATTGTCCAGTGATAAAATTTGTGACAAAGTGATTTATCATTCGTTGTTAAAAAAAAATTGCAGACAAAATACAGAAAAAAATTTCACAAAACTTTCTCAAAATTCATAATGCTTTTTATTTAAATAAATTTATTCTGTTGCAAGTAAATTATTTACCTTTCTGAGATTTACTAATGAAAGCACGAATAAATAATGTGAATGTGTATGAATAATATATTTATACGAATCTGTTCAAGCGCAAAGAGTACCGGAATGATGTTACGATGAGACAAGAGTAGAGCGCAAAACGATTAGTTACACGCGACATTTAACTTTATTTTTGTTCTTCCTACACATTGGTATGGTAATTTTCGTCTGAAGATGACTGTGTGAGTGACACTAAAACTCCGAACGATTGCCCGGTAGGCAAAAAATATCAAATACATATATTTATATGTTTATATGTATGATTCTACAATTTATTTCTTTATACTATACTCTTGTCATTATTTTTTGGTTCCAGTTTTGTGAGCCCTGGGGTGCTGTTTTGATTTGCGAGTGAGATGCAAGAAAATACCTGTCAGTCTCTATTATTATTTAAAATAAATAATTTCTTCTTTTAAACATTTTATTTGTTACAAAATTTTTGCAATTGCATTTTTAAAAACTCTCTAAATTATTAAAATTTAAATTCATGAATTATTAGTTTTGGTTTTTAATTTACTTAAATATCTATAGAGTTTAAAAGTGACCTTGTTTTCGGGCTACTTGCTTATATACAAGACGTGCGTACGACAAATTAATATATCCGCTTTTTAATCCCAATGTAGAAGGTTAACTTCAGACAAGAGACAAGGGAGACGAGAAAAATGAAAGATAAGACTAGAGGGCCACGCGACAGGAAGACGTTTCTTTTATTCAGAGTAACGACTCCTAAGTATGTAAGATAAAAATAAAATAAAAAACTATTTAATAAGATAAATAAATTGTTTCCTTTGTCTTTTGCTTTCCTTCATGTAAAATAAAACTAAAAGCGCTTGGAGCTGGTTAATTCTTTGTAAAAACAAGCCTTCATTCTTTAAATCTTTAATTCGATGATAAAGTCTTTGCAACAGTTTCAGTCTCACAATAATGAATAAATTATTTTGTAGGAGAATTGTAAAATTTTTAATTAAAAAATTTCTATTTTTATTTTAATTCAATTAATAATAAATAAAATTTAATTGAATAAAAAATCTTATGGAGCACATGAAGCTAAACAGTTTAATTTGTGATAATATTTTGTATTAATAAAACAAGCTTTGAATTTTTATTAAATGGCAAATGTAATAATCTTCCGAGGTGCGAATCGCTTGTAAACCTTTCGGTTACCCTACGGGGCGTCTATCATCCCAATTCTCAAGCAACTGCTGTTAACTAACTCTAACACCTTGAACATCAATATCAAGCATATTTTTATTTTTTTTTTTTTTTTTAGAAAGTTACAAAAACAAAAATTATTTATAAATATTTCTTCATAATTTTGCCTTCAGACTCTCACCTCCCAAAAGAACATAATTCGTTAATTGAAGATACAATAATTACTTTATCAACTAAAGAGTCAAAGTATTTTGACGTAAAAGATTATAAACTAATAAACATGTTATTGAAGTTTGATATCAGATAAAGTTATAATCATCATGGAATTTTTCGTTTCGACAAATAAAAATCGACTTCATAAATCATAATAGTGCCAAAATAATGATGATAATAATGGTGGATCTAATGAGCTTTGTAAAACTTTGTCTTCAAATGGACGAAGAAGAAAATTTTTTTTTTTCCTTGTTAAACCTGCTTTGTACTGGAGACTAATCAGGTAATTAATTGAAGTAATTGATAATCCAAGATTTAATGATAGCTGCTTGGACTAAAATTTTTGGTAATAGTCATGTGTGTCTCACATACACTTTATGGACATATTTTGTCCAATTAACAAGCCTCCAACACTTGTACTCGAATTGAAAATTACATGTGTGGTACTTGTATGGACAAAGGCATTGTCAAATGCGTAGGCGGCACATTATCCTGCAGGAGTACAAAGTCGTCTTTTACGCAGTGATATATTAACAACACGCGCCACGTATCAAGGGCACAAACGTATTGTATCGCGTCATCGACATCGCGTGTGTTACAATCTCTCTCTTCGAACTAAACGTACAATTATGACTTTTTATAAGTTTAAATGGTAGCTCTTTTACTTTTAAAATGTCTGCAAACAAAAAGCTTGTTATTACAGTAACTGCTACTCTATACACTAAATTCACTTTTAAATTTAAATTTTTTCCTTCAAATTTCAAATTTACTTGGAAACTTTTTTGCAGCTGTTAAACTTTTTACAGAAAAAACATTTTTAGATTTTTTTTTATTGATTCAATATTAATTTTGGAAAAAATCTCGAATTTTTTTTTTAATTTTTTTGAAAAAAAAAAAAAAAAAAAAAAAATTTTTTTTTTTCAAGATATGAAAAGGTACAAGCATGAAAATTATCAAGCTTATCAATTATATCATAATAATACAATTTAATAAAACTTAACATAAAAAATGATTGATCCCATGTTTATACCGAGCTTGCGCCGTACTCACGTGGAATAATTCAAATCAAAATCATCAAGAGTACCGTTTAGTTTATACGATCTACCATAAAAGCGAACAATAAACATTTATCTCTAAACTAATACACATAATAATGAATGTGTTGACGAAATATAAAGTCACCCTTGGTTGACTCGGGCACCGTAACTAATCGATGAACACGCAGCCGGTCTCGTTGGATCAAAACGAATTCACGGTTATCATAAGACTCATATATTCATAGTAATTTTTTTTACTTTACCCCTCCAGACTCAATCGTACTTTTAGCTACGCTGAATCTCACGTCGATCAACGCTTAAGTCAAATATTAAAATTATTTCATTTTTTTATTTTCACGTTCAAAAATTTGAGTATTTGAGGTTCTATCTGAGTGAAATAAATTTCGGAGCACACTCAAGTCTCAGTAAATTGTTTACAGGTCACGTGACGAAAAGGGTGGTCACTCAAGGCAACAACACAGATGCAAGAGTTGAGTGTGCGCATTATCAAATCGACAGGAGAAATAAGCGGTGAGCTGTAAGAGCTTGGGGTTTCCCATGACGACTTTTAATTTCGTTTACTGGTCACCGGACATCAGAGATACTTAATTTGTTCAATGAGATGTATGTTTTTAACTTTCAACTCTGTTAAATCGAACGAGAGTAATTCAAGATTTTATTTTATTAATTTAATTAAATTTTTTATGTAAATATTTTTTTTTTGATCAAACAATTGGTTGATTTTTTAATTATGGCAAAGCCAAGGCTAAATGGCAATGAGAAAATATTCAAAAAATTTTACAATTAAATTTTATATTTGTAAGTAACAAAAAAAAAAAAAAAATTAAATTTAGGTAAAAATAATATTTTTAATACAAAGATAAAAATAAAAATATTAAATCAACTGACAACTAAAAAATCTTTAAAGATGAGATAAAGAATTAAATTAATTGAACTTGTTTAACTTAAATAAATAAGAAAATTACCGGTAAAATTTTATTCTGTAAATTTAAAGCGAAAAAAATTTTATCCGCTCGATAAAGCACGAAACCCATGAGTTTCCCACGGCAAGTTTAAATTCATTGATCGAATTATTTATCACTCGGTTGATTCGTTTGCCATTCTGTCAAGGTTTTTTGTGCAGACAATGGGCGACGTAAAAACAAATAAACAGACGATGGAATATTTAAAAAAATGAAATAATTTTTTTTATCGATAATTCGAAGCACTTGCTGATGGGCAATTCTAGTAGAAAAATGGTGACATCCGGCGCACGCCGCTGGGTCAAGTAGACGACCTCGTATCCTGGGTCTTGGGCCGGTGGACCTTTCGTTCATTTGAGTCTACTCTTGGGTCAATCGGTTAACTCTTTAACTCCTCGCGACCGCGACCATCTGCCCCCTAGGCTAACTCCAGAATCATACCAATCTAACGTCTTACATACACGTACATACGCATAGACGACTGATGCATTCATTCATGCTCACTTTCATTCATCAGCCACACTCAATCTTCACCACCATACACATTTTTTTAACTTTTAACTTGTTCTTTCATAATTATCGTCGTTATTGTTATTATTCTCTTAATGTTCTTTTATATTAAGTAAACTTTGTCATCTTTTAGCTCGTGCCATAATAAAATTCACGAGATTGCAATAAAACGATGCTCGACGGGTGCCGCTGATATGTCTCTCGTGTTATTGCGTAAATGAATGGACAAATGAATGAGTGACTATGACTACATGCTACGACACGATGGGTCTTAATGATGACAGTAATTCATTAAATAAATTTACCAATTGTTGCTAATGTCATCTTGTGTTTGCGGAAATCATTTTGTCCAAATATTTTTTTTAATTAAATGTCAAATTTTTATTTTTTAATTCAAACAAACCCACACAGAAAAAATTATTTTTCTTTTTATTTTTATGTTTTTAAAAATGTTTTTATAGAAAATGAGTAAAATCAAATTTTCTAGAGTTCAAATAAAAAAAAATTTTGTAATTAAATTTTTTTTTCTTTAAAAATAAAAATATTTTCTGTCACTCTAATTTGATCCGGGTCCTAACCAAGTGTAATTTTAGTATTACTACATCATTACTACATTCTTTTTTAAATATCACACTAAGTACGTATAATTGATACTAGAAAAAATATTATCAAAAGTACAACAGGAGTGAGAATAAAAGAACTTAGACACATAGAATCGTCAACAAGTGCATGCAATTGAGACTAAAAATGGTACACGCACCATGGTATGATAAGAGATTGGGGTGTAGTGTAATAATTATTTCATCGTCTATGATCCATGGTACACTTTTGTTTGACATAATCAAACAATCAAGCCTTTCTTGCATTTCAGATCCGTATAATGGCCGTGATTGAGCAACAATATGGGTACTTGTTCTTTAAGTACGTAAAATGAAAAAGAATAAGTTTATTATGTGCATTGTGATTGGGCTGATGATTATTGCCGAGAGTTAAATCATTCGAATCGATTTAAAATTGATAAAAATACATGGATGTATTTGTATACGTCCACATATATGTAATATGTTTAGCGATGAGAAGGGATTTATACATGTAAACCTTTGTTCATATATATTATTTGTTTTAAAGGGCCACGAGGGCTGTTCAAATGGGCAACGGGTTTACATATTGAACATACACAATTCAATAAGTGTATTAGGGTTATGTGTGTGTATGTGTGTTACAACACACGACTTTACGCTAATATACGCTCGAGTTTCTCCAGAGTAAATTGTACTTCTGGTCACCCTTCTTCTAGGATTAGTCACGTTTTAATGATCCACCTAAAAATCCTTTTCATTGCTCGCTTATTATTTATTTTATTTATATTTAAATAGTTTAAATAATTTTTTGCAATTTTAACTGATCAAAAATTATCATTTATAAGTTTTAATATTTTTAGAAACTTTATAAAATAAATATTAAATTTTGTTGACGTAATTTTTCACAAAAATTACAAAGAAAAAAATTTACTATGATAATTACTCTATTGCATTGTAAAATATCATTTTTAAAAAATTTTATTTATTGAAAATAACTAGAGCAAAATTTACAAGTCAGAGAACAAAAATCATTTAAAATTATTAATTAAAAAAATGATAAATCAGTTGATTCGTCAATCGACCATTAAAACAATATAAAAAATCAATTTAAATTGAGAAAAGATAAAACATATCGTTAGTTTATTGGTAGAAAAATTACTGGTACAAAAAGGTAAAAAATTAACTTAATTCGTGAACTTTTTTTCTTGATTTAAAACAATGAAACTCTTCAAAATAATTTTTTTGGTTCATGAATTTTTTTTTTTTTAATTAAATTAATTTTTTTTTGTGTATACTATTAAAATTTAAAATAATAGCAGGCTCGCTCGGTAGTAAATATCGGCTAACATTAATGATTTTTTATTACGTATTGTTTTAATGGATGTTCACCGTAAGAAACAAGTATTTTCTTGATTAAGGCAATCGCACACAGCCCTGGAAGCTGTTGTGAGTACAGAAAAACTCCAAAGAAGAAAGGAAACCCGCGAAGCAAATTGTTGCTTAACGAGGTGAAATAATAACGAAAAAAAGGAAATAGAAATAAAAATATAAAAGTGGGTGGCACGCGCCCGATTCTACTCGCTATAACTCTAATATAAATGGGTGACGGGTGTAACACGAGACTCACCGGAAGGGACATCAACCGAGTGTCACTTGGTCATTTATATGTGTACCTATATATTCATTATTTGTATGGATACTTGGCACTTGGGTGGTGGGTTTAATTTATTCGCGTGCGTTAAATATTTATAATTTTGGATGTATTAACAAAAAATTGTTTATTTTAATTACACATTTTTAAAATAAAACGACAATCACTAAACACATTAAAAAGCTTAGGCGCTGATAAGGGTCGTGAATTTACGTCATTTAATTTTATTTTTAGAAATTATATAAATGATTAAATTCCTATTAAAAAATGATTTATGTTGCCTCACATACAAATATTTAATGTAGGTATTTTATTAAGTGCAATTATTGCGCCTACAATTTTATCGGCTATTTTATATCTAAATATGTGGCACTAAATATAGAAATAATTAATTTCATAATAAGACATAAAATGTGGACTATTGTATGAAATGAATAAAAACTTTGAAAAATTGATAAAAAAATTATTAAATTGTCTTTAAAATTAATTTAGATATAAAAATTATTTTTTAAAAAATATTTATCTTAAATTGATTGTAAAATAATAATAATTTTAAATTGATAATAAAATCATTAAAATATTGAGCTAATTTACAGACGCGATTGCTTCGAAGGAAACAATATTCTTACACTGAAAAAAAAAAAAAATTAACTTGAATCAAGAAAATAATTTTGAAGAATTTTATTGTCTTGAATTAAAACGAAACCTTTTTTAATCAAGTAAAATTTATTTTCTTCAAAATTATTTACTTGATTTAAATAAATTTTTTTTTTCTGTTCATAGTTAATAATAAGAGAAAAAAAAGAAAAGAAATATTAATGTATATTAAATAAATTATGATGAATTTATTAGACATTAGAGACAAATAATAAAAAGTAACAGATTGTTATGTATTATTAAAGAAGATGAGAAAATTCATGAGCATCTCATATGATGATTATGTTCAGTGTCTTGCGGGGTTTATGGTAACAACACTTAATATTAGTTTAAACAACTACGACGGTGGTGGTGTCCAGTGTCGACTAAGTAGGAAGTAGGCAAACCTCCGGTTTATTACCGAGGAAATTTTTGATCAAGACGCTTGCTACAGTTTAAATAACCGGATCCTCTCGCGTATACACACAAAGCATATTCGGTTACTCTACTGTCCCTTTTATTTCGCCCACCCACGCGCTACAAAACTCTTAATCATCTGTAGCCCCCCACACATTATTTACCGAGAAGCTCGTTGTCGTCATACATAACAACAGCATCTAACAACTATTTTGCCTTGATATACATCTCCAATAATTATTAAATCTTATATAAAAGCTTTCAATACGCCCCCACTTCTTGTAATTATCTTTTTAGATAATTTGTCATTGATTTACTTTATTGTTTCAATAAATTTTTATTTAATAAATCCATGAAACACTTCAAGGTTATTTTTAAGTGAAAATAAATGTGTGTTGTTTCCGATAAATTTTTATTACCAAATAATTACACATAAGTATATCATGTAATTTTAACTCCTAGAAATTTATCTATTAATTTATTAGTTTTCAAATTAAATAGATAACGTTTTCATAAAAAATTACTTTAAAAAATAAAATTATTGATCATTAAAATTTAATTGTTCTTACATATTTTTAATTTTATATTTTATTTAATATTAAATGAAAAAACTTTTAAAGCCGATATTTTTTTTTTTCTTTTATCGAACTTTCTTTTTAATGTACCAATTAAAACCATTTTTGAGCATCAAAAAAATTAGTAGATAACAAAAAAAACAACCTTTTTTTTTTTACACCGAAAATAAAAAATAAATTAGATGAATTTATTTACTGCTCCAATTTAAAAACAAAGTGAATAATTGATATCGTAGTAAAATTAAAACGAGGAAGCCGTACAGACTCGAGATTGTTTTCGATGAACTACACAAACGAATAAAACGTCTCTTTCACAAACTAATTAACCCTATGCTAATAATTCCTTCACACGAAAGATCGTAGGGCTTCTATATAATAGTAACAATACCTATATAAATTGCAGCAGCTTGCTGGTACCATAGAACTCGCTCAAACAAATTAAATTTAATACTTTGATGTAAACAATTGGGTAAATATCAACCAGCCACTAAACTAATATATCATACGGAGTATATTACAGAGTTTAAATGGAACGTCATACAGGAAATGATTTCAGTCAATGTTGAGTCAGAAAGTTTATTACCAACGGAAGCACTCAAATATCTCGAATACTCGATTCAATCAAAGAGATGATCATACACTTAATGTTGATTTGCAAAACAGTATCAATTGTAAGACTAATCGTTAACTCATCGTTTTATGAATCATTTTACTCGATCTGCATTATATTGATGTCGCGAATCGTCAATATAAATAAATATTGCTTTATTTATTGATTTTTTATGAGTTTCATTAATTTTTTTGGGGTCATATATGATGTCTATCAATATTTTAAATAGATGTAGTTTAAAAAAATTATTTTGATGCAAGAAAAAAATAATTTTATTGTTTTAAATTAAGGCAAAATTTTTTTGAACTAATTAAAATTTATTTTTAAACAAAATTTTACTTAAAAAATTTTTCTGCTTGATATTTAAGCCGACAAAATTTTTTAAAATGATATTTCTTTCAAATTGACTTAATATTTTTTTCAAAATAATTTTTAAATTAAAGATAATAATATAAAATAAGTCATATGTTATTTTCCTAGATATAAGAGTTTCTTTTCTTTCTAGTATTAGATAAAAAAAAAAAAAAATTGTAATTAATTTATTAATACGCTGGAATGTGGACTGGGTTGGAAAGTTAATGCCAAAAAAAGAGAATCACCATAATGTTGAACTTGCAAGGCATAAATGTTCGTCACTTGGCCGTGTTGATAAACGTACTTTATAATTTCACAAGAAACAATTACTGGCGTCCGTCTATCTACAAGAGCAAGACTAATTGAAGCCATTCAAGATCATGATGATTATAATGCTACATATAATATCGCGAGTTTAATATATAATAGTGTGTAGCTGTGTAGTGACTAAAACTCTCATCTGATCTGTGATGACTCTGGTGTGTACAGAGATTGTAATAGATCACCAGTGCATGACGATAGATGATTATATGTAATAAATAACTGTTTGACAAATAGAATAACCGAGCCGACTGTTTTGTCCAGCAAAAATGGATCTTTTACTCGGTAATAAATAAATAAAAGAAATTCAGCCCTTGGTGATATTGATGAGGATTATAATAATGTTAATCGTTAACTACTGTATTTGCTTTGACGGTGATACATTTCCGGTCACCACCATTTAAGAATCCATTCACAACTAAATCGTGCACCACATACACTACAAACTACATAATACTTACTATTATTATTAATATTATTATTATTGTGTGATGTTGCCATGGTCCTCACATTCTCATGGCGCGACAATATTTGTTTCTCACTCTCAGTTATTTTCTCCACCCCTCATCCTCACTCAGATCAAGAGTAAGCACTCACTTACTCACTCACTTGCTAACTCATTCATTCGTTCGTTCATTCATTCATTCATTTATTCCTTCAT
This sequence comes from Cotesia typhae, assembly GCF_013202065.1. Lineage (NCBI taxonomy): Eukaryota > Metazoa > Arthropoda > Insecta > Hymenoptera > Braconidae > Cotesia > Cotesia typhae. Next base: position 12,958,510 of record NW_027423756.1, on the reverse strand, counting down.
TCATTCGTTTAACACTTTTGTGCGACGCGAAGATACGGGTCTTCTTTTATATCATCTGATGCTCCTCTCATTCCTCATTCCTTGATGTTAATCATCAGCGCATCCATGGGAACTCTATTTAACTATCTAACTGCTTTCTGTTGTCTGATTGCCGAGGTAATCGGTAACTATATACTCTTGTTATCGCTCAAGTTGACAGTTTTATTTAAATTAAAGATTTATTAATTGCATTTTCTAATCTGGTCTTTAATAAAAAAAATTTATTTGATTTTTAAATTAAGTAGAAAAATTATTGAACCTAAAATAATTTTTTTTTGGTTAAAAAATTTTTTTTTTCGAGTCAAATTAATTTTTTTATTAGAGTATAAAATAATATAACATGTTATCAGATAACTTTAAATCATTATCGTCAAAAAAAAAAAAAAAAAAAAAAAAAAGTAAATCGATAAAAACTGTAATTTAAAGAACTTGTTGAGTGTAATTAATATCTTTTACGATTTATAATTTGACACTTAACTAAAAAGTTTAAAAATTAATCATGTATGTCTGTCTTATCTGTAATTTTTGAATTAAATTAAATTAAAAGGTAACTTCATTTTTAAATTACAAAATCTAATCAAAAAATTTTTAATTTGTAATCTAGTTGATTAATTAATAAATAAATTTTCTTAATTGCTTTTAACAATTTTTACAAAAATGAAATTCAATAATTAATTGATATTTTCAAAAATTAATATTTTTTAGCTCGGAGAGAATTTTTCGTAGAATTTAGAGAATTTATAAGATAAAATTCTAAAGCAATTAACAGGCCAAAGACATGTTTTTAATGACTGTATTTTTCGCCAATAATTTTAAACCAATTAAAAATTTAATTAAATGATAACAGAGTTTGATATTATTCGGTACTAGAATTTGTAGAGAGTTTTTTTGTAAACTTTATAAATATATATACTCGAATCAAAAAATTATTTGTTATTTTTCTAGCACAAGAAAATTATCATTTAAATGAAACTTTATAATAATTTACAGTAAATTGAAAAAATAAAAAATAAAATGTAAATGCTTGATGATGATAATGAGAATAATGATGGTGATGAAGAAATCGCCTTGAAATAAATAAAGAGACACGAGCCAATAAATTTAACTAACCTGGTTCTCTCCAGATCAGTTGCAGCAAAGACCGGAAGCCTCTAGATTCAATAGAACAGTCTTGAGTTTAAGTTTACCACAATTATATCTAGAGTTCATCTAATTCTATATCTATATATTAATGTATGTGTAGTAACACTGGTTAGCTTAATCGGTTTGTCGTGCAGCTGAAAGATAACGCTCGTGGATTAAACTCAAGCGTTGATTCGGGATTGCACGTAGGTGTTTAATGTTTTATCCACAGGGGATCTCTACCCGTTTAATGTTAGATGAGATATATCACTATAATACAAACCAACATATATCTAAACATTTAATTACATATATATCTACTTTTTACGATAATAAAAAAATTGTAATGATAATAAACAATGTAGACTTAAGACTGCATTGAAAAAAAAAAAAAATTAAATTGATTTAAAAAAAAAATTCTTAGACCAAAAAAATTATTTTGAAGAATTTTATTTTTTTAATTTAGACAGCAAAATTTTTAATTAAAGAAATTAAAGAAATTTTTGTTAATTTAAATTAGTAATACTCTTTAAAATAATTTTCGTAGGTCGAGAATTGTTTTGAGTTTAAAGTTTGTAATTAAAAATTAATAAAATATGACTCGAGAAAAATTAAAAATAATTCAGAAGAAAATTAAATATTTGAAAACGAGAAATGAGAAGGCTGGAGCATTTGATGTGTCTATTAACCACAAAGCAACCACCATCACCATCACCATCATCAAAGAGAGACTCTTTGGTCGCCGAAAACAGGCACCCTATAGGCCAACAAAATCTGTTCCGGCTCCCCCTCCGCCCTATCGAATCCTTTTTGCTGATGAATAAGGAAAGCTAAATAAAAGCAAAGCTACATATATCCACTAAGCTACATATATGTATACTCCAATGCACAAAACTACACTCTGGAACTCTCTCCCCTTGGTCGTCACGTCATTGAAATAAAAATCTACCAGACGGGGACGGGGATCCGTTTTCTCCCCTCCATATTATGTATCTCAGTAGCTGGTTGCTGGTTACCAGTGCACACCCCAAGTGAAAATAATAATAATGTAACACACCGTCACTAAAATCTATTGACGTTGCCAGCATCCCAACTGACGATCATTTCATGCGTTCAACGTTTACGTCTTTATATGTCTCTTCACATTTACACTTTTACACATACGAACATTCATATCATTTATATATCCCTTTATATTCTATACAGAAAAATTTTATGATTTGCCCCCGTGATAAATATTATACAGTAAACGCTCAAGATGGCGAAGTGTCAAAATATAACTACACAAAAATCAAATAAATATATACGAAGACCGAGTTTAAAAAATTTAAAGAATTTTTTTTTTTTTTTAATAAAAAAAAACGCTAAAGAAATTTTGAACAATAAAAAAAAATTAACTTTTAAAAACTAGAGAAATTTTTGAATTAAATAATATTTTCTGGAACCAAAAATAATTTTTTGATTCTTGAATTTTTTTGCTTGATTAAAAAATTATTTTATCACTTCAAAATTTTTTTCTGTGAAGAAAACTAAATTAAAAATATTTTAATCTTAAATAATGTCGATTTTTTTTTAATAAAAAATAATTATATTCCAATCAAAAATATTTTAAAATAAAATAATGATGATGAATTGTGTAATGTCCAAAAAGAAGCAAGTTGCAGTGTGAAGTAGTTCCATTATTAGCCGATAGGTGCTGCACTGTCTTCCACAAACAATTTTCAATAAAAAATAAATTATTGATAAAAGATATTATCGATAATAAATTTATTTATCGACCTATATAATTAAATTTGTAAGTGGATAACACGATAACACGATAAAAGTTATTTGTTGAAATAAACATTAAGTGAGTAATAATAGAGTTATATATGTTGTGTACGTATTAACGGTTGTATTAATATTGTTGTTTACCAATAAATAATAAATTGAATAAAAACGTCATGTAAATAAATGTAGAGTAATAATATTTGTGTGCATATGGATGAATATATGTATATAGGTTGATTACAAAAGCGTTTTACGGTTAACATACAACATAAATAAGCGAATGCGATTGCTCGTGATGGATAAGACGGCACCGCGCAAAAGCAATGGGTAAATACCTACGCATTGAAGCTGTCGTGCGCGACACAGCACAGAAACCACTCGCCACTTGGCGCAATTGGCCACGCAAGTGTTTACTGTCCCCTCGAGTAAAGCCTCGAGCTGATGTACACTGCTATACGTGATGCTATGCAACTTATTCTGTTTCTGGTACACATTATAATACATTAGATTACTACATTCTCAGCACAAAACGCCGCTACTCGTCTAAACTCTCTTACAATCTTATCTTTATACTAGTTCATTTTTTACAAATTGTTACCAACTTCTTTGTGATATCTAAGCCGACCCTTTATGTGATATTTGTCATTTTTACTCCAATTTTTTTTTCTTAAAAATTAAAAAAATTTTTTATCACTTAATTTTTCCTATTAATTTATTTCAATATATATTGAGTTCAATTCTTTTTAATAACTTTGATGAAAAAATTAAATTGATTTATAAGAAAAAAATTTTGAAACACGAATTAAGAAATTATTTTGAGTCTAAATAAATTTTCTTTTGGATTCAAGATAAAAAAATTCTTCAAAATAATTTTAAACATAATTAGAAAATAATTATAAATCATTATAGCAATATAATAAAATATTTCTATTCAAATTAACATTTTTCAATCAAAAATTATTTCGGATTTTTCATAAAATTTTTATAAAAAAAAAAAAAAAGTTCACATCAAAGTATAGAGCAATAAAAACTATTTTCCCCAGAGATTACCACGAAAATAATTTTTCAATAAAACCCACTTAGCAAATGAAATAGCATTGAAGACAATAAAATGATACACACAATTATTCCTTATACCAGTGTACTATTACACTATACGTATTTATTTGTATAAATTACCTCCACGTAATGGCACATTAGTTAACACGAAGTAATACGCGTGCATATACCCAGAAGAGTTTACAGGGCGCGTACACGGTGCGGGCGACAGTACATTGGTATGATACATTGAGACAATGAGGCGTAAATAAGATAATGGTCGACGCTCGCGTCCATAATGTACATCGTAGACTTTAAGCGCGTTTGAAGGGCCCGTACTCTTGCTCTATAGCACACACACAGACCGTACAGCACATCACACATCAGTTTGCTGAGGATCACGCCAGCGTAACATGAAAGTTCTTCACATACATTTATTCTCTGCACACAAATATTTAATATCTAATATTTAATACTTAATATTTAATGCTAAGGAGAGAAAGAGCTCGTGATATGAGTGAATGAGTGTGTTATTCGCGCCGCGGTAAAGTATATTATATATATGAGGGACCGGTTCAGATCAGCAGATGTAATGGGATTGTGACCCGCGCAGCCTACCCACTGGCAGACTTACGCATCCTTATGTACACATAGGATATGTGTGTACCTCTTCTCCACTCTTTGCTACTATATGCATGTATGTGTCCACGTTTAACTATGCAGACTGCCCTGTTATGTACCACTCTCTTATTGAGGTAATTTTGTACGGTCTACTCGATCCTTCACTGTGTGTCTCTGCAAATAGTCGTCTCGAGCGTAATATATAATATATACACATGTATATATGTACAAGTGAAGAGTCTGGGCCTCGGAGGATTTAGGGCTTGATTCGTATCAGCTACTAGCTAATAGAAGTTATACAAATGATGTACACGATGCAGTAATGTTTAGTTCATCTAATTTATTCTAAATGGACGACTCGTCAACAAGATCGAGACATGCGTGGGCTCGCAAATTGTAATTGTACTTTCCAGCTAGGGATTTTGAGGCTGCTTATTGTAATGAATCACTTGGAATTATTTTTTTGTTGTTAATATTTGGATTATTTATAGAAAAAAATTTTTTTGTCAAAGTAAATTCATTTGGAAAGTTAAAAAAGTTAAAAATTACTCACAATTTTGGTGAAAACTTTGAAATTAAATTTTTAATATTAAAAAAGAAGAAAATAATATATTAAAAAAAATATTTTAGATAAAAAAATTAAATTTTGCTAAATTATTTTCTTGTTTAGATTTAAAAAAAAAATTAATTTTATAATAAATATAAACACTTGTAGTAATTAAGTTAAAAATAATAAATTGATTATATCAAAAGTAAACATTTATTATTACTTAACTATTATTTATATTTTTATCGGAATAAATAATTAAATAAAAATAAATGTTAATATTGATGAGCGTAAATAAAATATGTATTTAGTGAACTTAAAAATAGTGTTATTGGTTTAGTTTATGTACATACAATGCAAAATGCATTGCGAGGTGTCGATGAAATGTCAGAAAAAAGCTAAAGCATGCAAATTATGTAATATTTTTAAATGTATCGTGACATTAGAGCCACCAGTCGATGAACGACACATTATCTACGGCGAATGTAAAGAGAGTAACTTTAATAGTTTATAACGTTTAATCAATATCGAACATATTTTCACTCCGTTCTGTGTCCGCATATGTCATGTATTAATCAATTTAAAAAAAGCACCCATATATATTCATAATAAACCGAAGCACTTGCGATTAATACCAACATTTTGGAGCACAAGAAGGTATAAAAAAACTTTTTGGGTTTTTACTGTTTTTTTTTTTAGCTTCAGAAGACGCTGCAATAAAAAACAAATTTTCGTATGCTATAGTATAAATAAATTTAAAGGAATACCTGAAGGGCAAAGTTTGGCCGAAGACGTTAAGCCCCGATCCCCAGAGATGGTCAATAGGACTTGAGTACAAATGAAGACATACTTTCAAGGTCACACAATATTAGTTTATGGTCGATTTTTGGTGAGCAATAAACCAGGATAGTTTGCCTGGCGGGACAATGAGAAACTTTTTCAGAATATTCTTATATATATTGTCCCAATAATGTTTTTCAAGCTACTACTATTTATCTTTTATTGCTTTCAAAACATTCAAGCTCTTTACTTGGTGCCCAAAATGAGGATTAAAAAAAAAAAACAATCGAAATTACCTGTGTTGAATTTTGAGACGAAATTACTGTAGAACAAAATATTTTGGACAAATATAAAGAAAAGAAAGGCGACAAAGAAAGAATGAAAAGCGAACTGTAAATCAAATAAAATTACAACTTAATTACTCCTTTCAGAAAGCCTCAGTATTGCAAATATTGCAAATGATTTATAAAAAATGACAAAGGAGATTATTGCAATTGAATAGGATTAGGAAATTTAAATCTAAAAGTAATAAACCATGATTTATATAAAAGGAATTTTTAAACATTTATTTTGACATTTTTACAGAAAACATCTGTCTCCTTCTCTTCGCATATATCCAAAATTTTTATATTGACAATTCAATGATAAAGTTGTTAACTTTTTCTTTTTTTCTTACAATATAATTATTTACAATTTATTTTATTAACAAAATCAATTGTTTTGAACGACTTTGATAATGAGTCCTACGTTACAGATTATTAATTTAACTTAATATATCTTTAGTCATCAATATATATATATATATATATATATATATATATATATATATATATATAATAATATCTAGTTATTATATCTATGTACAATATACATACAATCTTTATTTAAATATCATCACTATTGGAGCTCAAAGCCCCAAATTTGGTAATTGCAACTCATCATCAAACTCACTCTTAATTCAGAATTAAAAAAATATTTTCTATTAAAATTTTTCCATCACTTTTATTAAATTTATCAAAAAATAATAAAACTTCACTTTTCAATAATTAAATTACTGTTTTGACAAAAATAATAATTAATTAAAACTGAACAAGAACAAAAATGACTTAAAAAAACCTAAATTAAATTCAACTGAGTCGCCTAGTGAGAACATTAATCGGCTTAAGTAATAATTGTGGTGAGGTTGACTGAGTTTGAAGCGGCTGTCCGACGGAGCTGAGAGAGACCGGAGGCGAATGCGGTGACATCGGTTCGGGACTGCTGCCGGGAGACGCGGTCGTCGAAGTAGGTTGACTGGGAACATGTTGAGGCAAGTGGTACCGGGGTTGTCCAAAAACTATCTGATGATGCTGCTGCTGCTGCTGCTGCTGCTGCTGTTGGACGGCGAGGTTCCTTAGAGTCGCGTAGAAGTCGTAAGGATTGCCAGGCGATGGTAAGCCGGGAGCCGAAATGCCGTTGGGGTATCCAACGGGGGACTGGAGGAGCCTCTCCATGGAGAATCCTCCATGAATGTTGGGTGCTGCTGACGCTGGAAGGGCCTGTGGCTTGCAAGGCATGCCAACGGTCGGAGCACCAGGAAGCATGCTCGCGGAATATCCTGCCGGAGGGTAGACTCCAGCTGTGGGCGGATATGCAGCACGATGCAAGTAGTGCAAAGGGTAGAGAGAAGCTGCTGCTGCCCATCCATGGGGCGCGTACGGTGGCGGATATCCATGATGTCCCATGATGACTGACCGCTTGAAGGCTGCCAATCTTGATCTGGAGGCTGCGGTGGTTCTCCTGCGCAATTTTCCGGTGCTTCCGCCGATGAAGACATCTTCGGAGCTGGGGTCCAACATCCAGTAGTTTCCTTTGCCAGGATCATCGTAATGGCGCGGAACTTTTACAAAGCACTTGTTCAGGGACAAATTGTGGCGGATGGAGTTTTGCCACCCTTGCTTGTTGTTTTCGTAGTAGGGAAAATTCCGCATTATGTACTCGTAGATGCCGTTGAGAGTGAGCCGCTTGTCGGGACTCTGGCGGATGGCCATCATTATCAGCGCGTTGTAGCTGTATGGCGGCTTTTCGTTTTTCTTCTTCCCGTCATCAATGGTGGAGTCCTTCAGGCTGGAGGGACTGTCGGAGGAGGACGAAGCGGTTGTTGAACAGTCCAGAGGCGGTGTGTCAGCACCGTCTCCAGTGACGTCCAAATCACTGGCCTCGTCACAACTGTCGACGTGAGACACATCTGATGCTGAGATAGACTCACTTATGGAGGGTGTTGATTGCGTACCGAGGCAAGCCTCTGGCAAAATGCTCCGGATACTGAAGTTTGTTTTTAAGACGCTGCGAATTGGTGGTGGAGACGCAGTCACCGTATGTTGCTCACTTGAACCTTCCATGTTAACCATTTTTTTTCACTGGGTATTAAACAGTTTATCCAATATCCAATTTAAATGTGAATAAATAAAAGCACTTGTTTGTCACTTAAACTTATCACCACACTGTTTGCTTAAACAAGTTTTTGAGTTAATTAATAGTAAAAGGGGTAAAATCCCTTCACTGTGAGTCCGTGATTAACTGAACTAAGTATTGAAGTGTACGATCTGAACTGCTCGAGGGATCTCACAGTTCTGCCGGCTGGCCACCCTCCCTGTCTCTTATATACGCTCGGTTAAGCCACGCCTGGTGGAACTATTAGACGCGCCCGTATTGGAAGGTCCGACCAATCCCAGAGCTTTGTTGTCAAATTGGACCCCCACTTGAAGCTTTGTTTGCACCCAATGTTTGACAGCAAACAATGCAAACAGAAAGAAGCTCGGTGTTGGCTGATGGAAACTAGAAATACTAGTGGGGAGCGCAGCCGCAACTTCTTTCAAATACAAAAACAAATCCGATTTAAACTTTATACTAGCTGCAGTATCTTGCTCCTTTTAAATTTTAAACATGAAATATGCAAAATCCTTCAATGTCCTCAGGACAGTTCTTTATTTTGTTTTTCTTAGTTTATTAAACAATTGGAGTTCGATTACTGCGAGATGCAGGAATATAAGGGCTAAATGGTCAGCCGCGATATTCTATTTGGATGATTTTTATTGAGTTAATGTCATAGGCATTATGCAGTTAATCAATTGAGAACAGCTACCAACTCTATTATTAACTTTTTTTAATTTTCTTGACACTCCACTTTGTACTGCACTTATTGCTGACACACACGCTAGGTTTTAATAGACATTAGTTCATGATGAATCACTCATCTATGCATCAATTCATTTATTCTGAGGTTATAAGGTTACTTATATCCTTCTACTGGATTTTATTAATCAGATATTTGACGATTCAAAGTATCCATGATTGATTGCTCCTATACAAGATTTATTTTTATAATTTTCTTAATTATAAAAATTGATTTTTGTGCTTTGAAAAAATTTGAAAATATAAAAAAAAATTTTTTCAACATCAATATTGTTTTAATTAAACATAATTTAGATAAAAATTGATTTTAAATAGGATTGGAGTAATATTTATTTTTAGCAAAACCTAATTATAAAAATTGAACTGAATCCAGTAACTTCAAAACTTTGGGAAATTTTTTTAAGTAATGGTAAGAGGTATTTAAATAATAAATGACTTTTGAAAAAATGTAGGTGGTATTAGGCAGTATTTAAGATAATCCTAATGCGATAATACATACTCCAAAATTGACCTTTGGAATTTGTAGATCATAAACAGCACATAAGCTGAAAGAGTTAATTTTCGGATAATTTTCTCAAACCGGAGACATGGCTTGGGAAAGGCATTATCCAAAAACAAGTATTGCCAGATTCATTATGATCCCACTGAGGTCTTTTCAGTCTTTTCAGAATTTTTAATACTTATTTGTATACGTTAAAATTGACGTTTGACACTCCCGTCCTTTGGACGTTAATTAAAGTACAAACGACTTATAATTTGTGGATAGAAAAAAGGCTTAGAAGACAATTGACAGTTTGATGTGTTTGATGTGTTTGACCATGACTGATCCAATCTTTTCTTTCAGAAGATTTGGGCATAAAAGGTATTTTTGTAAGTTGGAGTTAAAGAGTTATTTTAATCCACTTTTAATCTACACAGTACTTTTAAGGGTTAAATATTACGGTTGAAAATTTTTCTAAAAGTACAAACCGAAATATCAGTCAAAAAAATCAAAAATGTATTTATTGAGTTATTTAAAATTTTCTACTTTTTCTAAAAATTATTTTAATATTGATTAAAAAATGAAATTTTTTTGAAGTATAATCTAGTCGATTTTCAATAAAAATCTTAATTTTTAAAAGCAAGAAAAATAAAAAAAATAAATCAATTTTTACAAATTTTATTAGAAATACGTGTTCAAAATATAAAAATCGATACTTTGAATTGTTTTTATAAAAATATAATTAACTAACTTTTTTCCTTGAAATTTTTTTACAGTTATAATTCAAATCAATTAAAACAATGAGGTACATTCAATTAATTTATTCAATTATTTAAAAACAAAATTGAATTTAATTTTAATATCAAAGAATTTCAACTACAAAATACAATAAATATTTTTAATATACTTAACTCAACTAACTTATCACTGATGAGATTAATCAAATTTGTTGACATCATCGCGAGAGGTTAATCAACGAATCAGACAACCTCGAATCAGCGTCAATTATTATATTATTATATAAATTGACACAAAAGAACTTTAAAAATTCCTCGACTAACTTATTATTATCGAGCGACATATTTAATAAAAAAATGTATTTAAATTTTTATTTATCACTGCAGCAAAATATTTTAGTGGTAAAAAAATGTGTTTAACCATTTAACAAAAACGGGATTATTAAATCTTTTTAAAAATTTTTAAGCATCGAGACCACCTGGATAAATATAGTTATTCATTTGAAAATTTAATAATCACCATAAAGAAAACTCAATGGCTTCTCTTTATCCATGAATGTATTGTCGAGCGACGTCAACACGGTGGTCGTCACCACCGAGGACAGAGTGGAGCTTACGAACTTGAACAAACTAAAAAACAATAATCTAAAAATTGGGAGCTCAATAATAATAGTAAGATCCACACAACTAACAGGTTACTGGAAAAGAAAAATTATCTTCTAAAGATTGTGCCGCTTGACTCTATTGGGACCTAGTATAGTGTATAGGATGGCGTCGGCACTTTTTGTGTATGAGCTGCTATATTATATGATGTCTTTATTCATGATGCGCATGTTATTCAACTCGCCCCTCCTGCCGGGAAAAACGTCGTCGCCCCGTAGCGTCACAAGATTTACTTGCATCCCTTATTCACTTATTCGCGGTATTTCTCAAATTTCCACTCAACAAGAGTTTAAAATAACAGTTTTACTTTTTCCTAAAATTTCTTTCAAAACTATTTCAACCATTACAGAAAAAAAGAGTCAAAATTTAAATATAAGGTATAGAATTATACACATTTTAATTTTTTATACAACAATGAGATTGGTATCATAATAAGCCTATTATATTTGAAATGAGTGTCGTTTAATTGCCTCTAGACAATTGTTGCTCGGCGCTAATAATTCCAAATTATTCTATTGTATGTGTATTTATAAAAAATATTGAAGATAATTTTAACTGCCTTTTTGTTATCGATAATTACCGAAGGTCAGGTGTCTGTCCTTTCGGTAGAAAAAAATTTTACTGTAATGAATACTTCATTAAATTTATGTTAGCAAACAATAATCCGTTCTCAGTGTCCTCAAAATTATGTTATTAAGAGATATTGGTCTGTCTTGACGATATTTTATATAGAGATAACATTCATTTATGAGGAGCAGGTTATGTTTTTCCGTTCATTATTCTTTAACAATTCGTAAGATTGTCTAATGACGTCACTTAACTTATGAGCAAAGTAATTTTCATCATCACAAAAGACCATTTTTTCCTTTCTTAAAGTATAATGGGAAGGATTTAAATCCAAATAAATAAGCTCATTATGTTATTGTGAAGATAATAGAATTTTTAACATCAAGTCTCATTGTAAGGAGATTAAGATTTTTATTTTCTTAAACTGTTTTTTTAAAGGTGATAAAAATGTGTTGATATTTTTTTTTTTAGAGAAATAATGTTTAGAATTTTAAGTTTCTGTAAAAATTAATACTTAAAAATTTATTTTATAAAAATATTATTTAAAGCTGTAATTTTTCGTTAAAAAAATATAACTAATAATTTTTAACTTTAAATTTAAAAAAATGAACTTTTTTTTTTTTTCAAAAAAAATTTTTTCTTTAATTAAAATGAAGAATCCGAAAATTAAAAAAAAAAAAAATTAAATTTCATCTTTTATCAATTGACGTTTTAAAAATAAAAATCAAAATCAAGTAAACACCTTCTAACGCTATCTTCACTCAAATAAAAACTATAAATTAATGGAATGGTATGCAAAGTTGGGCCCACCGGGAATTGAGATCACTAAAAAAGAGGCAAGCGTGGCTAATTGACGACCCCCAGAGCACTCATTACATCATTATCATGGAAGCACGCTGAATTCGACACACCCCGAGATCCAGACTCTTTAAAAAAGTAACAGATAATGTCGCCGTTAAGACAATTTTTTTTTCCAAAGAATGCTTCTTTTTAATTCTATGTTTTTTTCTTTTCAGCTTTTCTTTTTTCTGTATTATATCCACCTGCATGTGGATACTAGCGAAGTCAAGATCTGAGACAACTTATTTTTGGGTATACTGCTCGCCATTTATTTCATTTCATCGTCATGGTCTATTACAAGGGAATACGTTTATATTATTAACTGTGAGAATACCGTGGATAGATCTATTATGGATCAGTTGAATAAGAGTTTCACGGGCCCAGGTATCGAAAGTGGACCAACAAATACCGGTCTATTTCACCAACAGATGAAATTTGTAGTACGACAGTAGACATCTGTTGGTGGAAACTTTTAACTATTTACTCGTTATACTTTTTACGTAGTATTCTATCAATTCAAAGTCTAATATTTACTTTAATTATAAATTAATAATTTTACTACTTGTTTAAAAAGTTGTAGTGTTAATAATTAAATTATTTATAGAAAAAAATTTTTTTAAGAAAAATTTGTACCCTCTAAATATGAAAAAAATTTTTTAAACTATTTTTCAATTAATGGAAAGAACTTTTCTTGAAAAATTGACTGTTGATAATTTTATGACCAACTCATACATGTTTTCCATGAAAACTAAGAGAAAAGGAATGTTAAAAAATTTGGAAACGCTTGTGCGAAGTAGACAAATCGGCCACCCAAAGTGTGTAACGGTCAGTTTAAATTTTCAGTGGAAATCAGTTAAAACGTTAAAATTTCTCATAATGACTATTTTCATGCTTTTTAGTTCGAGCAAATCGAAGAATGTTCGATCCGTTACTAATTTTTAAGTCAAAAGGTCCACGAAAGTTTTTTTGTTATTCTATTTTATCCCTAATATTTATTAAATAAGATAAAAACAACTTTAAATATTTAAATTTTAAGTAAATTCATTATATCGAATAAACTCAAAATTTCCATGTCAAAAAATAATGTTTTAATTTCAAAAGATCACAACACCTGCTTTCAGAGAACATGTCTTAACTATTTCTACGAAAATAATAATATTTTGTTCTCTTAATATCCTGTGCGAGGAAAAATTGGAAAATTGAAAAATTTTTCAGCTTAAAAAAATCATTTTTTAAAGCCTCATTTTATTTTCGCGTTTAATGACTCAACTTATATTGTTATTGGATCAAATAACATTATGAAAATTTTTATTCGGAATGTAAAGAGAGTTCAACTTACCTTGGACTCATTCGTAAGATCGTAAGGCTTCATTTTTCTCTCCTTGGGGGCGTCGATAATTGGCGTTCGGTTACGGCGATAAAAAGACAGTGTAGTGTATCTCTCGGCGTAACAACTTGTGTGTATTTGATACTGCAATGTCATCGATATACATCAATATTTATAGCTCCAGTTAATTCGCAGCTCAGCTGAAAAAAATGAGCAAGAAAAATTTTTTTAAATGGGTTTAAATTTTTTAGCGGTAAATATTTTTGTATCGGCGGGCCAAAATAAAACATTCGAATCCCATAAGTACGCATAATAGGAAGAAATGTGATTGGGGTATACTTTTAACGAATGTAAGCCTGACTCTGAGGACTGGAGTGCAGACAGCTTAAGAATTGGAAGAAGATAGTCCAGTCGGTGGTCTTGAAAGATTTAAATCCTACAATATTATCGAAAGGGTGATCCTTTTTGCGTTCGCCTCAGTTTTTATGGATACTGGGTTACTAGGTAAACCTATTCCAGTCTATTCTTCAAAATATTCCCAAGTCGCCTATTATACTCCGGAGTAAGTTAATGTTTAAGTTTTCTAATTCCCACAAAGTCGAACCCGCCTCTCTTGTTTAGTGCCCGCGACGACGGTTTAAACTCTACAACAGACCACCCCGTGACATTGAGCCCTTGTCGTTCATTATTTTTATTTTCACTTCAAGCTCAACACCCTACAGTGTTCCACTCTTTCAGCTCACTTCTCACTAGCTATTTTTATTTTTATATCTCTAGCAGGCTCTCTCTCGCTCTCTCTCGCTCTCTTTCCATCTTCAAGGGAAAAATATATACATATAACTTAAACGAGAGATGAAATACATCAGATTATTTAGTTGGACCTATAACTTTGACGACGGATTATCCGACAACACGTCTAAGTATTTTCGTCAATATAGCCGTTTAAAATAAATTTCTTTAAATTTTTTTTTTTTTATTTAAATTTAAGCGGCTATAATTTTTTAGAACGAGTTTTTTTTTAAAGCTTCAAGTTCTTGGAGAAATTAAAAAAAAATTAATTAGTTGTAAGATTGTTATTTTTTAATTAAATAATTTTTATTTTTTGAATTGTTTAAAAAAAATTTTTTTTTTTTTTAATAAAAATATAAAGACAGAGACATTTTTGTCTTGCTTAAAAAATTAAAGAGATGCAAATAACAAAAGTAACTCTATACTGAGATTTCGGGAGCTTAGCCGCTTACGCCGACAGGTTAGCCTGCTTAACTTTTTAAGTTAGCGCTGAAATCGCATTACTATATAGAGAAAAAGTATAGGAAATAGTTTTTAAACGCAGGTCAGCTTCTACGAATCGGTCGTGCATATTTACCCTGTCTTGCATATCTTTATTCTCATTTTCCGGCGAATATAATCCAGCCTCCGCTCGATTTATTCGCTTGGTCGAACTTTTTATTGTCGGCGCGGATTTAACTCTCTCACACGTCGAGTATCCGCAATACGGATCATCTCAACCACGGTGTCACGGTGTAGGCTAAAGGAAAGGAAGATTCACCGTGTTTTCTTTGTTTAACTTTTGGTTAAAGATTTTTTTTTATTATTTTTTTTCTCGAGAATTTTGATTTACTATAAAAATAAGCTTCTGACTTTACTTTGTGCTATTGGATAAATAAGATTCTTGGATGGATTAATGTCACCTGTGATTTTTACTCTTTTTTTTTTTTTTTTTTTTTTTTCATGAATATGTTTAAAAATAAACAGAAATTATTTAGTTAACTTGTTCCGTTTTTGACTCACATTTAAAAAAAATTCCTGATTAAATTTTTGACGTTGAAAAAAAAAAATTCAAAATTGATACTTTGAAAAAAAAATTTTTTTAATAATAAATTCATCAAAATATTATTTTAATTTTCTTAAAATAATAAATTAAATTTTTTTAATGATTAAATACTTTGAGAAAAATATTTAAAGATTTTCAATATATTAATTCTTGTCATAAATTTTTTACAAAAGCATATTTATTTAAAAATATGACTTTAAAGATAAAATTAATAATAAAAATTTTTTTTTCACTCAGAACTTTAAAGATAAAAAATATGAAAATGCAAAACACCGTCACCTATTTTAGACGACAGCTTGTTAAAAGTAACAAAGTCCATCCGAACAATTGAAGAGACTCTTGAACATAACAGAACATCTACAACTAGACCAGAGCAGATATAGCAATAGATATTTTTACTTTTCTTTCATTCATTTCCTCCTCGTACACATTTGAAACCACTGCTCTATAAAAAAGAACTGCAGAACATAACACGTAACATCTTCACCAAGTTTCAGGTAACACTGTAAAAAGTTTTGCTTATTTAGTCTCGAGGCATATTATTTATAGCCAGCATTTGTGGTCATGGGCTATGTATACAGCCCCTTACATAACAAATAAAAATGTTTGAAGAAAAAAATGTAGGAGCCAAAAAATTGGACAGACAAAGTGGAATATTGCTGTGTACACACCGTGGTGTACACAGTAAAACACGAGAGAGATCCGTTAAGGCTCTTTATTACCGTCATTTATGGCTCAAAAAAATTTATATGCCCAATTCGAACCACAAACTGCCGTTCTGTGTTAATCAGTGAAAAGGTAATAGATTACTACGCTCAAGCCATTTATAAACATATTGTTACATTATTCACGAGATATAAATATGTAAAAGTCAACATATGTAAATAAATTCTCACATCTAATCCAAGATTTTTGAAAATGAAGTTATATTGTGGTATAATATAATAGAAAGTATTCTTAAATTTTCAATATTTTTGTAAGAAATTCCATCATTCATTATAGTAAACTTTTATTGTGATCAGTGTTTAATTTTTTACGACATAACGGATTTTAATAAATTCTCAAAAATATTTTTTATTGCACAAAACAATAGTTTTTATTTTCATGCTGAAAAATCTCAGCGATCGTAATCATAAACATCGGAGGGTTATCAACCTTGATCTTGAATACTAATTATCGTCGAAAATCCTAATCCTAAAGTGCGTAAATCATTATGATATTAAAAAGGATCGAAACCCTCTTCAAAATTATGGTTTAAGTATATAGTAAACCTCAGTAAATATTTTTATCGGTTTATAAATTTTTAATATCAATGATCCGCTTTAAAGATCTTTTTACACAATTTCAAGATAACTTGCTTTTTAGGCATTTAAAAAAAAATTTTTAAACAACCTTCAGCGAAGATTAAAGCTTGAAGATCTTTAAATACGCAAAACTTGATGTTTTTACCAAATTAAACCGTGAACAAAGTTATAACTTGTTCAAGTACAAATCAATTGACTTAAAATTTATTTGATCAACAAGCCCATTGATGTGAAAAAAAATTAATCGCCCTAAATGAATCCATAATATTCAATAACCCAATTTATTAATTGTATGTGTAAAATAAAATAAAATAGAATGAAGCTGGACGTCCAGGTCTTTGTGCGTACAAATATAACTATTCTTGGCGCATTATGACACTTCCTGTGGCTTTAAGTGATAGCACCACACTCATAAACTAATCTAAGTAAACTAATCATAATCTCAATCGACATAACCTGGTGATGGTCCTTTTGTCCGTCAATGGGCTCGTTGTTGAAGTTAAACGTCTAGTGTGGCTCAGAATAGTGACCGCGGGCACTTGTGCATTTGCTTTGCTACTCATCCACACATCTGACTTTATTTTATTCGATATAATATTTTCATCGACCTTAATATTTTTATCCGCCTGTTGTATGATAATATTCATGTGTGAGCCTATGCCAAGTGTTGGATATACTCGTAAGCGTCAGACCGCTTAAGCATCACAACAACGCTCAATATATATCCCTCTTACTCAACTTCTCCGCTGATCGTTTCCTCCAATAAATATATCGAATTACTTATTTTCAAGGCTTTTGCATTTTTTATTAACATACTATAATATAATATCTTATAATATTAAACGATAGTAAGCGTAGAATTATAGAAATATAGAAAACTAAACCGCTAAACGGTCAAACTAATAGTAATTATTAATTTGATAAATTATTGTACCTAATGGACAAAAAAAAAATTTTTTCTATTGAAATTTTAATTTAAAGTATAAGTTTTTTCAGAAATACAAGTAGCTACTTTGATTTTTTGGCCTGATGGACACTCCTAGTAATTTGATCCAACATATGCTAGATAGTATATTTTACATAAAGGTCTGCTTTACGTGCTTCATTCAGTAGCTACACAATGGATTTCTATTTGTAGTTAAAAAAATTTTTTTTAACAAAAATATTATTTATTTAAATTTTTATTACGATTTGGACAGTTTGGAAAATACATAAAAAATTTTTTGATCCTCAATGACGCGACATTTTTAAAGAACTCATCAAAAATATAATGTAAAGCCTATTTTTAAATGATACATCATAAAATTTGATTACAAGCTAATAAAATCTCTAGTAAGTCTATCGAGGCCCTATTCCTTGTCACTCTTCAGCCCTTATGACATTTAAAATGTCGCTTTTGTAAATTTATAATTTTTTATGTAACAAATCAAGTGATTAAAATGAATTTCAGGTTTTGAAAAGGTTTGGCTGTATACATATACAAATATAAATAGATCCATGGTAAAAATTGATGACACCTGGGCCATCTGGAAAAAATAAGTCCCAGTGGATCGTTTTCGAATTGGTACAATTTATATTTAGTCGTGTTATGGAGGTTGTTGCTGTATTGTTATTGTATGTATATACGGCGGCACGCACTTTACATTGATGTGTATATCAAAAATATAAAGAAAGTAAAGCAACAAGTCAGGAAGGAAATGGAGCAATGGATGATGGATCTACTTCGAATGGTCACGTCTCGAGGATATGGACCCAAGGAGGCGTGAATGGCTAGATGATTGTATAAAGAATTTAAAAGTTTGTCCACGCATTCTCAAAAATACACACCTCAATTGGAGAAAAATAACCAAAAATATATAGACGGAGGAGAGATGAATGGGCGGTTGCTCTTGTTGCAAATTCTTTGTGACCTTACACCAAAAAAAAAAAAAATAATAATAATAATAATAAAAAAATTTCAAAGAAGGAGAAAAGAATGCATCAGTTATAATATAATAAAGAAAAAGAAAATGAGGCCGCTCTGGATCACTGTACATTATAATAATGTTGTAGCCAATTCTTTTTATAAAAGCAGGCGACAAGCCCAACTTGCTTGTCAGATCAAATTCAAATAGAAAACGAATGGATCTCATCATTTTGTATGTATTTGATTTTGTACACAAGCTAGTTTTTGGGATAAAGTCGTTACGTTTTCATTTTTGGGTTTCTCAATTGGAGGAACATATATATATTTGTATAACTATAACAGGAAATCATTTGGTAGGATATTGTTGTAGGAGTGATACCTATTCTCACTTTTAACAAAATGACACTCTCTACTACAGGACTATACTAGTGTATTGTAAATAAGGACGGCATATCATCATCCAGCTTTCAGCTCCTGTGTATGTTGGATATACCGGCTATTTGTTCATCACGCTGGGCTATTCTTGGTCGCGTGACTTGCGGAAATTGATCATGTCGAGAGCACGATGTATCTTGTGATCATGCCCATCATGAATACACTCCAAGACTTTGTATAATAATTATATTATTTAAATAGAACATAATACATTTGCTGAGACGTGATACGTGATTTTATTTACTAGCTGTGAAATATATCAATTTACATGTACCTGGACATTAGTTGGAATTTCTTACGAGCAGATGCCCAAAATTTGGATTCACATCTTTTGTAAAAAACATTTATAATTGATAAATTATTTATGGCTCCATAAATTTGGACCAGATTTTTTTTTTTTTGACTCAGCTAATAATTTTTAAAGTAAAGAGCTTTTTTATCCACCCTATGAGCGACATACGGCGATGAATGTTTTACGATCCATAATTTTGAGAGGCTCATTTGAAAATAAACAGCGAACTAAATTAATGTTCGACATTTATTGTAATTTTTAAAATAAAAAATTAAAATCCTGGAAATTGGCAGTGGAGCAAAAAAAATATTTGTTTGGAGAAAATAAAATAATAGACACGTTTAAGAAGGAAAAGGAAAATGAACAAACGTTTCTGGATAAAATCATAAGAGACGTATGCAAAATTTAAGCACATAAAGTTTACATTCTCACGAAAATACCAAAAGCTGTAAATATAGAGTAAAGAACAACAAAATACTTCAAAGTGAGCCGCGAGGAAGATTGTTTAACTTCCCTCCTGTGGAAGTAAGTGTAAACTATCATGAAGAGTTTACACAACTAATAAAAAATAATTATCACACTTATCTAGAAAGAAATCAACGCTCAGCTGATTTTTATTTAACAAAAGTTAAATTTTAATTAAGACAATAATCGTGAAAGCAAATCAAATAATATGTAAGCTATCTTTATGGTTAAAACGAATAGGAAAAAATATTTTGTTTTGGAATTTGAATACATGAGAACTAAAAACCAAAAAACAGCATACATTTAACTCGGTTGATTAGAGAAATGAAGATTTCTAAGAACTTCTGCTACATGGTGGTCTGGCTACCGTACGATAAACAAACTCCTCTCAACTTTCCGACCTTTGATGCTACGGCGTTGATTAATCACAACGTGAGAGACGATTCACCGAAGTCTTACTCAAGTGTGTAGACATAAGTTTTATAAACAGTTTGTGAACTTGAATCTCCATTCAACAATAATAAATTAATCATCCTCAATCCTCATCCGTCTCAGCAGCAGTTTATCTAAAAAAGCACAGAATGATCCCATCGTAAATAAATAATCGTTAAATCAAGATCATTAAATCGTGATTTTCCGGGCGTTATGCTCCATGGCTGATCAACTTGTCTGAATAACGAGCCAGTCAATCCCATCCCCATCGCTATTATCTCCAGTCCATTTTTTGCTTCACTTTAAATACCGTTCAGTTGAAATTAAAAAAATTTCCAGCCCAAATTAAACCTACTGGCAGTGGTACTAGTTATAGTTGAGAGTAAAAGTGTAAGGAAAGAGTCTCTCTCAATCTGGTGGTGTTTAAACGGATGGATAGATCTACCTTGGCTAAAATCCGTGACTAATACGAATAAAATCGTACGTGGGCCCGGAAGATCCACCGCTGGCTAATGTCGGGTGAACCAGCCTTAGTGCATTGGCCTCACGCTGTCCTTCAGTCATTCCTCCAGCATTATTTCAGCTATGTCTTGCTCAGACCAAGACTTTTCAGACATATTAAGTCGAATCTGTCATCTCCTTTCTCCTTCCTTCCGCTGCGCTCAAACTGAGGACAGAGGACAGAAAATAGACGCCCCAGGACTCGGACACGCGCTCTTCGCGGTGACCTTACGGGCTTTCTGTCTGATTATCAGGTCTTGGGCTTTGTCACGAGCTCCAAGCACGCCAAGACCCAGCGGGACTGAAAACCAAGACCATTTTCTGCCTTCCCCTTCCGCATAGTCGGGCCTATAGTACGGTACTAAATTCTACAGGGCAGTATTGAGAGGATTCCTTACATAAAACGTGTGCTAAACAAGTAACACGCGTTTTCTATAACTGTAAAAAAACGCGCCCCCGGAGCGAGCCGTTCATTTGCCCCGAAATTGCGCGTTAGTGGTTCATACCTCGGACCAAGTCCCCTGCTGGACCCTATTCTCTATGCATACCATTTTTTTCGTGTCTTTATATAAAATTTTATGTTAAAAGAGACATCACGTCAGTTTAGTTTTTTCGATGAATCGAATCAAATAAAGCCTGTTACTAATCACAATCATTATTAACGTGACATTTTTGATTTTTTAGGGAGTTATTGACAAATTTGTTCGTGGAAAAAATTTTTTGAATTTTTATTTTAAATATGTGAGTTTTAATTTTTTAACATAAATTCCTTCTGTACTCTCTAAAATTTAATCAGTAAAATTTTTTTTAATTTTTAATTTTTGTATATGCATTCATTATTTTTTTTTATTTATGATTATTAATAATTATGAAAATTTTTTCTCTGTAAAATTAGTAGTAATTTTACAATATTAATTCAAACGGTGAGAAATATTTGCCTTCTATCATTGAATAACTAAATCAGATTTTGAAGATTGAATATAATACTAAGAGAATTATAACTTAATCTAAAGTCACGTAGGTTTAGTGTTGTATACAAATTTAGTCAAGAGGAAGGACTTTCATTCATATAAATTTTTAGTATCGTTATTATATGGATATATAATAAATATAATATAAAGTTTTTTGGTTGGATATATTATCCTGTAAAGGGCAACCTGCCGAGTAAGTAGAAAGAATTTAAGATGCGCGAGAACTTAATATCTAGTGTACAAATATATATAATGTACATAGATGAAAAAAGAGAATTTTAGTAAGTCACATACGATTGAATAGCAATCAAGATGTATTCAAAATTATACCGAGAATGCAAATTTAAAGTTACAATAAACATAAATACATAATCGGATTTATTTTTTTGGACGGGTTTTTAAAAATAAGTTAAGTGTCAAGAATCACACCATTGATGAAGGATCACCAAATGATCCATCATCTCGACAAGTCAGGTTGTGGAAAAAAAAAAATATTATTAAATAAACTAAAATTAAAATAGCTATTTTAATTTTAGATTTAATTACAAAGAAATTAAAAAAAATTTCAGTCAAGTTAAATCCAATTGCCCTGACAATTATCACAAAATTTAATTTAGTTTACCAGCTGTTTTTTGAATAACCAAACAAACGTTTCATTTCCGGTGGATTCTTATAATCCAAAAATCTCCGAGTAACGTTGTTTTTAAAAGTATCAAAGATATGTGGATTAGGTAGCGAGGAAATGTGTCAAAATTATAATACCGGAACCTACAAAAATTCAAACAATTTTAGCCTCAATAAATGAGGGGAAAGTGTCAACGAAAAAATATTTAACATTGATATTACACACAGTTGAACTAGCTAGTTAATCCAAAAGAGGAAGCGCTCGACAGTCTTTCAAAAGGACAAGTATATATATGATGTATGTATAATAATAACCATCTCGTATATACCACTAAATGCTTTAAATACAGCCTGTGTTTTACATTTCATCGTTGACATCGTAAATCCCATCACTAAATCTCTAAATCTCTGCATACGTCTCAAAACACCTTAAGCGGTGAATGGGTCTGTTTAGTATTTTATTTTATTTTTTTTTTTTTTTTTTTTTTTTAATGCAACTGGGCTAAAGTTGTTTTTTTTTTTTTACTATTTTTACGCACACTAATTGTTCAAATAATTAAATTAAATCGATGGAAAAATTTTAGAGCAAAAAATGATCGAGTGCTTTGGCTTTTCGATGGAATAAAAATTTGTTTATTTATTTAGTGTGTGTATATGTTTATTAATAGTGATTGGGATATATAAAATTGAATGGAGTGAAAATAAAAGGATAAGTATAATAAATTAAGTTTTAAGATTTTTTAGTCTGTTTGATCAGTCGCGACAGTGTCTGCTATAAATCAAGTTTGCACAGCTAATTCCGTCTACATAAGAGAGCCGTCCAACTGTTTATACTTTAAATCGTGAGAGACGGGCTGACACGGTGCGGGATTAGAGAAGAATTTTAAATGTGTTTAAGAGAATGAGATACTAGTATAGTATAAGACTGATGATGATGATATGAGTTACGCTGTATATATGTATATCACTGTTTATGACTGAGAAGGATCGAAAATTTGTGCGTTAGAAGAACCAACGAAGACGGATTATCAAAAATCAAGCCCCTTGCTGAATAAACATGCTATTTTTGCGTGAATACAAATCTATTTGATGACTATACTAATTAGTTTTTTCAAACGTTTTCATAGCAGTTGGAATCTTTTTTTAATTGAGATATTTATATATATATATATATATATATATATATATATATATATATATATATATATATATATATATATATATATATATATATATATATTTTAGTAACATATAACACATGTTTTTATAGAATATTAAGTTGGTTTTCATTTTATAAATATATATATATATATATATATATATATATATATATATATATATATATATATATATATATATATATATATGTGTTACACGCATTCAATGTATTTATTATTATGAAACAGTGATTGTCATATTTGAATAATAATCATTATTCCAAGCGTATTATGACTATCAGAGTGTTGACAAATATTTTATAAATATTTCAATATTTTTATTAAATATATAAATCAATTTATTGTCATATTTCATTTCTATCAGATAAATTATAGATTTTAAACAAGTATTATTTACACTTGCATAAGAGAAATCAAACAAAAATTATAATATAACTTTCTTCGAGTGAACAATTATTTGTCAAATAAACTGATAAAAATAAAAAAAATTTTGTTTGGATAAAAAATATAATTCATATAAAATAAAAGCTGTGATTTTTTTTATCTTCCATTTTTTTTCAATTGAAAACTTTTAATTATCCTATTAATAATAAAAATAAATTTTTCTAAGAACCTAAATAAATAGCAATAATATTTCTACAATTTTTAATTAAATAAAAAAATATTTTGCGCTCAATTATTTAGTTTTTTTTTTTTTCTACTAATTTTCACTTCACTTGACAAGAGACTTTCCTTGTTAAGAGGATCATCGCGACGTGTTGCGGAGGCTAACGAGCGTTAAATAGAGCACACAATGTGATGCGTTAACTCATACAAGCACACATGGACAGAAACCGAGATCAAACGTATAAATATACGAACATAAAGACGGTACATATACGTGTGACCATCAGCAGCCACAAAGCCCGTTATTCAAGACATATACATAAATAAAACTGTTAAATTCGATGTTACACACGTATATATAAACAAGAGAGTAGAAGCCGCTGAAATGTGGGTGTGAGTAAAAAATAAAAATAAAAAAACTGAATTACACATATGTAATGTACAATTAAAACCGAATATATGTGCGAG
Organism: Cotesia typhae; assembly: GCF_013202065.1. Classification (NCBI taxonomy): domain Eukaryota; kingdom Metazoa; phylum Arthropoda; class Insecta; order Hymenoptera; family Braconidae; genus Cotesia; species Cotesia typhae. The sequence continues at coordinate 12,933,788 of NW_027423756.1, read as the reverse complement.
TTTTTGGACCGCAGGGTGTCCGAGGGATAGTAGTGTCTCTCCCTACGGAGTAACACTGCAACACGTCTCATTTCGTGGACTAACATCGAGCAAGGGTACCAAGGGGATGTATGTCCGCCAGAAAGTATAAATGAGGGACAATGTATGTACTTAAAATGTAACACGTAGTTTTGTATGTAGTACAGAGTTTTATATGTGAACCTGGAGAAGTAGAGAAGAGGCGGGGGGTGTTAAGTTGTCTAACAGATGTCTCACCACGTGAATCTGGCCAACTAAATAGAAGTTTTACAGTTACATATATTTATATAATTGTAATCTCATATTTTCCAACAGTTAAATTTTTGATTTTAAAATTGGCTTTTTAAAATCATTATTCACTAAAATAGTATTTCATTTACGACCCAATAAAAGCATTAGCTTTTTATTTGGAATTAGTGGGTCTATTTATTTTTATTTTGAATTATTTATTTTCCTGAAAAAACCCGAAAGTCAACGTACGATTCTTTAACTATAAAAAAAATTTTCTAAAACTCTGAATGGAAAAATAAAATTTTTAACAAGTAATAAATATTTTATTTCCGTAGGAATTTTTAAGAAACGTTTAAGTTTAAAATGTAAAATCCATAGCAATATAAGTATTGTAAAATAGCGTGTTGATTGAATAGAAATCATGGAGTAACTTCTCACCTGGTCTCATTTAACTAAATCCGTGTGCTCCGCGTGGGGGCGTGTAACGACTTCCTGACCTGGCAATTTAGATTTATTTTATCGTTTTTCGAGTTTGCTGACTGTCGAACGTGTTTTTGTCGGTTAAACTACAATATATGTATACATATACATGTGTCAAATAATCAAAAGAAAAGAAAAGCGCGCACGTTCCACTATGGCGTAACTTTTCAATCATTCTTTGAAAATGGGCCTTTCTTTATTTATAAAAGAAGAATAATAAAAAGATTGGTAACAAATAGAGCAACCGATCACCTGCCATAAGATGAAAAACCAATAAATAGATATTATTCACTCACCTTGCCTTCATCTTAGCTGCTAACAAGCTCTTGATTTAGATTTTTTCTTCTTGTCTGCTATCAATAAGCCTCGAAAAATTATTTCCTTAAAAAATTTCGGCCTGCAAAAATTCCAATAAAATAATTGTTAGATTTTTGAAAGAATGAAATTTTTTAACCTTTAAAAATAAAAGTTTTTATTAATTCTAAGAAAAAAATTCTAGTCGTGTTAATTAACTCTTTAGTCGGAATTGTAACAGAGTAACATTTTACAACTTGAAAAGTCAAGCTTGATCTGTTTTTACGACTAACGGTAGTAATTTTAAATAATAGCCCATTAAATTAACACAAAGTTGACAATAAAATTACTTAGTAGCAAAGGCGGCTAATTTTGTACATATGCATGTAATAAAATGATTATTATTAGACGACCGAAGCTATAAAAATGCTTATTTTATTTTTTTTTTTTTTAAATTATATATCACCGGTAATTAATAAACAAATATAAATATCTATAAAGCAATTAGATAATAAGTAGGTGATGCGTTGATCAAGTAGATCAATAAGGTGATGAGTTATTTAAAAAAACACGAGGACTTCCACACCTGTGAGCACATTATTTTATAATAAAAGAAGTTAACAAATAACGTAGTTTATTTTATTTGAAACTGGGATATATAAAGCTGAGTAATTTATAAAAAGAAATCATTAACAATTATGGCAGTTATTAAATTTAATTTTTTTATAATCGCTGCAATTTTATACACCGGCGTCTTGACTCCAGGTAAGAACAAAACGATAAATTTTATGTACTTAAAATTGACTTTGATGATTTTCTTTTAAAATTATCTGCAGGAGCGAATGCCAGAAGGCCACATAAAATCGTAGGTGGTACTAGGACAGATATAGCCTACCATCCATGTTTGGCTGCTTTTCATAATGGATATACTCATCAAACATGCGGTGCTACTTTGATAACTATGAAGCATACCGCAACCGCAGCACATTGTGTAGTGGACGGTATTAAAGAGAGAAATCCTCGTATGCATCCGATGAAATTTTTTACCATCGTATCGGGATCAAGCAATCGCAGGGACGTAGAAGGGGATAAGGTTTTGGTGAGCTATATTTGCAACGTAAATGTCCACAGACATTGGGTAGATTATCCACCCTCACCTTCGGGGGATATTGCAATTTTGACGGTAATTACGATTTGATTTTTAATGTTTTTTCCCCCCAAATTAATAAACTTAACTCGTATTTTTTAGCTGTGTGAGCCAATACCGCTAGGACCAACTCAACAACCAGCCAAGTTGCCTACTCGTCAACCCAGAGCAGGGGAGAGAGGATTAGTTCTTGGTTGGGGATGGACTCAACCTGAAGACAGTATTTCTGTCGATGAACTTCATAAAGCAGAAATGACTATCACCAGCGTTGATGATGATCACTTCTTTGCAATCGGTCGAAGTGGAGTCGCATTTTGCAATGTAAGTTTATTTTATATGATGATAACTTGATAAGATATGGATAAAATTAAATTTTATTTTTCAGGGTGACAGCGGCAGTCCTTTTTTAATTAATAATACTATCGTAGGAATAGTATCGAATTCTCCAGATTGCACGGGAAATACCGAAGGATGGTACACAAATGTTTTTGCGTATAACACATGGATTGAAGACGTGATAATTTTCGGAGGACAGAGTATATTTTCAGGCTACGTAAGAGAAATGGAATTTCTTTCAAATTATATTGATTGATTATAATAATAAAACTTCTATAAAGATATTTTTTAATAATTTTATAAGATTATAACTGTTATAAAACACTTATTTTTTACTGAAAATAATCAGTTTAATTTAATAAATGATAAATTTATACAGAAAAAAATATTTTACGGTGGAAAATTAATTTTTTATTTGAAAAATTTTTTTTTCTGCGTATTTTAACAGTGTTTTTTTTTTTTTTTAAATTAATTCTTTGCTTTCAAGAATTTTCAAAGTTGCAATGATCTAACCCATGATTAGACAGACAAAATTGGCGTTAAACCAAAATAATATAATTTGAACGTCAATTTATTTGAAAAGTTTGTTGAAAATAATTCAAATAAAAATATAGGAAGGTAATTACTGAGTGCATTGGAGTTAATAAACAATCTAACATAATAGGAAACAAACTCGGCGATTAGACAGAAGTAATTTAAATGTAAAAATATAACTAGGACACCCCTTGGAGACACTAACGATTCGGATGTGTAGCGATTGGTAAATTTTGTTGCTGGTCTCGTGTCAGGTTTAGCTTGTCCGTTTGTAACTAGTAACAAATAATGCAATGTAAGTCGCGTGTGCCCTCTCCCCTTTAGTCCCGTCTTTTTGTTCTAGCCGCGGGGGTACCAAAGCTACACGTGCAACCATCGGTATCCCCCTTTGTGCAACACATACGCACATTTACAACACAATGTATGCGTCATAAACTTGATCTGTTTATAAATAGCAATATGTATAAATATTTTTGACTTTTTAGAATGCAATTCTAATTTACATTCTAAAAATTTGTAAAAATAATTCTAAAATAAAGCGATAAATAAATATCAAATAAAAACAAACTATATATTCATCCCTTGTGATGATACTGTTCACCCGCATGGACACTTCGACGTGGTCGGTGTCATTAAACTACTAGTTACCGCGAGACTGCTACCGAGTAAAGTGTATCTGCGTCAATCCGAGTTGAGTTTACTTTATCTTTCTCTCTTTATCTCATTATTCCCCGTCTCTATTATTTCAGTGACTCGAAACTAAACCAGTAACACCCGCCAGCCCAGTTCTCACCCCCTGTCGTTGTCGTTTTCGTTGCAGTCAGTGATTGGTTACATTACCGATACGCGCGTTCCAACTACCATGTCACTGTGGTGCGGAGCTGCTACTGCTGTTACTGCAATCGTGGTGAACTCACTCTTTTGATGAGGAAAACAACCCCTAGCCCTGCGCTATATATAATGTATTATATTATCTCGGGATATCCAAAGTCAATAACACTTACTGCTAACCGATTTGTGATCGTCAATTCGTTTTAATAATCATTGAACTTTCTAAAATCCAAGAAAGTTTTTTTATTATTTGAAAAATTAATGATTAAAGATTAAAATTACAATTGAATAGATTTGAAATGTATATTATTTGGTGGAGTAAAAAATAAATCCTTCGATAATATGTACCTGAAATATAAAACGAAAGGAGGGTAGACATGGTGGCGCTGCGGGAGATCAAGAGGGTGAAAATTATATGTCTTTATATGTACGCTGTCTAATCCATCCTCGGTGTGATAAAACGTCTGTCTAACCCTTCAATAGTTTATGGCTTATGGAAGCTGAACAATCCGGATGTCACAATTTGTATGAATCAATGCGTTCTTACCCTTTCCTGTTTTTGACTCTAAGTTTTTATTGATAATCGTATGTAAATATATTTACAGGAAAAAAATTAACTTGACCAAACTCTTTAAAATTATGTTCTTTGTTTAAAAAAAAAAAAAAAATATTTTTTAATCAAGTTTAATTTTTTATTAATGAAAAATTAAAATTTTTTTTTAAATAAAAACACAAGAGTTGGCAGTTAAAAAAAAATATTTTACATTTTTCAGATTTTTATTTAGACTTTTTCTTTAAAACTCATACTTATATAGAAGGTAAATTTGAAACAAGAAGCTTTGTAGAGGCAGTCTAGTCGTTATAATCCAATATAAAGAGCTAGCAATTTTTGATGGTCACTAAATCTCACGTACGGACCCTTGTACTCGTCAAATAAAACATCAATACCCTCAGCAACAAACTACTTGAAAAATTGTCAAACACTCTTACTATTCGACCGGACGAAAATTGTCTCTCGAGAGGATGTTTTTTAGTTCAGCAATAAAATGTAATTTTTATTTTAAAATAAACGTACATAAAATAGGAATCGGCAGGCATGCAGAAGAGGAGATTTAACAAATAGTAATTAGAATTGATGTAGGAGTAAAAAACTGAGATGACTATCAAGAAACTGATGCCATTATCCAGTCCAGCATTGACAGAATAACGGACGTCCACGATATACATGTAAAAAAGTAGATATATATAGATGCACGTAAAATAATAAAATATAATAAAGAAGAAAAGTTATCGGCACGCACAAACGAGGACAGAAAAAAGATATGATATACATTTATGAAGTGCCAGTCACGTGTCGTGTATACCAGTAATACAAAGATATCATTTTCTGTAGGTCGGTTCACAGACTCCATGTATGTAATATCTACAGCACACTGGGGATATACACGTGTCACGACGTGAAATCTCAAAGCTCTTGTTTATTACATAGCACACCCTAGAAACATAGGCCGACGCATCAAACGATTCATCGGTTGATCATAATCGCATTTAGCTTTTACCATTCATGTACATCTATCTGTATGTTGTGTACATCTAAATCACGTACTGTTGCTCCCAGCTACGTTATATTGAACAATAATTATAATAATAATAATAACCATCTGTATCGATTACCATTTACAAACTCTCTGTTAGTCAATCATCTTTTGGTCCCTTATTCTCACATAATTTCAGAATCAAACAATTTCGAAATTCAATTTCATCCGACAATCATTAATTTTTATTCATTACTTTTTTTTAATATAAAAAAAAAATCATGAATGAATAAATTAAAAAAAAATAATTACTAATTAAATTAATGGTTAATTCACTAAAAAAATTTTTACTCCCTAAACTAGTGATTTAATTATAATAATTAAAAAAAAAAAAAAAAAATTTCTACTAATTTATTTAACAGTTTTTTAAATATTTATCGGTAAAATTTAACAGAAGTATCATCGAGGGATATCTTCAAACAAAATTTAGTATATGTTAAGTTTTAAGCGCTCAAATTACAAACACCCGACAAACCATATGTCCTAGTTAGCGGTACAATAAATTTACTATTTGAAAATAAATTTTAAAAATTTATTTCAGCGTGTAAAATTTACAAAATTCAAGAAAAAAAAAATTTTTATTCTAAAATACAAAATAAAACGTGAAACAATGAAAATTTTTAAATTTTCCCTCACTGAGATTTTGCAGACAGAAAATTAAGAAAAAGGGTTGAAAAAGAATAACTCTAAGCGCATTTACATGAGCCGTATATCTTGTAAATTTCATAATGTATAAGACTAATAGAATTTAAATAAGTTTCGTTCAAAGTAAATAGTTGAAAAGTTACATTGTACGGAGTTTTAAGTGGGCGAGATTGTCTAAAAGTAAGAATAGGACATTACAAAGTCATGTTGGGAAGTAAAATAAACAAAATAATTTATGAAATCCTATTAGAGATTATGTCTGGATATGTCCCCAGACTCGGCATATTTTCTGGCAGTAATAGTCACTGAAAATAAAATCTTTGTTATTCAAAGTCATGGGGGTAATTTACGTCTGTCTGGCTTTATGTACTTGACTTTAAGATAGACAAAAGCTACTCTATTCAAAAATTTTGACTTCTTAATGTATTTTGTAAATTTAGTATTAAATCTCTATTTACCTGGACAAGACTGTTTTCTCAACAATCTTAACTCTCGATATTATTCCTACCCATATCGGGGTAAGAGAAAAGAAAATCTAACCTGAGTTTTATACAAAAGAATTTGAAAAGAAAATTGGGAAAGTAGATTTGAGAAGTTTACTGCCTACATTTTAACTCCATACTTTTATGACGCACTGTTTACTTACAACTTTTCGTACTATATTTTGTCTCTCTCTATTCGGGGTAGGATACAAAATTATACCTATGCTCTATTCTAAGACGAACAGTAGCAGAATATTGTAGGTATATAGATATATAATTGAGGAAAATTTTAGTTTTGAGTGAAAGTGTGTGGCTTACTTAGAATCCAAGCTACCCTATAATGACCCATAAATTCAGAAAGTTATGTTATGGTTATGATTTATTGTATTTTCGAAAAATTCAAGACTTTGGTGACAACTCAATGCAGCAACAGCCACAGAATCCCAAAACATGCGCAATTTTGTCTACTGATTTTGTCCTTGCGCAATTGTTCGTTTTACAATACCTATAAGTAGTTAAATTTTTCCCAGAGACCTTCGCTCGAGGTACATGCACATCAGGTAAACAGTTTTATTGTGCGGTAGATTGTATAAGTACGGGGTTATTTTTTATTGATTTTTAAAATATCTGTTGAGGTATACGACCCTTTAATGGGTCAGAAAAATTGGTAAAAAATTAATTTTGCATCATTTATAATACAAAAATTAAATGAAAGATATTTTTAAAAATAAAAAAAATAATTTATCATTAAAAATCGATTGATGTTGTTATTTCTCAGCTCTTTGGAAGTCTATAAAATTTTTAATGTCAAAAAATTAATAAAAAAAGGCTTACAATTTTTATAACAATCAAATAATGATAAAAAAAATTTTTTTTTTATAAAAATTTATTTGTTTAAAAAAATCCAAAATATTCTCAGATATTCATTAATTTTAGTATCATAAAATTTAAAGTTGATTCAAATCGAATGATGATTTTTATTTTACCATCCGAGTACCTCAACAGAAACCACACTAACCTTATCAGCTTCTTATACCTCGCTGTATTTAAAAAACGCATTTAAAAATTAATTTCTTGAAAATGATGAAGTGAATTAACTAGAAATTTTTTTTGATAAGCCTTTCTTTCATTGATCTTTCGATGGTAAAAATTTTATTGATTACTCATCATTAGATAAATACTATCAATCCTTAATTTCAAACTCCGTATATTAAAATATAAATAAAAAAAAAAAATACATTTTTTAATTTTCGAATAAATATATCGAGGATTTTGACCTCCAGCTAAAAATTTTATAAAAAAAAATCTTTCTAAACTGTGGGATATTACGAAAAAAATTCCGATGTTGACTCCGAATACTTTTTCTCGAGAATAAAATAAAATTTTCCACTAAATGATTTAAAAACCTAATAAAATAATTTTTCATCATTAAACTATTATTCAACGACACTAATATTTCATCCCCCATCTATTTAAAGCCATTATAAATCTGTTTCTAATTACCAAAAGAATAAGTATACCCACCAACAAAGCCGTAAAATTCCTCGGTAATTTGATAAATTGCAAATAAAGGATCGATAACAACTAAAGTTACAGTTTAGAAAAAAAATCCCACGCACTCAAGATTCATGCACCTCGCCCGCATCTTTCCAAACATTATACTGTCGTATTTCATATTGTATTATTCTCGACGGCTCTTTAGCACATCAATTTACTTAATCGCGTTAGAATATTGTAACATTGATAGTTGAGACATATTATTTATCGATTTCCGAGCCTAAATACACTCATACATTAATATAACCGATCCCACGGGTATATTGTAGTACATTAATATATACAAGATGACAACCTGGCGCGTGCAATCAAAACTTCTCGCCAATCAAACTTATCAGAGTAAATATACCCCTATATATTGAAAAAAAGAAATATATAGTCCGCCACTCGACAAACTATTTTCCAATTGGGGATTTCACTTGTATCAAAAAGGGACACTAGACTGCGGGTAAAATACTCAAACTATTATTCACTGCTACTCAAGTACAATGGCAAACTCAACTACTGTTTGTCACTACATTTTAACCAACATACATCTATTTGTATTAGCTATATTTTCTACCGTCAACGCGAGACTTGTTGGATTTATCGCTCGCTGTGGGCACTTTGTTGCTACTGTGCATTCAATATAAATTTTATCTATTTTTTCTTGTAAACGTTACATCCCATTATATTATATTTATATAATTTTTATTGTATTACACCACTATATTTTATTTTTCTTCACACCCGCGAGGATAAAAAAAAAAATACCTCTTCTTTTATAATTTTAATAGACAATAAATAATCTTTGTTTGAAGAATTAGTAATACGACTGGATTCAATTTGTGGGAAAATATAATTTTTATTACGTTTTTAAAGCTAATAACTTTAACTTAGATTTATCTCGGGTTTTATTGTCAGAGTTAAAAAATTACCGGTTAAAATTGGTCAATCGAATAGTACCTCCTAAAATTTAGCCCCAAAAGACGAAGATGGATTCCCTTGAATAACTTATTCTATCAAAACGTCAAACCTGACAAACTACAGGATTAGTTTTTGTATTCACAAATGTATGCATTATACATCACCCATCAAACTGACAAATAAGTTAAAAATAAAATTTTAAAATTTATTTACAGATGTATTTTTCAATTTTTCAAATAAATATTAACTGTTAACATTTTTATGATTACTTAAAAATCTACATAAAATAATTTAACTTAATAATAATTTAAATAGACACTTAAAAACAATAATTTAAAGTATGTAAAAAAATTTTCTATCAATTCTATTTTCAAATCAGAAAATATTAATCTGTTAAATGAGAATAATTTTTTTTTTCCTTTTACCTCACGGGTATTTTTTAAAATCCACAGTTAAAATTTTTAACACAGAACATGACTAATTACATTGGGAGCTACTGAAATTTTAACAATAGCTATATATTTTTACGAACGAGTAACCTGGATACCACGACAAATATCTTGAAGTGTAATTTTAGACTTTTACTTTCTTCACTATAGAGTCATTTTTTTTTTCTCGCCTAAAATCGAATTTAAGAAAATTCATTTCTCTCAAAACCTTAAAGAAATGACATAGATTAGACAAAGGCAGTATAGTAGTCCATTAAAATCTAAGTGTACTGATTTCAATTTCAGAGCATTGTCCAGCTCCCCATACACGTTAAACCATAGTAAACTTTTACAAAATTCCAGTAGCTGTTAGTTTACCACCATTTGATTTACTACTTGTATATGTAGGTGGTTGACTTGTACGACCGAGTGACTGACTTACTGTGCGAAGTATATATTTTAGTACATAAATTTACAAACAGCAGTCTCTTACTGAGCCTGAGCTTCTATCCGGAGAGTAAAGAGAAATTTTAGTCTTTTAGAATTCCATTTTACCTTTTTCTATCTTTTTCGCACTCACATAAAATATAAGACCGTGTTTTTCCAGCGTTATCTATTTAACTTTTTCATTTTTCTTATTCTTTTCTTATTCCATCAGAACCCAGAAACCACCCATCGAGGCTTGCCACAACAATTTCTCTGTTCACGATGTAGGTTACCAAGACCAACTCCACAGGATTTTACCTACTGCTTTACTGCCCTATTATAAATCAAAGTTTTTTTCCTTTTTTTTTTTCAAACAATTCCCTGCTATGCGTTTCTTGCTGTGTTTGTCAATTTACAGTAGTCTGTTTCAAATTGCTACCGTACCAACCACCCTACTCTGCAGCACTTGAAAGTAGGTCTTCTTAAAAATTTGCCACAGTTACGCAAGGGTTCTCCAACACATACATATTTTTTTACACCCACGTTCCACACAGTAGCTCATAAACTCCAGAATTGTCCGTCAGATAAATTTACAGAAAAACAATATATTTAATAATTAATCTAAGTAACCCTTCTCGAGCATAGCAGGGATCATTTTCTTCAGCGCTTTGACAGCCCGTGGATTTTTGAAGATGTTCATTTTTGTGGTGCCACTTTTGAAGCAGTCATCTATCGCTTCGACATCCGAAACATCGGCAATCATCCGCGGATAAAATATTAATCCAGACATCAGCCCGTAGATTCGTCTTTTGTGCATCGCCCGAGTAATATCTTGCAATGTTGGAGGTGGTGTGCTGCAGCCGTACTTCGTCATTGACTTCGAAAGAATTTCGACGTATTTTTTTATAAAATAATCATCGTAGTCGACTTTGAGGCTCACTTCAGGACAAGTGTTGATGAAGTAGTGTAAATCTACCGCTGGTGAAGTCCAGACTGACATTTGAAAGTCCAGCTGCAGAAAAAAAAAAAATATTTTAATTAAATAAAATTTTTTTTGATTACTTCTGACAGTTAATCAAGTGTCTGCTCACCATTCGCACTTCCAGCGGCACTCCATTTTCATTTTCACGAAACATAAAATTGCCGATCCAACAATCGCCGTGGTTTAATACGCAAAACTCGTCGTTGTCGTACTCCGACACCTTCAATAGTTTTTGATGCTGTGTAACTCTGCGTAATTTTTTCAACTTATCCGAAGCGCGAATTGCCCAAGGTTCAGACCATTTACGAATTTTATCAGCTATTTGATCAATGATAAAATCCAACCAATCGTACATACTGGCATGTGTTTCTTCGGACGATGATCTCGACGTAAAACGTAGAAAACGTCCTGGTTGCTGTACATTTAATAATGTTATTCTCATTTACATTTTATATTTCATTAAACAAGCGTAATTCTTTAAAAACCAGACTTTACATTTATTTTTAGCTTAATCACGACTAAGAGAAAAAAAAAAATAAATTACCTGTTCGTTTAATGCAGCGGATCCAGCATGAAATTGTGCAATGGCTTCGATGACTTTAAGCATGTGGGCTTGTGATAATCCTGATTGCCGGCACTTATTTTTGAATCCAAAAGGTTTTAAGTCTTCGAGAATTATCGTCGGTGGCTGAGTTGACCCGCTGAAGAACCGTGGCGCGAATTGTCGACCGGTCAGTCGCTCCAACGAAGGTAATATGTTGATGAAAACCATCAGCTCAACATTGAATATCCCGTTTTCCCGGATAAAATCCAAACTGAACCCCGGCAACGGCTCTTCTTTCATTATTAAATGCACTATTTTTTTAATTCTCTTGAATGAATTGTTCTTGGGTACACACGTGTATCTCAAGGAAAGCCTCCACACTTGGCTCAGAAAATTCTGGCCTTTTGTACACGCCAAACGCTTGTTGATTATCGCTACATCTTGAATTGTGTAGTCCCGCAATCCATTCAAAAGAATTTTTTCGAAAATCATATTCGTCCAGTCAGAGTTTTCAGACACAACTCCATTCTAAAAATAATTTATTGTCTTAATTTTGGAGTAAATACTTTTATGAATAATAAAAAAATTAAAGATTAATTTTTTTTTAATTAATTAAATTTTTTTTCAAGTAAAAATAAATTACTATTATGATTAATAAAATTAATCAAAGATTTAATGAATATTTATTTACATAATTAAAAAAAAAAAAAAAAAAAAAAAAAAAAACAATTTATCTAAAATGAGACTTGATGAACAATAAACAAAATTAAAAAAAAAATAAAACAATATTTTTATAAAAAAATAAAAAGTTTGTAAATTTATTTATTTAATGAATTAAAAAAATATTATGGTTTTATCAAAGTATTAAAAATAAAATTGAATGAAAAAGTGAGTTGATAAATTAAAAAAAAAAAAAATAATAATAATAATAATAATCAACTTACCTTTTGAATATTATCAATAGACTTTGGTAAATTCTCAACACTTCTAATAACCGTTTCAATACTCATGGTTAAAGAGATATCTCTTCCCAATTACTCCCGATAACTCACAACCGTATACTAACGCGGTTTCCTCGGCTTTAAATGCCTTTAAGTGTACTCACCGTACCATCTGTTAATTTATTACGATTAAAAGAGATATATACCTGTACAACGTTTAAGTCTTATCTTTTAATTTACCCAAAAGTAATAATAACGATCACCGATTAGTGAGCATTATAGGGTCAATAAACGACAGCCGCTTTAAAACAAAAAGAGAGAAAAACGTTTACAAATATTTGGATTTATACGCTAAATAATTTCAAGTGTTACATCAGTTACTATAAATACAAGTTATAGAAATTTTATTTACCCACATTGATAATCATTGAAAAATTTATTATAAGCATAATTTATTACTAGTCTAAGTAAAATATATGCTTATTAAAAATAATTACTTTAAATTTTAAATAATTTTTTTTTCATATTCCATTGATACTTAAAAGTTGGATATTTTTACAACACACAGTCTACATGATCGTTTCTGCAAGTGTTTCTGATTAATTATCTTTTTATAAAAAATATATCGACAGTATTTCATATCTAATTTAAGGTAACGACAGGAGAAATTAAAGTCTAAATATTTTGAAAGCAATCTAACTTAATTAACACTACAATTATTTACACTAAAAACATTTATTAATTAATTAATCAGTTTATTAATGAGTATATTGACTTACTAAACGGATTTACAGAAGTTCATCTGCATCATTATCATGAATATCATTAATTCAACATTAATTATAATTATTCGAAGCACTAAAACTCATCTTCGTTGCTTTTGGCTTTTATAATTTTTACTAACACTTTTTACTGAGTTCTATCTTTGTAGATATTTTATATATTAATGTAGATTGTTATCAGAACTAACTACCATCTTTTTAAAATTAAAAAAAAAAAAATTACGCGACCATCATCAACATATGTGTCGAGTTATAAACTACTATAAGTAAGTAGTAAAAAATTTTTAAATTTTTTACGGTACAATTTTCTAAGAAAAAATATATTTTTTGCAAATTAAAAAATATTTACAAAAAAATAAATGATTCACTTTTAAAAAATGCTAAACAGTACAAATAACAGAAAAACCCAGTGATTATTTTTCCGTGCAATGCACTGTAATAATTTAATTTTCTGGATATCTGATCGGATTTATTATCAAATAAATCATCGGGGGTCGATTAAATTCGTCGATTATAACAAAAAATGCCAAAAACAAAGATTAATATTGAATTAATAGTAATAGGAGATGATGAAAAATTCTGGCTATTCTATTTACACAACCGCTGACCTATGTCAATAGATATAAATATATATTTATATCTACATATCATTTCTCGGGTTATCAGTTACGTAACGAAGATAGATAATATGTAATATTAATATTTCATACATTTATAACACTTGGTAATTTGAAATTCCATCAATACTACAAATTTATGAAGAATAATTTGGCATTTAAATACTTATTAACAATTAACCAAATTTTTCTGAAGTTTGATCAAAAATAAATAAACCAAAAAAAAATTTTTTAAATGATAAAATTAAATATTTTATAATATAAGTTAAAGTTCAATCCAAATATCCTTTTTTTTCCAGCAAAGGAATAAGCTTGGTTAATTTTTCGACAACTTCCGGCGTTGAATAGATATTGATCTCTTTCATTTGATTATCTAGAACATCTTTTATAGTACCAACGTCCTCAGCTTTAATCGCAATCTTAGGATAAAATACCAATCCGCTTATCAGAGCCAAAGATCGTCGCTTCCACATTGACAATTTAAGCTCATCAAAAGTCGGCGGCTTTCTTTTGCAGTCAAGTTTTTCCATGGTATTTTTTAAAATTTTCAAATATTTTTCCAAAAAGAAGTCATCCAATATGTACATGATTTCGAATTCTGGACAAAGGCCAAGTAGGTACAGTAAATCAATCGCTGGAGACGTCCAAACAGGCACTTGGAAGTCGATCTAATTCAAATTTATTAATTATAATTAGAAATTATCTAGTTGATTAATTAATAACTTACTAAACGAACTTCCAGTGGCTCATTCGCGTCATTTTCACGAAACATTATATTATTGATCCAACAATCACCGTGATTCAAAACACAAAATTCATCTTCGTCATAATCAATATTTTTTATGGAAGATTCTACGATATTTTTAGAGATATTTTGAAGCTTATAACCGGCTTCAACGCACTTTACATCCGGCCAACTAAGCATATTTCTTGCAAGGTCTTCGAGACTAGTCGCTAACATTCCTAAAAAATTCGGATGCGTCTGTGTACTGAATAAACTTTGACGGAACTGTTGAAGAAAGCTTGGTTGCTAAAAAATTGTTTGATTTCAATAAATAATTTTTTACAAATGTTATTGATCAATCAAGAAATAAAAATACCCTTTCTTCTAACGCAATCGATCCTGCATGATACTTAGCAAGTGTTTCAATGACCATACCTAGATGATCTTTAGATAAACCTATCATTTGGTCTTTAATCTTAAACTTGAATTGACCCAAATCCTCCATTATGATTGCAGAAGGTTCTTTTGATTGGTAAATAAATTTAGGGCCTATTTTAACCCCAACGATCCGTTCAACTTCAGGCAAAACGTGGCTCAAAATTTGTGACTCTATATCGAAGACATCCATCTCGAATAACAGCGCGTGTGTTTTATCTGACAGTGGTTTTTTTATGAACAAATTAACAGAACTTTTAATTGCGTTGGACGAACCATTTTTTGAAAGTAAATGTGTATATTCTAGAGTCACAGCAAACAAATTGCTCAAAAAGTTTTGGCCCTTTTTGTCATTGTGGGACTTTTTTACTATTTTAACGTCAAAGATGCTGTCATTTTTTAATCCCGAACGCAAAACTTTTAGAAAAAAGTCTTTTCTATCAAAACTTTCGTGCTCCATTTTATTTTTATTGATACTACAGCTAAAACATGTTAATTTTTGTCAATTCTGGCGTCAAGGAATGTAGACAGACGGAACCGTGATAATTGATAATAAATCTCTTTCGCGAGTATGATTTTGTATCGATAAGTTAAATAAATAAGCAAATAAACGAACAAGTTTACTTGCACTGCTTTGCACTCAAATAGAAAATAATATTAGTTCAATACATTTAACAAATATGTCACGATAAATTAATTTTTAACATATTTCATCTCGGTCACACGCTGCACTTAACATTTTAAATAAATTGTGTTTAGTTAAAAATTAATAATATTTTTATAGTCGTCAGAATTAAATGGCTTATTGTGTGTATTATTATTTTTAAAAATATTCAATACCTAAATAAATAATAGGGTTTATTTAAAAAACACGCTCTTAACTGTATGACATCCACCACTTTTATAAATAAATTCAAGATCATCTCTCGAATAAAATCTAAATGACACAAAAACCTTATTTTCGTGCAATTAATTGTGAATGATATCAATGTCTGAAAGATTAAAGTTAATAAAATTATAATTTGACAGTTTAAATTTTCACCCAGAAATTTTTAATCACGTACTTCGCATTTTGAATGAAAATATTGATTAATAAAACAATGTTGCGCAATCTGTTATGGGTAATTTATTGTGATACATAAATCTTAATAACCTCGTTTATTCATCATGGTAATGAACGTTTATGTGTATATTATTTAAGTACTCACAATAAAATATAAATAGTGACCTACTTATTTGGGCAGAAAATTACCAAACATTATTATTTGATAACATATTTTTTTTTAAACACTTTTATATTTACTCAGTGAATTATTTAAACAACAATACAATACTAATTAATTTTTAATATTACAATTTCTTAAAATTCTTCTTTTTTTTTCGTTAAAAAATATTAAATATTAAAATAAATTATCAGAAATTTTTAGATTTAAAAATTTTTAACTTTCTGGTATAAAATATTTTGAGCATTTTTGGATCAAATAGAGCGGGAAGTTTTTCAAAAAAAATTTTTTTTTCAATATAAATACGTCCAGTACTCCCTCCCTGAGATGCAACAAATTATTTTTTTTCTTTTATTATTAACTAATGAAAAAATTAAAACACAGCTGAAATATCTTAGAGAGGGGGCACTGTATTATGAATAAAAATTTATTTGATTGTTAATGACCCGAAGAAGGACATACCGGAGTAGAATAAAATGAAATACATAAAGCACACTTCTTGCGTCACTAGATAACACCGACAAGTGTGAATATTTAAAGTTATATGCATATAAGTGTAACGCGTGTTGACATAAGACATATTTGTTTAAATTTTACCATTTATATTTTAATTCACAATTTTCTTAGTTGGAATCTAAAAATTTATACAGCTAAAAAAAATGAAGCCATTTATATTATAATATACGGATTATTGAAAGTTATTTAATTAAAGTAAAACCAACTATCCAAACACTATTTTTTAAACAAATGACAGCAATTCCTAGACACTAATATTTGCTCCGATTAGCCTATTAGCAGACTTTATTCCAATGCTAATATTTAATATTTAGTCCATACTTTTTTTTTGGTTTACAAATTATATGATTTGGAATGTGAAATTACACACGTAGTTTTTTTTTTTAATTGATGAGACTTTAGTATATTTATTTGTCATGGTGATAAGTTTATTCTTTGAAAAATAATGAATACGTTTCCAAACTGAATAAATTTAATTAATTACTGACATGACGTTAGATTTCAAAATTTATTTAATCAGTTTGTACAGTAGTTGGCTGATAATTAATTTGAATGTCGAGGAAGTGAACAATTAAATACTTGATAAAAAATATAAATTATTTTTATAACTACTGCGTAGTATAACGAAAAACCTCAGAATGGTAAAAAAATAAAAATTCAGTGGCCAAAAAATACGTCAACAATCAATAAATCAATAAATTAAAAAAACACACAAATTTTACCTTAAGTTAAAAAAAAAATGCCCAAAATATGATTTATTGGGAAAGTATCAAAATGTAAAAAATATGAACAACTTTCTATTTGGTGGGTTCTTTATCTTACGGTAGTTTTTTGGAGATACTCGGTTTACCGCATGTACACGTAGTACCCGAGGGCAATAAAATTTTATATAAGTTTTTTTAGAAAAATTTTAGCGGTACTCTGAGTTTTGTCAAAGTCTATAAAATTATATGACGGTCTCAGTGATTTTTCTATGAAGCTAAAAATTTTTTACGAACCATGTCTTTTTTATTTTACTCTTACTATTTTTACCAGTGGCAATAGACATTGCGTGTACACAAATATTACTTCTAAAAAGTAAAAAACACTAAAATTGATTTATGGCTTATTTTAGTAAAAAAAAAAAACTTTTGTGGGTTCTTAATTTTCACCTCATATTTTCTCTTATTTAAATATTTTATGAAAATAAATATTCAACGCTTAAAAATGTAACTAAAAAAATTCCATCAAAATTTTTTTTTTTTTTTTTTTTTACAAAAATTTCTCCTTAAAGCCGGAAAATTTTTTAATAATTGATCAATTTCATAACACAAAATTTTTTTAAATAATATATCTATATATATATATATATATATATATATATATATATGGGCATTAACACTGTGTACTTTGAATTAAGAAAAGGAAATGAATCTAAAAATTAAAGTTAATAATATATATTCACATAATGTCGACAGAACAAATTTATTTATATATTTAAATTGTTAATTTTGAGATTTAAGGCAAATAATCTTTTAAAGATTATATAAATTACGTATTAAAAGTCATTATTAAGTAACCGGTTTGTTAATTAATTTATTTGCAATTGTATCATTTACACGAGATTTCATTTAAATAATTAATTATAAGATAAGAGTTGTTAAAACTCATTAAGTAATAATTAAAAATTACTGGTGATATATTTATTATGTATTTACGTGTGATCTAATTTAATAATTTTATTTTTCTCAGTTGAAAAATATTATTGCAAGTTATAATAAATGCGAGTACACAATTGCAATCTTAAACTGCGATAAAATATTTTTTTTTCTTCTTTCAAGTCAAAATTTTTATTTATTTAATAAAATCTAAGCGGATGTATATTCAAGTGTAAAAATGCAAATTTTAAAAATGATTCATCACTTGCGACACGCAAAAGCGCAGTAATTATGCTAAATGTGTATGTAATAATAATGAAAAAAAGAAGGGGTTAAACACGCTCGGATGACCGAAAGTCGCGCGCGTTGAGGGCGTTCAGGCGCGAGTCCCTATACCCCCTTCGATGTCTTACATTACTTCCATTTTCGTTAGTATATTGTAAATTGCTGTTATTCATTTTTCTCTCTCTGCCTTTCTTTTTTTCTACACACTGTTACCATTTTCTCAGGTACTGTCAGATCTCTCAGTCCTGCTGTGCGAAAAAATTTACGGTCTACTTTCTTACTATTTAAACGGATACAAACACATTTCCGGAGCATGGTGAGCACGAGAGCCAGGAGATGACGACCAGCGGCAAGCCACGCGCTTTTACTGTGGCCAATTCAAATTCCAGGGCATTTTCTCTTTCAACAGAGTTTCTCAAGTTAATGTCTGCCCAAAATACAAACAGAGTGTGTCGGATAAATATTTTCACTCGAAACTATTTTTTTTTTTTTTTTTTTTAAGTAATTAAACTTTATTAAATTTTTTTTTAAAATTAATGAGCGAGCGAGCTTGAAAGGCTGAAACAGCTCTAAAATAAATATTAATTGATGAGCAAGCTTCGTTTGTACGAAACATTTAACAAAGGGGGGACACGTGCCCTCCTCGCTGTCGGTGATCTTCCACCAAAAGAATTGTCCCTTTCTCTTGTGATTGTCAGTGCCCAGTAATATTTTCAAACTACATAGCAAATATTTTCTCTATTCTATTTGTGTAAATATCAATGTCAAGTTTCATTTTCGAAACTAAATATTCAGAATATATTTATCTTCATTAAAAAAAGGTCTTTCTTCTACTTATAAAAATACATTGAACTCAAAATTATTTACAAAACAATTTTAGATTTTATTTGTTGAAAAGGTACCGACCCATTAATTTTATTTCTTAGAAATTATTTTATATTTTCTCAATTCATACTGCGCATAAAAAATCAAATTCAATTTTTTTTCTTGCTTACTTTCAAAATAAAATTTTTTATTAATTTTTTTTTTTTTTTTTTTTTTTTTAATGAAAAAACCTATTTTATCATCTAACTATCCCGAAGATCAAAGTTTCTCTTATTCTCTTAATAATCTAAATTAAAAAATAAATTTCTTCAGCAGCAGAAAAATTCTGAAAGTATTTAGTGAATATAAACATTAATAATCCCCTTGAGCAAAAATATAACTGATGATAGTCTAAAAAAATTAAAATAATTATACCGTGCAACAGAATAGAGGCTGCATTGTCCAGCAAATACATTTGTATACATATACATATACAATAAAAGTTGTAGGTAGTACTTTTTCGGCATTGATCTGAATCAGACGATAAGTATATACATAGGTCCGTACATTGATAGAATTGATAAACGCCGCGTGGATTAAACACAGTTTCGTATTTATTTGGAGTGGAAGGTTGCCACACGCGGGGCACCGTACAAACAGCGCATCAATACTAGAACACCGCGGGCACGCTGGGCCATTCAGTTTCTCACAATGTGCGATAGAGCGCGTATGCCGCCGCACGCCACTTCCATATATACCTAGTGTATAAATACACGCACCAAGTACATACACACGTTTATAAACACCCCCCATGCGTGTACTTGCCCCCATATCGCCACGAGGGTACCTGAGGGAATAAACACCCGCTGATCGGCCTCATTGAACCTCCTATTCGCAGAATAAATATGCTCTGTAAATGTTCTTATTTTTTTTCTTCATAAATTTTTTTTAAACTTTTGTAATAAAGATACTCTATTATTTTTTATACAAATCAAAATTACGTGGGGTTGCCGCGAGCTCTATAAAAATCTAAGGCTGGAAGTAAGTGACTAATTTTTTGTTCAATTAATTTAAAAAAAAAAAAAAAAAATAAATTCTGTGAATTAATCAATTTTGTCCTATAAATTTTCCAAATTTATAACTATTATTATGATTATTCATAGTTATATTTAATTTTATTTATGAGACTAACATAATTATATTTAATGAGTTTGAATGATTTTATTTGCAAAATAAATCCTTGAATTACTGTAAACAAGTAGTTAAAATAAAATAGTAAATATTGGCTCAAATAATACAGTAGTAACCCAATAATTTAAGGTTTACCGACAAAATTTCGTGACCTAGTCACGGATCCAAGGCTGCGGACTACCAAAATTGAAGGCCAAACCCCCTGCCTACACCTTGAGTCTAACTAAAGGTACCATTGACCATTGAGCTACCAGCAAGCAAATATCTGAGTAAACTATAAGTAAGATAAATAACTCTGGTGAAACAAGTACATACAGAAGTCAAAAGCGGTGGTTGGAGAAAATATTGTAAGGTGAGATAAATGGTCAGTTGATGGGATGGGGTCACTGCTCACACTCAGACCTAGAAAATTTTTACCTAAATATAATAGTTATGGGATGAAAAAAGAGTAAAAGTTGTAGGGTTTAGTTTGTAAATAGAAAAGAAACTTTTAGTTAAGTATAAAAAGACATTATTTTAACTTTAAAGGGACCAGAGTAAGAGACGATAGTGTGACTGAGGGGTGAAAGCTCGGACGTTTCAACTTTCCAATTTATTGTTACGGTCGTATTTCTTCAAGGCTCTCTTTACTTGTTTGGTTCTGTTCGCTCGCTTGTATTTTCTCTCTTTTCCCTCTTTATTTTCTTATTTTTTATTTCACCAGTTAACACTCAACAACAAGAAGGTCTAGTCTTTTTCTTAACTTAATATGGATTCGGCTTATATTATACGTTACAAGTATGGTCACTGGGTCAGATACTTCCAAGTAGGATTTGTGATTTCGTCAAGACCAGAAATTTATACGAGTGTGACCCCGTGCCAAGAAATATCCATCCCAGATTAAAGAGATTCTCCGCTCAGCTCGTAAAATATCTATAACATCTTTTCCTCAACGATCGGTTTTAAATTTAAACTAACTAAATCCTTTTACGGAGAAAACGGTCAGATGTACAGACCTTTTCATCCAAAATAGCTCGCGCCTGGAAACTCCGGCTTGTCATCGATGGAACACGCGGCACTAATTTATAATATTTTACAGAATTAATTACTTAATTAGATAGTTTAGTATTTAGTATTTTCGAAGTAAGTCCAAGTGAATTATTGTTATTGTTGAAAGAGAAAATTTTTGGAGCTTTGCTTAAAAACATCTGCACTTTTAATGACCAAGGACGCTTTTTTCGTCGGAAAAACATGTGAGATGAGAGTATTCATTTTCTTGTTAGTCTTTGGTAATTTATTTGTGCCCAATAAATTACAATTACAACTATAACCCTTCTATTTAACAGCGAAAGAGGTAAAAAACCCTTCCAAAGGTAAGTTTTTTTTTTTAACCTTATGCGTAAAAACTTGTGTTTGTGTCTATTGAAGCGTTTATTTTTAAGGAAAACAAAAATATGTGCTGTAAAAAATATAAAAACGGACCTTTCTGGATTATAAATGTTATTTATGAATTTATTACTTGACTCTTGGAATTATTTAGGTACCAAAAAGATTTACTGGATTTTTTCTTGCATAATTTTTTTTTTTCAGCTCTTTAATTTCTCAACCGATTTTCATTTATATTAACCGAAGAAATATTCTGGAGTTATTATGTTTCTCTGAATTTTTTTTTTTGAAGATTTTAAAAGACCTATTCAAGTATAAACTATTCAAGTTTATAGACAGCAGCGCTTTATCCCGCTTAAAATATTTAATATTTTTATTATTTTCAATGGAAAAATTTATTAATTATTTACTCGAAAATAATAATTGGAAATACATCAAAATTATTGAACTAAATTACCCAATAAAATTTTTAATTACAATTATAATAAATATTTAAAACAATTTTTACCCAAATAAACATTTAAAATAATATAATTAAAATTCACTGAGAAAAAAAATATTTGTAACAAAATATTATGGAATGTAATTAAAAAAAATCTTTGTAAAAGGAACATGTCTTCTTTAGCATTGGTCTGACAAATAAAAACCTACAAAGTAAAACGAACTATAAACGGCTAAAATACCATTCTCAGTGACAGCGACACTCATCATAGCGCGACAGCTATCTGGATGAACCCAAAGGCTCTAATTAAAATAATAAACGTACTTGTACGAAGTCTTTACCATGTTTTATCCCCAGTAAAACTTTTCACACCCCTATCCCCGTTGTGAGTACGTATATATAAATATATGTAAATACACAAGAGAAAATTCATCACCACCCGCAGACCACAACATTTCTTCCCCCATTTCAATGTATATAAATGTTTCCATATTATATCGCGAGCTCCTGAGGGGCCTCCGCCGGATCCTATAATATCCTAGGGGAGTGCCGAAATCACAAGAAGAGTACAGAAACTGTGCATTGTACAACACTGCAAGTTTAGAAAAGGAGATCTCGGTAAGTTCTTTTGTATGAGAAAGAACTATCGCAATAAAGAGAAAGACAGCGGCCGGAGAAAATCGCTTAGGGGTTGGGATCTCGAGGGGTTGGCTTTGGCGTCTCGTTACAGCGGTTGGCTTTAGGGGATGAAGGCGGCTAAAGCCGCATTCATTCGGGGTGGGAAGGAAAACTCGTAAAACGATTCGACCGTCGTGTTTTTCGCCGATTGAATCAATTAAAGTAGAAAAATTCTGGTACTAGTTACTGGTTGCTCAAACATATATACTGTCCAGACATTAACTATATACATGGCTACGCTGGAAAATATTTCTATGTGTTCAATTTCACGCTCCGAAAAATGCTTTGTATGAATGATCCATTTAATCTATTTTTTATTCAATTATTTTCCTTTTTTTTTTTTTTTTGTCAAATGGTTGATATTTTTTTGTCAATTTATGAAATTGAGGATGAATATTACAATTTTTAATAAATTAAAATACTTTAAAATTAATTTAGAGGTTTGAGAAACAAAAAAAAATTAGTTTGTTTTTTATAAAACTTAAAAACCGGCTTTTTTTCAGTATTAAAATTACTAAGTGAAACAGTAGCCGATTAAGCTGACCATCCGGCTTGTTTGTTAAATAATATCAATATCCAGCTTTTTCTGTACGGTATATTCATACCAGGTTGTGTAACATCTTGTATTACTGCATTGTTGCGGATAAAAATAAATAAAAATATAAATCGGCTGACGCAAGTAAAACAAAAATAATTATAAACTATTAAGCTTTAGTTTTAGTGAATAAAGGAATAATTATGTTAATATGTATTTATGTATTTGTTTATTTGACATGATAATTAAATTCAAGTATTGTATATCTGTGAGGTATGATATGAATCGCTGTGACATTTTCGAGAAATTTAGTAGAGAAACGCGAGCCAGGAAAGACTGAATCAGCAGATCTTGACACGAACTTTCACACTTACACGAACTAAATTATAATTGACAGTTCTGTGTTCGCTTTAAAATCTTGTTTTAACACCTAGACATGTATAAATACCTTTTGCTTTAGTAAGCTAAAATATACTTTATGATATATAACTATTGTAACAAACTTGTTTTAATATCCGACCAATAAAACTGTCTAAATATCTAAATCCTAATCTAAATTATTTATCTAACTTGCCTGTTATATAAATTATTTATCATTAATTTGTCGAGTCTTAGTAAAAATGAAACTAAAAATTTGAGCAGAAAAATGAGGAAGTTTTTAGTACACAAAAAAAACAATTTATTTTGCTCAAAATAATTATTTTTTAGAGTCAAAAAAATATTTTCTCTTCTGAAAAATTAATTTTTGTCTTTAAAAATAATTAATAAAATTTTTAACGTAAGGAATAATTGTTTTAAAAATAAAAAAAGCCTAAAGTGGTCTTACAGGTGTTTTTAATAAAACATATAAAGCTTCTCGATTCATGATATAACGAAAAAAAATTATGTACCTATAATTTATATTGCAAAAATATTAAATTGCTGACGTTATGCGTCAAGATGCCTCACGTGTGCAATTCAATGTGTGTAATCAAGTTATGAATTTATATAAAACACTGCCAAAGATTATAATTGACATGATGTATGACGTGGAAGCAAACTTATGACTTACATAAAATAAATGCCCTACACACTACACACTGCGTATAAGTAAGAAGCCTTTTATTTGGTATATAGATATAGATATTGACGAAGCCCTTGATTTTGACACTTGCGCTGAATATTTATGGATCACCCCTAATACCATAAAGTACAAGTCTCTGAATAAAATTTAAAAATTTTTAACCGGTTGAAAAGACTCGCTTGATTGAAAAGTTCCAAAACAATCACGACAGGTTGATCTAATTTTTATTTGAGATCTTGGGCTAATATTGACATTAAATAGAAACGGAATATTTTGAAATTCGATCATTTAATTTAGTAAATACAGATATTATTCCTATTACTTCTGAACATTGAAGTAGTGGAGTTCACAAGGGCCGCTTTTAATGACCCGGATGCGAATCGCTCCTCCTCGGCGTGTCAGATTCAATGTCAAGAAAAAATTTGAGAAAAAAATAATGAAAAGAAAGAAAGAGACCCTAGTTCTACGTGAGGCCTAGGTAATTCTGATTTTATTCAACCCCTTACTATCGAGTTACTTGATCCTTTTGAACTAGCTTTCTAATTTTTTTTTTTTTTTTTGTTAAAAAAAATTTTTAAATTTAAAAAATTGAGATTCAATTTATAAAAAAAAGAAAAGAATTTTTTTTTGAAAATAAAAAATTGATTAATAAAATTTTTTAAAATGCAGTGTACAAATTTTTTTGCGAGATAAGTAACGACATCTGTTGAGTTGATGAGAAAACTCGAAGGTTAAGTTGAGATCTACCTTATTAACCTCAAATTCAAAAAAACATTTTACTGTTTTTTTAGAAATAATAAAATAATAATAAAATTAGCGAACTTTTAATTATTTGTTCAACAAATAATTAAAAAATTATCATTATAAATTTTTTATAATTATTCTACCAAAAATGATCAATTAAATTTAATTTAATAATAAAATTATACATTTTAAAATATCACTCACCATTGATGTATCTCGCTATCTTTTTTTTTTCTCTCTCTAAAAATTCCTGTAACAAAAAAAATTAATTAGTAAAAAGTGAAAAAAAATATAATTAGAAGACAATAAATTGACTACTTACTAATTGATCTTTTATTACTTAGTTAGTAATTAAAAAATAAATTGCGTCATGAAATTAACTACGTAGTAAGCTGTAGTATAAATGACCTTGACAAAAGGTTTTTTTTAATTTTTTTATCAAAAAAATATTGAAATAAAATAAAAATACTTCCGCACTAAAACAACAACACAACACAAAAAAAACTAACACACGACTTTGATTTTCACACAAGACACTCGCGACTGACTTTAATTACTATTTATGACAATTAATTTAGCAGATATTTAATAATTTTCCTAATAAATAAATAAATAAATAAATAAATTACTGCATAAAAAAAATTATGAAAATAAGGTTAGCCGACATCTAAAAATTTTTATAATTTTTTTTTAATCCAATTTAATTTTTTTTTTAATTAAAAAAAAATCATTTGTAAAAAAATTGAATTCCAATTTAATAAATTAAAAAAAATCAAAAATGTCGACTAACTTTATTATTATAAAAAAATTGACATGTAAAAATTTTAAGAAATTAAAAATGCAATTTTTTCAAAACAAAAAAAAATCAAAAACCGGCCAAGACTGCTAACTTTAATGTCGTTAATATCATATACTATTTACGAATATAACGTCAATGTTTTTTATAAATTATTATTTCCACCGTGAATTTAACGCGTGGAAACCAAAAAGCTCATTAAAAACCGTCAAATAACTCCAAAAAAACAATAAATACACTAAAAAACACGGAGCTAAACATTTTTGTGGCACCCGGAATCTGTAATGGCCGTTAATGCGTAGTAACAACGCGCAGGAATTCGAAGTCTCAAAAGTGGGGGCTCCTGGGCGCTGATTCGCTGTTTAAAAACTTCGCGCGAAATATTCCCAGCGCGCGCAATTTGAAAGTGTTATAATTTATTAAAAGAAAAGACGGCGCTGTTGTCGCTTGCGAGATAAAAAACAATTCCACCTCGTCTCACCGATAACTTCTAGTTTTTTATCTAACATTTTAGACATCTAGCTTCAATTATACTCTACACTTTTTACGAGACATAATAATTAGCATTTAGTTAACAAAATAAATAATTTAATCTTTGAAAATTCTTGTAATTATAACAATTCAAATTAAAAAAAAAAACAAAAGACAATCCACTCACACAGACAAATCGAATATTGATAAATTAGTAATTAAAAATAAGTCGATTGTCTATTTATGTAACAATCAAGTGATATTGCGTAAAGCAAGTCATTAAAGCCGGCTCGAGGTTGTCATGCTCAGACAATTTCTATAATTTTCTGAAAACTAAAGAGTTAAAAAAAAAATACGATCGATTAAAAGTGCACTTGTATATAAGTATACAATAACGTAAAACAGATGACTCAATACATCAGTCGCGCCATTGTCGTTGTAGGACGTTCGTCGTTGTCTTGTGTTAAACGAGGTTTTCACGTTTCTCCTAGAGCCATGGTTATCTCTGTAAGTTTTATTTATTTTAATAATTATTAACTTCATATTTTATTAACAATTTATGATATTTGTTTTTTATAGGTTGGTGACAAGCTGCCTTCAGTTGACTTGTATGAAGATGCACCCAGCAACAAAGTAAATTCAGCTGAGCTTGCTTCTGGCAAAAAAGTTATTATTTTTGGTGTTCCTGGTGCCTTTACTCCTGGATGTTCAAAGGTTATTATATATTTAACTTAATTTTTTATGAAAATTAATTCAGCAGAATTTTTAATCTTAAGAATTTTTTTAACAAATAAATTATGGCAAAAAAAAAAAATTAAAATTACAATTTAATATTTTTTTTGAACAAATTTGTTGGTTAAAAAATTTGTTTAAAATGCTGAAGTGACGCAAAATTTAAATATCATTAATTTTTTAAATTATTAAGTAGTTTAGTAACTATTTTTTTTTTTGCATTTCATGCCTTAGATAATTTTATTTTATGCGTAGATAAAAACAGCTGATTAGAAATTGTGAGGAATTTTTTTTAAACGACAATGATTATCTTTTATTTTTATTTTCTGGAGTAAGAAATTAAAAAAAAAAAAATATTGAGTAAAAAAGTTTTCTAATAAAATATGTTTACGCAAGGATTTAACCAAAAAAAAAATAAAAGTGTATTTATATTGATAATAGCGTTTTAAGTTATGGCATAATCAATATGAATGTTAATTTATTTATTTATAACTATTACTTACGTAAAGTTTCAATGTAGAGACAAGTTATTCTTTACATAACAATTATTTTTAATCAATATTAATAGTAATAATAATAATGATTGTTTCAACAATTTCAGACACATTTACCTGGATATGTAACAAAAGCCGACGAATTAAAATCAAAGGGCGTCCATGAGATAGCTTGCGTTAGCGTCAACGATCCGTTCGTTATGTCAGCTTGGGGAAAAGACCAAGGTGCTTCAGGCAAGGTAAAATTAATTATCTTACTGTAATTATTCTTTTAAATATAATAATTCTGAAATAATAAATAAATTAATTTATGAATTTAATTAAATAGGTAAGAATGCTAGCAGACACCAACGCTGAGTTTACAAAAGCTCTTGACGTGGCCATGGATCTCGCAGTGTTGGGCGGTACTCGTAGCAAGCGTTACTCTCTGGTGGTTGAGGACGGAATCGTCAAGGAAGTTAACATTGAGCCTGACAACACTGGACTCAGCTGCTCTCTCGCCGATCGCATCAAAGTTTAAACAACTTTGAGCTTACTTTTAATTTTTATTTCTTTTCAATTCTATTTCTATTCCTTCAATTACTTAAACAAAAAATTCAACATTAATATTTTGAATAGGATAAAATCGCAGTGTTGAATCACCTAAACATATCCATTTTTTTTAAGATGAACCATTTTTTTTTTTTAGTTTTGCATTCTAGTTATAAAAAGTTTGTTACCTAGTTTGTAAAAGTATTGTCAAATTTCCACTTTGTACACTTAGAAAATAAAAAAAAATGTGAACAATAAATTTCCTAAGACGCTTGAGATTTTTTTTTAATTTTCCGGCACTGGAATTTTTCAATAAATTTTTTTTTATAATATAATTGTTGAAAAATTATAAAAAAATTTCTAATGTCTGTCAACAGTGTCATAAATTTTTTCCAATCATTACTGTCTTCTATTTACCTCAGCTCTGTTGAAACTTTCATAAATTGTATAACAATAAAATTAGACACTCTTAAACAATCCAAGTGTTGAATCATACCATTTACATAATAAAAAATCTCGCGTTACTGAAACAAAAATAATTATTCTATCGTTTATTAATAATTACATTAATCAATTATGATGTTGTCATTAATAACATGAAAATTGACTAAAGTATAAGTAAAAAATAATTATAATGTATTGAATATATATTCATCATCCTAAGCAGAATGATTGCCAATTATCAATTACCATCGTGCTATAATAATCTTACACAGAATGACTATCGTAACTCATTAAACAATAAGATGTAGATAAACAAAATTGATTACATTAGTCATGGAAGAAATCTCAGATAAATAGAATGCTTATCCATTTAAAATTTAAAAATTAGTCACGATTTAAAAGAAAATTATTTATACTTGATAATATTAAAGTTACGCTTAACTATTATCACTGTAATTTGTATCTTTTGGCAGAAAAATTCTTTGTTCTTAAAACTTATCGAATTGACATACAAAAGAATAATGTTAATTAAAATAATAAATTCATGGTAATAATTAATGTCACTAATTAGCAGAGACATTTGAAAATTTTTTAATTTTTATTTAAAAATAAACTAAGTCTAAAAAATTGAATTAATAAATTTTTTAGAATTTTTAAAGATTGAATTTTTTTAATAAATTAAAAAAAAAATTATCTGTCTCTTAATTTTAGTATCATTAATAATTATTGTGCTGGAATTTGGTTTAGTTCTAAAATAGCTGGTATAGAAGGAACATCAGCGTGTAAATGATCTTTAAAATCATAAGTAATAGCCTTGAGAGCGATATAACCACCAGAACCACTGCGTCCTTTGTGATAGATACCGGCTCCGGCAAGCGGAAACGGTGGATTTGTTATCACAGGCTGTGTGTCTAAAAATGGTATTGTTGATTGTGCAGCATCTTTATCTAAGTCAGTGGGCCCGAAGTTCAAAAATTGGTTGGAAAGAGAATCGGGCAACGACGGCTGGCGGATTCTGATCGGGACATCTGGGTTAGATATCACCAGCTCTCTTCTGCATTGGCATAAAAAGTGGTCACTAAAAACTCATCAATAAATAAAAAATAAATTTTTTAAAAAATTACCTTTTTTGTTCACTGTTGCCATTAGACACTTCAGTATTGAGGTTGCCAGTCCACTGGCTCTTTTCGAAAGGCTTGATTAACAAACCAGATGTAAAGTTGAACGGAGTGATGCGCACTTCGAAATTCAAATGAGACCCTACCATTCTAAATCTTACACCTGTTAAAAAAAAAATATATATATATATATATATATATATATATATATATATATATATATATATATATATATATATATATATATATATATATATATATATATATTATTTTTTATTGAACAAATTTGAATTTTTTCAATTTGACTCACCGGTTAAAATATGTTCATCAGGCGCGGTGAGATCATCCAAATCAACAGCGCGTTTTTCCCATGACAAAGTGTGATAATCTACGCCATTGTTGACACCGCGATCGCGGATCGTGTAATTATTAACTGGCTGCCAAGAAGCGCTGTTTTGTTCAATTTTACCTCGTTCTGTTAATCTACCCTCTTGAATTTGTATATGGATTATTTGATTAACTTTTGTAAATTTAAATCCCGTGATAACTCTGTAATAAATTAAAGAAAAATTAATAAATAAAATTTTGCTTTATTAAATAATAAATTTTGTTAAATTGCACTGCAATCTCTTGAATATTGAAATTTTTAAAGATATAAAGCTCATTCCGGGGTTACACTCATCAAGAGCTTTCATTTGAGTACCTACATGCATTTTTCATATATATATATAATATATATAAATATATAAAATATATGAAAAATTGATGTGGGTACTCAAATGAAAGCTCTTGATGAGTGTAACATCGGGATGAGCTTATATCTTTAAAAATATCAATAGTTAAAAAAGTACAATGCAATTGAACATAATTAAGAAAAAATCTTGTATCTTGTGAAGTATTGACATTTTTAAAGAATATCCAGGGAACAAAATTTTTCTTATTCTCTTAATAATATAGATAACTCTAATAAAAAAAAAAAAAATAAATTACTTATTGTTAGCAACATCAGAAGTAACGTCTCGTAAATTAAAATAACGATTGGAGCTGGCGTTATGATCATCACAGTAACACATGCAGTAGCTACAATGCCAGAATAGCCATCGCCACCAACTGTCAACTTTAGTAATTGGCTTTTTACAACTTCCTTTTTTGCCGAACAGCCGGCCGTTTTCGTACTCTACGTACTCGTACCGTCGACTGCTGTGCATGTCCTATTCAAAGAATCAGAGCAAAATATTATAAGATATTTTTTTTTTTTTTTTAGGATACTACGAACCCTAAATTATTTCTCACCGACGGACAAATCCACATGTCTGAGTCAAAGTACTGACAGTTCAGGACTTTTCCGTTGCATTTACGCTGTTTAGCGCAGAACAAATTGTCGAAACATCCTTGGACGTTTGAATAGCTGTAGTAAGCACAGTTCTCGCGACACGTCCCCGATGGATTTAGATCAACTTCATTTACTATGTAGCCTTGGAATAATTGCTTCAACTCAGTGTAAGTAACGTCTAATTAAAATAAAAAATAAAAATAATGATGATGCATTGTTTTTATTATTATTTGTTATCTCTAAAGATCAAAACAATTTTAATAATACCTTCTACATGCTTATCTGGATCACATCTCCAAAGATCGCGTGGTGCAAAGGCCATTGCTGTGCGCACTGCTCTTAATGTCTCAGAAACTCTTATTTTATAATCATCAAGGGTTTTTAGTCTCTCATCGTGAAAAGTACCTGCAAGATACATTTAAATATATACAGTTATTAAATTATATTTGTCTTAAAAAAAATATAAATAAATAAAATTTAATTCTATAAAAAAAAAAAAATGTCTTTTATGATTTTTCAAAAAAATTAATACTTTCGTTGTAATTAAAAAATTAAGATTCATAATTATCATAAAATAAAATTAGAATCTTAATTTGGGAATTGCAGCGAAAATATTTATTTATTTTAAAAAATCATAAAAAAAATTTTTTTTTATATAATTTAATTTTGAGCAATTTTTATTTAAAATATTTTTTCAGGATCAATATTTTCGCTGCAATCTTAAAAATTTAAATCATCTATTTAAAAATTAAATTTTTTTTTTCATAAAAAAATTTTGAATAAATTAATATTTTAAATATAATATTTTTTTAAACACTAATGTATTGAGAATACAAATAGAAAAATTTATTATTCAAATGCTCGATGATTTAACTTTAAAAATAAACTTTGTTCTAATCATTTATCTATAAGCCGATAAGATTACTAAAAAAAAAACAACTTTTATATAATGACTAACAGTAATAATTCACAGAATATAATTATTATCTCACACTATCGAAACAAATAACTCCAAAAAGTCTTTTAAATAAAAAAAAAACTACGCAACAAAATTTCTTACTGCTTTCAATAAAAGAAAATTGTATTAATTGTTTACAAATACCGTTTTTATGCAAGCGAAGTATTGTGTATGAGAATTGCATCATCGCAAACCCTCTCAATTCACTCATCGCAATAATATTATACAAATTATAAAGTAATTGCTGAGGAGACTGTTGTTCGTCACATATCTGTGCTATGGCTTCCTAGAAAATAAAAAACAAAACCCAAATTAATTATTTATTTATTTTTTATAAATAAATAAAAGTAAAAAATTAATTATTAAATTTAGCAAAAAAAAAAAAATTTAACACATTAAATAATCTAAATTGGCATTAATTGATAAATTAATTGACAAAACACCTTGTAAGCATCAATAAACAAATTTTGCTGGATAATAACATTTGAAATGCGCTCCAGAGCTGCTGAAATCGATACATTTGGATGGGTAAAAACAACATCAGCAAAATTATTCCAATACTCAACGTTTATTGGCTCAAAAGTCTGCGTGACAGCGTGTAATTTTTGTAAATAATTGCTGTACATTCCTTCAATAATATTCATATCTTTCTGTACTAATGCCCACAGTCTCAATGAATTTAATGAGTTCAAGTGACGTTTGCCAGTGTTTAAATGTTCATTAGTCATTTTTTCACTGAATTTATCATAAATTTCAAATACTTTGAAGTAAACATCATTGTTATCATCTCTTCCAGATCTTGAATGAATCGGTAAATTTTGGAGCAACATTAAATCATGACGCAATTTATCTACCGCCGAAAGATTGTCCTTTATCGCCCAGGATGACGTACAAAAAATTAACAACAAAATCCACAATTTCCCCATTGTTTTATTTTATTTTTTTTAAGCGCACTATTTTATTTTCCCGTGGATTTAAAACAGTGACCCAGTTTACGTAACGTACAACAAATAATCAATAAAAATTCACCAGTTGGTTAATTAATCGGAGCGCACTGGCAAAATAATTATTATAGCTGGTAAATAAAGTCACTTTTTATTTTTATCCATCACTCCACTTGTTTTTGTTTTATTTAATTATTTAAAAATTTTTATGCGGGGTTTAAACATACGCGATAAAGATATTCGATGTTTAAGATAAATTCAATTGTACACGCAAGCATGTACAATCACCAACTGCAAGTGAAACCTTGAGAGATCTCACTACTACCAGATTTTATAAAATTATAAATTCAATTCAATGTAAACTCCGCTAATCACATGTGTTTGATGTCATAAATCATTGAGAACATTGCCCGATGCGTAATTTTACATTTTTATTTCCGTATTTTAGTATTGTTATTATTTCTTTGTTAAGGTAGATCAAGATACATTTTATTTAGAAATTAATTCTAATAAAATAATCTTTTATATGAAAATAACGTTAGCTGATATTTAAAATTTTTGTTTTTATTAAAAAAATTATTTAAAAAAAATTTTTTTTAAAATTCATTTGTAAAAAACTACAAGTGCAATTTTTAAGTTCTGATTTAATAAATAAAAAAATTAGTTAAATTATGGCAAAAAAAAATTGATATTTAGAAATTTTAAAAAATTAAAAATGCAATTTTTTTAAAACAATTTTTTTTTACAAATTTCTTGATTAAAAAAAATTAAAAAATATTTAAGTGACTGCTAACTTTAATGTCATATTTTTATTAAAATTAATTTAGCAGATATTTAATAATTTTTTTAACAAATAAATTATGACAAAAAAAAATTGACTTTTAAAAATTAAAAAAAATTAAAAATTAAATTTTTTGGAGCAAATTTGTTTGGTAAAAAAAAATAAAAAAATGATAAAATAGCAGCTAACTTTAACGACATATAATTTTTAAATAATTACTTTTAAAAACTAAAATGTCGTTGACGTAATAAAAATTTTTCCGACACAAAAATAATTTATGTAACGAATCTTATCAAACAAAATCAAATGACTTGTAATTTATGACACAATAAAACAAACAATGAGTTTGACATTAGAGTAAAGTTTAAACATCAACACGTATCGCGTGTGCGCACTCGACACAAAATATTTCTCGAGTAAAAAACATAAAAAAGAAAGTACATGATGGTTTGAAGTGAAGCGAGGAACTGAAGCTGATCGAGCGGTTCTATTCAGGATTCGGGTTTTTACCGTTTTCCCCTACCTCCACCCATAAGCCCGTATGACAAAGGAAACGCAGGACACTTATCTCCTCTCTCCTTTTACCAAACTCTTTTAGCTTGATTTTCATTACATTTTATTTACTCTCACGTAGCAAGTACTCTCTACTGGTCTCTGCATCGCCAGCACATTCCGCGTGACCCCACTCGCTCCTTTTTAATTTAATTCTCTGTAGTGCGTAATCGGTCTTTGCTTGACAATTCATATTCAGCGCACACTATATTTTCTTATCTTCTACAACTCGCACAAGCTCACAATATATATTATATATTATTTATATAAAAGTATATTTTTTATACAAGCTGGTACTTCCAAGTGTACTTTATTGTTTGAATTCAATATCAGCTCCGGAACGCACTTTATCTCGAGACAATACGAGAACTCGAGTTTACCAATCAATACTGATGTGTTTGCTTAATTTATTTTTTATTTTTTAGCAAATTAATTGCAGTCAAAAAAAATTTCTTCTAAAAATTTCCATTAATAATTTTTTTTTTTTATTTTTAAATGTGGAATTTTTTTAATTATAATTTAACTAATGATACTGGAGTTACCTGCCAGCTGTTATTTTTAAAAAATTTTAAAGCAAATCAATTGCAATAAAAAAATTTCAATAATAACTTTTTTTAATTTAAAATGACAAGTATTTAGACTGCATTCTAAAATATTTTATCTCTAGACATATAATTAAGAAACGACCTTGTATCTTGAGAACTATTGACATTTTTAAAGATATAAACTCATCCCGATGTTACACTCATCAAGACCTTTCATTTGAGTACCCACATGCATTTTCATATATTTCTTATATTTTAATATATATATATATATATATATATATATATATATATATATATATATATATATATATATATATATATATATATATATATATATATATATAAATATATGAAAAATTGATGTGGGTACTCAAATGAAAGCTCTTGATGAGTGTAACATCGGGATGAGCTTGTATTTTTAAAAACGTCAATAGTTAAAAAAGTACAGTGCAATTTAACAAAAATCATTATCTAATAAAGTAAAATTTTATTTATTTATAATTCA
The DNA here is from genome assembly GCF_013202065.1 of Cotesia typhae. Classification (NCBI taxonomy): domain Eukaryota; kingdom Metazoa; phylum Arthropoda; class Insecta; order Hymenoptera; family Braconidae; genus Cotesia; species Cotesia typhae. The sequence goes on along the minus strand of NW_027423756.1, from coordinate 12,898,163 downwards.
CAAGTCACGGCAGTCACATAGTGACTGCGAGGTTGCTGATAATAATTTAAATGCTATAAAATAATAAAAAAATTTTTTTAAGTCCATAAACTTCAGTATTATTAATAAATAAACAATGATTAATAAAAAATGAAAGTAAATATTTACCTGGCTATTTTTAGCAAAAAAATTCAACACATTTTTTTTCATAATAATCCTATGAACAGACGCCAGCAGATCCGGCAAAGCACCCATCTCCAGCGAAACAGAGTTCCGTGCAAAATCCAACCTCGTATAAATTTCATACTTGTCACCATAAGTGTAATACTCAACGTACTGTAGATAAATATCATTAATCCTTCCTAACAATTCATTTAAACTATCCATGTCACGGTTCAACTGCTCACGTTGAGGCACTTTTTTAATTACTTCATCAATTATTTCGCCTGCCCGCTGGTCCACCTGCTTTTCCAAGTCCTCCAGATGCCGGTTGGTCTGCTTTATCAGACTGAGGATTTTTTTTTCCGTTCTTTTAATAAACGTGTAATCATCTTCACCAGTGTTGTTTTCGTCTTTTCTAATCCACTCCAAAGACTCAAGAGTACCGATCGTGAGTTCGCGAGAGAAGCTCAGGATTTCTCGAGCATCACCAAAGTCCATAAAGAATGAAGCGCTTTTTTCTGTGCTGATCAGCAGCAGCAGCACCGAAATAAATGTTCCTACCACGTGTAGGCTCGTCATTTTGCTGCTGTTGGTAGGTTTATCAAAAACTGAGAAAACTGAGGACACTATCAACCCAACCTGGCTGCTCTAGGTCAACAAACTTTCTTCTTCCTATAATTATTATATTTATGTTAATGGGTCACCAGTAAATTTATAAATTAATTAATTAGAAGAAATTAAAATCAAGTTAGCCGACATCGAAAAATTTTAAGAATTTTTTTTTTTTATTAAAAGAATTATTACAAAAAAATATTTTATTCGTAAAAAACTTGAAAAACTATAAGTACAATTTTTTTAGTTCTAATTTAATAAATTAAAAATAATTAAAAAATTAAAAACGTCGGCTAAATTGATTGTTATTAAAAAGAAATAGAAAAAAATGAAAATCTGTAAGGGTTATTTTTAGAAAATGTTTTTTTAAATTCTAATTTAATTAACTAAAAAAAAAAAATTAATATCAGCTGATTTTAGTGTCTTAATTTTTTAACAAATAAATTATAACAAAAAAAAAATTAAAATCTTACCTGTCATAAAAAGTAATACAAGAAGTATGAAAAAAAGTTATCCAGAATAAAACCAGCAGACCCTTTGAGACACTTTGTTTCGTGTTGTTTCTTGATAACGGTCGAGCTGATAGTGAAGTGTGAACGGACGTTGGGCTCCGAAAGTTATGACTCAACTAACAATAAATCTTGAATCCTTCTGAGCCTGGATGGCAGTTTTTCTGTATGGCGAATAAAAATATTCGAGACGTAGGTGGTGAGAATTTTTTAACTGTCGTTACTCATAGCGATGTATTGGAGCTTGGAGCTGTAGGTACATAACAAGTGCAAGTGAAGATCTTTGGTTGGAATGAGAGGCAATTGGAGAGATGGAGAGTGGATTTTACATTACAGTTTATGTTTGCATTGAGCAATGACCAATCAGCGCTCAGGAATTCCATGAAGTGGGGTACATGAGGATCACAGTCAACAGTCTGACTTTGTTCTCTAGTTGTATGGAATGTATTATTGTGAATTGCACATTGCCATTATAAATTATAAACATTTATAGATGTGGGTATATATGTTTCTTTATCAATGCGGTGTTATGTATTGCACTTTGCACATATATGCTCTGATAATTGAATGTATTTATGTTATATCTGTAAAATTAAAATGACACTGATGTTGACACAAACATTAGAAATTTTATGAAAATCAATTTAGCCGACATTTCAAAATTTTTATAAATTTTTTATTGAAAAAATTTCAATTAAATAATTTAAAAAAAAATTTCACCTGTAAAAAACTTGAAAAACTGTAAGTGTAATTTTTTAGAAATATATTTTTAGTTGTAATTTAATTAATAAAAAAAAAATTAAAAATTTTTAGACGTCTGCTAACTTCAGTGTCATGAAATTTTTTAGAATTTCAAAACAATGAAATTATTATAATATTAATTTTATTTAAAAAATTCCAGGTATGAAAATTAAATAAATTTTTCCTGAGAAAATATGTTTAAAAAATTGTATTTATAATTTTTTAAAATTTCTAAATGCCAATTTTTTTTTCTCATTTATTTTTGCCATAATTTATGTATTAAAAAATTCTAAAAATTAATATATAGCTGCTAATTTTATTTGCATATTAAAAAGTGGTTAAATAAATCGATAAAAAAAATTTTTGAATTGTAATTTTTTACGAAATAGTGTTTAATAATAAAATTTCATATTTATACAAAGTTATATTAATATCAATGTGTTTGAAAAAAAAAAAATATTAAACGACGAAAAAAAAAAAAAAAAAATTAGACTACTATTTATAATCCTACTTTATAAATACTACCGAATTGAAATAATAAATTTATAATTATTTTATATTGAATTTTTCTTAAACATAAAAATTACCAAGCCTGTAATTTTATAATTATCGTAATTATTGTAATTAAAAATATTTACATGATTGCAGAATCTTTGGAATAAAGCAGATTCGCATTATAAACAACACATGATAGTTTAAAGCTGTCAAGAACATATCACATGACCTTTTTTAATTTTTTTCACACAGTCAAGATTTTTTTTACTAACTGAAATTTTTTACGTGTTATTTGATATCTCTGAAATGAAATTTCAAGAAATATCTTTAATAAAAAATTTCAAAAAATCATAATTGTAAGATAATCATAACATTGAACTACTTATTCGATTATTAGTTGCTATTATAAATAAAATATTTATGTTTAAACAGAGAACATGTGGTTTTAATATAAACTTTTAAGAAATTGGTTTAGTTTGTTTAAATGAGCAAAAAATTCTCCACAATTGGCCAGCTTATTAATTAGATAATCGTATAAAAAGAACTAATTGTCAATCACGAGTTGGAATGCTGCGAGGGTGTCAATCCACCAGAATGTTCAGGACTGTGCTTTTGTTTTTTTCTTTTTTTCTCTTTCTTGCGCTTCTTCCTGGCTTCTTTTTCCTCGTCGTGCCTTTTCTGTTTTTTGTGCTTCTTTTCGTGGGTATCCGAACCGGCAATATCGGTTGTCGCTATCTCTTGTCCGGCTGGAACGTCTCCAGGTTTGTGTTTATGCTTCTTGTGCTTGTTCTTGTGTTTTCTTTGAGGTGTTTGATTAACATGTCGATATTGCTCCGGCAGCTGCAATAAATTAATTAATTTTAATTAATAAATAAATATATTATGAATTACGTTATAATTATTGAAGGCGTAAAAATTATATTTACTGGTCCAGGATGTAATCGAAATCCTGATAGCTGGTGGATATTTAAAGGAAGTAATTCTTTTCCTCCAATTGGTGGTTTTTCAATGACAGATCTCAATGAACTAAAAAAAAAAAAATAAATTAATTAATTTTTTATTTTTTACAATATTAAAAATAAAAAAATAATTATTATCTAAATTATCTATATTATTAAAACAATAAGCAAAATTTTGTAACCAGTATATGTGGCCATAATTAAGAAATAACGTTGTATCTTGTGAACTATTGACATTTTTAAAGATACAAGCTCATCCCGATCGTACATTTATCAAGAGCTTTCATTTGAGTACCCACATCAATTTTTCATATATTTATATATTTTATATATATGTATATATGAAAAATATATAAAAATGCATGTGGGTACTCAAATGAAAGCTCTTGATGAGTGTAACATCGGGATGAGCTTGTATTTTTAAAAATGTCAATATTTAAGAAAATACAGTGCAATTTAACAAAAGTAATTATTTAATTCCTGTTAAATACTGTTGTCTTTAAAAAAAAATCCTTTAAATACCTGTTGTCTTGATGTCCAGGTGTATCAATAGTACCCGGGAGATTTGGAAGAAATGATGATAATTGTTCTTTTAATTTTTTACCACTGAATTTACTATAAGAGTGTTCAAGATTATAGTAGTTCATCAAATTGGTAGCTCCCGTAAGTTCGCTCTCCCCTTTAAAAATAAAAATTGAAAAAAAATTTTACAATTAACCTCAAATAAAATAAGATAATTACAATAATTAATTTAATTTAAAAAAAAAAAAAATAAAAATTACCAGGAGGTTCTTTCATCAAATAAAAAGGTCCACTGTGAACAATCGAAGGATTTTTTCCAAGGGATATTGTTGTTTTGAGAGTTCCCGTTGAATCCTGACGAGATACAACGGGCGATCGCGCACCCCTTGGAGATGATTTTGGTGAGTATTGTTCAACTTTAGTGCGAAATTGATCACCCATCATCATCCCTTCGGTAAATTCACCTTTTTACCAAGTAAAGCCTGACACCAAATACTCGTTTCTACAAACATGAGACACAGATATTAACATCATGAAAATGCATAACAATTATTAAATAAATAGAAAGTGAGATACAACATGTACACACTTGCAGAATAATTCTTAAATGAAAATATTTATTTATTAATAAATACACACCTCTTGTTGTTGTCTAAATAACAATATCCATTAATTATGTAATAATTTTACTTGTTTTTAAATTAACTAAGCATTTGTAAACAATTTATAAATAAAAGAGTTTATTTCACGGTCAACACTGATTATGAATGACCGAATATTGGATTCCTTTTTGATATTCCAGAGATAATAAAACAGAAGGTGCTCCAATCTCCGTAATACATCTTGGAAAATAACACACAAGCAAATAACGGTGGCGCAATCACTTGTAATTTTCACTTACTATTTGCTCCAGGTTTTTTTTTTGTCCAATCGATTGATGCGTCTATCGATATTTTTTTTTATTGATTCTGTAATTTAAAATAAAATTATTAATTATTACATTTATTTTTATTTTTATCACCAATAAATTTTAATAAATAATTTATATATTTAAATTTAGATTGAAAATTATGCACTTAGATGGTAAAAAGATGGCTGTGTAATCGACTATTGCGTTTGACAATATTGTGTGTACTTCTAAATCTGTCTGAGTATATCCTAATACAATAATAAAGTTTAATTTTTTTTTTTATTTAATAAATTACAAGAAAAAATTATTTTTAAAAAATTGCATTTGTAATTTTTTAAATTTTTTCTTTGATTTTTTTTTAAATAAATTTTCGATAAAAAAAATTCTAAAAATTTATAATGTCAATTTTTTTAATTTTTTTAACAAATTAATTACAAAAAAAATATCCTTCTAAAATTTTTCACTTGTAATTTTCATTAATTTTCATACGACATTAAAGTTAGCAGTTACTAAAGAATTTTTAAATTTTATTTAACAAAAAAATTGCATTTTTAATTTTTTAAAAATTCTAAAAGTCAATTTTTTTTGCCCTAATTTAATTTTTAAAAAAAGTTCTAAAAATTATTAAATACCTGCTAAATTAATTTTCATAAAAAAAAATTGAAAAAACTAAAAAATTGCACTAATTATTTACCAAAATAAAAAATAAAAAATAAATCAGCTGTAACCTGTCAAATTATATTAAATTTAACAATTATTTCCCCGCTTGAAGTATAGGTGGCGTTTCAGTTTCAAAAATAGGCGGCATTTATTCCAACTAGTTTAAAATACTGTATGGTCATCACGAAAAAAATATGTCGCATGTAAATCTCTAAAAAGCAGTTGTAGTCAGTTTGGTATTCTGTTAGCTGCGGCAGATATTCCGCCATACTGTTTAGCCGCAGTATTTGTTTTGATACATTTATATCATTACCATAATTTCGCAAGAGCATAAGCAAAAAAAAACGTAAAAAAAATAGCCAATTAACCAGTTGAACATAAAATTGTGATATTTAACCAGTTGATTATCCGTAAAATAATAAAAATAAAATAAAATAAAGGAGTAAAAAAAAATAACGCTATAGTGTCACCAGTAGCGCCTTGTGTTAGTGTGTGCCAGTTTAGTAAACGTGACGAAGGAACATCAGCAGCATTGTCGTTCTCAGTTTCGATACTCATAGCAGCAGCACAAGCAGCACTAGTATCAGTCACCAGTCTCAGCCATGGCCTGTGCCACCCTAAAAAGATCATTGGAATTTGATCCTGTTCACAGCCATGGTCGTCCTAATAAGCGACGAAGATGTGCTCCAATGTGCGTATCACCTGGCAGTTCAACCCAGCGGTCATCCAGCCAACAAAATCCATCACCGTTTGGCGAAGTCACGCACAAATTGACGCCTGGTAATTGTTATCGGTTATAACGGCCATTTTATCCCTTGTCTATATACTCTCTAATACTATATCATATTTAATTTAAATCATTACTATTTTATTGTCTTCAAAATATCTATATACACGCGTCTACATATATTATATTATATTATATTATATATTATGTATTTTTTTTTTTTTTTTTTTTTTTTTATTTAACTCATTGTCTCTTTTTTAAATTCTCCAAGCATTGTATTTTATTATTTGTGGTAGGGAACAAAAGAAGGGCATCACCCACGCGTTAATCATATGGTAATACTCTAACGGACGTCGACTGTTTATTATTTTTTATTTATTTATTTATTTTTTAACTCACGGCCTCAGATGGTGACACGAAAATGACGTCAAAAAATATTTTTATTAATAATTTTAGTGAATATTTTTTATTATTCATAATTTTTGTACTTTAAAATTATTCACAATTAAAAAAAAAAAATTATTTAAAAAAATGAATGTTTTTTTTTTTTTTTTTTTTTTTTTTTGAGTCAATTTAAATTGACAAAGTAACTAAAGACATAATTATTTTTGTCAGTATTAAAACCACTGATAAAAAAATAATCAAAGGACATTTAAAATTTTTAAAATTATTAATTTGTTGATTTATTAATTACAGAGAAAATGGCTGCTAACATTAGAGAAGAAATTTGCCGATTACATAAACGTAAGCAGTTGCATTTCAACCCACAAGGTAATTCAAGTGGTTGTGATTCTTCGGACATGGAAGGGGCCCCAGCAAGTCCATCTGGTTGTGGTTCAAGCTCATACAACAACTGCAGTCCCAACAGCAGGGAGAAACCATTATTCACATTTAGACAAGTGTGTGCTAACTTTTTTTTATTGATTTAATAATTTATTTATTTATTTAATGACTGAGTAGCAACCTTGCGGTCACTATGTGACTGCCTTGACTTGTGAATTATAAATAAACAAAAATTTTGCTTAATAAAATAATGACTTTTGTTAAATTGCACTGTAATTTTTTAACTATTGACGTTTTTAAAGATTTAAGCTCATTCCGATGTCACACTTGTCAAGAGCTTTCATTTGAGTACCCACACGCATTTTGATATATTTTTCATATATACATATATATAATATATATAAATATATGAAAAATTGATGTGGGTACTCAAATGAAAGGTCGCGATAAGTGTAACTTCGGGATGAGCTTATATCTTTAAAAATGTCAATAGTTCACAAGATACAAGGTCATTTCTTAATAATATAGTTATACATAATTAATTAATAACATAGATTTATTTATTTACTGACTGGTTTTTTTTTAATAGGTAGGATTGATTTGCGAGAGAATGCTCAAAGAACAAGAAACTCAAATACGCGAAGAGTATGATCAGATATTAACAATGAAGCTCTCTGAACAATATGACGCTTTTGTTAAATTTACATACGATCAAATTCAAAAAAGATTTGAGTCTGCAGCTGCACCAAGCTGTAAGTATTTATATTTATTTATAATTTTTTTATCAATAGATAATTTTTTTTTAACATAATTTTTTTTGTGACAGATCTGTCATAAATAGAAGCTTGTATTTTTAAGAAAACAAGTTTTGAAAGGATTAATTAGGTAAGAAATACTGAATCAATTGTCCTTAACGACGATCAATGGGGATTTATTGATCAACTATTTCATAAAATAAAAATCGCAGATTTTTTAACTGCGTGAGGATAAAATTATTTGCTTATTTACTCTGAGATAGTAATGTTTACCGGATGAAAAAGTTATTAAATTCTATAAATGAAAATAAATCAGCAAATAATGAAATTTGTAACGAATACAACTCTAAATTTAAAGATTTGAGAAATAATTTAAGAAAAATACCATACTCGGCATAAACGGAGGATGATTAGTTGTGTAAGTTTATAGTAGACTTGTAGTTAAATACAATTTAAATAAACGAAGATCGATCAATAAATTAATTGTGTACCAGTAACAAGAAATAATTAAACAAAAAAAAAAAAAAAAAAAAAAGATAAAAGTAACAATATTTATACTGTCTTAATTTAAACGCGGTGGTATCAGGGAACCATGTTAAAATTTATTAGGAAAAAAAAAACTATTTAATAGTTCATCTTTTTTTATATCAACTACTTAATCTAAAATTATTTTTTGTATGCAAGTATTAATTTTTTATTTATATGAATATCTTCTATTCAAAACTTATTTTTCTATATTATAAAATTTCTTATGAATTGAAAATTCAATTAATTGTTAGCTAACAATTAAATTCTAGGAATAAAAAATCACAAATATTTTTTTTTATTTAATTATTTGTGATGTTAGACAATGTTTTTTTTTATGATTAAATTCTTTAGAAAAAATTTTTATAAATTTGTAAATTACTAAGAATTGATAGTATTTACGTTGAAGTTGATTAATTGATTGATTAATTAATTAAATTTTTCTTTAACTCGCTGTTGATTTAAACTATTAATTCAAAGTATCACAAAAAATTTGGTTATATAATTATTACTCAGATTAATAATTAAAATTAAGGGCCCTTAGTAAATTTAAAAAAAAAAATTAAGTTTTTTTGTTTAGAAAATTTTGAAGTCGGAAAAAAAGGTAATCTTCGGGAATTTTTTTGACAAGGAAAATAAAAGAATTTGGAGATTGTTTTTTTTTTTTTTTTTTTTTTTTTTTTTTTTTTTTTTTTTAAGGGTACATCAAAGATTATTACCCTAAATTTTTATTAAAAATATTTAATTGTTACAAAGTTATTAAAAATTTCGTAGAGCATAAAAAAAAATTTTCCTTATTTTTTTTTTTATTTTTTGATTTAAAAAAATTTTTTTATTTAAACCCAGCTAAAAAAATCTTTAAAGTCAAAACTTTTGTTAGTAGGGTTTAAAATTAAAAAAAAAAAAAATCGAAAAAAAAAATTTTTTAAAATAAAAAAAAAAGAGAAATTTTTTTTTGTGCTCTACAAGATTTTTAATACCTTAATAACCATTGAATATTTTTCAATTAAAATTTAGGGTAATAATCTTCAATGTACCCTTAATAAAATAAAAAAAATCCGATCCTAAAATTCCTTTATTGTCCCTGTGAAAAAAATTGCCAAAAATGAAATTTTTTTGAACCGTCACAGTGGTGTTCCCCCTTAATAGAAAATTCAGTATAGTCGTAAGTTAATTTGAAAATTTTTTGATACACTGAAACAAACTAATCCTTAAAAATTAATTAGATAAAAATTGTGTGTTTGTTGTAATTAAAAGTATCGATAATTAATATTAAATTCTTCAATTAAATTAATTATATATAATAACAAGCATTTAGATAATACTGTGTAATAAAAAAAAATCTTTTTCTACTAAGAAATGTGTTCATATTTTTCACAATCGAACATCTCTCAACGGCACTATCATCTTAATTATTAATCATTATCATTTGTAAGATCCCCACATTTAAATTGTCTTTTTAAAATCATCAATCATAAATCATTGAAATAAAAATATAATTGTATGAATAAATAAAAATCAATAAATAGTTGAATTTAATTTTTTGTTCCCTGGTAGCCGACCGTTTATTTAAATGCAATAAATTAATGAATATTTATAAATAATTATTAATTAATTAATTAATAAACAAATACAGTTATTGTGCCTACTGTAGAAATTACTTATTTAAAATAATGTCTCTTATAATTATCAAATTTAATTTAAGAAAACTGTCAATAGAAGGAAATTTTTTTCCTTATTAATTTAATTTTTTTTTCTTCCCATTTTAAAATTTTTTACAACTACCTTGAATTTGTTTAAGCTGTTGGCCATATTATTAAGATATAGTGCTGGAATAATTTAAAAAAAAAAAAAAAAAATAGAGACGAGTATAATAAGAATTCTATTTTTCTGATTTATCTCATTGCTTATAGTTGATAATTATATTTATTATTAATAAATAAAACAAAAAAATAAAAAAAAATTAATAAGTATAATACTAATAATATTTTAGAATAAAATTTAAAATTTATTTGTAAGAATTGTTTTTTTTTTTTTTTTTTTTTTTATTATTAATAAAAAATGCTTTCATTAAGTTGTGATATGCAACCAGTTAATTAGGCGATTAATTAAATACATAAGTGGTCAATAAAAATTACACTTAAGAAATGGACGTTTAGATTTATAAAAAAAAAAAAAAATTAATTATTAATTGTACACGGAAAAAACAAGATGACACTGGATATCATCCCAGATTCCAATGAGTATAATCCAGATTATAGTGAGTATAATCCAGATTATAGTGAGTATAATCCAGATTATAATGAGTATAATCCAGATTACACTGAGTATAATCTAGATTTTTCTAGTGACTATCTAAAAATTTTTTTACCACAGATATCACTGAGTATAATCTGGCATGATAACCAGTGTCATCTTGTTATTTCCTTATCTGAAGCTTGATTATTAATTAAAGTTTTTAACGCTTCATAAATTATAAGTAAAATTATTTCTTCAGCGAATAAAGAAGAAATATTAATTATTGTAAATCATAAAAAAAATTTATTTGTAATTTTTAATATTTCTTCTTTCGAGTTTTTTATAAAATTAAGCATTAAAAACTTTAATATAAAAACGTATTAACTTAACAACTAAAATAAATATTTAATTTTTATTAACTTGTTTATTTTTATTTAATTTGAAACTCAATTAGTAAATTAACACTGTAAGCTAAATGTGTACTCAAAGAATTATAACGGTTTACACTTATAGAATAAATTAATAAAGTTAAATAATAATAATAATAATTGTAATTAAGTTAAATCATCATCAAGTCCTTGATAATGTCACACTGCACATTTGAAAAAAAAAAAATAAATAAATAAATAAATAAATAAAAACATTTACAAGGATTAAAATACCTCTATACAATGTAAACTCATTATTATTGAAATAAAGATAAATCTTAAGACTGAAAATTATTTTATTATTTTTAAATTTAATTTTTTTACTGTAAAATTTTTTTTTTTTTTTTTTTATATATATATATGAAGAGCTGGACACTGAATGGGTCAGGTGGTGCGATGATGCGAACAAGTGCGCCGAGCTAAGAAGATGATCGTATTTTTAAATCTTATTAAAAAACTTTTTTATATAATGGTAATTTAATTTGTTTATTTGTACGGATTCTTTGATGAAGCCTTCCAACTACTATATGTAGGAGTTGTTGAAGGTTTGCGAATTGTCACTTCTGGGCGGGACAAAAAGTAAAACACCAACTTGGAGTTTTGATTTACGGCTAGCCAAATGTTTCCTGTGTTGCTACTAGCCTACGTTGTGGCTGTTAAAGTTTTCAAAAAAACCACCCCTAATGGTAATTCATTTCTTCTTTACTTTAATTAATTTTGATATTTTTTTTTTTTTTTTTTTACTTGATACTAAATACCTGAGTGACTTCTTTCAGGCAAGGTCACAGTCTATCTTGGAAAAAGAGACTTTATTGATCATCTTGAATTTGTAGACCCTATTGATGGAGTCGTTGTGGTTGAAAATGATTATCTTCAAGGACGCAGGGTTTATGGCCAAGTAAATATTGTTTTCTTTTTTTATTTAAAAAAATATTGAATCTCAAATTGATAATTAGTATTTTAAATACTTTTGCATTAATAAAACTGAGAAATTTAATCATTATTAATTTTAAAAATTAAAAGAAGAAATGTTTTAATTAATGCCTTCTTTAAGAATTTAAAGAATAAATTATAAAATTAATTTCATTAAAAATTCATAGAAGAAATTTTAATATTAATTTATTCTTTCAAAATTTGATAAAGAAAATTTTAAAACTAATTTCTTCTTTTAAAATTCAAAGAAGAAATAATTAAATTAATTTCTTCTTTGAAAATTGAACAAAAAAATTGTTTAGTCAATTTCTTCTTTATAAATTTAAACAAAAAACTATAAAATTAATTTCCTCTTTAAGAATTTAAAGAAGAAATTCGAAAAATTCCTTTTTAAGAACTTAAAGAAGAAATCTTAATAATAAAATTTGATGAAAAAATTATAAAATTAATTCTTTCTTTAAGAAATTAAAGAAGAAATTTTAAAACTAATTTCTTCTTTTAAAATTTAAAGAAGAAATAATAAAATAAATTTTTACAACAATATAAAGAAGAAATAATTAATTCCAGATTATTACAACATTCCGATATGGTCGTGAGGAAGATGAAGTCATGGGCGTCAAATTCAGCAAGGAAATGATCATCGCAAAGGATCAAATAATACCAATGAAGAAAGAAAAGCAAGAGACGACGCCAACCCAAGACCGCTTGCTCAAAAAATTAGGTCCTAACGCTTTCCCATTTAACTTTATCTTCCCACCCGCTTCGCCAAGCTCGGTCACACTCCAGCCGGGGGACGATGACCAGGGCAAGCCGCTCGGAGTTGAGTACACTGTAAAAGTCTACGTGGGTGAAAACGAAGACGACAAAGGTCACAAACGTTCATCGGTGGCTTTGGCCATTAAAAAGCTCCAATTCGCCCCAATCTCACGCGGCCGAAGACTTCCCAGCTCCCTGGTATCCAAGGGCTTCACCTTCTCCAACGGCAAACTCAACCTCGAAGTCACGCTTGATAGAGAAATTTACTATCACGGTGAAAAAATTGCGGCCAATGTTATCATTACAAATAACTCACGGAAAGCCGTGAAGAATATCAAGGTACGTCCTGGGAAGAAATCATTTTATTTTACAGTGTAATTTACTAGATATTTTTTTAATAATCTTTAATTATTTAATTTCAGTTATTTGTTGTTCAACATTGTGAAGTAACGATGGTAAACACTCAATTCTCTCGTCATGTAGCGAGCTTGGAGACGCGTGAGGGTTGTCCGATAACTCCTGGGGCTAACTTTACAAAACAATTTTATCTTGTGCCGTTGGCTAGCAGTAATAAAGACCGTCGAGGAATAGCTCTTGATGGGCATCTTAAAGTATGTGTATTTTATTTTTATAATCTGACAAAATTTTTTTTTTATTTTTATAATTTTATATTATTAAGAGAATAAAAAAAATTAAGAAATTACCTTGTATCTTGTGAACTATTGACATTTTTAAAGATACAAGCTCATCCCGATGTTACACTCATCGAGACTTTTCATTTGAGTACCCACATCAATTTTTCATATATTTATTATATATTTTATATATATGTATATATGAAAAATATATGAAAATGCATGTGGGTACTCAAATGAAAGCTCTTGATGTGTGTATCATCGGGATGAGCTTATATCTTAAAAAACGTCAATATTTAAGAAGCTAGTAAAAAAAAATTTTTTTCATCTATATAAAAATATATTTATTTTTAACCAGGACGATGACGTAAATTTAGCGTCATCAACGATGGCCCCTGAGGGAAAATGTCCAGCAGAATCGCTGGGTATAATAATTTCCTACTCAATCCGAGTAAAATTAAACTGCGGTACTCTGGGTGGAGAATTAGTAACCGACGTGCCGTTCAAGCTGATGCACCCAGCGGCAGGCAACGCAGAAAAAGAAAAAGAAAATCTGAAGAAAAGCAAAAGCATTGATCGAGTCCGATACGAAAATTCCTGCTACGCAAATGACGACGATGACAACATCGTCTTTGAAGATTTCGCACGGTTACGTCTCAACGAGCCTGAATAAATTAATAGGCCAGTTGTATAATAATTATAAGTATCAAGCTGGTGCTATCTACTTGCTCTGAAGGATTCGGCGACTCTTAATTAGTAAATAAGGTAAAAGACCCAGTTATTGACACTTGCAATTTTATGTTAATTGAAAAAAATCAAATTAAATCAAAAAAATTAATAAATATAAATTTTAAGATAACATGATTTTTTGAGAACTTTTTATTTTTTTAATTAAAATAAAATTGCAAGTGTCAAATAACTAGGCCAGTGTCTAATAAATAATTGGGTCTTTTATCTTACTTGTTGGTATTTCTCCAAGTGGTAAAATAATTAAATTTATTTATTTTTATTGGATATTTATGACGTCATTACAACGCGTCTGCTTGGTGCTTGATCGAAAGTTGTGAATCCTCTCAGAGAATTTAGATAATCTTGTTAGTGATGAAGCCTTTAAAAAAAAAAAAAGACATTAATTTAAAGAAGGATGAAGATCTAAAAATAAAAAAGCAAAATTATTTATTGTATAAATTTGAAATAAGGTCGATTAAAAAAAAATAATTAAAATTTAATGGAAGAACAGATAAAAATAATTAAAAAAAAAAAAAAAAAAAAAAAAAAAGAACAAAAAAAGAGCAAAAATATTTATTAAAAAATAATACTTATTTATTGTCTTAGAGTTTCTACTCGATAGTGGTGGTCGGATAGAAACTCATTGCTAAGGCAAGCAAAAAAAATACAAGTAAGATTATTCATTAATAATTATTATATTTTTAAGTTTTAAAAATATTTTTCCCGTTCCTCCAGAAGTGACTTCATTTAATTATTTTATTTATTTATTTACTTATTTAATACTATTGTTATTAATATTTATCAATATTAATCGTTTAGTTAATATTATTAATATGGCAATTCCTGATATTGTTGAGTTGCAATTGTCCTTATCAATAATAAATTAGATATGTTGATTAATAAATACTTGAAATAAATTTAAAAATTAAATCATCTTTTTATTTACCTCAGGATCTTTAAATTTTTCTGAAAGAAGAAATTAAAATTAAGTGTGAAAAAAAATTTATTATACTATTTATACAAAATAATACGTGATTAATTGAATCAGCGGCAATCAAAATAAAATTAGTCTGAAAAAAATATAACTTTCACTCGTATATATCCGAATAATATTCTCGGTAGACTTCAACGTAGGCTTCTTTTTCTGAGGGAGTCATTTTAAGTACCAAATCGTTGTCCACCTCGGTGATGGGAATTGATTTACCATCGACAAATACTGTTGGTACTGCATCATCTTCTTCGGATTCCATTACTTCTACATCACCTGTAAAAATTATTATTATTATTATTAAAGGTCAAAATTGTAGCTTATAAAATTCTCTATAAAAAATCTATAATAAAAAAAATAATAAATTTCTGTATTGTTAAAAAAAAGTCAAACCTGTCTCAACAGCTTGCATATCACCAGCTTCTTCATTCTCACTACTATCATCAGATTCTTGAGGAATAACACTTTTAACAGTGTTATTAGCACTATTATTAGCGCCTTTTCTCTCATGAGCCAGTAACACGGACATGATATCATCACCTTGTTTGTTATTTGTCGTAGTCGTGACAGTAGACGCGGTAGCAGCAGCGTTATCAAGGATGCTTTCTTGATTAATGCTGGCATCGATTTCAGCTTCCTCATTAGTCACTATCGTACTGTTCTGCAGCCAGGCAGGAATTTCCTTCTTCTGAGTCGCAGAGTCGTCGATAAACTCATCAGCAATCGTGACATCAACCGTAGCGTCTTGAACGGCGAATCCTCCTCTTCTTGAAGCGTCTCCTGACCAGCTTTCCCCGGGAGCTCGGGCGTTGGCAGGCCTCTTCGTGTCAATTCTGAATGATTATTTTTAATTGTGATTTAATTAAATTTATTTTTATTAAAATTTAATTATTAAAATTATTTTATACCCTCTGATAGTGTTGATGTCAATAGGTTCAGGTTCGAGTATTGCAGAAGCCAATTTTATTCCATCAACAGAACTTAATAATCCGTAAATAGGCTCCAATTGCTCGTTATATTTAGCTAGCATTAAACGTGAGTCTTTTTTTGGTAAAGCTGACTGATCTTCTTCAACAATTTCACGGCAAAATGTACACCTGAATTCTCCTGTCGTTTCATCAAATAATTGATCTGCCTGTTTAATTAATTTTATTTATTATATTATTATTAATTGATTTATTTGACATTAAAATATAAAAATTAAGTTAGCGGACATTTAAAAAATTTCTGATTTTTTTTTTTTATTAAATCTTATTAAATACTTAATAATTATTTTACTTACTTCAAGATCTGTAAATGTTTTTAAACAATTTGTACATTTGAAACTGGACCTACTCGTCGCGTCTCTTTCTTCTGTTTCCAATTTTTTTCTCATTAAATCTAATTTATACTTAACAACATTTACAAAAGTCTGAAACAATTATTTAATAATAGTAATTAAATCCTTTTAATAATTAAATATAAAATGTAAATTAAAATTACCTTATAGTTGATGAAATAATAATTAACTTTTTGTGCTTTATTATCCGAGCCAGTTTCCATTTTCAATCTAACTTGGATAAACTTATCATTTTTTAGTGTTGCTATTTTTGCGCGCAACATTTTACGTTCGAATTTCAACAACTCGCAAATGTCATCTTCTTTCATACCTAAGTGTCAATTATTAATTAAAAATTAAAAAGTAAAGTGAAAAAATAATTTAAAAAATTTGGATAAATTTTTTTAGATACTTACAAGGAAATCTCACTAACATGTCAATGATAAGAACATCTTCAACAGAGTAAAATCCTCTGACAACTAATCGTGCTAATTTTTTAAGACTACTAGGTACTTCAGTAACATACTCTTCATTACTCATTTTTTTTAATCAATTAAAAATTGATCTGAAAAATAATTTTATCACCAAAATTTTTTTATAAATATTATTTAAAGTCTAACCTCAAAATTTTAAATAAAATTAAGTTAATGTTTATATTTTTACTACTTCAATTCCATAAGTTAATTAATTTTAATATAAATATTTGTCATAGATTTATTTCACTGCAACATAAAATTAATTTTTGATTATTTTATTTATTAATAATAATTGTCGGCGCGATAATTTAAATTTTCATCTTTCTCAGCAAGTCAACAATTCCAAATGTAAATAAATCTAGTTGTGTTGTCACTTAATCTCACTAGAGGCGCTTAAATTCAATGGCGGTCTTCTTTTCAGTCAATCTGTCAAAAAATTTAATTGACAATTTTTTATAATATGAAAAAGTGAAAAAGAAATTTAATTAAAAATCAAAACAGCTGTCAAATTTAATGTTCATTTAAAATAAATTATTTTATTAAATCTTTTTTTATAATTACATATCGATAATCGAAAACTCGTGTCGATTGCTGATAATTCGATCAATTGTTATTATTGAAATGACACGTTGAAAGATATATGACAATAAAAACATGGTTACTTGGTTACAACCACAAAGTTATTTATTTTGTAATTGTTGACAATTGACAATTAAAGCAACGGAAGATATAATTTAAATTATTATTGTTTTTATTATTGTGTTCAATGGCAGCTATTGATAAAGTTAAAATAATTGTTGTTGGAGATTCTGGTTTGTACTTAATGTTTTTTTTTTTTTTTTTTTTTTTTTTTTTACAAATTTGATTGGTAATAAAAATAGTATTTGTATAATTTTTCTGAATTATTTAAAATATAAATATAAAATGAAAATTAAGTTAGCTGACATTTAAAAATTTTAATAATTTATTTTATTGAAAAATTATTTTAAAAAAAATTTTAAGAAAAACTTTCACTTGTAGAAAATTTTAAAAATTACACATGCAATTTTTTAAAAATATTTTTTGTTATAATTTAATGAATAAAAAAATTAAAAATGTCCGCTGATTTTAATATTGTTATTTTTACTACCATTAATTTTAAATGACAATTAAGTTAATCGTCATCTAAAAATTTTTATAATTTTTTTGGAAAAAAAAAAAAAAAAATTAATTTGAAAAACTTTAAGTGCAATTTATTAAAAATATTTTTTTGTTCCAATTTAATAAATTGAAAACGTCGGCTAACTTTATTATTATCAATTTTAATTAAAAAATGACTAAATAAATAAATTAATAAAAATGTATATTTTTATTTGACAGGTGTTGGCAAAACGTCACTATCCCATTTAATCTGCGAACAAAAACCAATCAGAAATCCATCATGGACTGTCGGCTGTACAGTAGAAGTAAAATTGCATGAGTACAAAGAAGGTACACCTAATCAAAAGACATATTTTATCGAGTTATGGGACATTGGTGGTAGCCAGAGCCACCAGAATACTAGACGAGTGTTCTACAACCCTACTCATGGTATTTTATATTTAAATTTCCACATAAAACTCTCCAAAATATTGATCAACATAGCTAACTTACTTAATTAATTGTTTCTACAGCAATTATTCTGGTCCACGATCTGTCAAACAGAAAGTCACAGCAGAATCTACAGAAATGGCTTCAAGAAGTTTTGAGTAAAGAAGGGAACGGAAGTGGAGGACGATATAAAAACTTTGATGATTTTGATCCTGAAAAATTTGTAGGCTCTACCCAAGTACATTTATTTAACTTTGAAAATCTGTTACAGATTTTATTTAAATATTCGATTAATTTTTTTTTTTTAATGGTGATCAATTTCAATTACTAAAATTTTTTTCTGTAATTTTTTTTTTACAGGTTCCAATACTAGTCGTAGGTACAAAATCAGATTTAATTGAGTCTAAGTCTAGTTTGCATAGAAGATCTTCAACTATTGCTGAAGAATGTGGCGCTGATGAAATATTTGTTGTAAGTTTCATTTAATAATAATAATAATGAGAGATAAAATTTTTCTTCTTCTCTTACTAAAATAGATGAATTCTAAAAAAATATTATTATTATTATTATTATTATTATTATTAAAATTTTTTTTTAATTTATTGAATAATTAATTATTAATTTTTAATTATCTAGGATTGTCTTCAAGTAAGGTCATTAGCTGCTGGTACCACCTCCTCTCTAAAATTGAGTAGATTTTTTGATAAAGTTATCGAGAGACGTTATTACCTCAACCGCGATGTAAATAGCCCAGAAAAACGGAGATTACAAGCATATACGTCATCGTATCCACAAAAAGCTTACCATAATGACTGATAATTATAAATATTTGTTATTTTAACACTTATCTAAATTACTTGTGATATCTCAAAGGCTTTAATTCTATTAATGGCCTCTTATAAAAAAATTAAATTAAAAAACCAAAAAAAAAATTCAATAGACTAACAGGAATAATTAACGACAATTGACGCAAACAGTTCGCTACTTTGTATAAAATAATTTTCTAACATTCCTCTGTTTGTATAATTTCTATCAGCATAGCATTAATAAAACACGTTTTAATTAATTCGATTATTTTTTGTTCTGTAGAATATATTACAGGAAATAAATGCCTAATTTGAATCCCGGATGAGCATATTATACTAGATACAATATAAAAAAAAAAAAAAAAAAAAAAAAGTGACCCCCACTGATAAGATTTTCAGCGCTTGTTTGTTCAGTAATCTTCAATCTTGAGAAATCGTTAGTTGTGTATAAAAGTATCTCAAAAAATTTAAGCCGAAAATGTCTTGGCAGGAATTAAAAAAAAATATACTTTGGCCAAATTTTGTTTTTATGACAACTCTTCACGTATTATTTTTATATTACGCGATTATTTTTCCGTACTTACAATGTAAAATTTTATTAGCATGGGGTAATTATTCAAAATTCATTTGCACTACTAATTCTAACTAGCAGGTGTTCGATAATTGATTTTTTGATTAATTCACTTGTTATAATAAAAAAAATTGTGATTGCACACCTGCTACTGTCATTATTAATTAATAATAAAAATTAATATTTAATATCTTAATACTATTATTGTAAATTTAAAGTATTAGTCACGTTAGTACTAGCAGAGTTCGGCGTAACCGCTGGAGTACATCGGCTCTGGTCGCACAGATCTTACAAAGCCAAGCTGCCTCTCCGGATCATCCTGGCTGTTCTGTACCATTCTGCTGCTCAGGTAAGATGACTCTTCTGTAAAAATTTTAATTAATTTATTTATTTATTTATTAAATTTTGATCCTAGAATTTTTGTAAAAACTTCTGCCAAAAATTCAATTTTCATTTTTTTTTTTTTTTTTTTTTTTTCTCCCATAATTTCAGTAATCCTTTATTAAACATTTTTATATTATTTTGCTTGCAGAATAGTATTGTAAGCTGGGTGAGGGATCATAGAGTGCATCACAAGTATGCAGACACTCCAGCAGATCCACATGACAGCAGTCGCGGGCTCTGGTTCAGTCATGTCGGGTGGTTGGTGATGAAGGAACACCCAGAAGTAAGCCAACGTCGAGCTGAAGTTAACATGAGTGATGTCTTGGCCGATCCAGTGGTCAGATTTTTTGAAAAGTACCACGTTCCGCTGAAGATACTTTTCGCATTTGTTATTCCAATCTCTGTACCGGTTTATTTTTTCAATCAAAGCTTCAAATGGTCATTGATATCTCAATTTCTGATACGCTATCCGCTGAATTTAAATATCACTTGGACTATCAACAGCTTTGCTCATAAATTTGGGTATCGCAGCTATGACAAGTAATTATTGGTTTTATTTTTTGTATTTTTTTCTCTTAATTAATTTTTTTTAGCTATTTATTTATAAAAAATTAATTTATTAATTAATTAGATTATAATTAAAAACTTTTTTTTTTTAAGAAATATAAAATCAGCTGACAATTTTTGGACAGACTTTCTTACTGGAGGTGAAGGTTTGTATATAACATAATTAATGTTAATAATTTGAATGTATGTTATTTTTTTTTTTTTTAAGGTGTTCATAATTATCATCATGTCTTCCCGTGGGACTATAAAGCCTCCGAATGGAAAAGTTTGTTTTCTAACACAACAACCTGGATTGACATGTTTGCTAAAATTGGATGGGCTTATGATTTGAAACGCGTTTCACCAGAGTATATAAAACTCGTTGTACAAAGAAGAGGTGACGGAACTCATAAATTTTGTGATGAATGATTTTATCAGTTAAAAAAGAAGTATAGTTTTTATATAATTTTAATAATTTTGTAATTGTGATTTTTGTTAAAAAGTAAAATTATGATCTGCTAAATATGACTTTTTTAATCTTTAATTTCAAGATAAAATATTAGTAACATGATGCAATAAATAAGTAAAATTTAATAATTTTTTTAATTTTATAAATAAACTATGGCAAAAAAAAAGTAAGAAAAAAAAATTGACTTTTAGAAATTTAATTTAAAAAATTAAAAAATGCAATTTTTTTAATAACATTGAAGTTAGCTGTCACTTGATAATTTTTTAATGTTCTTCAATAAAAAAATTTTTTCTAAAAAATTATTTAAAAAAAATGGCATTTTTAATTTACTAAGATTTTTACAAGTTCATTTTTTTAATAATTTTTTTTTTTTTGTTATAATTTATTTGTTAAAAAAAATTATTAAGTGACAGCTAAATTTAATGTCATATTTTTTTTTAAATTATTATAAAATTCTAAAAAAAAATTGAATGTCTGTCAACTTCAGAGTTATCAAAATAAATTATTAAACAAAAAAAAAAAAAAAATCAAATAAAAATATGAAATAAAAGTTAGCAGTCATTAAAAAAATTAGTTCCAAAAAATGATTTTTAAAAAATTGGAATCTTTAATTTTTAAAAATTTCTAAATGTCAATTTTTTTTCCTAATTTGTTTAGCCATAGTTTGTTTGTTAAAAAAAATTCCAAAAATGATTAAATAACTGGTAAATTTGTTTTCATAATAAAAATTTGAATAGAATAATAAATGACATTTGATAAAAGCGGGAGTAGTTAAAAATTAAATATATCCACAGTACTTACAATTTACATTCTTTTCTATCCATCAAAACCCGAAATTAATCTTGAATGTTTTCAGCTTGGTTAATAAATCCATAAACATATGTATAGGTTATAATATCGAAAAGAAACTATGTGCATTGAACGTGAAGTTAGTGTTGGAGCGCTGTTGGTTCTGTATTGGTGGCAATTACTCACCAATGGCAGCTGAGCATTTATAACTCCATGACTACATGAAAATAAATCGCCGAAAGAGACAACCTGAACTGCACTCAACACAAACGCATTAAGTATTAAATGCTACACGCCAGTATACGCTCCACACATTCTAAAAGACAGAGGGCGGAGAACATAGATCGAATCGAATTACTAAAGCAAAAGCAATACAGCAACAGCAGCTAACGTATCAAGAACAAGATATACTTTCCACCAGCTCATGCTGTATTTTGTGTTAGAGCCTCAACAAACTAAATATTAACAACTTTAATTCTTCAAAAAAATTTTTAACGACCATCATCCAGTCAAACAATTATTTATATTTATTATTAAAAAATAATTTTTATAATGGCTCAGAATATAAATCCGTTTTACTCATCTCCAAGTGCTAACAGCAAAGCTACCGAGG
The DNA here is from genome assembly GCF_013202065.1 of Cotesia typhae. Taxonomy (NCBI): domain Eukaryota; kingdom Metazoa; phylum Arthropoda; class Insecta; order Hymenoptera; family Braconidae; genus Cotesia; species Cotesia typhae. The sequence goes on along the minus strand of NW_027423756.1, from coordinate 12,875,576 downwards.
AAAAGCAAAATATACCAAAAGATAATCACGCTGTTAGTAAACGGTAAGTGACAAACATTTGCTCATTAATCCATTAATTATTTTTTTCATTTCAATTTATTGATTTTAAAATTTAAATTAATTTAAATATTTTCAATAAAATATTTTGTAATTTTATTGCAAAATATATATAACCTCTTTAATCTTGTAATATTTATTTATTATTTGGACTTTGTGTTAGTAAATAATAAAGTCAATGGTGGTAATTGTTTATTTGTTTACAGTTTACAAAAAGAGCTGATGGGCTTGATGATGAATATGGAGAAAGGTGTGTCTGCGTTTCCTGATGGCGAAAATTTATTCAAGTGGATTGGAACAATTAATGGACCTAAAGATACGGTGTGTATTTATTTATTTATTTATTTATATATTTTATACTGGAATTAATATCCTGCTTTATCAGTTGGTGATGAAAGTTCAGCTAGAGCAATAATATTATTTTTAATAATACATTTTAAAGCAAATAAGATTATTACATTAATTACTTGATTAGTATTTTATGCTACGGAATTTTTTTTTTTCTTATTGCTGTTGATAAATTAATTAATAATTACAATTGTCATATAATTTATTTATTATGAGGACAACTTTTTAATTAAAAAAATAATTTTAATAGTTTTTTAATTTTATTAATAATTTTAAATTTGTAGAATTTGATAGAATGTTATAAATTTAACGATTTATAAAATTAAATTTATTTTAACTACCTTATTGTGTGTACTTAAAATTAGAACTTGTCCTTTGCGCAATACTAATTACTTAGTCAATTTTTCCTTAACCTTTAACTTTGATTTATTCGTTGAAGGTATTATTGACATTTTCAATAAATACTATTCAATAAATAAATTTTTCAACTAAAGAGAATTATAAAAAATAAATAATAATTAAAGTTATTAATGTCATTGCAAAAGTCTTGATTTAAATTTGTACCGTCTCAAGATTTCATATTATTCTCACCAATAGTCAATTTATTATGATAAATATTTAGGTTGCATTCTAAAATATTTTATCTCTAGATATATAATTAAGAAATGACTTTGTATCTTGAGAACTATTGACATTTTTAAGGATATAAGCTCATCCCGATGTTACACTCATCGAGACCTTTCATTTGAGTACCCACATGCATTTTCATATATTTCTTATATTTTAATATATATAAATATATAAAATATATGAAAAATTGATGTGGGTACTCAAATGAAAGCTCTTGATGAGTGTAACATCAGGATGAGCTTATATCTTTAAAAATGTCAATATTTAAGGACCAAACGGTTAGAGCGACGTTAAATAAATAAATAAATAAATAAAATGAATAAATTTATTACAGGTATACTCTGACTTGACGTATAAATTGACACTAGAGTTCCCACACAGTTATCCATACAGCGCACCTGTTGTACGTTTTATAACCCCTTGTTTCCATCCTAACGTCGATCATCTTGGAAATATATGTCTGGATATACTCAAAGACAAATGGTCTGCTCTCTACGACGTCCGCACTATTTTACTATCAATCCAATCACTTCTGGGAGGTAATTTAAATACAAATTATAAAATTATAAAATTAAAAAATTTATTAGAGTTTAAAAAATTTTATTCCAACAAAATAAAATTTTTTTTCAGAACCAAACAATGACAGCCCGCTAAATGTACAAGCAGCAGAGCTTTGGAGCGACCAAACGAAATTTAAAAAACATTTAGTAGAGGAGTATCACAAAGAAGCTGAACGCAGCTCACGGGATTCATGATAAGCAAATTTAAAAACATTCATCTTTAATCAATACCATCTTTCATAACTCATCATATAAGATATTAAATTGAATTAAATAAAAAATAAAAAAAAATAAATAAATAAATAGGAGCTAACACTCTAATTTATTAAATTCTAAGATTCGTGGCTGGAAATGTATGTGGAGTTTATTTAAATAAATAGTAGTGTTAAATTGAAAGCCACTTGAGTCATAAATCAGATAAAATTATTAATTTAAAAAAATTAATAATATTAAATAACTTAAATATTAAATTAAGATAAAAATTAAATAATAAATTAAATTAAACTTTGATTATTGTAAAATGACGGAAGATTAAATTAAATTACGATTTTTTTTTTTATTAGAAAAATTTTTAAAGGAACACCAACTACAATTATTATTTATTTCATTTTATACTAAGTATTGACAATGCCATATGCAATAGTTGAAATTTATTAATAATTATTAGTATAAAACGTAATTACTTTCTACTTCAATACTATATCATTGTCATTTTACTCTGAAATAAATATTTTCAATGTATCAATTATGTTTTATTACATTTTTATCCTGTTAATTTATTCATTTAAATTAAATATAAAAAATTGAATAATTTTATTAAATTAAAAATTTTTTATAAAACAGGATAAATTATTAAAAAGTAATAGATTATTTTTTGTATAAAAATTGACCTCACTCTTCAAGGCCTGCAACTTGATAACATTAAAAAAGATAAATCCCAGCAACACATCAATTGAAAATAAATATAAGTGTAATCAATTTTGTTGAACAGCAAAATGTTGAATAAACTCAGCAGAATTTCACCGTGTAAGTCACTGTTTAGTTTCTGTAGAATTAATGCAAGTGGAAAAAATATTGCAGCTGTTCGAAATTTATCGATCACGTCCACTAGACTTGAGGTACTTGTTTTGTATACTATATATAATACATATATGCTTGATATATTACGTAAGATGAAAGGTATGGAATTAAATACTTGCCAATTCATTTTATTTCTTTCAAAATTAATATTGTATTTTTTTTTTTTTTTTTTTTTTTAGGAAAAAAAAATTAATATTGATGGTATTGATATTAACTATCTGAAAACTGGAGCAGGAAGTCATCCAGTGCTCTTATTACCTGGAGCTGTTGGTAATTAAAATTTTATTTTTGAATGACACTGAAGTTTTGACAGATACTAGAAATTTTTTTATTATTTTTCATACGGAAATGAAATTTATTACAAAAGATTCAACAGAGAAAAATTAAAAAAATTTTTAGTGGAAATTTTAAAAATTATTTTTGGTATTGTTAATTTTTATAAAAAATTTTGCTTTTTTAAATAATTATTTATGTTAAATTGCACTGTATTTTCTTAAATATTGACGTTTTTAAAGATATAAACTCATTCCGGGGTTACAATCATCAAGAGCTTTCATTTGAGTACCCACATGCATTTTTTTATATATTTTTCATATATACATATATATAAATATATAAATATATAAAATATATGAAAAATTGATATGGGTATTCAAATGAAAGGTCTCGATGTGTATAATGTCGGGATGAGCTTAAATCTTTAAAAATGTGAATATTTTACAAGATACTAGGTCATTTCTTAATTATGTTTCTAAAGATAGAATTCAAGACCTTTACAATGACATTAAATTTCATTAAAAAAAAACCGACTTTATAAAAATAATTTTTAAAATTCCCACTTAAAATTTTTTTCATGAAATTTCAATTATTAAAAAAATTTTAGTAAATAAAATTTAACTTCAGTGTCTTGATTTTTTAATTAAATCAATTAAAATCTTACTCAAAGGAGTATAATAAATTTTATAAAAATCCTAGGAACCATTTGGACAGATTTCAAGCCACAAATTGAAGGTCTCAACAAGAGTGAGTTCACAATAGTAGCATGGGATCCTCCAGGTTACGGAAACTCGCGACCACCGGAAAGAGAATTCCCAGCCGATTTCTTCGAGCGTGACGCTAAATACGCCCATAATTTAATGAAGATGTTGGGCTTCGCCAAGTTTTCTCTTGTTGGTTGGAGTGACGGCGGGATTACTTCCTTAATTCTCGCTGCGAACTATCCTCAGAGCGTTCAAAAGATGGTCGTGTATGGATCCAATGCTTTTATACTGCCGCATGAGATGAAGACATACGAAAGTATTTCTTATTTTTTTTTTTTTTTTTTTTTAATTTATTTAAACAGCATAGAATAAAATAAATTATCGGTATTAATTAAATTTTAAAAGGTACTAAAAATATAGACACTTGGTCAGAGAGAATGCGCGCTCCTCTTATTGCAATCTATGGAGAAGAATACTTCAGAAAAACTTGGACTGCCTGGGTTGAAGCTATGGACAAAATTTACAAAAATAACAATGGAGATATTTGTAAGGATTTTATTTCTAAAATAAAATGTCCTACTTTAATTGTTCATGGGAAAAAAGATGTCCTGGTTGATCAATCACATCCTGAGTACTTAAAAAATAATATTCCTAATTCAAGGTTTGTATTTTTTATTTTATAAAATTAATATAAGTGATTTTATTTTTAAAAAATTATTAAATTTAATAATTTTTTTAAAAATTTATTTATTTTTTTAGAGTTGAAATTTTTGAAAAAGGAGCTCACAATCTGCATTTAAGATACCCTGAAGAATTTAATAAATTAATAACTCAATTTTTATTACAATAAAAAAAAATAATTTTTTTTTTTATTAAAAAAAATTTTTTTATAAAAAAATCTGTCTTAATTTTTTCGTCACAAATAAATATTTTGATTTTCTTCAATTATATACTCCATTTATGCTCCTGATACATATTTAGCGCAAAGATAAATTAAAAATACATTTAAAAATCAAATGAAACGATAAAAATTATCTCTGCTAAATATTTAATTAGCTAGAAATTCGATTATGTATTATATTTATATTATCGGTACGTAGTTTTAAAAAAAATTTAAGCACTCAACATGTTACTGAAAAAGTCCCTGAATTTTTTCCTTAATAACTCCGTTATTTTTCATCAAATAAAATTCAGAAAAATTCATATAGGTATTCGAAATTTATCACTTACTAATGATATGGAGGTAATTATTTTTTTTAATACGTATATGGTAATTGTAAATTATTTTTAATGATGGAAAATTTTTTTAGGAACGAAAAGTAAGTATTAAGGGTGTCGATATTAATTATGGAAAAACTGGAGCTGGAAAACAAACTATTCTTTTATTAACAAGTACTTTGGGTAAATAATTTTATTTTATTTAATAATTTTAATAAATTTTATTTTTAATAATTTTAATAAATTAATTTATTATTTAATAATTTTTAGGAAGTATATGGACTGATTTTAAGCCACAAATTGAAGGCTTGAATAAAGAAAAATTTACAATAATAGCTTGGGACCCGCCAGGCTATGGAAAATCTCGTCCACCAGACCGAGACTGTTCAGAAGACCATTTTGCCCGTGATGCCGACTATGCATACGAATTAATGAAAACTTTGGGTTTTTCCAAATATTCTCTTGTCGGGTGGAGCGGAGGAGGAATTACTTCAATAATCTATGCCAGTAAATACCCCCAGTGTATTGAAAAGCTCGTTTTAGAAAGCACTGGATTTTATGTAACTGCTGATGAAGTAGCGGTTTACCAAAGCAAGTATTTTTTAAATTTTATAAAAAAAATTACAATGAATAAAATTAATTTTTCAATCAATTTTTTAGGCATGAGAGACATTAACAATTGGTCTGAAAAAATGAAGGCACCTTTGATAGCTATTTATGGGGAAGAATATGTGACCAAAGTTTGGACATCTTGGGTTGACTCAATCGTCGATGCTTATAAAAATAAAAACGGAGATCTCTGTAGCGAACATATTTTTAAAATTAAATGTCCTACGTTGATCATACAAGGAAGAAAAGATGTTATTGTCTATCCAAAACACGCTGTTGTAATGAATCAAATTATTCGTAATTCAAGGTATATCATTTTTTTTTTTTTAATTAATTTAATTTAATCATTTATAATTTAAATTATTATTTCTATTGTTTTAGATTGAAAATATTCAAAGATGGAGGACACAATGTCCATTTAAAATATCCTGATGAATTTAATAAATTAATTACAGATTTTTTTTCAGAAGAAAATTAATAAGTCGACATTAGAAATTTTTTTATGACTTTATAGCAATAAAATTATTATAAAAAATTCTATTATTTAAAAATTGAAAAAAAAAAAAAAAAAAATTATTTTTAGAAATTTTAAAAAGCATTTTTTTAATTTATTAAATAAAATGTTATAAATTTTTTTTCAATCAATTTAATAAAATTTTATCAGATTTTTTTATTAGAAAAAAAAATTAGTGCATTTTTTAATTTGTAATAAAAAACTGTTTAAATTATAATACATCTAAACTACTTGTAAAGTCGTAAACGGTTGATTGCATTTGATAAATCTTATTAAAGGAGCAGCAGGAGGGTAAAGTACTCAAATACGTCACACCCTTCCGTTTATTTTTCTACACGTCAAAATTCTTTTCTTCTAATTTTTACAATTCAATTTCAGCGTCATCAAACCTCTATCTCTAATTATAAAACAATTAAAAATTTTTAAACTAACATTAACTTTTTGGATGCTGCTCATTAATATTTAAAACAGTCTAAAATGATATGGTAGAGTGGATTCGCGTTCAGTGAGCCCGAGACAGGGTTGGGTGACCAGAAAAATCGATTCTATTGGCGATATGCTCCAATGCATCAACATCATTTACAATTATTATTTATATTCCCTTATTTACCCAGCATACAAATATTTAAAGTAGCAATTCCTTTTTTTTTTTTAAATTGTCAATAAAGTCGAAGAAATAAAATGCAGTAGAAAGTTGAATTTTGTGCTACTTGTGATGCTTGTGATCGCTCCTTTTATGTCAAGAGAGTTAAATCCAAAATTTATTTCCTTTAACAAATATTTAAAATATATCGCGTTAAAAATGCCCCAAGGGCGTAAAATAAAAATTCTATTATTTTTTCTAAGTCCAAAAAAATTTTTAGTTTGAAGAAAAAATTTTTTTTGCATTTCTCGACGTTTCATACAAAAATGCGTCGTTTACCAAAAAAAATTTTTTTTCTCCTAACTAAAAATTTTTTTTGGACTTAGAAAATAAAAAACAGAATATTTCTTCTTGATTATTAATTACAATTTCACAAGAAGAAATGATTAAATAATTTTTTTTAATTGAACGTTTCAATTAATAGTAATATTTATTTAAAAATAAATATTATTAAATATCAAGGTCATATTTTAAATGTACATTAAAACCTTGTATAATAAATAAATCAATAAACCCAAGTGACATCAGTTGGTACAAATATAAAAATTATTTTTAATAATTTTATTTATTTAAATTTTAATAAAATTTAAATCTGTATTATTTAAAAAATAAAAAAAAAAATTTATTGATTTATTTATTTGTAACATATATAATACGATCAATGTGAAAGGAAACTTCCTGAAAGCGTAGGTGACATGCGTGGAAATTTTTACCAAGGCGTATTTTGTAATTAAAAATTAAAAAATACCAATTGCTTGATAAATTAAAGAATAAACAATTGAAGAAGGGAAAAAAGTTATCAATAAAAAATCTTGCGAGCATTTAAAAGTGTTTATATGACTTGGCCAGAGCTTCCAAATATGGTCAGCATGTTTCTCGCCTTGATTCATACTGATCTCTTCGACTCCCTCTCTCTTCGCTCAAAACTTTTATTTATTTATTTTTTTTTTTCTGCAGTATATGTCCAGCCTTTAAAACCGGCAGTGCAGGGTCCAGTTTAAAAATAAGAGTTTTAAAACCTCCAGCGAATTCCCACATGTTTTTATCACCGTAACCTTTGACTCTGATTATTATTTAACGTAATACTGTTGCTGAAAAATATTTTTTTATTTTTATTTCAATTAACGTAACGGCTTTTCAATGATAAATCATCAAATATTGGAAGAAAATTTGAAAAATTTCTTCTTACGTTTGGTAAAAATTAAATTTTTTTTTTTTTTTTAAGTCATAAACTAATTTTTTTTAACGATTCCTGAATTAAATAAAAAAAATATATATATATATATTAATGAAGATGATAAGTTTTAAAATTAAAATAAGGAAGATAAATATTATGACTCATATATAGCACGTAGACACGTAGTAACACACCTTTATCCTCAATTTTTTTTTTTTTTCATTCATTCTCTTCCATGATATTTACTTCTATGTTCTCCATACAATATCAATCTGTAAGAATAAATAATAATAATAATAAAATTTTTTTTTAATTTACGAAAGAGTTTAAATAATATAAACAAAAAAGTAAAATTTTACATCACGACATCACCTTCATTGCCGGAGTATTTTCTTAACCGAGAAGACGATACCTTGTACGGTAACTTGGATTGTGACTGCGTTATTCCAGAGCGATATAAAGTAAAGACTCTGTACATAACGAGAAAGCGGGACTTAAAATTGACCTCGTTATATTCCTACATGCTGTTATATATAATATATTCTGTGCATTCATTAGTATCCATATTTCTGAACATATTAGACACCAATGACAATAAAAATACTTGATATCAAGTAAATTAAAAATAAATAAATAAAGTATGATTGTCTATATCTTGTTAGGCCTAGACATAATCAATACTGGTGCCAACACAAGTACAGATTTTGATGGCTTACTAACACGAAGACTTCATTGAACGAGCTTCAATGTATATATTCGTCAGAGTCCTAGAAAATCCCCTCAATGTCCTGCGCATACGCTTTAAAAAAATGTTTGCGTGAATCCATGACTCACACTTCTATTTTTATTTTTACCTAAAATATTTAAATTTTAAATAAAATTTTATTTATTTACCAGAATATCAATTTTAATGATAATCCAAGAGTATTGTATTGAAATTACAATCCAAAAGTAAATGTGATGTCATTCGTAGCTGTTGGTAGCTTTATACGGAGCAATCAAGTGACCAAATGAAGGACAATGAACATGAGATGTATTAAATCGAGCATGTCATGTAATGTCTATTATTTACATTACTTATATTTGTATCTATTGCGCAAGACTCTCATTTTATTTAGATTTATCAAACCACAAGATCTAAAAAATAAAAAAAATGAAAAATTTAGTTAATTAAATTAAATAAAAAAAGTATGTAATGAGAGTTCTATTTAAAGAGTAATACTTTTTTATAGAGTCCCGTTACAGCTGATGGTTAAATGTTCTACGTCATCACCGTAGCTCATGGTCTTCAAACTCAAGTGATCATCCAGTTCTTACTACTCTAGTATCTGAGACTGTTGAGCTAAACAACTGAAAAAATTTAAGAGATTAATAATATAGTCTTCTCATGAAAATATAGCGACGTTTAATTTTCCTTTGGCTTTTACAGTGGAGCCAGCTTGGTCATGATCCATACAAGGTAACGTCTACCTAAGAGACTGTCGTCAGTCGAGATTCTTGTTGGGTTTAATGCTGAGTACCACTCCTTTATTATTATTATTATTATTATTATTATTATTTAATTTATTAAATTTTATTATTATTATATTGACTCCAAATTTTGTTGCATTTTTATTTTAAGGATTGAAAAAGCTTTCAATGATTGAAAAGCTATAAATTAATATTTAAAAATTATTGCAAATATTATTATCAGTTAATTATCTTGAAAATTCTGCGACTGGAAATTTGATGATGATAATAATTAAATAAACTGAGAGTGTAAGTTATTTAAAGTTTGTTCAAGTACTGAGACTCTTCAAGTACCTTTACATGAGCAGTTTCATGTATTATACGTTGTATTGTAAGTAGTCTATATCAAGATGTTTTTATACTGACATGACAAACATGTTTCACTACAAATTATTTATTTAACTGGCAATTTAAATGCCTTTTATAAATAAATAGACAACTTATTCTATCAATTGTTACTCACAGACATTAAATTGACTTATTTATATTAACTGTTTGTCAATAATAAATATTTAAAGTACTCAATTTTAAGTATTCATTTTTTTCTATTAAAAATTAAAATCTTAAATGTCTGGGAGTTTTACAATTTAAAATTGATTAAATAATATTTGTGTAAGTCTTCTCAAAAAGGGTGTGTACGGTTGCGGTGACTCATGTACATTATTGACTTTCTTTCTTCGCCAAATTTGTTGTATTATTGCAGAGACAAACTTCGTTTTTTTTTTTTTTTTTTTTTTTTTTTTTTTAAAAAATTATTAAATCAAATTATATTGTTTGTAATTTAAAATAAATTATTTCTTCATGAAGAAATAAATTTTAAAATATGTTAATTATTTTATATTTCTAAATAACTAAATAAAATTAATAAATTCTAAGTGTATAATTAATTACTTTATTAAAATTTTTTTCAACGGAAGTATTTACTATTATTATTAGTTTTACTTATTACTATCAGCTCAAATTCAAGATGATAATCAACGACCAGTAATTACTTGTAACTATTATCTATTTAATTATTCGACACGGTATTTTTAAGTCAAGTTATTAATTAATTAATAAAATATTTAACTAAAGTTAAAATTGGTTTAGTAAAATATTTTTCAAGCAAATATTAAGTTAATAAATATGACTAAAAAAAAAAATGACGTTTTGTATTCATCATCAAACTCCAGACAGTCTCTGTACGTAGGCGTCAATTTTGGAATGTAACTACATCGTTGATGAATTATAATTTATAAGTTGGAATTGTTATTTACAATAACAATATAAATTAAAAATACTACTTTACAGCTGATAAATAATTTTAATTATTTATATTTTCTACCTAGAAAAAAATATCAAATTATTACAAACTAAAAAATAAACTAAAATTAATAATGAATTTGTAATAAAAATTAAAAAATTGTCAGTCAGCTGATTTCACTCAAAAAAAAAAAAAAAAAAAAAATTTACAATTTTTTTAATGTTTTAACAATTTAATTATTACAAAAAAATTACACGTGTTAATTCTTATAAATATTTTTTTAAAATAAAAAATTGTCAGTCAGCTGATTTCACTATCATAAAAAAACATCCAATATTTTGTTACAATAACAATTACGTTACTCACGTATTATTGATCGGATAAATATGTCATGTCATGAAAAATAAAAAATAAAGTTTAGGTAATAATGTCTGGCAAAAAGTGTCTTTTTTTTAGGTTAAGTTGGCAGTCTTGAATTATGCTGCAAATATCGACACATGCGCACATGACTTTCTGTGCAAACGTTATGCGCAGTTGCTCAAAAATGAGTTTCAGCCAATGAGAAGCGGTGACGACGATGACCCTCAATCCTCGCCCCACTCCTCTGGAGGTAGACAGACTTGAAAATCTGTAACGTTCACCGCGGCCATCGCATTCGTTCGTGTGCTTACACAGAGTTTGGTGAATATCGTTGAGAGCTAGCAAGCTTCGTGGCTTTATTAATTATTTAATAATTTAATACAAGAGATTTTATAAAAATCATCCAAAATGAGGGAAATCGTGCACATTCAAGCTGGTCAATGTGGTAACCAAATTGGAGCCAAGGTAAATTTATTTATTTATTAATAAATTAATTAATTTAACTTTACTTTTTTTTTTACCTTGTAATATTTCTTGTAAGTGTGCCGCGTAACGGTCATTATAGCGGCGTCTGTTTCTTTTCATTCATTGTTTTGCTCAATTAAACTCTAGCATGTTTTTTTCTTCACACAAATTTTTAATTTCCATTTTTTTTTTTTTTTTTATTTAACAAAAATTAATGATGAATAAATTCAGCCATTGTTTTTTTTTAATCTTAGCCATAAATAAATCCTCAAAATTAATTATTAATTTATTTATTAATTTTAGATATTGTTAAAAAAAAAAAAAAGAAGAAAAATAATTATTGATCAATTATGGCGACAGAAATGAAACCGGCCGGCATAAAACTTAACGGTTTTTCCTTTTGGGACAGTGTTCTCGAAAGCGTCTGTTGTTTGCGCATGGCCGTTGATGTTAGCAACTATTTTTATTCATTACAAGTTACGAGTAATGTCCGCAGTCGCTGTTACAAAAAATGAATAATATAATAAAAAAAAAAAAAAAATCTACAAGACAAAATTCAGAATAATTGAATGCAGAAATTATTATTATTTTTATTTTAGCCAGGGTGTGGCATTGAATTTAGTATAGCGTCTGGCAGGATACCGACCGGTTGATGCGGCAAGAGAATTGAGTGGATGCGCGCGCATAACTCTCTTTCTTCCTGTCTCTAAGCATATTACACATTTTATCCGTCTTTTTTTATCCCTCGGCTTCTCTGTATAAATTCTATACACTTACATAAAAAATTCATGTATTTATGTGTATACCTGTCTCTATCTACTCCATTATCCATTTCTATATTCGTGATCATCACAAGAACAGACGTGTTTGAATTTTACTGGTGTGTTACCTCGAAGGGTACTCGTGCAAAACATTCTAACGATCAATAATTTTCTACTCCTACATAAAACAAATTTTTTTTCCCTTCTCTTAATATTTAAATTAAACTTAGAATATTTCAATTATTAATTAAAAAATATTTTCTATCATTAATTAAATTATTTAAGTATAAAAAAACATTAAAATTAGTAATTAAAAATTTTTTAATTAAAATTTATAAATTATTTATTTAAATTCAATTCTAAAAAATAAAAAAAATCTTGTAATAAATTATTTTACCATTCAGGGATACAAAATTTGAGACCAAGGACATCTAGTCTTAAATTTAATAAATTTATTTTACACTCAGTAGTCAATACTCGATACTTAACATGGTTGCAGATAGAGAAATGCAAGACGCATCCAAATAAAGCAAAAGCAACAGAAACTTGCTTTTTTTTTCTTACTATTTAATATATATTTAAACATCTAGGTATCCCGGGTATTGATCGCAAGTTAAACCTCCTAGCAACTCCACTTGATGTATTTTATTCGAACTTGCCTTAAAACCCGGTAATTATAGTAATTATTCAAAGAAGATTAGTTGATTGTTAGAATTATATTCAAGACTAGTAAGGTGAAGCAGCTGTTAATCTTCTTTCTCTTTTTTCCTGACTCTCTCCTAGGATCATGATACTTGATGTAAGCCAGATGCTCTTGTCCATTAGCAACCGTTACTTGTTACGATTCTCCGAAAGTTCAATTTAGAAAATATAACAAATAAATAAATAAAATATTATTTTATTTTAAAAGAATTTTTGTTGAAAAATTCAGCTGTTAAAAATAATTGATAATAAGTAATTAAAAAGATAATTAATTAATATCGTCCTTATTAAATATCGTTCTACTTAAGGTGATAAAATTTAAAGAATTTAATGTTCTAACAATCTAGCCTTCTTTGGTATCTAAGAGATTAATTAATGTTATTGTGAAATCACATAAACTAAATTCCATTTATGATAATTCGAGATTAAATAATTATTAATGAATATGTTAATAAAAATAATAAAATAAACAAATTGTTATTTGGAGTATCGTATGTAAGTAGTAACTTGGATCATTTCTATATATAGTAATGACATTGGTGAGTCATTTAGCTTCATAATACATAACATCGACCGTGCTGGTGGGAAGTGAGGGGGCAGAACTGAGTAAGAGGCAGAAAGCTTTATTGAAATGTTCACGAGAGAGAAAAGCTGGTTTTAGTTCATGTTCTTATATGGCAGTCAGTCCTTTTCATTTTACGTGCAATTACTGCACAGAAAAAAAAATTTTTTTTACTTAACATTAACTTGTAATTAGTTAATTAAATGAGAAAAAAATTTATTTAGACCAAAAAAATTATTTAAGAACATTGAAATAGTCTTGATCAAAATTTTTTCTAAATAAACTTTTATTAATTAAATATCTTCATAGATACTTTTCCAAAAATGAATGAAATTAAAATAATTTCTTGAGAATTTATTTAAAAAAAAAAAAAAAAAAAAAAAAAAAAATACAAAAAATACAAAAATTTTTATTTTTTAACTGAAGAAATAAAAATTGTTCTCTTAGTAACTTTTTTTGTTGAAAAAAAATTTATTTGAATCAAGTAAATAATTTTGAAGAACTTAATTGAAGTAAAAAAAATTCTTTAACTAAGAATTTTTTTTTAATTTAAGTAAATTTTACTTGATACAAGAATTTTTGGTCTTGATTCAAAGCAATAAACCTTTTAAAAATTATTTTCTTGGTTTAAGAATTTTTCCCCTTAATTAAATTTTTTATTTAGATTTGAAAAAAAAAAAAAATTAAATTTCTAACAAATTTATTTTCTTGGTTCAAGATAATTTTTTTTTCTGTGTGGGGACATTTTATTAACCCACGTCCTTAACTAGACTCCACTCCACGTATATAAATAAAATAGAATAAAATATATAACATGCTTTTTGTATTGTTAAAATAAACCTCCATAATTCCGGGTGATTATACCGCGGTCTACCTATTTTATTACAATTACAATTATTAGTCGAAAGTATGATGAGGACAAGACATGAATAGGAGCTGGATAAAAAGAGTGGAGGTCTTTGAACGGCGGGGAATACCGCGTGGGCGGTCAGCCGTGTTCTCATACTAAAACTCTTCTTCTTCTTTTTCTTCTTTTTCTTCTTCTTCTTCTTCAGCTTCAGCTTCAGCTTCAGCTTCAGCTTACATTGTTACTCCGATAAATTACCTTGCTGCAGCTAGCTGAGACTCAAACTCGATTGACCGGGACTGCTGATTTCGTGTAGCAATAATTGCACTTACAAGAACGGTACTACATAATGCGGTATTAATTAGTCTCGATTGGCACTCAAGCGACTCGAGGTGCAACGGAGCCATCAAAATATTCTTTGCGGTGAATAATTTTAGCTGAATTATTTTAATTTATTTTTTCTTGATTATTTATTACACGCGAATTGATTCGGTCGTCGAACCTAGTTAAAGATTTTTGAAAATTTAAAATAACTCATAATTAATAGTTAACATTTTTTGATATTTTGATATTATCGCTAAAATATTAGTCGTATAAAAATGATTTTAAACAAAAATTGTTCAAAATTTAATTTAATTAAGTTTAAAATTCGAATAAAAAATAATAGAAATTAATTATAATAATCTCTATTTTAGTTTTGGGAAATCATCAGCGACGAGCACGGAATCGACCCAACTGGAGCCTACCACGGAGACTCAGACTTGCAATTGGAGCGCATCAACGTCTACTACAATGAAGCATCCGGCGGCAAATACGTTCCCCGCGCCATCCTGGTCGACTTGGAACCCGGAACCATGGACTCAGTCCGTTCCGGCCCATTCGGGCAGATCTTCAGACCCGACAACTTCGTCTTCGGACAATCCGGAGCCGGAAACAACTGGGCCAAGGGTCACTACACCGAGGGAGCTGAGCTAGTAGACTCAGTTTTGGACGTAGTCCGCAAGGAAGCCGAGAGCTGCGATTGTCTCCAAGGATTCCAGCTGACCCACTCTCTGGGAGGTGGTACTGGCTCTGGAATGGGAACCCTCTTGATCTCGAAGATCCGTGAGGAGTACCCTGACAGAATCATGAACACCTACTCCGTCGTGCCCTCCCCGAAGGTGTCCGACACCGTTGTCGAGCCGTACAACGCGACCTTGTCAGTCCACCAGCTGGTCGAGAACACCGACGAGACTTACTGCATCGACAACGAGGCGCTCTACGACATCTGCTTCCGCACATTGAAGCTCTCCACTCCAACCTACGGAGACCTGAACCATCTTGTCTCTCTGACGATGTCTGGAGTAACCACTTGTCTCAGGTTCCCCGGACAATTGAACGCTGACTTGCGTAAGCTCGCCGTCAACATGGTTCCGTTCCCCCGTCTTCACTTCTTCATGCCCGGCTTCGCGCCTCTTACATCCCGCGGAAGCCAGCAGTACAGAGCTCTCTCCGTTCCGGAGCTGACCCAGCAAATGTTCGACGCCAAGAACATGATGGCCGCTTGCGACCCCAGACACGGAAGATACCTGACCGTCGCCGCGATCTTCCGAGGCAGAATGTCCATGAAGGAAGTCGACGAGCAGATGCTCAACATCCAGAACAAAAACAGCTCGTACTTCGTTGAATGGATCCCCAACAACGTCAAGACTGCCGTCTGTGACATTCCACCACGTGGATTGAAGATGTCCGCGACATTCATTGGTAACTCCACCGCCATCCAGGAGCTCTTCAAGCGCATCAGCGAACAGTTCACCGCTATGTTCAGAAGAAAGGCTTTCCTCCATTGGTACACCGGCGAGGGCATGGACGAGATGGAGTTCACCGAAGCCGAGTCCAACATGAACGACTTGGTGTCTGAGTACCAACAGTACCAGGAGGCTACTGCTGACGAGGACGCTGAATTCGACGAGGAACAGGAGGGCGAAGTTGACGAAAACTAATTTCTATCGCCGGTTTTACCTATCTAAATTCAACGCACGTGTTCTATCACGTACACGCTTCTTTCTTCTTCTTATTATTATTATTATTATTATTATTATTATTATTATTATTACTATTATTATAATATAATTATTTTTCCTCCAATTTAATCGTTAATTTCTATATTTTTCTTTTTTCTACGGACAATGATTGATTTTTTTTTTTTTTTTCGACCAAGTTTAAACAATATGACGCATTTATATTTATAATTCCGTCTTTGTTGCTTACTTTATATATATGTAATGAGTAATAAATGAAAAAGAAAAATTTAATTTTCACAAGCTTGATGTAAAAGAAGTCGTGACTACGCAGTGTATTATGAGGTAGCGAAAGTTACCTGCGTCATCTTTTATTAAATTATTATCAAATAAAAGAAAAATCTTTATTAATATTTATTTGTATTTATCCATTTATTATTATTATTATTATTATTATTATTTTCCTCCTAATTATAATTTAATTTATTAAAACTGCATAATCAACAAACATTAATTAAAATTTAATTCAAAATACTTGGATATTTTAATCAAACTAATTTTTTAAAATTTGTAGTAAATATTAAAATTTTTTATTAACTAGACTAAAAATAATTAACAATTTGCGATTAATAAAAATTGATTAATTATTTATTTATTTTTTTTTTTTTAATAAATGCAACTGTTGGTAAGGTGGATAATTTAATAAATTTATCAATAGTCGTTTGTTAACCAACAATCAATAAAATATATGAAACTAAATTTAAAATTAATTTTATTTTTTTAATTTAATTATTTTTAATTTATTACAATTATTTATCTGAATTTAAATATATAATTTTTTTTAAATCCAAAAAAAGCTGGCAAAAATTTTTTTAATAAAAACGTAGGTCAGAATTTTTGTTAAAAATAATTTTTAATTTAATAAATAATAAAATTAATTATAAATATTTTACCAGAAAAAAAAAAAAATTTATTTTTGTTAGAAAAATTAATAAATATTCTTCTTCCATAATTAAAATTATGAATATTAAATTAAACCCTTTTTAAGAGTGACAAATGACATAATTAAATTAAAAAAATGTATTAAATAATGAAGAGATTAAATTAATTGGAGACTTAAATTTAAAAGTACTTCCTGTCAATCAAGTTAAAATTTATTAACATTAAAATAAAATTTTTTGGTATTAATTAATTTATCTTCTTACAGAAAGTAGATTTAATTGCTAAAAATTAGACGTGAGATCAAACAAAAGTGGAGAAACAATACTTAAAAAGAAGTATTGTTTATTTATACAAGTAAAGCCAAACGGAACTCTTGACAGATAGAAAAAAATGTTTTTCTCGTCATTAGGTACTACGTAAATGTTTATGTGCAAAGATTAAGATAGCAGATACGCGTACAGGCGGTAAAGATACATATACATGAATAATGATAATAATTTGCTATTAAAACATTTCAATTTGGATTTCCGACTGAGAATGTATGGCATTTGTAGCAATATCTAGTGTGGCTTACTTCTTGGCATTTAAACTCAATTTCAACTACTCTTTTATCTTTTTTTTCTTCTTCTTCTTCTTCTTCTTCTTCTTCTTCTTCACTGCTTTACTGTCTTTGCATTATATAGAACGAATATGGATGGAATAAAAAACAGTTAAAGCTTCCAGATAAGTTGACTCATCCATAATATTTATAACATCCTTTCTTCTTTTTAAAACTAATAAAATTTTAATTATATTCTTCTTTTAAAATATTTAAAAAAAAATTGTTTTTTTTATAAAATCTATTAAATATTTTTTTATAAAATTTATCATAAATTTTTTTATAAAAAATTATTTAAAAATTTTCAACAATAATTTTCTAAAAAAAAATTTTTTTCATTTAATAAAAATAAATTATTAAAAAAATAAAAATTGTATTAATATTTTTGTACAATTTTTAGATTGTGGAGTTTTTAATTTTTTTAATAATAATTAATTTTTTATAAATCCTAAAAATTTAATTAAATTATTAAATTTTGGAAAGCTATTAAATAAAATCAAAAAAGTCTTAACTAATATTAAAAAAAATAAAATTTAATAAAATTTGACAAGTAAATAAATAAAACTCAGAAAGAAAAAAAGAACAATATGAAATTAATAATATTTTTTAATTTAAGTGTGATAAAATAAACCAAGTGTCACCCCCACTACGTCGGAGCTGCGTGTAATCGGCTTGAGTTGAGGGTTGAGACCGATCCAACTCGAGTCGAGTAAGTGCAGCAGACGTGGTTGGATCTTCCGAAGACATTGGTCTCTTGGAAAAAAATTTTATTTTCAATATTTAAATAATAAAAATTATCATGAGAGAAATCGTTCACTTGCAAGCTGGTCAATGTGGCAATCAAATTGGAGCCAAGGTAAATTTTAAAAATTATTAAAAATACTCTTAATTAATTATTTTATTAAATTATGAATTTATTTATTAAATATTTAATTAAATTATGAATTTATTCAAGCAATATTTTTATAAAATGATATTTAATTACAAACGTAACTTCAGTACAAGTGTAATTACATGAGAGTTGATGAAATATAATATTACTTACACTCTTGTAGTAATTCATGAAATATAATACTAATTTTCACTCGCTATCATTATACCGGAAGTTATTTGTCACATTTTTTTTTAAATTTTTTAACTAAAACTCGATATGAATTAGTCACTGTCTTGTCTTTCAATAAATTTATTTTACTCATACTTATTATCGATGAAATCATTTTACAAACATTCAATATCATATCTCTTCTTGTAACTTAATATTTAAATTAATTTTTAATAAAATGAAGAAAAAAAATTAGTTTAAAGTAAATAAAAAAATTACTAAACATTTTTTAACGTTTTAAAATTCAATTAAAGTTTATTAGCGGGTTTTGATAGAGAGTAAGATCAACGATCTCGTCTATTCAAGTAATTAATTGGAATGAAACAATTTTATGAGTCAGTCTCGTCTTTTAATCTTTAACTTAAATTATTGCGAATTATTTTTATCAATCTTAAAGCCATAAATTACTATACGGAATCGTTTTATCTTAATTAAAATTTTATTACTGTCTTGATAAAAAAATAATAGTAATTATTTTACACATTTGAATTTTATTGATTTTAATAAAAGGTTTTTTTATTTCTTCGTGGAAAAATTTTTTAAAAAATTCTAAGCGACAAAATGGCTCTTTAAATTAATTCCTAAAAAGGATTATTATTAATTCCTAGAATTTTTATTGTAAAGAATGTGGTAGCCACTTACAATTATAGTTAACCATTGAGTTTTTTAAGTACTTCGCTTGAAGATGATGTTTTAATTTAATCTTAAGTTGATCAAAAGTATCAATTATTATTCATACTTTAAATTAAAAAATTTAAACATTGATTTTTTATGAAAAATTATTTTTAAAAAATTGTATTTTTAATTTATTAAAATTTCTAAATGTCCATTTTTTATGCAGTAATTTATTTATTAGAAAAATTATTATAATTAAAAATCTGCTGAATTAATTTTAATATTTTAAGAGCATTTAATTCATAATAATTCATAAAAAAAAAATTAAAAATTGATTATTATATTATTTGTTACAAAAAATTGACTAAGAAGAAAATTTATAAAAATAAACAGACCTCATTTAAATTATTTGCATGGCAAAGACACAATTATACGGTTGAAATGATAAAAATTCATGAACCGTGATAGAAATTTTATCCTCTATTTATTTATAAAATTATCTAGTAATTTAAAATAATTGTAGTTTATTATTAACATTAGAATAAATATTTATTTAATAGCGAAGAAGTAAAAAATGACGATTACAAGGATTGAAAAAGATTAATTGTAGTTTAAGGAAGGCGCTTGACAAAGTTCTAATAATAAACATTTCAAAAATAGTTGAATAAAATAAAAAAATGACAGAAAAGAAGATGAAATGGAAGAGAGGGTGAAAATAGGGGAGATGACAGACTCTTCCTCAACCCAGGAGGCCATAAGTCGCGTTAATTTTGTCGTCTTCTATTCCTGGACTTTTAAAATTTACCCACAAGTATTTACAGCCCGTTTTCGTGTTCAGAAATTTGAGATACATAATTCAGGATTTTATTTAAATTAACGTCTTAATTAAATTGTTTTTAATTATTTCAGTTTTGGGAAGTAATATCAGAAGAACATGGAATTGATCAAACAGGAATTTACCACGGTGACAGCGATCTTCAGCTAGAAAGAATTGCTGTTTATTACAATGAAGCTTCCGGTAAGAAATTAACTCGTTAAATAATAAAATTAAATTAATCGACAATTAAATAATTTTACTTTTACGAGCAATGTAATTTTTTAAAAGAGTAAAAATTGTCTCGTTTAATTTATTGCCACCCCAGGATTTTATTTTCTGATTCCAAGAGTAGAGCAATCGTCTCGCGATCCAAAATAGCGCTAGCCAAAAGTCCAAGACGGGAAACAAAAAAAAAAAAAAGGATTAAGTGAAATAAAATAAAATAACCAAGGAATGACTCGTGTTCTTCACTAAGACCGAAATAAATCCTTTGTACATACTTGTAAGTTTATGCTAAAGTTGTCGCGAAATTCATACCATCATTATTTTTACTGTCTTACAAATCATTTTATTTATTCATTAAATTTTGTCTCGAAAATCAAACCATCGACTCAATAATTAGCGTTTTTATTTTGAAAATTATTTTATGTGTACTTTATCTTTGCAAGTACAAGTATGTCAAAGAGTTAATAGAATACATGAATAAAATATTTAGAATTACTGATAGAAACTAATTTGAAAACTATACGGCATGCGGGATAACCCGTATATGTATTTCCGTTGGTTATTTTAATCCTCGGCTTACGGGTTTTCGGTAATATGTCTTAATAATATATTCTTGACATGCAATACCGACATTCAATGCTTTTAAAATTAACGGCACTCTGGCAAAATTACTTTTTGCTTGACATTAACATGTAATTAGTTCTAATAACATTAGAAAAAAATTTATTTAGACTCAAAAAAATTAATGAGGAAGATTTAAATAGTCTTCAAGCAAAAAAATTTTATTAATTACACATTATCTTCATAAATACATTCTTAAAAATTAATAAAATTTAATTCAAGAATTTTTCGTCTAAATTAAAGACAAATAAATCTTTTAAAAATTATTTTCTTGGCTTAAGAATTTTTCTTTATATTAAAATTAATTTTTTTTCTATTTAAATTTGGGGAAAAAACAATTTTAACTAAAAATTCTCAATTTTTCTATATAAAATAATTAATTTCCACCTTAAATAGATTTTCTTGAAATAATTACTGCAACAAAAAAATTATTTCTTTATTAAAAAAACAAAAACAAATTTTTTTAAATAAAAAAATAAATTTTTCCAGTCGCAACCTCAACAAATGGAGGAAAATACGTCCCGCGAGCAATTCTACTGGACTTGGAGCCAGGAACGATGGACGCAGTGCGTTCAGGAGTGTACGGGAAGTTGTTCCGGCCGGACAATTACGTCTTCGGGCAATCCGGAGCGGGCAACAACTGGGCAAAGGGCCACTACACGGAGGGCGCAGAGCTGGTGGACTCAGTGCTGGACGTAGTCCGGAAAGAGTGCGAGAACTGCGACTGTCTTCAAGGGTTCCAGCTAACGCACTCTCTGGGGGGCGGAACTGGGTCAGGAATGGGAACCCTGCTGATCTCCAAGATCCGCGAGGAGTACCCGGACAGAATAATGAACACCTATTCAGTGATGCCGTCCCCGAAGGTGTCCGACACGGTTGTCGAGCCGTACAACGCGACCTTGTCGGTCCACCAGCTGGTCGAGAACACCGACGAGACTTACTGCATCGACAACGAGGCGCTCTACGACATCTGCTTCCGCACATTGAAGGTCGCCAATCCGTCCTACGGAGACCTGAACCATCTTGTCTCTCTGACGATGTCTGGAGTCACCACTTGCCTCAGGTTCCCCGGACAATTGAACGCTGACTTGCGTAAGCTCGCCGTCAACATGGTTCCGTTCCCGCGGCTCCACTTCTTCATGCCCGGCTTCGCGCCTCTTACATCCCGCTCGATGCAGCAGTACTCAGCTCTCTCCGTTCCGGAGCTGACCCAGCAAATGTTCGACGCCAAGAACATGATGGCCGCTTGCGACCCCAGACACGGAAGATACCTGACCGTCGCCGCTGTCTTCCGAGGCAAAATGTCCATGAAGGAAGTCGACGAGCAGATGCTCAGCGTCCAGAATAAAAACAGCTCGTACTTCGTCGAGTGGATCCCCAACAATGTCAAGACTGCGGTCTGCGACATTCCTCCAAATGGACTGAAGATGTCCTCGACGTTCATTGGCAACACCACCGCCATTCAGGAACTCTTCAAGCGAATCAGCGAACAGTTCAGCGCTATGTTCAGAAGAAAGGCTTTCCTCCATTGGTACACCGGCGAGGGCATGGACGAGATGGAGTTCACCGAAGCCGAGTCCAACATGAACGACTTGGTGTCCGAGTACCAACAGTACCAGGAGGCTACCGCTGAAGAAGACTTTGAAGCTGAAGAGGCTGCTGATGATTTTGAAACTTGCGAGCAAGAGTAGTCTAGACTAATTTTTTTTTTATATTATTTATGGAAATATTCTTACTTTTTTTTAACTCTTTATTTTTTTTTTTTTTTTTTTTTAGTTATTTTATACGAGTGTTTGTTTTAATTTAAAATTTATTTGCTTTGATTAATTTTAACTATTGATTTATTTTAATTTAAGCTACCGGAGTTTTAATAAATAGAATCTGCTTGAATTACAATTCTATTTTATTTGTCTTATTACAGTTTTATAAAAATTAAATAATAACAATAATAATAATATTTAAAAGATAATTTTTGTAAGGAAAAAATATTAACGTTTTTAAATTTTTATGCGAATAAATAGAAAAAAATTTATTAATTGCCGTCAATAAAAAATTATCGGTGTTAAAATTATTAGTATAAGTTGTTATTATCATCATTAATTGGTGCTTGATAAATTACTTATTATTTACTATAAATACAATATAAGCAATTAAAAATAAAAAAAAAGTGTTTTTGATTTTTTATTTAAACAATTTTGATAATTAAAAATAAATTTACACTGATTTTAATTATTTAAAGTGTAGAGGGAAAAAAGGGGTAATTAAATGAGTGGAAAAAATAATCCTTATCGTGATCCTTAGCTTTCTGATATTTAATTTGAATTACGTCTTAAAAATCCGTCTTTTAAATTTCTTTTTCAGAAAAACTGTCAATTGAAATTTTCTTCTTTAATATTTCTTCACAGTTTTTAAAAATAAATTCTAAAAATTAAATAATTCATTTTGAAATTTTGGCTCTTTACTAAAAATTTTTATTTATTATTTTATTTAAAAAAAAAAAATTTTTTTTTCTTTTTTTAATTTTTAATTTAATAAATAATAAAATTATTTAATAATTCCAAATTATAATTATAATTTACCATCAAGAAGAAAATACATTTTTTCCTCCAAAAATTCAATAAATAATTTATTTATTAAAAATTAATAATTATTAAAGTTTACTAAATTACATAAATTTAAATTACGCTGATAACTTTGAATGAAATTAATAATTCGATAATTACATAACAACGCATTATATTTAATGCAGTGAAGCTTATAAAATAACTAAAATAAAATAGTTAGACCGGTATAAATATAGAGAGTATACAGATGATTTAATATAACAGAATTAGTGTATCAAGCAATCTTGAGTCGATTACCTTGGATTAGGTCACAGGACTCGGCTTCTTGTCGAATTGCTTCCAAGGCTCGATTTATTAATAGCGATCCTTCGGTATAGCAACCCGCTGCCCAATTGTTTGATGCTCCAGATTCACCGTTAATCACATTTTCCGGATTAAATAAACGGCTCACCGAGTTTAATTCCGTTAAATTTATGCTAATTGGATCTGGATCAATCAGTACTGCTCGTGGGAGAAATTTGTGACCTTAAATTACCGTTTAATAATTATTAATCAATAAAATTAATGAAATTAAAAGCATATAGCTTCTTTACTACCTTGAGGTTCGGTAAAAAATATATCGAGACGTTAGTGATGAAGTTTTGACACTCCAAAAATGATTATTTCATCAATTTAAAGTAATTTAATAATTATATTTTTTAAAAATAATTTTTTTAAATAAAAAATTTATCCAACAAAAACTGTAATTTAATTAAGCAGCCTAAAAAAGAACAATTTAAAAAAAATAAATAAATAAAAATAGCAATCACTTCACATCGTAACATTTAAGTGATTGTTCCTTGAGCGAATTGATATCATAAATTAAAAAATATCTATCAAGGCCAAAAACAACGCAAGCGCTTAAATAGAAAAAATGTAATATAATAATTATCTAATCATTAAATATTAAATTTAATTTTTTAAATAAATTCAAAATTGATAATCACAGCGGCGGTCTATCCCGTGTATGATTACTTCATAGTTTGCATTTTATTTATTAAATTTGTTGGGTGTATCGTCTGGTAGTGATACGCAATAGCGCGTTGTCCTCGTACGCGATGAGATAATACATAATTGTCAATTTTTGCCAAGGTCTATTATTTATTATTTAGTTACTTGCACCAGATTAAATTTTGATACTCACATCAGTATCATTATCATTAGGGCCAAGTTTTTGCCAAAATTTCATTATTAATTATTTAATTTTTAGGAAATTTGACACTAATAATTGTTATTTTAAAATTAAAGCAAAAATTATAATAAATTTTGCTATTTAAGTATTATTTATATTTTTATGTAATAATATCTTTTAAAACTGTGAAGAAATATTGAAAAAGAAAATTTCAATTGACAAATTTACTAAAAAAATTAAAAATAAAACATTATTTTTGATCAAATAATTCCAAATTTATTTAAAATGATACAAAAAAAAATTTTCTAAATATTTAAAAATAAAAATCAATCATTCCTCGACTTCATCTTCGTCAAAATCATTGTCATCATAAACAAGAGCGTCCTGATACTCTTGATACTCAGAAACGAGATCATTCATATTAGACTGAGCTTCGGTGAATTCCATTTCGTCCATTCCCTCGCTGGTGTACCAATAAACGAAAGCCTTCCTCCTGTACATCGCGTTGAACTGTTCCGAGAGCCGCTTGAACAGTTCCATGATGGAGGTGGAGTTCCCAATAAAAGTCGAGGACATTTTCAGTCCCTTCGGAGGAATATCACAGACTGCAGTCTTTACGTTGTTCGGGATCCACTCGACAAAATACGGGCTGTTTTTATTCTGCATATTATTCATCTGCTCTTCGACTTCTTTCATGGACATTTTCCCGCGGAAAATAGCAGCGACGGTCAGATACTTTCCGTGGCGGGGGTTGCAGGCTGCCATTATGTTCTTGGCGTCGAACATTTGCTGGGTCAGCTCCGGAACGGAATAATTTTTGTAGGGCTGGCTTCCGCGGGCTGTCAGAGGCGCGAACCCGGGCATGAAGAAGTGGAGCCTGGGGAACGGAACCATGTTGACGGCGAGCTTACGCAGGTCTGCGTTGAGTTGCCCGGGAAATCTGAGACAAGTAGTCACGCCCGACATCGTCACAGACACCAAGTGGTTCAGGTCTGCGTAGCTCGGCGAGGCGAGCTTTAAAGTCCGGAAGCAAATGTCGTAGAGAGCTTCGTTGTCGATGCAGTAAGACTGATCCGTGTTCTCGATCAACTGGTGGGTGGCCAGGGTCGCGTTGTACGGCTCTACGACAGTGTCCGAGACTTTCGGAGACGGTACCACCGAAAAAGTCGCCATCATCCGGTCCGGAAAGCTGTCCCGGATCTTCGAAATCAAAAGCGTTCCCAGTCCCGAGCCGGTTCCGCCTCCTAAAGAGTGGGTCATCTGGAACCCTTGCAGGCAGTCACAAGCCTCGGATTCTTTTCTTATCACTTCAAGAACCGCGTCTACTAACTCTCCGCCTTCCGTGTAGTGGCCCTTGGCCCAGTTGTTGCCCGCTCCCGACTGCCCGAAGACGAAATTGTCCGGTCGGAAAATCTGTCCGTACGGCCCCGAACGCACCGAGTCCATTGTTCCCGGTTCCAAGTCCACCAATATCGCCCGCGGAACATATTTACCCCCGCATGCTTCGTTGTAATACACGTTTATTCTTTCTAATTGCAGGTCCAAGTCGCCCCGGTATTCACCCGTCGCATCTATTCCGTGCTCGTCGTTTATCACTTCCCAAAACTGAAAAATAAATTGCCAAATTTTTAGTTAAAATTATTTGCATTGGTTCTAATAATAAAATTTTTTTTAAATTTTGATATATTTTGACTGTTCGTCAAACTAATTTAGAAAATATAAATATATTTACACTAAAAAAAAATTCTTGACTGGAGTGTAAATTTTCTTGGTTCAAGAAAATATTTAGAAAGATTTAAAATTTCTTGAATTAAGTCAAAGTATCGAGCCAAGAAAATTTCTTCTTGCTCCAAAATAAATTTTGTCTTCCTTAAAATTTTCTTGGTCGAAGAAGTTTGTTTTTTTTTTTTTCTGTGTATATTCATGAGATAGAACGCGACTTTTGACGAAGATAGTGTCTACAATTCGCAATGGATCTTTACGAAGTTTAATAATGAGTTTAATGAGGTTAATCGGTCATGTAGTTTTAAAATTAAAAATTTTTTTAATTTAAAAAAATCCTAAAAATACATTTTTTACAATTTATTTATCGATTAACTTTTAAATGCAACACTGTATTAAATTTCTGTAAAATCTACGTGAAAGCTCTTTAAATAAGCTCTGTTGTATGTGTCAAATAAAAGTCCGGTTAATGTTTACATTTTAATCGACTTTTTTTTATTTTATGGGATAGAAGGGGAAATGTTTTAAAACAATACAAACCTTAGCTCCGATTTGATTTCCACATTGTCCAACTTGTATATGCACTATTTCACGCATTATTATAAATTTTTATAATTATTAAATATTTATATAAAAATTGAAAATAAAACTTGAAATTTCAATAAAATTGACTTAAAAAAAATGTCACTAGAAATTTAAATGATTTGAATATAAATGTCAAAAATATAAATAAAAAAAAAAAAAAAAAAACAAATGATTAAACTTTATCCTAGCAACGAATTTGTTTTTTTTTTTTTTTTTTTATTAAATTAATTTATAATTAAAATTAAAAATAATAAAATAATGATAATAATAATAATAATAATAATAATAATAATAATAATAATAATAATAATAATAAAATGAAAAAAACAAAAATTTAGAAAGGAAGTACATTATAATGAATGGAAAAAATAAATACAATGCGTGCCTATACAGATATTATAATACAAACTTATTATAACAATTTAACACACAATCACCAGCATCATTTAATTGTTAATTATTATTATCGTTATTTATATTTATATTTATATTAATATTTATATTTATATTAATATTATGATTAGTATCAACCACGAAAATTATCGCGACACTTCAACAACTATTTCAGCACGTTCTTCTTCGTCTTCTTCATCATCATCATCATCTTCGTAACTATTTCTAAATTCATTAATTGTTTTATCGGTAGCATTTAAGTGCTCGAGTTCGTCTTTACTCGCGTCGATCGTCACTACTGTTTTTTCACCGGCTTCTTGTTGCTGTCCGGCATCGGAAGTTATCTTTGTGGACCTTCTGCGGCTCCCCGGCCGGCCATTAATTAAATATCTTAACGACAAAGACGGTCGTCTTCTTTTTTTAGAAGTTGAACTTCTGCAATAGAAAAAATGAATATATCATAAATTATTGTTGTTATTTTTATTTAGAATAATTTAAAATAAATTACTTTGGTAAAGTCGGGCAGGACCACAGTTTAAAATCAGCTCCAAAACGTTCGCCTTCCTCGATTGTCTGTGGCAAATGAATATTGAGAGTTTCCGGTAAAAAAACAGACGTAAGTGCACCGGCGACACTCAGTGAACCCATTATTATAAGTGGTAAGACTCGGGAGTATACTGCTAAATGTACTATGTATGGAAATGTTAATAATCCTATTCCAGCGATAAATGAAGCTATTCCCATGGCTTGAGAACGCAATACTGTGGGGAGTAATTCACCGACAAACACGTAAAATACTGCAAATGACGCTGCGATACCGAATTTTCCGATCATCGCTAGTGAAACTGTCACCCATACTGCATCTATAATTATAATTATCATTATTTATATTTCATTTCATTTGTCACTTTAAATTAGGGAAGAAATTATTTTTATTTAAATTATTAAGAGATTTTTTTTTGTATTTTCTTAAATATTGACGTTTTTAAAAATATAAGCTCATCCCGATGTTACACTCATCAAGAGCTTTCATTTGAGTACCCACATCAATTTTTCATATATTTTATATATTTATATATATTAAAATATAAGAAATATATGAAAATGCATGTGGGTACTCAAATGAAAGGTCTCGATGAGTGTAACATCGGGGTGAGCTTATATCTTTAAAAATGTCAATAGTTCACAAGATAAATAAGACAATAATAATTTACCTTCTGGTACAAACATACAGGATACGCATGCAACTCCACCAAGAAGCATTGTAAGACACAGAACCCATCGTCTTCCGAGTCTATCCATAGCATACCAAGTAATAAAATAAGAAGGTATTTCAACAATACCACCTGTTGAAAAAAAATAAACAATTCAGTCTAAATAATATCACCCATTCATATTTGATTGATTTTTTTTTTTTTTTATAAAATAAATAAAAAAATAATAAAGTCTTAAACCGGATGTAAGGGGAACAAAATATGTTTGCTAACTATTGCGTGACATGATTGAGTCACTTTGTGTATAAACACGTCGGGAATAAGTGTATAACTAAATACATTACAATCTAATCATAGTAGTTGCAGATATTTATGATCTTGATACATATATATATATATAGATTTAGATTTTTACTGCGCTAAGTTGATAAAAATCCAGTTACGTTATCTGAGTGGGCTTTATATTATTGTTGCGGTCGAGATAGAGAGAGTTAAGTAATAAAGATATAAACTATATTCCTTAATAAGTATAACCTGATAAAGAGATAATTAATATAATCTAGAACCGAGTCTGGCGTAGTTGAGTCTGGCATAGGCGTTACTGCATAGATTGTAATTATTCATAAGATCTCACCGATAAAGAATGCGAGGTAGTCAGAGACTCCGAGATTTGTTGTGTTGTACGAGAGGCCATTATAAACAACGGCATTAGCAACCCAATCGAATGCCAGTATAAAAAATTTTTTTCGTATGTTCGGGTTTTTTATTATGTCCATCGGAGTTGCTGACGGGGGTGGTGGCCGGTCTTCAATGTTCTGCATTTCCAGGGTTAGTTCATTTGAATTTCTTCCGTTGCACGCTAGTCCGCGTTTTTTTAAAGTTTCCATCTGTACAGAAAATTCATTTAAAACGATTGCATTTAAAGCGCAATAGTTGCTCAATATTGCATTACAGTTTTATTTAAACTTCATGTGGACATTGTTGCGCGTTAATTAATTACTCTTTGATTTTTATCTTGTTTTTTAATTATTGATTAAGTAATAGTCAATGATTAATCATTTATAATTTACAAATATTTAATATTAAATTTTCTATTTCTCTACTGAGTTTTATAATAATTTTTATTAAAAAAAAAAAAATTAAGGCGTTCAAAAATTGTTTTTTTTTTTTTTTTTGAAAAATACATAAAAAAATGAAAAATGAAAAAAAAAAAGTTGATCTTTACAATTTTAACAAATTTTCAAAAAAATTTATAAATTTTTTAGAAAATTGTGAAATTTAATTTTTTTTTTTTTTAATTGTTCGTTTAAAAAAAAAAAAAAATATAACAAATAAATTTTATCCAAAAAAATTAGAGCCAAAATTTTTTTCAACTTTTGAAGGCAAAAAAAGCTATCAAAATCTTTATTTTTTTCTTTTACGATATTTTTTATTTTATTTAGAATAAAAAAAAATTTTGAATATTAATTTTTCACCTAGATATAGTCAAAAATAGGATATCCGACTTGTAAATAATTACCAAAATTAAAATTACCTCTATTTTGCGTAAAAAATTAGTCGGAACAGTTTTTTTATTTATTCGCGCCATTTGTTGGACGATTACTTCAGCTTCGTCTATCCTATTTTTACTGAGAAGCCATCTAGGAGACTCTGGAATAATCCACCAATAGCTGAACAGTAAAATAAAAGGTACCGATGTTGCTAGAGACAGCGCGAACCAATTTCTTAAAAGATATCCCTGAAAAAAAAAAAAAAAAAAAAACATTTTTAATTTATTCTAAATAATTTACATCAATTAATGTTTGAAGAAGTTTAATTGAGGAAGCGGCAAGATCATAGAAAAATAAGTGAAGTGGATTTAAAAATTTATGAACATAAATTTGTTTTTAAGTTTGTTTGATAATCTTCAGAAAAAACAACTTAATGTCTAAGCTAATAGACTGAAAGATTATGCAAAAGTTGTTTAAATTAAATTTAAATGAATTCTACGAGAGAATATTTAAATGTTTGGAAAATAAATTTGAATAATTGTTACTGAGTTAATTTGAATGAATAATTGAATGAATTGTCTTACCAGCAACGCGAGAAGACACATAGCGGTGGCGAAAAACATACAAATAACCATTCCCGCAAAAGTTCTGTACCTTGGACCCATTAGTTCCAGCACTGAAATAGAACCAAACAATAATTTGGATTATTGACAATTAAAAAGGATTATTGATACGAGGTAAGTGGCAAGTCTCACCAAGAATGAACGGTATTTGATATATGGCAGGAAAAAATAGACCGTTGATAGTCCTAAGTGCTGTGTACACAACGTAATTAGGACTAAAACTCGTTGCTATTGAAAATATTACTTCTAGAAAGAGTATCGCGAAGAACGCTGTTCTTCTTCCCCATTTATCGGCGATCCACCCGAACACTACGTTGCCAAACAAACTTCCGACGTAGAAGAATGTCGTGGATGTAGATGGTAGCCAACTGTTGTCACATACCAGATCTAGCTACGTGGATGCAAAATGCCATTAAGACCAAAAAATTCATTATTAAAATTAAGCTAATTGTAATTAGTTCTATTTCTTTTTTTTTTTTTGTTAGACAAATTTTTTTATTATAAAATTAAATCGGAGAAATTTTTTTTTAATTTAGTTATGCAAAAAAAAAAAATTAATTTCATGAATTTTTTCCTTTTATTTTATGAGAATTTTTTATTAAAATATTTTTACAGCAATAAAAAAATTATAATGCATTTTTTTTCGTAGAAAATTTAATTTTATATTCAGAAAAAAATTTTGCATCAATAGATCAAAAAATTTTGTGCTAAAAATTTTTATGATACATATTTAACACTTTTTTGTGTTAATTTAACAGAATAAAAATTAAATATGCAGATAAAAGTGTTGAACTCATTGATAAATATATTAAAAAGCCAAAAGATAAATAAAAGAATAAAATTCATAATTAAAATAATTTTTTTATGCGCGCTATATTGATTAGCTTTTATTCTATGCATATTTTAAAGTTTAATAAAATTATTTAATTAAAACTTTTATCGATAAAAATTTTTAATAAACTAATTATCCAAGTATTTGTATCGAAACGCATTGTATGAATTATTTATGGAGTAACTTTAATTTTTTATTTTTTAGACAAGCCGCGTTCGATACTATTAACATATAAATAGACGAGAAAGCAATTTCTCGTGATATTGAAATGAATAAAATATTTTTTCTTGCTGGAGCGCTCTAAAAAAAGATAAAAGCTTAAATTCGATGGAGAAAATTACTGGAAAAATAACGAAAGTTAATTCGATGAAAAGTTTTTACAGAAAAGCCGGGTAATGATTGATAAGAGCGTAAAGTAGTTATGACAGGAACCGAAGCTGATTGATGAAGCCAACACATAACAGTGTAACGGTATGTAATCGTTGAATATATGTAAGTACATAGATATGCATCCACAGAGTGATTGAGGAGTGGAAAAGGAAGAAGAGAGAAAAACATTTTAATCAATCATTCTCTCGACATTGACACAAATAAATGTATTAACTAATCGTAATATAAATAAGATTCGTCCAAGTATCATCCCTGCAGATAGAGAAGAGACAGTCTATAAATCTAAATATTTAAACCGGGTTTATTGGAATAGCGCGAGCGGGATTAATTTTATCAGCAAATACCGGGATGGAAAAAATATATGTGTATAAAAAACTAACGGTGAGAGTTTATTGCTACTGGTACAATTAGTTGAAGTTTGTCCGGACGATAACAGTGTATGTAGGCTCCCACAGCAAGAGATGTCCATCACCGTCAGTTGACAGGAGGAGCGTGTCCCTCTATGTACTTATTCGGTACGGTATACGGTATCTACACTATCTCGTAGCCCTCTTTGAGTAAACCCGCATTTAACCCTTCTTTCGTGTCTCTATGGGTAGGCAGCAGCACTACTCCACTCTTTTACCACTTCAAACTTCAGCCTTATGCTCTTATCATTATAACACTATACTACTACCCAATACTTTTATTACTCTCATTATATTTATTATAATATATTTCTTCTTCTAGTTTATGTCATTTTTTATTTTATATTCTGCTTTATCTTCATCCTAAATTTTTTTTTTTTTTTTTAATTAATATAGCAATATTATATTTTTATTACAAATTCTCTCACCTTAATTATGCAAGAAGAATTAAAGAAGAATATTAATTATTAAATTACTAATTTATTATAATAATAAAAAAATTAAATTTATTAAATTAATTTTGAAGTTTATTTTAAGAATTTATCTCAATTTAAAAGAAAAAATTCTTTTTTCTTTCACTAAATTAAAAAAAAAAAATTAATTTGAATCAAAAGAAAAATTCTCGATCCAAGAAAATAATTTTAAAGAGTTTAATTGTCTTGAATCAAGACGAAAAATTTTTGAATCGACTAAAATTTATTTAAATCGAGAAAAGAAATTCAATTAATTTTTTTTTCTGTATATTTTTATAACTGCTTTATATTTATAAAAAAATCTTCGAGTATAAAAATTTTTAATCTCAATTTAACATTTAAAAAAAATTTTAATTAATAATAAAATAAAATGTCTAAATAAAACAGTTGCGATAATCGCGGATGTACCAAGAGCATCATTTTATAATTTCCAACTAAATTTTAAATAAACTAACTAGATAATACCCTACTCTAAACTAAACCCAATCTTAAGTAGCGATGTTAAATTTGTACAATCAGTGCATCAATTACTGTACTTAGTAGCCTGTAATCATTGAGTTTCATCGGATCTACTGATGTACAATTATTTATTTTTAAATTTATTATTAATCTCACTAAATAAAATTAAAAATTTTTTTACTCCTCGTCTTTTTACTCCCTCGATTAAATATTCTGTCTTGATTATCCTTAATCCTTAAAATCACTAATTACTCCTTAAATGATTAAATAAATCAACAGAAAAGAGAAAGAGGGTGAGTTTTTTCAAACAAACGTAAAAGTCGTGTGAAGAAACGGAAGTAACATAGCGGAAGGACGTTGGATGTTGAAACTTAGTGGATGTGCGT
The DNA here is from genome assembly GCF_013202065.1 of Cotesia typhae. Lineage (NCBI taxonomy): Eukaryota > Metazoa > Arthropoda > Insecta > Hymenoptera > Braconidae > Cotesia > Cotesia typhae. Next base: position 12,841,682 of record NW_027423756.1, on the reverse strand, counting down.
CAATGCAGCGATACGAGTACCAAGTAAGTACTGTAGTAACTTTACTTTGTATGTATATATGTATTATGTGTATTATGTATGTATAAATAATATAGGTGTATTACTATTATAAAGTAGTGTAGTACTCTCTGGTGGCTTGGGTGAGTGTTTGATGTGTGTCATATCACATGACCGGATATGCGGGGGTAGGTAAATTGGTCGGCAATTGCTGACGCCACTAGAGCCTGAAAATCCTATCGGCCAGTCACTCCGTATCAACTATTTATCTACATACCTGGATCACTCTTTTCAAGGTGAATGCACTCTAATATCACCATTATCATTAGCCTTGTCAATATAAGAGCTTTTGTGCTAAAGACTTTTAGAAGTAACTCCTGAATTTTTTTTTTTTTTTTTTTTTAAATAACAGACTTCTTTAAAAATCTATCTGTTGTAGCCGATTTTATGTCGTAATTTTAAGAAGATTTTATTTAATAGATAAATTTATCTTAAACTCCTTTTAATTACCTTTAATTTAAGCTATTATTTGTCTAGCTTTGATGATTTTTTTAATTAATTCCGTGATTTTTAAAATTTTCATGAAAAAATTTTTCAATTAACATATTTCGGCCCTTTTTCTTTAAATAATTTTTAAAGCGTAAAAGATATCTTAAATCTGTTAAATTTCACATAATTATCTTCAATTTAAGTTTCCATACTTTTTTCAATTTATTTTGTAATTGGAAAAATTAAAAAAAAAAATCAAGAATAAATTAATTTTTACTTTTCATCATCGAATAAATTTTTTCTACTTTTTAAGTAGTTTTTTTTTTTTTAATATATTGTTATTTGCAAAAATATAATAAAAAATAAATTTTATGACACTATTACCTTTGTTTCAATTAAAAGAAATTTTATTTTAAAATTCTGGTCTCTGTTTGAATGACTTGTAACGTAATAAAGCCATTAATTATCTCTTGCACTTAGAATAAATGATTAGCATTTTAATTGATTGTTGACTTGGAGTTACGGGATATTTATTATTAACTACAAATTGTATGAATATTCAAATTAACTCGCTCACCATTCACTGTTTTATTGGCAATAAATTATTTCATACGAGTGTTAAACAAGTCAACAATTATCTACTATTTTTATTCATCTGTTTGATGATTAATTGATTTTAAAGATTGTAAATTATTAATATTCAAGTGAGTGACTCGTATATTCTGCAATTTTTATTTTTCAAATGGTTAATGACTTAAAAAAATTACTCTATTATTCTAAAAAAAATAATTCTTATATTTTCTAAATCTCAGAGGATTAAATGCAGACTTTACTTTACGATAAGCTTGGAGTAATTTATCATAAAAATTTTACGGACGTCTTAAAATATTTTACGTAAAAAAATCTAATCATACTTTTTATTAATGTTCACTAATAAAAAATTTTTATTAGCTTGTTTTTATTTAAAATTGACGGATAAATTTTTAAAGGAGTAAATTAATTATTTTTGATTTTGTAAATAATTTTTGTACTGGCGACAATTTATTTTATAATTAAGATGTATAGCTCACAGAAGATCTTTGTAATTTTCTTAAGAATAAATGATAAAGTCTGACAATGAGAAGTTTTAAATAGACAGGCCAGTGAAAGGCCAAGGCGATGACGATGAGTTACAATAAAATGTCATATCACGTGAAATTATAGTTGCGTGTTAGAGTTATACGGGACAAATTATAAGCAACCTAATCAACTGTTATTACCACTTGCAAAGTCTACAAAGTGTGTGTGAAATAATCCTCCCGAGAAATTATGCAAATAGAAATTACTGACAAGTGTCAGATCCCAGCTCAAGACCACCTACTCATAGATCTCTCGATCTCAATACAAATTAGTCTCGGCTTTCGTTAATTTACAAGGTGATCTAATGTAATTTCTCTTTTATGGGGCGGGGGGGGGGGTTAAATAAAAAAAAAGAGTTTACCTCTGTTACGAGAGTGCTGTCGTAGTCTCGCTTATCGTAACTCCACCCGTAGATGCACTTGGTAACGGGCCATTCCCTTTTGCTGACGGGGGTGGGAAACTGCGCGGTCGAAATCCCGTCGTTCGCCAAATAGTTCATTTGGTGCAGCCATTCTTCTATTATCGAGGTGTAATTTACGTCGTACATAAAACACCTTGAGTACTGACGTTTGCCGTCTGATCTTACAGTGTAGGGTAACGATAACGCCTTACGCTCGTCTAGTGTCATGTAACTTGTTACATTTTCTAGCTCTGGTATCCTGCACCAATGATCTGGTGTCGCACTTACAAATACCTGAAATTTTTTTATAATTTATTTTTATTATTATTATCATCATCCTTTTTTTTGAAAATTTCTTTGAAGAACTTAAAATTTCTTGAACAAAATTAAATTTTTTTAAGCTAAGAAAAATTTTTTTTTGCTCCAAAATAATTTCGGTCTTCCTTATAATTTTCTCGGTTCAAGAAATTTTTTTTTTCTGTGTGGCATACGCATTTGAAATACACTGCCAGCTACAGATAATTTCGTTGAATTTAAAAATGCTTCAATCACTTTTTTCAAAATGATAATTAATAATTGCAATTATCTTTTTGATTTCATTAAAAATATTATTTTCTATTAACAATGTTAAATTATTTCTTTGTTATTAAATAATATATCTGTATTTCATTAAAATTTTTAATTAAAATTATATGTAATCCTTTAATTAATTAATTAAATAATCTATCTGCATTTCATTAAAATTTTAAATTTAAATTATTTATAAGCCTTTAATTAATTAATTAATTAATTAATTTTGTACCTAGTTATATTATCTAAATATCTTAAAAAAATTTTATCTAGCTTTACTAAAGCCAAAAAAGCGCTCATAAAAAAATTGTATTTGTATTTTTTGATTTTTTGCTCCAAAAACTAACTTTAAAAAAAAAAAAATTGAAAATTATTTAATTTTTGTAAACTTCTTTTTTATTCCGATATTTGAGCATCCTAAGAGTTTATTATTAAAAAATTCAAAATTTTTATAGCCAAAATTAAAAAATTTTTAAAGCAAAAAATTAAATAAATTTTTACTTTTTTTACAATCATTTTAAAAAATTACTAACATTTTCTTTTTTGGTGCACTGATAAATTTCTTAAGTTTTTTTCTTTTATTAAAATATTTAATCTAGAATTTTTGACTCAATTCTTTCAATAAATTTGAAAATTTTTAAAATGAATAAAAAATTTTTTAATTTTTAATTTCAAGTAAATAAAACTTGGCTTACTAGTAAATAAATCGATAGTATACAAACTATAACGATAATAAGAATAATTAGCATTCCGGTTCTACAAAATACCGATAGCGTATAATAATTACATCTATTAAAACGAAAACTAAAAGTTAATAGCCAACAGTTACAACAATCTATTCAGTAATTTAACACAAAATTTTTAAATAAACCAAATAATATATTAAAAAAAAAAAAAAAAAAAAAAAAAAAAAATAAAAAATAAAATAAATTACCTGAGAAAAGGCCAAGAAAGCCGCTGGTAGCGTAGCCGGTATGCATAAGAGATAGTACATAATATTTTGATATCGGCCCTTCTCACCGACATGCACCAAGACCTCATCAAAGTCTATGGAGCTCATTGTTCCAGGGCGAGAGGTAAGTGTGCTCTCGTCACATTTAACGACAGGTCGCTTATTGAATCTTGTCTCATCCTCCTACCAACTTGTCACTTAAACTTTTCACTTCTTTGTTTCATTTATTAGCCAACTTATTATTCTTCAAATTCTAACAAATTCTAAATCCTAAGTTATCACTTTTAATAATTAAATGCAGCAAAGTTTATCAAGCCTCGGAAGACCGTCACTGCTTATATTAGTGCTTGAATCCCTATCAGTACTTAAATTGGATCCTACACTCTGCTAATATAAGGTGAAGGCGTTTAATTAATCTTTAAACTAATCAATACTTTAAGAAACAGCATGTTGTAATTTTACTCAACTTAATAATTAATTAATTAACTAATAAATGCATTCGCGTTTAAAAAAAATTTTTTTAAAAATAATTATAAATTTTAATTGTTAAAATCTCAAAAATAATTTAATTTCTCGTCCGCTTCCACATCAACTTTATTATTACAGCGTTCTGAACGCTCACTTTTATTATTATTACCGTGTAAAATATTAAAAAATAGTTAAATGCACTTTAATTGTTAATTGTCAATTAAATAACTTCTCACATATTTAAATTTTGACGTATTATCACGTGTCAACCATTGTTGTCGGTCGTTTTTAAATTATTCGTTGTTTGTATCATTTTTAATTAAATTAAGTTTTAATTTATTTTTTAAATATTTTTTTTTATGTTAAATATTTAAAAAAAAAAAAATTTATAAATAATCAGAGGTGTTTGGGCGAAGTGGAGCAGCTGCGGTCTGGGCTCATCGGATGGGAGTGAAGGCTCTGTAACATAACGCGCGAGAATCTCAAGTTAACTGAGAAGAGCGTTTTTAGAGAGTTGCTTTGGAGCTAAATAGTACCGAGTACAGAGCAGAGAGATATAACGTGACGCGACTTGTACTATCGACAACTAAACACTTACTGTAAGACTTATGGTTAATTTTAATTGTATTACTGCTTTTCAATTTGGTTATTTGTACTCGCTACTATTTACTCTCTCACATTTCCTTACCACGTATTACAATTATTACAAGTATTATTCATATTTACCCCCACTAAGTTTAGATTAATTTTATATCTGTCTCGTTTTATGTTGGATGTATATCTGTATAGTATAGGTCATATTGGAGATTTCAATGATTTCATTTGCGTATTTCTTACTTCTCTCTGTTTGTACAACGGCTTTTATTGCAATATTTATAGATTATAGATTAATTTCAAAGTTTTCGATTTATTTTTCTCGAGAAAAATTATTAAGATTTTTATTTTAGTCAATTGAAAAATTAAAAATTTTGAGTAATTTTCAATGCTAAAAATTTTTATCATTTTTTATTTTTATTCTTAGTCATTAAAATTAAAAAAAAAAATTAATTTGATACAAGAAAGAATTTTTTTTAATCAAGAAAATAATTTTTAAGAGTTTAATTAATTTAAATCAAATAGAATTCTCAAAAAATTAACAAATTTTGTTGGTTTAAAAAATGCAATTATAAAAAATGTCGTGAGCAGAAACGAAAAATTTCGATAGATTTTTTTTTGCCTTCAAAAGTTGGAAAAAATTTTGGCTTTTAAGTTTTTGGATAAAATTTATATTTTATTTTTTTTTATGCTTTAGATATATTTTTTTTTGAAAAATACTTAAAAAAAACGAACAATTTTCTAAAAAATTTATAAATTTTTTTTTTTATGTATTTTTCAAAAAAAAAAAAAAAATATATCAATAAAATTAAATAAAAATTTGGTTCAAAAAAATGAAAATTAAAATGGTAACTTCCAAATAATTGCCAAAAATTTCTTCTCTTGAATTAATTAAATTTTTTTATGGAAAAAATTTAAGTCAAAATTTTATTAATAAATTTTTCTAGGGAATACTTTAAAAAAAAATTTATTTTAAGGATTAAAATTAAAAACTAAAAATGAATAATTGATAAAATGATAAATAAAAAAGAAAACTAATAATAAAATCTTATAATTAAATTTATTTCGTTTAAAATAAACCATTACAAATTGTGCTTTAAAATTTTAGTGTATAAACCTTTGAAGCTAAGGTAAAGTGATGAAGGTAACGACTGGAATAAATTTTCCGTAGTGATGATCAAAGAATTACAAATATGGATTACTAGTGATAAAAGTGTGACGTCCAAGCGGTAGTGAATATCCGTGCTCGATATACAGCAACGACGCTGTCTTATCGGACTCATAAAGATCCACGAAAGCTGCCAAGACACTAGCGAATAAAATTAATCTTTGCCTGAATTTCTGTACAATCCTCTTGATATCGTAAATAATAATCAAGCGAGCTTTTATTACTCGAAACAACAGCGTTGACGTAAATTAACCCATAATAAAAAAATATAATAATAAGTATCCGTGAGATAGAATAAGACAAAGAAGGATATGCTCTGATTTTTCATGTGTGGGATAAGAGAGCAAAGCCGGTCCCTCTATTTACGTCATTGACGCGGTGGCGCGTGCCCAAACGTCATACAAATACGCAGATTGGAAAATAAATAACAAATATGATAATTATAAAACGAACTGGAATTTTTCGAGATTAAAAATTGCAAGCTTAGTTCGATAAATTTTATTTATAATTAAGATTGCAGCAATTTTTTAGAATTATTGATAAATAAATTCAAGAATTAAAAAAAAAGCGTAATCTTCTGACCTTGCTAATTGATTTTGTCAGCGTGAGTGAACAATGTTGCTTCTCATCGCGTTTGAGCTGATTATTAAATCTTCGTATCACTTGATTGCGATTCTTCAGTAAGCCCCTTAGTTTTTATTAACATTTTTATTTTTATTTGTTTTCATTAAAATTATTAAGAAGACATATCACACAAGAGTGTCTGTTTTAATCGCAATTAAAAATCGTTATTGCAACGAGACACGATAAGAGATGCTATAAAATTAAGTGCTTTTAAGTAATGAGCACGTGATATATCGTAGGATTAATTATAGTCATAATATCTGATAAATAATTCTAATTACTCAATGTCTCTTGAGTAATTTCTTTAAAATTTTAATCATTTACTTTGATTTATTTCTCTGCAATTTATTTATTTATTTTTTTTTTTTTATAATATAATTACTGTCATGTAATTGATTTTAAAGCGCTTAAAATTAAATTCTAAATAGAGATAATAATACAAATGATTTTTTATGCGGGAGCATTTTTATCGGTCAGTATCTTTGAAATAATTTTCCGGGTTAATTTAATTTTTCTTTGTGATCAGAAATGATTTTATTGTTGGTTGATTAAATTATTTAAGAAGATTTAAGGTTTGTATTCAATAATTACTATGACTAATTTTCAATTTTAACGCCCTATTCTCGGGGATTAATGATGTTAAATGAGGTTTTAATTATTTTAAATAAAATTTTTTGACGATTGTTGTTGAAAAATTACTCTATTTAAATGTAATAAAAATTAATTAAATAGAAAAAAAATTTATAATATATTAAAATTATTAATTTTAAAGATAAAGACTTAATTTTTAGGCTTGTATTTTTTTTTTAGTATTTTTGCATTTTTTTAAATTTTAAAGAAGAAATTTTATGATTTTTTTTTAAGAAAAAAAATAAAATTTTTTCTGTAAGGTAAATTTAATAAATTTGTGTTACTGACAATTTAAAATATTTATTTATATGTGCGCTTGTACTTGATGTAAATCCTAAGTAGGAAAAATAACAATCAAAAATAATGGATCCACAATGTTGATTCTACAGCAATAAAAGTAACTTTAGATTGTTATTACAAGGCCCTTACGTCCATTTTCGTATCTCGGTCACGTGTACGTCTTTTTATTAACGATCTTGTTGCAATTGCCATTGTGACGTCACAGAGAATAATTTTGTAATAAAATTTTTCGTAACTTAAAATCTATATTAAAAATTGTTCGGCTAAAAATAATAAAAATCTTACTTTTCAAGCTTGCTGATCAAAATTCCATCTCTTGACAAATATATATTCACGTCACCTCACAAAAATACAATAATTATTTTTGCTTTCACTGAAATTATTTACTTTATACTCTCATATACTTTATCCTGGCAATTTCTTAATATAAACAATATTGATTGAATATATTTATGGTAATTACGTTAACAAAGTGTAATTATTTTGAATGAGCGCGAATATTAGCCGAGGTAAAGCGGCACTCGGAAGTTCGGTCGTAGTCACGGGCACTCTTCAACGAATCAATCGAATCACTGCAACCTCCGACATCCGGCTTCAGTGCGCGGGTTAATTCATCATTTCTTTTATTAATTCCCAGTATATTAATAATAAATAAAATTAAATAAAATTATAAATAAATATTCACATTGCCTTAAATTAATTCCAAAAATAATAATAATAATAATAATAATAATAATAAGGAATTAACAAGCAAAGAAGAAATAAAAATAAAAATAAATTAAATATTTATCAGCCGATTCACGGATACCGATCAAAATAATTTTTTTTAATAAAAATCGACCCGAAAAAAAGAAGAAATGTTTTCACTGAGGAAGAATATTGAAGTTGTAAAAAATAAAAATGCAATAACTATGAGCTATATAGTATGTAGGTGTAACAAGTGGTACCCATGGCAATACAAACTGAAACTGAAACTGAATATAAAACAACGTGTTGGGGCCTACGATCTCCTGTACTGTCCTCACATCTATCATTACATTTTAAGGTCTCCCTTCTCCATTCTTCTCTCACTCCCTCATCACTCTCTATTTCATTTTTTTCCGTCTCTTATCTCTTCGCGTCCCTCATTGTCCCTTATATGTACTACACGATGTACCTATCTATACTTTACTAGTACAGATATGAGATGTAGGCACCACTCTCATCACAGTCACTAGACTATTAATAAGGGGTTCTTCAATACTCAACGACGTAACTTGTGTCGTGTATACGTCATACAATCTTTGCTGATTTATTTCTACACTGTTTATTATTATCATTTGCGTATTTACCTCCAAAATATATTTAATAAAACCCTGATAGCTTGTTTACTTGACTTTAAGGGCTTTCTAGGGGTTAATCATTCCTAATTTGCGTTTATAAAATTTTTGGGCTAATTTTGATTCAATTTTTTTTGATTCAATTTATTTAAAAATTAAAAAAATGTAAACTAAATATTTTTGAAACTCAATAAAGTTATAATTAGATAATGTAAATGTTTATTCAATTTTTCAAGTCTTTATTAATATATTTTTCTGTCTCTATGAGAAAATTAATATCAATTTTTATGAACAAATAAATTATAAATTAAATAGTACGAAAAATAATATGTACTATTGAATGATTAATATACAAGTGTTTTTCTATTACGAAAGTCAATAGATAAATGGTTAAATTTATTTACTAAAACTGTACTTAGATAATTATATCTAATCATTCACTTATCGATCACGTAGACAATTTTTAACAAAATTCGTATAAATACCAGGTACACTTTTAATTTTTCGTCAGTCTATTCTTTACCAAGTGCACGAATTTCCTCCAGAAATTCGTAATAAAAAACAATGAATTTCAAAATTGTGTGTTGTATTGTTTTGTTGTCGATTTTAAGTTTTGTCATCAGTTCAAACGGAGTTAGAAGGTATTACATGTTTTTCGACGAGGGTGCAATGTTTGCTCGAGGTTTTGGAAAGAGATCTACTGATGATATTTATGAGGTGAGTTAATTTCCGCTGGAAAAAAATTTTTTTGCTGTCTTTAAAAGAAATTCGAAATATTTAATAAAATTAATTTTTTCAGGACTCTGAATTAATTTTTTCATAGAAGACAACACAAATGGTTAAATAATAAGTTATATTCATACAAATCCTGAACAAAGTCATGTAAAGAAATTTTGTACAATTTAATTAATTTTTTATATTTTTTTAATTTAAAAAAAAATAAAAATTTTCTTTTTTTGTCAATTTTGAGTGCAAACTTTTTTTTTGATAAGAAAAATTTTTAAAAATCTTAAAATTGTCAGTTACTGTGTTTTAAAATTGGGCAGCCGATCAGTTTAAAAAGAGATCATGTTTTTTATAAGGATCCAGGATATTATGATAAATAATCTACTGATTATATTGATGAGGTAAAGAGTTTTAATTTTTATTTATTAATACGAAACATTAGAAATTTTATCAAAAAATAATTTATTTTATTTTGTTTTAGAATGATCCTCCAGACATACCAATTAATTTCAGTCACAAATTATACAATTATAAATTTAAAAATCTAATAGTAATAATAAATGCCAAAGTAATAATAAAAATACAAAAATAAAAGTAGAGTAAAAAATGATTGTTAAAATTTATAAATTGAAAACGTTTAAAAAAATATAAACACAAATAGATTATATCGATTATAAAAATAATTGTCAACAATTTTTTAATTTAAAAGCATTTAGAAAACATCAATCTTCTATTATTAATAATAAATGTCATAGCGCGCTGTTTCAATATAACAGAATTGTATTTTCTCGCAAGCTCTAGAAGTATCAGTACATTATCAACAGTTATTTTATTGCTCAATATAACTCCACAAACATCCTTTAATTTAATGATTATACAATCACCAGCAGCTTGAAATAACTGCAAAGCAATATTATAATCATCGTGAGCTTTTTCCAGCTTACCATAGTACAAAAAGGTCATCATTTCATTAACAACGTCTATTTCATAGCCACCCTCGAGATAAATAAAACGATCTTCAGGATTTTCACTCGAATCCAAGGCCAAAATTTTTTCCGCAAAAAACGGACTCTGGGAAGCCAATACAATTTTATGAGCTTGAATTTCAATATCTTTTACGCAACAAATAATGTCAGAGAACAAAAGATTGCCCCAAAACTTCCGCATATCTTCGAATAAGTTCGGCGATAACAATTCGTCTTTGAATCCGTACCAAATTACTGAACAGAGGATTTTTATCCGATATATATGGCTGTCTGGAGCTGTCAAGTTACACACATTCCAATTATTTTTTTGGCAATCGTCAGTTCCGAAAGGGATTTGAATTTTGTCAAATTCAACGATATCCGTCCACTCAGCGACGTCCTTGATTATCGGCGGCATATCCGCGACTCTTAATTCGATAATCGCTATTGCCGATTTTGTGAAAGTTTTCATAATTTTTACTTTCAAAAAAGTACTGGGAGAATTTATTTCAGCAGAAATGCAGAAATTTAATCCAGGCGACGATTTTATTTCAAATAAATTCGAGCTCAGTTGTTTCTTTTCTGAGCTTATCATCAAATTCCATTCGTAGACATTCTCATTAGTCATTTTAATTACTTTTTTTTTCGAATCCATTTTTAGTTATTTGGAATTAATTATTAAACTTCGCTGCGATTTTTTACCTGCTAATTAAAATATTATTAATTAATAAATTCATTGATCTATATTTTTATAATTTAGGTCAATATTTATTTGTTCCTCTTCAATTAAAACTGCTGATTTTTTGTGTCTATCTCGTCATAAAAAGGTCCGAAAGTCAGATCTGAAAAACGACTTTAAATTAAATTAAAAATTTTGCTCAAAATTTTTTTAAATTAAAAATTAAAATTGATTTTAATGCAAAAGTCATTTTGTAAAAAAAATTGATTCAAACTTAATTAAAAATATTTTTTACACTACTATTGATATGAATTATCTTAATGATAAATTTATTTCCGCTATGGTTTATTTATTAAATTATCTTTTTATTTAAAAGACCACTGTGTTACACAAACTGACAGCTTATCATTGAAAATAATTATTTTGTAGTACGATATTGAACGTCATATTATTGATACCTTCTTTTTAAAAATATAAATGCTTTATCTATGGATCGATCTGATAAAATTGAAAAAAATTGCTTGCCAATGTCAGCTTATTATTTTTATTAGAAATAATAATGATTGAAATTTAGATTTTTTAATTATAATTTAGAATTTTTGAAGTAATTTTAAAAATATATTTTAGAAGAATTTAGGTGCTAATTATTTTTGAGAAATAATAAAAAGTACTCAAGTTTCAATGACTAATAAGGTTTATATTTATTAATATTGTGTAATACGATATATATTATGAATTTTTCGATAAAAAAAATAAATTAAAAAGCATTCGGCTGCCAAATTTTAAAACACAGTAACTGCAAAATTTTTGTACCTGATTTTTTTTAGTATTATTGCATTTTTTATAACTTTTAGACCTTAATTTTAAGGATTTTTTCATAAAAATATTTATTGTTGAATATTTTCTATTTATAAATCAAATTTTTTATTAATTTGGCGCGCTAATTTTTTTTTAATAAAAAAAATTTTTAAGAATCTTAAAATTGTCAGTCACTGTGTTTTGAAATTGAGCAGCCGCATTAGGAATAACAAAATTTAAATATTTTTTAATACTTTTAAAATTCTTCTCTTGTAAATAATAAAAATTATCCATAATTTTGAATTTTTTTTTTATCAAAATTTACTTGTCAATTTTATTATTCCAAGCGGAAAACTTCAGCAATAAAATAATAATTCACAATAATTTATTTTTATCTTAATTATTAAAATAAAAACTTTGTAAAAAATTGATTTTTAATTAACAATTTAATTAATCAACTCACATGTGATCGGAGATTATTTTTTTTGTGACTAGTTTTAATTACTGTAAATTAAACACTGAATTTATATTTTTTAGTAAAATAATTATTTATTAAACTATTTAAAAATTACTCAATTTTTAAGATAAACTCACGTTAGTTTTGTTTTAAATCACGATTTGTGAGTTAGAACTTATTTAGAAGAAAGCGCGACGAGGAATGGCGAGTCGGCGAGATTTGAATTACGTTTCAGTTCTTTGCAGATATCAGAAGAAGGAATGGAGAGAGAAATTTATTTTTTTATTTATTTATTTAAAAGTACAAACGCCAATCGACAATACACAGCAAATTAACATATAAAATTACGGGCAGACACTTGATAATTTTTTTATTTTTCTTGAAAATTGAACTAGGCATAGAAAATTATTTATAAAAATATCATTTATAATTTTTCAGAGTTTCTAAAGATGAAATTTTTAAATAAAATTTTCTTGCTATTTAATCCTTTATTTTTTTTTTCAAAAATATTTTAATTAAAATTCAAAACGCAAGTTTTTAAAAAAAATTTTCATTTAATTTAATTTTCATTGCATTGAATAACAATGTTGCAAATTGTCATTATGTTTGTAGCATTGCTAATTTGTTTTTTTAAATATATACTGAGCGTGTTATTCTTTAGGTCGCGGAGAGCGGAGTGTTAAATATTAAATGCATAATGTATATGGGGTTCTTGGAATGAAGTCGTAAAACGTGACGGACGAATGATAAAAATTAACTTCAGTATAAGAAGTCTTTTGTGACCATAAATAGAAAAAAATTAACCGGCATCAATATTGACTTTTATTTTTAAAAAGTCACACAAGTATTTTCGCTTTGAGAATTTTTATAGTCATAAATTATGATTAAATTTTAAACAAGTTAACAAAGTATGTGAGGCATTCCACGCTCTGTTTTATTGAGATGTTATTTTTTTCAGATTTTATTTTTTACTGTCTTAAAAAAAAAAAAAAAAAAAAAAAAAAAAATTGTTCAAGGTTTTTTTCATCGTATTTTTTTAGACTTTAAAAGAAAAAATTTTAATTTTGCTTCCCTTCAGCGCGTTTATTTTTATTAAAATTAATAAAAAAAAATTGCTCTAAAATTTTATGAGAATTAATTTAGCAGCTATTTATTAATTTTTAGCTACTAAAAAAATGCTTCTAAAAATTTTCACTTGTAATTTTTATTAATTTTCACGTGTGGAGTTTTTTTATAATAATTGCATTACTATAAAATTTATAAATAATTTTTAATGTCTGACAACTTTAGTGTAATAATTCTTTCCATAAAATTAATTAAAAAAAATTTTTAAATTTAAAAACTCGCGCAATTATTGCGCCAAAATGACGATTCAAAATGGCGGCAATTTTAGTCTGGAAATAAATCCCACAGTGTCTCTGTGGTCAGTATTTACATTTTTATACTGTTTACAGTTTCATAAAAGTATAAATTTGTGAATAAAATGTAAAAAATGCAATATTTAACAATGTAATATTTTTAAAATGAACTTTTAATTAGTTTTTAACAAAAGACGACGTTTGTGTGTTAAAAAAATTAATGTTTTCATACATAACCTGTCTGTCAAGTTTTAACACCAAATTACATTTAATTTAGCAGTCAGCTGATGGGTTTTAAATTTTATTAAATAAAAAAAATTTTAAATTATTAAATATTTGAGAAATTAATTTCAATTTACAAAAATTAATAATTAAAACAAAAAATGGACCCGGAACTCCAAAAAATGTATCAACTTCAGCCACTGACAGCTTCTTTATCAGACTTACAAGGAAAGTGCGGTTTCCAGCAGGCATCTCCGAGGAAAAAGCACCCCAGAATAGCAGAAATAAACTCCGGTGACAGGCCAGGTATTTCTGCATTAAACAATCCCGACAAACGTCGACGGGAAGAGCTTAGAATAAAATCCCGGGTGATTTTTGACAGAACAAAGTATATAGAGCAGTGGCTCCAAGCTCACAAAAGTCTCCAAAAAAATAATTTAACCACTTCAAACTGCTCCTCGCCATCCTCGGTGTCTTCGTCAATTGTCTACGAGTCGCCGCCTCAATTAATAAAAAGTTTCAAGAAGAACCAGCGGTCGCCGCTGAAAGACTGCAATCAGCTGAAACGATTCAAGTCCAATGACAGCGAGAAACTTAACGCTCAAATTAGATTGAATTATTCACCAGTGAAGAATAAAGCCAAAGAAAACCAGGTGAATAATACATCATCTCCGTGGAAATTCTCCAAGCACAAAAAGAATATTGTTGATCAATATGAAGAAAATTTAAACATTGAATCTTGTTTGTCGCCGATTTCTCTCAACTCAGCTGATGACAGTCCTTTGGAGATAATGGAACTTAATTCTCCAGCTCCTTCATCAGTATTTCTGGAGTCTGTCCACAGTGACTGCAATTCTCCGCAGGTATGCTGTCACTTGACAATTTTTTAATTTTATTTAACAAAAAGATTTGTTTCAAAAAATTGCATTTTTAATTTTTTTAAATTTCTAGATGTCAATTTTTTTTTTCTTATTTTTTTTTTTTTTTGCCATAATTTATTTGTTATAAAATTATTAAAATTATCAAATATCTTAATTTTCTACATTAATTTTCATGCCACAGGTTGAAGAAATCCAGTTGCTTTCCTCGCCTAGAATTACTCAAGAGTGCATCAATATTGATGAGTCTGACACCAGCGTGGTTTGCGACGAGATCTTGCCAAATTTAGACCTGACCATTCTCAGCGAGAGCAATAAAACAATCAGCGATCTAGTTGGGGATTTTGACGGATCTCTGGTTGATATTGATGAAATCCAATCAGAGCACTCTTACTCTCGCAGGTCGCTTAATCACACCATTGACTCTGAAGAAACTTATTTTTCAGAAGTTGAAAATGCTGATCGCACAGTTGTTGCGAATAATATTGATTGCGATGATAAATCTGAAGATGAACGGTACAAAAAAGTTTTAATTGATGATGAAGATGACAGTGAGGTCAGTCACGTTTCTGAAAATGAGCTGGTGATCAGCGAAGTTACTTCTCAGTCAGTTACCAATGTTGACAGCTCGAAAGAAGTGCTCAGTATTCAGGAGGAGACTAGTCACTTGCAGGAGAGGGAAATTGTTGAAAATGAACTCCGTATTGAAAAAATAAGCCACGTTTCTTCTCAGAAAATCTCTCAGGATTATCTTACACCTCCTCCGGAGGTACAAGCCAACTTTACAGACCTGGATAATATTATTAACATCAGTGACTCACCACCTTCCAGACAATCCTCGCGGATAGAACGGGATACTTTTATCAGAGCTGTTGTTAAGAAAAAGAAGAAGAAGAAACCTAAAAGTATTTTTTTTTTTTTTTTTATATTTAAAAAAAATTGATAGTCAGCTAACTTTAGTGTTGCTTTGAAAAATATTAAATATTTTTTTTTGCAGAGGATCGCTGGTTGAAAGATTACAAACTCTTGTTTCAAGGAAAGTATCTTCAATACGAATTTGGCGGCACCAGATGTCTCAAGATCATTTGAAGACCAACTCGCCATGTGTAATTGTTCAGATAACTAAATGCACCTGGCGGTACAGCAGGTACATTCTCGATGGAAAGATTATTAAGGATGATAATGATTTAATTGGTAGGTCTGTTAGAGAAAATTCTTTATTAGATAAAAGTGTGACTATTGATGGCAGTAATAAAAATTTGTTAAGCTCGATTAAACTGTTGCTAGTTCCAGAGATAGTTGGTAAAATTAATTTTGAGAGTAAAAATATTATTAAAGTATACCCACCGTGGGATATTATTGACCAAAATGAGGTTTTTCTAAATATTTTTTATTTTATTGTCACTGTCGACTCTAATGTAATTTATCATGAAAATTTAGAGAGTAAAATGAAACTTGTAAAAGAATATAAGTGTCCATGTTTAACGGAGAAGAAACTATCTGAAAGTTGTGAAGATAAATTTAAAAACTGTAAAATTAATTTTATGCAATATTTATTCCAAAATTAATTATTTTAAGCTGTTAATTTTATAAATTTAAGATATTTTTATATTGTTAATTATATAAAACTAAAATGCTATTATATTTCACTTTTAATTTGTTATTTTTTTTTAATATTGTTTGACATTAATTACAGAATTTTAGTAAAATGTTAGTTTTATAAGAAATTATCATGATAATTATTTTAATTAAATTTAGTCAGTAAAAAAATGTAAATATTTAAAAATAAGTTTGTAAAATTCATTGAAATGTATTTATTAATTCAAAAGTATTAAAATTTATTTATAATTATTATAATTTTCTATTATTTACACCCAATTTATTTATTTTTCTTACATTAAAATTTTATTTTCAAAAAATTAGCGCCAGAAATTTAAAAAAAGTTTCTGCGCATGCGCGAAAGTTATAGTTTCTCATTGGTCATTGCGAATTACTTGAGTTGGATGCTGACTTCAGATCAGTTGCGAGTGATAGTAAAGTTAAAACTTAACAAAACTTGTGAATTATTAAACAGTGTTAGTTTTTAATTATATTTCAGTGAATAAATAAGATAAATATATTTCAAAATAAATAAGATAAATAGTGTCAAATATTGAGTTTTAGTAGTGAAAAATAATTTAATAAGACAAAATGGTGTCCATAAAATTTTTCTTTTGTTTTCCGACTTTAACAATTAAATTTGACAAGTATTTTTGGCACTAAAATTAATTTAGTAGATATTTGATCATTTTAAAAATTTTTTGGTAAATAAATTATATATAAAAAAAAAATTAGTAACAAATTGACATGTAGCGATTTTAATAAATGAAAAATGCAATTTTTTTTAATTAATTTTTCGGTGCAAATTTGCTTATCAAATAAAATTAAAAATTTATGAAGTGTCAGTGAACTTGAATATCATATTTTTGGCAGAGGTAAGTTAAAAAAATTTTTATTTATTTATTTATTTATGTAATTATTGTTTTATAAAAATTTATTTTACATTTTTGCGACAAATATAATTTTCATTTGAATTAATGTCGGTCAAAGCGAGCGCATTTGCGCATCAGTCAGTAAAGCAAATTTTCGTGATTCCAACCAAACACATACATATGACATGACTCATATGTGTCTAAATCAGCTGACAGCTGACACAAGTGAACTACGTTCTAAACCTACAAAACAAAATCAATTGTTTAGTTTTAATAAGTTAAAAACTACAGAAGATATTTTTTATTAATTTTAAAAACTGTAATTGCTTTTAAAAAACAAGTAAGTAACAAAAAATATGTTGTATTATTTTTCTGTACTGGGTAATTATCATAACCTTTATTTTTTATTTTAATTATATTTTTTTTTTAAGTTCTTTAATAATAATTAGCTCTACTGTAATTTTAATTTTAAAATAAAAAATTTTTATTTATGAATTGATTGATCAACTTGCCATTTTTCAGAAACAGAATGTCGATAGCACAAGATCGTCCAGAACTTAACGAAGAAGTTAAATTATACAAAAATGCTAGAGAAAGAGAAAAGTATGACAATCAAGCTGACTTGTATGCAGTTGTCAACACTTTACAGAACTTGGAAAAAGCTTACATTCGTGATTGTGTCACTCCCAAAGAATATACGGCAGCTTGCAGTAAACTGCTGGTGCAATATCGAGCTGCTTTTAAACAGGTACAGGAATTAATTAATAAAGTAGAAGGCATTAGTTTGATAGTTTAGAAAATATTCTGAAAGTAGGAGACACTTGGGAATTTTTTTTTAATTAAAATACATTAAAAAAAAAATCAAGCATAGAAAATTTGAAAAACTATTAGTACAATTTTTTTTTTTTGGATGATTTATTTTTTTAATAACAATAAAAAATAATCATATAGATAACTTTATTTAAAAATTAAATAACATATTTAAAAATTAAATGACATTAATTAAAAAATTAATTAGAATTTAATTGAAGAAAAGATAGCAGAAAAAGTATATAATTTATGTGTAAATGAGTAATTATCTTTTAATATTTGACATAAATGCACTGAATGTGCCACCGTAAAATTCCACTTCACCATTAAAATTGTTCACGAGGTTTAAAAAGATTTTTAAATTTAATAAAAAAATTTTTTTAGTTATATTTTAGCTACTAAATTAGATACTTATATGTTCAGTTGAATTAGGAGCTTTAGGTATCTTACGACAGAGCTCAAGTTATTAATTTTGTAAACAAAAACTAGATCTCCTAAAATTAACAATCACGTAGCATATTATTAGTTTTAATTAATAAAATTAATTAATTACACTATCCAAATTTATTTAGTACAAAAAAACAATATTAACTATCTTCTAACTATTAATTTACAGGTGCAAAGTGATCAGTTTCCAACAATAGATGTCTTCGCGAAAATATATCGTCTTGATTGCCCGGCAGCACTTGAAAGAATAAAAGAAGACAGACCGATTACAATAAAAGACGACAAGGGAAACACATCAAAGTGTATCGCTGATATTGTTTCTCTATTTATAACTCTGATGGACAAATTGCGCTTGGATATCAAAGCTATGGATGAACTCCATCCTGAGCTGCGTGATCTTGTCGATACGATGAATCGCTTGAGCATTTTACCGAGTGATTTTGACGGAAGGCAGAGAGTCGCCGATTGGTTACAGACCTTGAACAATATGTCTGCTTCCGATGAATTGTCAGAGTCGCAAGTGCGACAATTAATTTTTGATCTTGAAACTTCGTATAATGCATTCACTAAAGTCTTACATAATTCTTAAGAATGTAAAAAAATTATTTTTTGTATTTTAAAATTATATTTTTAACTGATACTCAAAAATTTTCTGTAATTACCAGTTACAATTTAAGATATTGAAATACAGTGAATAGAATCAGTAGTTATGTCTTATTTTTATATAATTTTTAAGAGTACTTTGCTTTAAACTTGATAAAAAAATTTTTTATTTACAAATAAATCTTGAAAAGAAACTTTCTTATAAATTCTTGACATCCAGTATTATTAAAAAATATTAATGGACGCTAAAAGTTACATTAGATCGCTCTAGATAAAAAACTTATATCTGTCAACTTTTAAATTTCCCAATTAATAGTTAAATATGATCGTACTTGTTATAAAACTTTATTAAAAAATTGTTTCAATTTAAAAGTGTTTTAATATTTAAATTAATGTATGTGAAATATTGATTGTATTAATAACAAGTCAGTATATATCTTATGAACTAAAAAAGTTTTAATGCTTATTAATGTTACATAACTTTCTGCTTAAAAAAAATAATTTTTTTTTTAATTATGACAATCGCAATAATTTTATTTAACAAGTTCTATAATTAAAAAGTTGGAAAGATCGACTCAGTAAAATTTTTTTTAGATTTAACTTTATGATTTTCAGCACCTAAGTGTGTTTTTTATAAATATATAAAACAAAATTTTATTTAATATGACTAATTAAATTATTTTCACTAAAAAAAAAAATTGTCAAATTGACATTTTTAAAGATATAAACTCATCTCGATGTTATACTCATCAAGAGCTCTCATTTGAGTACCCACATGCATTTTCATATATTTTTCATATTTTAATATATAAAATATATGAAAAATTGATGTGGGTACTCAAATGAAAGGTCTTGATGAGTGTAACATCGGGATGAGCTTATATATTTAAAAATGTCAATAGTTTACGAGACACTAGGTCATTTTGCTTATTCTCTTAATAATATAAATTATTTTCTGTCTAACGTTTGACACTTTTATTAGAGTTTTTAATTGAGTTAGCGAAAATGAAAAATAAAAAAAAATGAAAAGAAAACTAGTTTAGAGTTTGAGTGGGGAGGTGGGGTAATATATATATATTGGGTGATTTTACAGTAGCGATTAAAAGTTTGACAGTATCGTTAAGGTAGTGGCTCAGGTGGTGCCTGAATTGGATATACATTGGAGCACTTTAGAAGCTATAGAAGCTAATAGACCCGTGTAGGAGTTTATCGTATATCTGAAAACAGGAGATGTGTAGCAGGCTCCTCTCGCCGGTTAATTTGCGTCAGAAGTGCAGGAGGGGCTGGAGCAAGCCTTTGATGTTCCACGAGACGGACTTTTAGAGTCGTATTTACGTGGCGGATGCCCGGTATGCAAATTGTGCGGAGGGTTAGAGGTAAAGTGAACCAGTGAACGAAGTCCTGGCATTCGTTTCCGGTACCATTACCCACCGTCTAATACGAGCCACGAAATACAATAACGGCTTGGAACTATTGACCAAACTAAACTAAATTAAAGCCAACTAAACCAACAACAACCAACTTCTCTCCTCTGGCTCCAGCTAGACAACTTACACACAACAGACTCTTAGAATTGCTGACGACGGTTTTGTTGTAGCTTAAGGATTTGCATCGCACAAGAGTGTCAACCTTTTGCCTTTGATATGCACGATACTTATATTTAATGCATGTATTTACTTTTTAATTTTTTATTTCAATTAAAAACACTCTTACAATTGATACAAATATTTACATATTAGCTTAATTATTTATTTTTATTTTTTAAAATTGATAAATATTAAAAATTTATTTTGTACGCTGAGAGAAAAAATTTATTTAAAAAAAAAAATAAGCAATATTGTGATGAAAAATTAAATTGTGAAAGAAATTTTTATTTCGTTAACTAAAAAATAAAATTGTTAAAAATTTCCACAAATTAATTTTTGTCATAAAAATGTCAATTTTTTTTCTCAGTGTGTTAAAAAAACTTTTAAAAAAATGAAGACAGATATAGATATAATAAATTTAAATATTTCCTTCAAAAAACATCTTATATGGGTTTACATCTCAACGATAAGAGTCGAGCTTTAAAGATATCAAAGCAGTCTTTTGAGGCTTAGCCGGGTCAAGAGCTTTAAAAAATGCTCCAGTATTTAGGTTGTGCTGTTCATTATACAGCTAAAACTTGAACTATCGGAATACATTTTCATAACTGGGGTTAATTTTTTTTCTGACAAACTAGTAATTTTTTTTATTTAATAATATTCAATGTAATTGAATCCAATATTCAATAAATTCATCCAATTTCTGAGGTTTTCAAGTTCTTCTCTTTGAAAATTCAGCCGCTGATAATACATCATATAGATGATACTAATTGCAAAGTTTCAAGCCCCACAATATAAATTCTCGATTTTAACTTATAGTTTCATTAAAAATTAAATTTATCTTCTCGAAAAGTACTTCCCTTCATACCCGAGTGTTAAATAATACTCCCACATATTGCATTGAAGAAGTTTATTTCCCTCGTGCGTCAGTACATAGTTATCTCGCGGAAGTTTATATAATAGAATAAGGCAGATAAGTGAATGGGTAATGCAAAGTGCAGATGGAGACAAACTTTTCATTACGCTAAATACATAGATACATAAAACATACAGACGTCAGGATGTAGACATATACATGTCTATATTAAACGAAAGAAAACTTATACGTCCCAAAAGACGTTACGCAAAATCCAGGGCTTGAGCCACCAGTCTATTTTCCAGCGATTTATTTATCGCCGGATATAGTCTCTCGCCTTGGGCAGTAATACTTTAGAGAAGAGAAAAGATTGAAAGTCCCAGGTGATTCGTAACCAGTAGCGACAGCGTTGGGAATTTAACGTATACTTTTTATTTGTTGAAACGAGGACACCGCCAGCAAATAATTTTTTTTTTTTTTTCACCCATTTATTAATTTTTTTCTAGCGAAAGTTTAATTTTCAAATTTTTTTTTCTTTCCGCATGAAATGTACAAAGAGATGTTTTAATATGCTTCGATAAATTTATAGAAAGGACACTAAAGTGGTTGGATAATAATCTTAAAAGTGGGAATCAAGCCAGGTTCACATTTGTTGGCGTTGGACACGATTTTTGGATGGTCCGCTCTCAAGACGTATTACCGAGAACACGCTGGAGATATCTGAAATTGATCCGGCAAGTCGAATAAAACTAGTACCATGCGGAAAATATAAAAGTGAAATATCGCTTTATATCTTCGATAGCTTTGCGGTATCCCTCAAGACCCAGAATCTCATATTTTTCTTTTTATTATTTCGCTTTTTTCTTTATTATTTATTTTTTTATCTTCCTTCCGCGTTTTCATCTGAGATTTCTTGTTTTATTGTAACATTTAATCTTTTTTTTGCAAATTGTTCGGTATCAGCTTAATTTATTGATTAGATTGAAAATAATTAATTTTCTATTTAGAAAAATTAAGACAATTTTTGGAGGGAAAATTAAATGAATAAAAACTTAGAAAAAAAATAAAATAAAATATGTAAAGTAAAAACAAAAATATAAACACAAATCGTGTGGACATAAAAATGATAATATACGTAATATAATAAAGCAATTTCTAGCAAAATTGAAATAATAACCAGAGTTGAAAGTGATGAAAAAATGAGATCTCTGGTGTCGGCACAATAACGACGTGACCTTTAGTGAATATAGAATGCACCAAGTGTAATTCCCCTGTGTATGTCGCGTCGTCGCTTGAAGCTGGACAGTCTCTTTTCACCACTACTCATCCCTTTCATTTCTTTTTACCCTATTTTTTTCTTTTATTTTTTATTTAAACCTTTTTTATCTCACTACACTTCCTCTTTACATCACTTATCTTTTTTTATTTATTTATCATTATTTTTTTTCAATTCGCGTAGCTTAAAAAGCATATCGCAGCGTGTAGACGTGAGATGCCTTGGGAAAATGTTCGATACCCCGTGAAAAAGACAGACTGATAATAGCCCCCACATGTATATAAAAGAACGAGCCAATTTTCAGGACAGTCATTGGCATCGACAAAGCGCGTTATTGACGACCAAAAAAATTCGCATTCGTGCCAAGAATCTATCCAACATAATTTACACTTTACTAAAGCTTTTTTTCGACATTACATTAGGAAAAAAAATTTTTTTCTCTTCATTCATTCCTTTTTTCTTATCAATCCATTTATACTCTTTTGTAGATTGTTATCGCCCATGTCGATAGGATTTATTGCTATATTATCATTTTTTTTTTTTTTTTTTTTTTTTCATTTAATAGTTTAAGAATAAACAGGATTGCACAAAGGCTTTATTACTCCAGCAGAGTGATTGTGATACCGATCAATGAACCATAGGTTCCAGCGGTTAATTTCGATTCTCGATTTTACCCCTGGGAGCTCATTCAGAGTCGCGGGTTAGCTGAAATAGCCGCGGGCGCTAGTTGGTGCTCACACTCCGCCGGACAAAACCGAATATGTTTCCCTGGAGAAAACAAACTGATGCTACAGTAGCGTTCTATAAATGCCATACATTACTGCTGATGCCTATTCATCCTGGTAATTCATGCTTTGACCGTCTGATTCTTACATTAACACCATTTTTCAGTCACTAATTGATGGTTCATTCGAATCATTGTTCAGTTCCGAGTGAATAAATGGTTTTACTGATGAATGATTGTTAAAAAAACATTTAAACTTTTTAAATTAAATCCAATTTAATAAAATCATGCAGAATAAATTGGTTTGTCGTGATATTTTTTTCAACTATTGGTCGCTTTTTTCGCTAATTGAAATTATTCAATTAAAGGCAAAACTATTATCGATAAAACGAGACAAAAATAACTCTACTTGAACTATTTATTCGGTTATAATTGAAAGATAGTATTCAATTTATTTGATTGACTTTCGATAAAAGGTAATAAAAAATGATTGACTTTCGATGAAAGGTAATAAAAATTTCTACTAATTATTGGAGAGAGGAAGTGAAAAGTTTTTTGTAACTTCACACAAATTTTATCGTGTAAAAATGTCTGAGGATTATTTTAACTTAAAAAACTTTAGAGGGGTAATTTTTCAATTGAATGATCCGTGGATTGTAAATTTGACAGATAAATTTTTTATCTTCAACTTTTTTTTTTATATATATTTCATTTCATTATTTTTATTTATCGAAATATATAATCCAAAACATTGGTTGTGTCTCGAAGCAACATTTGTCAGTGATTTGACGAATTTACGAGCCTGATTTTTCTTTACTTTTATCTTGTTTTTATTTCTTTTTCACTCTTACCTTCCTTCATACTTTCCGAAGCTATTTGTACTCGTCTCAGTACCTAAATAAATCAGTTCCGTATCCTTGAAATTTAATACACCAGCTAAATCTCCGGTAAAAATTCAGGATAAATTTTTTTTACTAGAAAAAAAAAACAATAAAAAAAAAGTCTAACAATTCTTTTTTACTCTCGAGTACAAAAATGTGTTTTAAAATATTTTCTTACTCAAATGAAATAAAAAAAAAAAAAAAAATAATCCCTGCAGGGATCGAAGGTACGGTTCGTTTATTATCAAAAGTTTTGAGTTATCAAAAGCTCTTTTGTAAATATATATTTATTTATGTTATTTATAAAAATGATATAAACGAAATAAAATATTAGTTTTGTAATTAAATTATTATTTTCGACTTTGATGTACAATAATAATAATAATTAAAAGAAAAGAAACATTATAGAGTTTTTGATATTAAAAACAGTGACGAGAAGGCTGTGATAAAAAATGAAATGAGCGGTAATGAGAAACGAAACGTGTATAACAACCGAGGGTTCTGTTCTTTGGACAATCAAAGTTGCGTTGGATATTCCTGCGCGTGTCCAACATCATATCAAGTTGCACAAAACTCGTTAAAATTCCGCCGGTCTGTCTGTTTTTGCATCCGCACAATACGGAAATGATACGCTGTTGTGGCATTAGAGGGATGAGAAGATAAAAAATAAAATAATAAAAGCCTAGATAAAAATAAAAGCAAAAAAAAAAAATTGAAAATAGTAGTTGTCTGTAGCTGACTTTCTCATCTCATTTCTCTTCAACGTTTTTCTTTTAAATTTCCCCAAGCTTTTTCTCCCGTTATAATTTTTTCCTATTTTACTATTTTTAATTGTGGATTACGCTGTCTCCGCTCCTCAGACACTCAACTCTCATTACTAATAGGTCAGAAATCATTTCCGGTTCTGCAATTCCCTCCTATTTTATTTCCTCTCTTCTCTTTACTTCGTTCACTTCTCGTTCGTGTATTTTCATTATTTTAAGCTCTCAAGTAGTCATTATAAAAACAGTTCAAATGAATTTTTTTTTAAAATAATACATTTTACTTATTAAACCAAACAAATAACTTTTTTTCAAATAATATTACTGAGCAAAAGGCTTTTATTTTTATGCTTTTATTAATTTCAATTCAAATTAAACAAATGAATATTTTTATTTATTTTATTTACCGAAAACAATTGTTTCAATGTTACTTTTTATTTTTGTCCGCAGGCATTTCAATATTATTAAATTATTTAATAATTTTTTTTTTTTTTAATTTAAATAAAAAATAATTCTTTATTAAAAGGTAGAAAAAAAAATTAATAAAAAATAATTCGTACGTACTTTTGCAATTAAAAATTTCGGAAACGTGTAATAATTAGTTCCTTTAATAAGTTTCTTTATAAAATATTTAAATTTACAATAGAATGTATATCAAAAAAAAAAAAATAGAGAGCATTAAAAAGAATAAAATAAATATACATTAAACGTGAATTAAAATTCCCTTTGGAGCTTTCATATAATTCGTTGAATATAAACATGGACCCCTAAAGTTTGTTCAA
Source organism: Cotesia typhae (assembly GCF_013202065.1). Classification (NCBI taxonomy): domain Eukaryota; kingdom Metazoa; phylum Arthropoda; class Insecta; order Hymenoptera; family Braconidae; genus Cotesia; species Cotesia typhae. The sequence goes on along the minus strand of NW_027423756.1, from coordinate 12,815,775 downwards.
TGGTTATAACCCACGTAATCGAAATATCATAAAAGCTCTTGATTCAACTGCACCCCATAAAAGCGTCAAAACTTATCCATCGTTATTTTCGAGCTTTATATATTTATATAAAAGCGAACATACTATTTAAATAATAAACAGATACTCGCTTATATATATATATATATATATATATATATATATATATATATATATATATATATTTTTTTTTTTTTTTTTAATGATTAATAAGTCTATTGTTGTAAATTACAATAATTAATACTGTATTTTTTGTCAATTAAATGAATTACAATAGAGAGAGAGAAAGAGAGAGAGAGAGAGAGAGAGAGAGAGAATTTAAGCATGAGATTGTGGGATCACACATTTACGATACGATTGCCCAATAATTACCAGACCACGGTATAATTGCATCTCACCACCTATCCGCGCGTATTGTGTGGGTACTGATCGAAATTCAATTATACATATTGGACATACCAATCATGGATAACGTTTTTTATTGAATTCTAAATGCTGGTAACATTTCACGTTTTATAACCACTTGGAGCTGATAAAATCCAAAAAAATAAATTGAAAAAAAAAAAAGAGATGAGTCCAGCCAGATTTTAAACACTTTAATAAATTATTTCGACTAACTTGCATTTTTTTAAATCGATTATCAGCTTTTTTTACCAACTCACACTGAATTCCAGCATTTCACCGCTCTAGATAAATAATAAATATTTAACTCAAAAATAAAAAGTATCAATTTGAAGATTAAATGATAAGAATGCTCCTATTTCTTCTTTTCAATAAAAAAGTAATAACTTACGAGAGTAAAAAATTATTAAAATCATTTTTTAACTACTACTTTATACTTTATAACAATCTCTTGACTTTTAAGTAGGGATTGAAAAGTTTTAAGTAACTTAATCCATCTTTCAATTTCCATCATTATCAGTTTTTAAAGAAAAAAATCGAATAATTAATTTCCAAGAATTTTTAAATTAATTTTGACTTTTTTTTACAATAATATTTTGAATTAAAAAAATTATTATTCACATGTGTGAATGATGAAAAGTTAAATTCAAACAATGCGCTAGGATTTAGGGTAAGGCTTCACGCTTTATAGATCATTTTTCATGGGTTTATTTATGTTTATGGTAAAACCACACACCCTCATTTTAGTGTTTGAAGTGCTTTTCAAAGCGCTAAAAAATTTTACACACCGAGTATGAATTTTAGATCCCTCTAAACTTGATATCAAAATCATTTAAATATTTTTAAAAGTTTTATCATTCTTATATTAAGTATCACAGTTTATTTTTTTACCTCAAAAAATTAAAACTCGACTCAATCACAAGCTAAACTTCTAGTTAGATAAAAGTATGCATGGGAAAAATTGCATCTAAGTCAAGGCAAGAGTAATTGTTATTCGCCGGAGAGGGAAAAATGATGAGAATTTTAATTAATTTAGACTAGCGTTCAAGATAAGATTTAGGACACGGGATATTTGATAAAGTAGATATAAAAAAACGGAATTTCATGTTTTTCTTCTTTTTATATTGATTAATTATTCTAAAAGCTTAAATTTATCAATTAAAGTGAGTGTATGAGTTCGATGAAACGTAGACTGATTCTAATGAAGATTGAATATCGATCGAAAATAATAAAGTCACTTGTACCGAATAACCATAATATGATCAACGTAATAGCAGTGGATACTTAGCCAGAATTAAGAGGATGTTTGTCATTGGTAGGTGAAAATACTATATCCCAATATTCTTGACATATATATCTATATAATTTCCAAAGAAGGTGATTTAAGTCTCATTTCAAAGTTTCAGTGGTTAGCTCCTTATTGCAAGAAACTTTAGGGAAAACCAAAGTCAAAGTGACATTCTCCTTTGTTTAAGATCCCATACAGTATATCTATACATATATTATATAACGTATTTATTATGAGACAAAGTTATTCACACATCTTGATTTAATGCTAAAAGGAGTTAATTAATTAATTCTTTAATAAATTTCAATTTATTTTTGAGCTTTAATTAATTTTTTTATCAAGTGGTTGAAAAAATTTTTTTGATTATTTTTGGGATTTATTCTATGAAAATTTTTCTGTTATTGATCGTCACAAAAGTACTACGCATTAGTACGTCAGTTTCAATGTGACTGTCAAGGTGAACAATCAGGCTTATTGCTAGTTTACAACAGATTATTGAAGGGTTGAAAGTAGTGATCAGATTGAAGACAATTGTGCTTTTTTATTTTCAGGTTTAATTGAATTACTTCGACCACAGGAATAATTACGGGTATGAAAATAATATAATGGATCTCCATTATATTAATTTGACGTTTAAATGAAAATTATCTTGGAGTTATCACTAATTGAGTAAGTTTTTTTACTATCAATTTTATTTTTATAATAATTTATTGTTTAGTTTTATTAATTTAAATTTCAAAAGTAAAAAAAACAACAGTTAAAATATAATTACTTCAAAGACACGGCAGTGCGCGTACCAAGTTCAGGTTGAACACACCTGTAACGTACAAAGATGGCAGCACTAGCAGATTAGCTGGCTTTACCGACAATAGAAGGTTAAAAGTATCGACTATGAAATTTGTTTATCGGAAAATAATTCTAAAAGTGTGTAAATTTTCTATTTAAAACAAACTCATTAGTTTTGTACACCCTGTTTGCTGACAATGCTATTGCAACAGCATTTATTATATATTTTTTGTAAATGATGATGGTACTTTAGTGGTAATTTGTATCGATTGAGGTGTTTACATACTATTTTTCGCCTGACTCAGTATTTCACGTAATTTTACAAAATGAACTCAAAGGATTTAAAAATAAATGAGTTAATTAAATTGATTTAATATTAGTATTTATTATCTACTCACCACAATAAATATTATTATCAAGTGCATGACCATGCATGATTGTTGAAGAATTATCAGTTATTGTGATTGTCTCGATACAAATTTAATCGCATCATAGGTATTAATCGTAAATAAAGTAAATAATACATGTAATACCTAATACTCGATTGTGAAAATCTATTATAATTATAGTGATTAGAAATTTTGATTGTTTTCATACATTATGTTCAAAACACAACCAAGTGAGAGTTGATTTCTTAAATTTGCTATTTTCATTGAAGTGGTCGATTTTTAAATCAATACTTAATCCTTATCATCAAGTGTTTGGAGAAGAAAGAAGTAAGATACTGCTGTGTTCAAAAACTGTTTAAAAATTACAATATATTAGATGTAAAAATTTTATAGCAGATCAAAAAACCTTTAAATTTATTCAAACTTATTTTCTGACACTTACCGTGATGAAAATCTTCACAGAAACAACTGAGAAATTACAAGCGGTTAAAGATAAAGGCCTTTGGGTTAGGAGCATCACAATAGAAGTCATTAGTCGTTTTTTTCCGTACCAATTTGCAGCATAAACTGCATCTCTGTAAACTTCGCTCTATCATAAATAAAAACTTCCTTAGTTTCCAAAATATTTAATTTTGCAGGCTTAAAAATTTACCTCTTCGATTAAACATGACCCACTCCAAGCATAAATGAAGGTTTGTCCCAATTTCAAACCTACGTATGCAACCAATAATGACCCTTGAACAATAGTTACACTTTTCATCTGCAATTACACATTAAATATTCAAAATATCAAATTAAAAATTATTATTAATTAAGGTCATACCTTTGAAATTTGAAAAAGAACTGTGCAAAGAACAATAGCGTTAGTAGTTACACTGAAGAGTATTATAGGGCCCCAAATTTTTTCCAAAATGTCTCTGCATCTCATCAATCTTTCGTACTGAACAACGCATTTTTCTATGACTTTATTATAGTTATCATTATTTTCATCATCATTTTTGATGTGCGTAATATCGTAAGAAATTTCACGAAATTGGGCAATCATTTGAAAGACATAAAACGGAAACAATATGTCAACACTAGTAGACACGAAAAACATCGCCAAGCCCGAGCAAGTTTCAAAAACGAAATGAAGTTGGTAAACAATTTCATTGGACGTTATTTTCCACGGATAGTTGCATGGATATATAAGCGGGTACTTGGCTACTTCTATGTGATGAACAGAAGCTTTTATGACGAAGCTCAAAGGAAGAAGAATGTAAGACCCCAAGCAAGTGGCAACACAAATAGTCAATGACCATGATACAAGCTTAAACATGTCAACGTCCTTCAAAACGATGTTCGACAGCTTTGAGTCCTTCAGCAATTTCCCAAAGTACGGATGAAGATGTCGGTGCAATTCCGTCAATTCTTTGTGGTTTATTTTCATGCTCGCGATCTTCAGAATGGTGGTCACGAAGCTGGTGGAGATGCTCAGACCTTTTGAAACGAGACCGATGTTTGGAAATTTTTCGCGGACCCACGAAAATATCAAGAGCGATATTATTAAATGGATTGTCATCGGTATATACGGCACAAGAAGATATAAAATACTTGGACTTTCATACGGCCAAACGCCTACTACTGTTCCGAGTCTCTTTGTCAACTTATACAGCGATCTATAGTCAGACATTTTACTTTTAGCCATTTTTAAAGACAATAAAAGTCGAGTGCGTTTCTATTTTAAGGTTTACAGTTACAGTGAAGAAAGTTTTTTCTACGTAATGTAAAACGTAAAAAGTTTATAAAATTCATAAATTATTGACCATTCGATGCGTATAAACTTTAAACAGTTTTAAAGTTACTATAAACATTATGGCTTATGGCTCATCATTACATGGCTTATCATAATAGTCATGTATCGATCCAAAATTTTTTACAATGCAACTGAGAATTAGTCTAAATCCAACCATCGTTTCTGACAGATCTCCTTCCAACAGCCTACAGCTATGTTTACTTTGAAAGTTGAATTACGTTTACGGAAAAATTATTGGTTTATTAAACTGAAGAAAAATAGTTCTGATATTTTTTACGTAAGTTTTTATTTAATGGATAAAAAAAGTGATTAGATGAGCAGAAAAAAAAATTATTAGTATGTTATTAATGATTACCATTAAGTGGGATCTAGTTATTGTAGTACATGGTGTGAAATATTTATTCTTATAGGATATATTACGATCGGTCAATAATTGCATTGCCATAAATTACATTTACACGTTATCTGATTCTGATTAACACATTTGCGCAATAAAGTGTCACTATCGTCGTTAAAATCTTGGTGTGAATGCTAAAGCAGTGAGCAGTGTCGCGTAATTGTTCACTGATTTGAAATGTAGAGAATGTGAATTTATAATCGACAAATATATACCGCGAAATTAGAGATAAATTTACAATATAATGAATTGGGCGGCATTTTCAGTCGTAGAGAGAAAAAATGCCATTCGGCCTCACCCGAAATAGAAGGTAGATTTCTCTTGATATGAGATTCTCTTTGTTTCTGTTATTTAATTTGTAAATGATAGATTTTAAATCTGCTGAAACTTTTGAATCGATCAACCGATTATCACGCAGTTGACAACAATCAATATAGTTTTTTTAATTCTATGATGGATTTCAAACCTTGAATTAATCATTAGGGGCAAAATAGGCCATTTTAAATCGTTGAAAATCAAAATTTGTATTTCCGGATTTTTCAGTGGCCATAACTCCAAAAATAATTGTTTTAAATGCAATTCTGACCACTTTAAATTGTTCCTCAGGAAATTTTCTACAAAAAAAATTGTGTTTTATAAGTTTAAAAAATTTTTTTTTAGTAGATATCGGGACTTGGAGAAAATTCGGAAAATCGAAAATTTAAATTTTTGACTCTGAACCATAAAAGTGGCCATAACTCCTTAAATAAAGACTTTAGGGGCAAAATAAGCCATTTTAAATCGTCGAAAATATTATTTTATGTTTTGGAATTGTTGCTATAAATTTTATTTTATTACACCAGTGTCTTTGTAAAAAACCATTTATTTTATTTATTCTTCGAGAGTCTGGAGGAGGAAAAAGTACGAAACAGTTGTGTTTATAACCATTTGAAAAATTTCAACTGAGACGACCGAAAAATTGCAAGCTGTCAAAATTAGCGGTCGTTGGGACAAAATAATTATTATCGATGTCATGAGACGTTTGTTTCCGTACCATTCACAAGCGTAAATAGAATCTCGACATTCGTCAGACTGTAAATTAATAATTTTTCTTTTAATAAAATTTTTTTGGTTTTTAAATATTAAGGGATATTTTTAATACTTCTAAGGTGAGGCAACTCCCGCTCCAAGCATACATGAAGGTCTGCAGTATTTTGAGCGCGATCCATGTAAAAATTAGTAGCCCACGTCCGACAGGAATACTTTCCATCTATAAAAATAAAAAAAAAAATTTTTTTTTATAATTTTTTAAAATTGTTAAAATTAAAAAAAAAATTTTTTTTTTGATAATATTATTTTAAATTATTCTAGCTTTAATGGAAAATATGAAAAAAAAAAATCAATTATTATTTTGTGATAATTAATACAGCTTATGAAAATTTTTTTCCAAAGGATCAGTATAATTATCAATTAATAGATTGCTCGAAAAAGTATTTTTTACCTGAGTCGTTTGAAAAGCAATTGTGCACATAATAACAGCATTCGTAACCATGATCCACAACACAATGGGACCATATAGCCGCTAAAATCACGAAATTTTTCGTTAAATTATACAATAGCTTATAAATTTTTCCAAAATTACCTGTAACATGTCTCTTGATTCTATCAATATTTGATACTGCCCAATGCATTTCCGTAAAATACTTTGGCTGTCGCTTTCTTCGGTTAAATTTTTAAAACAATACGAAATCTCACGCAATTGACCTATCATTTGAAAAACATAAAACGTAAAAAGGCAGTCGACGCTCAGAGTTATAAAACACAGAGTCACGACTGCAAATGATTCTATCGCAAACTCAATTTCATAAATATAACTATCGGGCGTCACTTTCCACGGAAACACACTGGGAAAAAGCAGCGGGTATCTCACCGGATGGATATCATTTTTAAGTTGTTTTATAACAATATTCAAAGGGATAACAAGTCTCATAGCACATGATAATGTAACAAGGAAAGTAAATATAGCAGTTAAATATTTAACAACTGAAAATCTTTTTAAGATAAATTTTGAGAGTTCTGAATCTTGCAAAAGTCCAGTGAAATATGAATCGAGATTTTTGTGCAGTTGGATCGCGTCATCCCTGTTTGCTATGAAGCACGCGACCTTCAAAATAAATTTTTTATTGTTATTATTATATTATTTTTTAAATGTACACAGAAAAAAAAATTAATTTGAATCAAGTAAATAATTTTGAAGTACTTCATTGTCTTGATTTGAGTAAAAAAATTTTTAAACGAAGAAATTTTACTTGATTTAAAAAATTTTCCTCTTGATTTAAGACAATGAAACTTTTCAAAATTATTTTCTTGGTTCAAGAATTTTTCTCTTGATTCAAATTAATTTTTTTTAAGTGCATTATACTGCTAATATATTATAATTGATACCTTTATGATCGTCGACATGAGACTTATCATAATGCTCATCCCTTTAGTAACAAGATCGATGTTTGTAAAATTTTTTTGCACAAACCCAAGCATACCGAAGCATAAAAAAACGTTTACCAGTATCTGTATGTGCGGCAGGCAGTTATAAAATATATTAGGATTGTCATATGGCCAAAGACCGACGACTATAAGTAATTTTTTGACTATTTCGCGGTAGATAATGTACTCGGAAACTTTTTTTTCCTCCATGATAAGATAAGTGGATGAATTTAAGCCTGATTAATAATTCGTAAAGGGTAAGAGGCTTTGATGGTTTGAAAAGTGTCCTAAAAAAGTTCACCAGTCATTTCAACTTGTTATAAAATCTAGCGCATGCTTAGTTAAGACTATCATTTTTGAATCGATTTAATGAAAAAAGCTTTTAGAGAAAATTGTTAGTTATTAGTCTGATAGTTTGATATTGATTTTAAAATTTCGGGTTGGGTGATCATTGGAGCGTTAGTTCAAATTCAACTGCCAGTTTGCACAGACCGGGAAGCTTGATATTTTCAATTGGTAGATTCTAGCTGGTATAAACCCGCAAGCGGTTGGGGATTTCGAATTATTTCTAATGTTCGTGTAATACTCATTGATAGTAATGGTCATTGATAGTGTGCCGAAGTTTGAAAATTATTTTATGGCTGAGATTTTACGAGTAATTTTTTTTTTTGTAAGTATGTCTGCATCATTATTAATCAGTTAATTAGGACAATAAAAATTATAGGCAATATGAAATTGATTTATTCAATTATTAAATGAAAAAAATTTTTTTCCTGCAATTTTTCAATTTATTAATTGGTCGATGTCACTTCAAGACTTCAATTCCTTGTTATTGAGTGATTGTAACAAAATATAATATGAAATTGCTGTATCAACAATCTGTAATATAAAATTTTATATTTATTTGTTATTACATATAAAAAAAAATTTTTCCGAGCAAGCAGGACAGTAATTACACCTTTCAGTGCAAATAAAATGAGAAAAAAAAAAAAAAAAAAAAAAAAGTAAATAAACAATTTTTGTAATTACCGTTACACAATTATTAACAGAAAGAGTTGAAGAATTGAAAATTGTGATAGCCAACGGCTTCTGTGTAATTATTATTACTACCGAAGTCATTAAATGTTTTTTCCCCTGCCAGTCAGCAGAATAAACAGCATCCTTGTAATTTTCACTCTATCGAACAGTTATCGTTAATTAAAATTGCAATATACGATGATTAATTTTTTTTTTTGTTTATTACCTCTTCTGTTAAACAAGAACCACACCACGCGTACAGAAATGTTTGCAATAATTTTAAAATTACATATAACGTAAACATAACGCTTTCAATGATTGTTATAGTTTTCATCTGTAAGTTTCAATTGAATTTAGAGCTTCACTATATTAATTTTGTTTTTAAATAAATTTTTTGGATACCTTTGACATCTGAAATAATAAAGCACAAAGTACAATAGCATTTGTGCCCATCATCCAAAGTACGACTGGACCGTAAATAGCCTCCATAAGTTTGACACATTTGATTAATTTTTGATACTGGATTATACACCTGTGAAAAATGTATTTTCCACTATCGTCATCGCTGTCAATATGTGTGATGCAATAAGACATTTCCCTCAGTTGGCCAATTATTTGGAAACTGTAAAGCATAAATAACGAATCGACGCTCGTTGTTACAAAAAATAATACGAATGTCCCAAATGTTTCAACATGACGAACCTTGCAATTGATTATGAAGATCAGTGGAGAGATAATTTGAAATGCGATGACTGCAAAGACCGTGAGAGTTAGAACTCCTGATAGCAATCTGAAGATGTTTACTTTTTTTAAAATATGCTCCAACATTTTTTCATTTTCCAACAATTTCTCAAAGTACGGATCCAAATTTCTGTGCAATTCCGTAATCTCTTTATGTTTTCTTATAAGACATACCACCTTTGAGATGAAACATAAAAACATTACTTATAATTATGATTTGAGTAAACTATTTATATTGTGTATGATAAATAATAGTCACCTTCAATATAGCTGAGGCGAAACTCGTCATACTACTTAAGCCTCGCGTAACAGCAGCGACGTTTGAAAAATGTTCTAGGACGAAGCCAAACACAACTAACGCCATTGCTAGATTTAAAAAAATTTGTATGTATGGTAAAAGTCGATATAATAAATTTGAATTACTGTACGGCCACAGTCCCCCGACTGTTAATAGTCTTTTAGTGAGATCATGAAAAGCTCTGTAATCGGATATTCCATTTTTAGCCATATTTCAAAGACAAAGAAGTTGATCATGTGCGTAACTCGAGTTGCACTTACGCTGATAATATTAGATGATTATTTTCTTTCGATACTGTATAAAAAAGTTCGAAAAAAATATTATAAAGTCAAAATTATAAGTGACTCTACGTGAAGTGAACAAACTTTTCAAAGTTTGGGACTTATATAATATTATGCGTAATGTATTATGATTGTAATTTTATTTTATCGATCGGAAAATTTGTACACCGAATAGACGCTTCAGTTTTAATCCAACTGTCCATGTGGACGATCCATCTATTTAATTTTCTTCAGTTGACTATACAGAATAGACCATCGAGTATTTTTTATATTTTTCTCACACATTTTTTGACGATTTATAATTTTAAAAAATAGTACTGTCCAATTTTTGTGATTATTGAGGGTATCTGGTGTATTATTTCGACTTATCAAGTATGAAATCAAACAAGTGTGCTTTTAATAGTAGAAATTACAATACAAAAAATTATTTCGAGGATCAAATAGTGAGCATATATTTTTATGTTTGATTATTATCAAATTATAGTTCGATTATAAACATATAAATGATGATATTACTAAAAAATAAGAGTTAAAGTTTTAAAAGTGATCATTAGTTTACAAATTAACAAATTTTCATCTATTAGATCCTAATATTATACGATAAAAATTTAATAAACAATTATCAGTAGATAACTTTTTATTTACCAAAAATACTATTATAATTAATTACTCAAAAATATAACAAAATTTACTAATCATATATAACAAAGATATTATTTTTCTTCGAGAGTTTGAAGAAGGAAAAAATACGAAATAGTTGTTTTCATAACCTATGCAAAAAAAAAAATTATTATTTATCGAATTAATCATATTAAGTATAGTAAATTATAAAAAAAAAATATTTTACCATAATAAAAATATCAACAGTGACAGTGGAGAAATTAAGAGCAGTAACAATCACCGGTTTTTGCGCCATCATTATTATGATTGAGCTCATAATCTTTTTATTTCCACACCAATCGATGTTGTATACAGCTCTTCTGTAATCTTCGCTCTATTGCAACAAATCTCTCAAGTTAAAGATTAAGTTCTCACTTTATTCATTTTTGATGATATTACCTCCGCCGACAAACAGGTGCCGATCCAAGCGTAAATGAACGTTTGTAGCACTTTTGAGAGAACGTAAGTGAAAATTATCATCAATCTTACGATCAGTAAATTTTTCATCTGCAAATTAATGTCTCATTAAATGATCATCATAAACTAAAAATAATAAACAAATACAGTACCTGCATGAATTGGAAAATGAAGACACACATTATGACTGCATTTGTGCACATTATCCATAAAATTATTGGACCATAAATTTTCTCAATTATTTTTTTTGCTCTGATCAACGTTTGATATTGATACACTGCTTTGCGTATAACAAAATCTTTACCTTCTTTATTGTATTCATCTGTGTGGGTTATACAGTAACCCATTTCCCTTAATTGTCCAATTATTTGAAAAATATAAAACAAAAATAACGAATCAATGCTCGATGTTATACAAAAAAGAGATATTGTCGCCAGCGATTCAAAGAGATAGGTAAGTTTGTATGCCCATCCGTTTGAGGATGTTTGCCATGGATATTTGCTCGAGTATATCAACGGATATTTAATGCTTTTTCCAGGTTTATGATGTTGCATTGCAATATCTATAAGTGGCGTGACAATCATTGCCGACAAGGTAATAAAGACGCAGAAGAAAAATAACCAAGTTATTAGTTTCAATGACGTGAATTTTTTGAAAATAATTTTTTTCATCTGACGGTCTTGCGCTAATTTTGTAAAATACGGGTCTAAAGTACGATGAAGTTCTAATGCCTCTTTACGATTTATTAAAAAGCATGTTATCTTAAAGAAAAAATTTTATGTCTATTTTTTCTTGATAATAGATTTTGTCTTTACCTTGAGAGTCGTTGACAGATAAGTGGTCATAACACCGAAGCTTTTTGTTAGAAGTGTCATGTTATGGGCGTATAACCGGACGAAATTGAATATCGCGAGAAACATTCCGAAGTTTAGCGGTAACTGTATGTAAGATAATAGGCGATAGGGTAACGAGGGATTTTCACTGGGCCAAAAACCTAAGGCCATCAATGGTCCTTTTATGATTTCGCGGAATATGAAGTAACTAGATATTTTTATTTTGAACATTTTGTTGGTAGTTTGAACAAAAAATAACGAAAGGAAGAGAAAGAAAAAAAAAGTATAGAACGAGTGGTAAGTTAAACAGCTGGAGAAGCAATAAAATGTAGAGGGGAAATTGCAGTGAATATGGTACAAAAGAATACTTTTCAGAAAACAAAAGTATGTGTAGAAGCCAGGTGGATCTCGTGATGTTCAAATCGATTTGGGAGATAGAGTTAGAGGAAAAAATTATTCTCTGTTGAGGTAATAGTTTTTTTATTGATCGGAAAATTTTTTATGTTTGCCGGAGCGACAGTCTCAATCTGCCTGTTAGCTTGAAAGGGTTGACGGACAAGTTTATAAGTGATAGAGTTATCGCGAGTTCTATAGCTAGTTTGTAGTCAAGAAAAAATTCATTTTTATGGATAAAAGTTTTTAATTGTTGCTAATGGATTTTGTGGAATTATTTTTTAATACCTCAGGTAACTATGATGGCACTGTTGATATTATTGACGTTTGTTATACTTATAATTTAATAGCTCGATAAAAGCTAGACTATACAATCTTTGTTATTTTGTCATAGTTTTGAGTTTGATTCTTTTTTAACCTTCGAATGCAAAACTTTTATTATAGTTCTGAAAATTAGTTGCTTGTCAGATTGAGTTTTAAATATTTTCTGCAAGTGTATATTTTTAAAGATTTTTTTATGCTAAAATATTTATTTTACTGCAAACTCATTTTAAAAAAATAATAATTTAAATATATTATTCATCATATCAATTTAATAAACTTCTATATTATAGACCAGCTAAATAAATATCATTCATCCAAAGTTTGTAATAAGAAAAAGTATGAAATTGTCGTATTAAGAACCTGAGAAAAAAATTTTTAGTCAATTTATTTATTTTAAACTAATCAATTGCCTAAAAAAAAAAATAATTCACTTCTCAATTAGGCATTTTTTGAGGAGGTGCAATAAAAAAAATTAAAAAAGTTGTATACCTTTACAAAAATATCGACTGAGACGTACGCAAAATTGAAAGCTGTCAATATCAATGGTTTTTGAGACAGAGTAATTATCACATAAGCCATTACTTTTTTATTTCCGTACCAATTTGCAGCGTACACAGCATGTCTGTAATCTTCACTCTAATGTTAAATTAATATAAATTTATTATCCTTTTTTAAAAATTTTTTTCTCTACAGTGCCTGTTTAAAAATTACCTCTTCTGTTAAATTTGACCCGGAATAAGCATACATGAATGTCTGTGTTACTTTCATTCCAATGTATGCACCAATTAACATTCCACGTATAATTGATATACTTTTCATCTGAAATCATTAATCATCTTCACTAACGAATTTTGATCTTTTAAATAAAATCAATACCTGCGAGACTTGAAATAACAATGTGCAAAGTACAATGGCGTTTGATGCCATGATCCACAAAATTGTAGGTCCATAAATTTTCTCAAGAATATATTTAGACCTCATTAACTTCTCATATTGATTAACACATTTGCATACAACCTCCTGGCTATCATCATCGTTTTTAATGTGTGTGATGCAATAAGACATTTCGCGTATTTGCGCGACCATTTGAAAAACGTACAATGTAAATAACGAGTCGACGCTGCAGGTGACAAAAAAAAGAGCCAACGTAGCTAGCGTTTCAAAAATAAAGTGTATTTTATAGATAAATCCATTGGAAGTTATTTTCCACGGATAACCGCTCGGATATACCAGCGGGTATTTAGTAATCGTAATTTTATTGAAATAACAATTGGCTATGTACACTAACGGGCCGACAATGTACGCTGCTAGACAAGTAAAAACACAGAACGCCAATGACCATGATAAAAATTTGTAAATCTTAACTTTTTTCAGCACAATTTTAGTAAGTTTTGAATTCGTCAACAGTTTGTCAAAATATGGGTCGAGATTCGTGTGTAGTTCTACTAGTACTTTTTTGTTTGTCACTAAACATACGATCTGAATTAAAAAACACATTAATTATTATACTTTTCTACTCGTTTATTAGTAAATACCTTTAAAATAATTGTAATGAAGCTAGTCATGATACTTAATCCGCGAGTTACCAGAGCAATATTAGAAAAATGATCAAGCACAAAACCAAAAACCCCTAAACCCATTCCTAAACTTAATGATATTTGAATGTATGGCACTAGTCGATAGAAGAAGCTTGGATTTTCATACGGCCAAAGTCCGATAATGGTCATAAGTTTTTTCGTAACTTCGCGGTACGTAATATAATCAGATACACTATTATCAATCATCTTTACAATGTACTCATAGATAGATAATCAACAAATTGCATCGGGTAATTTCCTACTATACAGTATCTAATGTTTTGTGGGGAAATAATTTGTTTCCTCGTAGTAAATATTGCATACAAAGTATACTATTTTACATTATATCAATTTGAAGTAAAAAGTAGCTCATGAATGAAATTACCTGTATTATTGTAATCATTTATTTATTGATCGGTAAATTTATAATGCGTCTCCTGCGTTAGTCTTAACCCGATTGTCAACTTGTGCAAGTCATCTCAAAAGTTATTTATTATCATTATCGATGGGATATATTATTATGTTTTCACTGGTTAGTTTGATTAGTAATTTAGTGCAAATTGTGTGACTAAAAATTTTTTTTATGTGTTTTAATTGTAAATATTTTGAGAAATAAATGTTAGCAATTATTTCTACTGATATAATTTTGTTGAAATATAGTTTTCATGTAGTAATTAATCAACTAACATTTTTTTTTATTATAAATCAGTTATTATAACGCACTTTGATTTTTGTTTGAAAGTTAGACGAATTTTTGTGAGTGAGACATTCTCATGAAAATAAAAAAATGTGACCAGTTTTGAACGAGCGGTTCAAAAAATGTAAAGTTTTTTTTAACTATGAATTTTTTATCAAAATTCATATTGATTTTCTGTAATTTATAACTCGTGTATCTTTTCCAAAGATTTTTATTTTGAAAAATCGAATTATTTGAATAACAAATACTTAACAATTCACCATCTTAACGAACTAGTAATAGCAATCATCACTGATCCAGAGTTTGTAGTAGGAAAAAATACGACACTGTCGTATTAAGCACCTTTTTAAAAACATAAAAATATTTATTTAAAACCTTTAACTCATCAATGCTTAATTAAATTAATGAAAATTACCATAACAAAAATATTAACTGAAACCACGCCAAAGTTGCAGGCAGTGAGCGTCAATGGCTTTTGAGCCATCGTAATAATTGCAGTAGTACTAAGACGCTTGTCTCCATACCAATTAGATGCGTAAACTGCATAGCGATATTTTTCACTCTGCAAAAAAATTTTTTTGGAGTAAAAATTGATAATTCCTTGTTGAAATTTACCTCTTCAGTTAAACAGGAACCGCTCCACGCGTACATAAATGTTTGGACAATCTTCAATGTGAAGTATGTGATGAATAAGATTCCTCGTAGCATCGAAATACTTTTCATCTGAAATTTTACTTTTAAATCTGTCATGTGTTTTTCATTGAAAATATTTTTTATACCTGCGTTATTTGGAACAGTAGCGTGCACAGTACGATGGCGTTTGTTCCGATAATCCACAAAATTATGGGCCCAAAAAGGGTTTCAATTATTGATTTACCTCTTAGTAACTTTTCGTATTGGTCGATACATTTACGGGCTACAAAATCTTTGTCCTCACTCTCGTTAATGTGGGTCATAGAATATGACATTTTACGCAATTGACCAATCATCATAAAAATATAAAGGGTAAATAAGGAATCGATACCCGTAGTGACGAGAAGTAATGTCCATGATGCGAGTAATTCAAAAACAAAGTGAAGTTGATAGTAAAATCCACTTGGTGGCACTTCCCATGGATAACTACTCGGGTAAATTAAGGGATACTTAACTACCGTGAGTTTATGATGCTGTATTATGAAAATTAATGGGTTAATAATATAAAAACACACGGAAATTAAAACACAAACAGTAAAAACAACTGATAAGTTTGTAAAAATTTGAACTTTTTCCAAAATTCGTTTTGTTAGTTTTGAATTTTCAAGTAATGCACTGAAGGAAGAGTCAAGGTAACTGTGCAATTCCTTTAAATCTTCTCGATATGTCGATATACATTTTAACTGCAAGAGTATTTTTTAAAAATTAGTAAAATTTTATCCAAAAAATAGATTTCAAAATTTTTACTTTCAAAATGACTGTAATGAAACTTGTCATAATACTTAGGCCACGAGTAACCAGGCTGACACTGAAAAAATGTTGGCGAACGAAACCGAAAATTGCTATCACAATTCCTAAACTTATGATCAATTCAATGTACGGTAGGATTTTATAGAAAAAATTTGAATTTTCGTAAGGCCAAAGTCCTGCGAAAGTCAAGAGACCTTTGGTAAGTTTGTGAAACACAATATAATGAGACACTTTATTCCCGGTCATTCTTAAGACTCGTAGAACTCCTTTGTGGCCATAAGTAGAGAAATTGATTGATAATCAGCAAATTGCATCTAATGATTCACTACTGCGCAATGTTAGATGTTGGATTATGGAGAAAATTATTTCCTTGTAGTAAATTTAAGTAGATAAGTATATTCTTTGAAATTATCGGTATCAATTTATTAGAAAAAAGCTAGAGATTAAATTACTCTTCATTATTGTAATTATTTGTTTATTGATCGGTAAACTTATAATGCGTTTGCTGTTTAGTCTCCGTCCGCCCGTCAACTTGTCCGAGTTATCTTAGCAGTTACTTATTGACATTATTGCATGTCACAATGAGGTAAACGAAAATGTTTGATTATAATTTTGGTGAATATAAGAAAGTGTGAGCTATTGTTTTAAAATTTGGCCAAGGTGTAGACTTTTTGAGTAGCAGTTGTATTTAATATTGTAGTTTTCTATTAATTAAAAAATTTTCTCAAGTTTTTGCGCTTTGACTATATTTTAATACAGCAGCAAAAATAATCAGCGGCCCATAAAATTGTTGATTCTATTTTGGGTGATAAATTGAAGCATGCAAATTTTTGGCAGACAATTTCAGTTGAAATTTTATAAATTTGTGCTTGTTCGGCTTTAAAATATCTCTGTTTTTTTTTTTTTTTAAGCAAGTTGATTTTTTTTTTTTTAATAAGTAGAAGTTTTTTACAAAGCTTCATACGAAAAATGAACCTTAAACATAATAAAGTTCAAGTCGAATATATTATCTATTTTTTTACTACAGTATGTCATTCAATTACTACGTATAAAATTTCATATATTTTATTTTGAATTTGAATTATTTTCCTCGACAGTTTGCAGTAGAAAAAAATATGAAAGCGATGTGTTTAATACCTGTAATAAAAAAAAAAAAAAAATAAATAAATAGAGTAAAAAATTAACGATATGATTTTTATAAAAAATTACCATCACGAAAACCTTAACATTGATAATTGAAAAATTGCACGCTGTCAAAACTAAAGGTGGTTGTGAGAGTACGATGACAATTGAAGTCATTAATTTTTTATTTCCATACCAATTGGAAGTATAAACTGCATATTGACACTTTTCACTCTATTGGTGAGTAGACAAAACATAGTTACTAAGATCGTGGAATACTTGGGTTATTACCTCTTCTATTAAGACAGAACCGCTCCATGAGTACAAAAATGTCTGAAGTGTTTTCAGTGACAAGTGCATAGAGAACGCTAACAATTGAATGATAGATTTTTCAGAAAAAGTAAAAGTTGCCTGTAACATTCAATTTCTCCTTTAATTGGAGGTCAAAAAATTCATCGTTTTTAAATTAATCAAATAACTTACGTGGGACAGTTGGAATAATACTGTACAAATAATAACAGCATTAGTGACCACCGTTATGAGAGTTATCGGGCCGTAAATTTTTTGGAGCAAAGCTATGTATTTTATCAATTTCGCATAATGAGCGACGCTGGCTGATAATACATTTTTATCGTCACCAGAATGCGAAATATTGTATGAAATTATACGCAAACGTCCAACAATTTGGAAGATATATAACATGAATAAAGTATCTACGCTTATTGTTACTACAGCCAAAGTGTAAGCACCAAACACTTCAAATAAATACTGAATTTGATATCCGAGTCCTTTTGCAGGTCTGGCCCAAAGATAACTTGTCTGGTATAATCCAGGATAGTGAGTCACGTTTATGTGATGATGGTTTACGTAAAATATCAAGAACAATGGAATACAAACATAAAATAGTGATGTAAAAATAATTATCGCTGTATAAACTTTTGTTATGTACTTAAAAATACTGACATTTTTCAAAATAAATTTTGATATTTTTAAATCCTTCAACGTTTCTTCCAAATAAGGATCGAGAGCTTTTTGGAGATTATTTAGATCTTCTTTGTTTAGCGTAAAGCACATTACCTGAAAAATTGAATGATTGAGATCAAATTTAATTTTTCGTAGTATTAAAAAGGAATAAAATAGAATTTTTACCTTGAATATAACAAACAAATAACCCGTTGCAAGACTTAAGCATTTTATGACAATAGCCAAATTTGAATGATTCTCGTAGATATATTTTAGCATTCCCAATGCGATAGTACAACAAATTGCAATTTGTTTGTAAGGTATAATTCGATAGATTAAACTCGAATTTTCATAATACCACAGTCCGCAAATTGTCATAAAACTTTTAGGCAAGGAACGAAATTTAATGTAATCGTTTTTTTCGCGTTGAGACATTGTGCAAAGATATATTATACAAAGAGTGAAGTTTTGAACAGCCAAATTACACTATTAAATAAAATATGGGGTGTTGTTTGTTGCGTGATAGTGGAACAGTATTAGGAATAGTTATTTCTTATTCAAAACTATACATTAGAAGTAATAGATAAGCTGGAAAAAGTTTTTTCGGAACATGCATGTCTATCATTAATGTTGTAGATTTTATCGATCAAAATTTTTTCTTCTAGAATCTATTGTGTGCTTCAGTCGTATTTTGACCTGCTCGATTAACAGATCTCTCATAGTATTTTTTTTTTTTTTTTATACTATTCTATAAAAATTCATTGGTCTAACGTAATATCAAACTTGATGCAAAAAGTGAACGGAGACGTTTAATAACATTTTTAAAGGGACTGATTCAACTATTTTGTGATGTTTGTGTAAATATGTTTTTTAATTATTTACTAAAATTATATGTTTAATATATTTTTCATATTGTATGTCAATGTTTGGCTTTAAGTTTGCAAGGTTAATTATGCTCTTCAATTGTTTGTAAAAGAAAAAAGTATGACATCGATGTTTGTAATATCTGTAAAAAATATCGGTAGTTCTAAAATATAAGTGAATAAAAACAACAGGATAAGATTCGAGAAAAAATTACCATAACAAAAATTGGAACATTAACAGTTGCAAAATTGCATGCCGTCAAAAATAGAGGTCGCTGTGCAAGTATTATGACTATTGAACTCATCATTTTTTTGTTTCCGAACCAATTCGCAGAAAACACTGCATATTGACACTTTTCACTCTGTCAGTAGAGAGTTCAAATGACTTAAAATTCTTATGAGCTCATGAGATAATTGAATTGTTACCTCTTCTGTTAAACATGAACCGCTCCATGAGTACATAAATGTTTGAATCACTTTTAGTATCAGGTATAACAGATATGATACTCCTTGGATGATTGATTTGCCAGAAAAACCTCTTACCTAAAATAATTTAACTTGTTATTATATATCAATACTTGAATTTTGATTTATGATCAAAATTTTAAAATAAAAATTTTTATGAATAAAAAATATAACATATGTCATCTAAAAAAAAATAAAAAAAAATTTTTTTTCATACTCGTGGTAAAAAAAATCCATATTTTAGTGGTAAAAAAATTTTTTTTGAAGGGATTTCAGCTTCTATTTTTATCAATAATGTTTAAAATTAGTACCGTAATATATGGAGTATTCCATACCAAATCGGATGGTTTTATTTTATTTTCTCAATTTATGAGATTGCTAATAACCATTAAAAATTCATTTAATAAAAAAAAACTACCTAGCAATATATGATTTAAAAATTTATTACATACGTGTGTTAGTTGAAATAATAATGTACAAAGAACAACTGCATTAGTGATCAAAAGTATCAGTATTATTGGACCATAAACTTTTTCAAACGAATCCTTGTATTTAATCAAATTTACATATTGAGAAACATAAGTCGATAATGCATGATTTTGGTCAGTTTTCTCGTCAGTGTACTTAACATAGTACGAAATTTTACGTAACTTCCCAATCATTTGGAAAACGTATAACATGAACGCGGTATCGATGCTTACTGTGACGGTTGTTATAAATACCACAGTAATTAATTCAAATGAAAAATTCAGTTGATAAAATAATCCTCTCGCTGGCCTCTTCCACATGTAACTAGCTGGGTACAACATAGGATATTGAGTTACATTAACTTTATGATAACTTATGTATGTAATCGTGTATGCTGGAATGGTTATGTAAAAGGTCGTAGTAAGAACAACACTTGCTGCATAAACTAGTGAAATAGATTTAAAGATAGTGATATTTTTTAGAATGAGCTTTGATATTTTGGAATCTTCTAGCATTTCATCAAAGTTAATGTCAAGAGCTTTATGAAGATTTTTTAGATTTTTTTTGTTTAAAAGAAAACTTAACACCTGCAATATTTAACGTATTATTAAATCTATGAGATATTGAGCTATTTTTGAACGAAATTTTACCTTGAAACAAGTAAACACATAACTTGTTACAAAATTTAAGCTTTTTGCGACAAAAAGCAAATTTGAGTGATTTTCATAGATAAATTTTAGTAATGCCATCGTTAGAGTCGTAATAAACACTAATTGCTCGTACGGTATGAGTCGATAAAATAAACTTGTATTTTCATAATGCCACAGTCCACAAATGGTCATGAAACTTTTGATAACTGAGCGAAATTTTACGTAATCGCTTCTTTCAAGTTGAGACATATTGCTAAGAACTAACTTTTATGGACAGCTAATTGCACTGTTTGATATGTTATGTGGTGTCTTTGTGCGTTGTCTTTCTGCACACAATATTGACGTGGTTTCGGAAATCGTAGTTTTCGATTCAAAAATTATATGCTAGAAGTTACACACTAAGTTCACAAAAGTTTCCTCAAAACTTATACTCTTTGCTATTGTTGTTATAGATTTTATTGATCAAAAATTTTTCTAACGCAGCTACGCGTCAGTCATATTTTCACCATCTACTCTAACAGATCTCCTATTTTTACAACTATTATATTTTCAAATTTGTGGTGAAAAATCAACACAAGAATCGTGAAATTGATACTACAAAAATATTTGGTAACTAAAAATGTTTTATAAAAATTTAAAGTGAATGTTAACTAATACTGATGTGGATCTTAATATTTTTTTTAAATGCAATATATTTTTGAATTTTCAAAAAAATTATTTATTTTTATTAAATGTATTTTGCCAAAAGAGGTAAACAATTTTCACCGATTTATTGATAATTACGTATCTGTGCGTAGGAGTGTAGATGATGATTGATTTCCTCAAGAATCCATCGCTTGTAGTAGAAAGAAAAAAGATAACGTTGTATTCATGACCTTTAAAAATTAAAAAAAAAATTATTGTATGCCCAAAAAAAAATTTCTTCTCAGAATTTACCATCACAAAAAGTTTAACAGACACAATAAAAAAATTGCAAGCAGTCAGAATCAATGATTTTTGACACAGTGTCATTTTGACAGTCGTCGTAAGATTTTTATTTCCAAACCAGTTTGATGCATACACCGCGTCTTTATAATTCTGGCTCTGTTAATAAGTGATATTTTAGTTAAAAACTTCAAAAATATTTTCCAAATTACCTCATCAGTTAAGTAAGAACCACCCCAAGTGTATATGAATGTCTGAATAATTTTCATAGCAATGTATGTAATAAATAACAATTCTCGCGTGATGGATATGCTTTTCATCTGAAATCAATCATTTTGATCAATTTTTGTTTTCTTAAGCTAAAATTTAGCTAAAATTATTTTTACTCATAAAATTAAAATTTATTTGAAGCACAGTCGAAAATTTTTACCTGTGACATTTGAAACAATAACGAGCAAAGCACAACAGCATTTGTCGCCATGATCCAGAGAACAATATATCCATAGATTTTTTCAAGTAACACCGCGCATTTCATCAATTTTTCGTACTGAACAATACACTTTACAACACTATTATTTTTGTCGAAACTATCTAAGTGTGTGATGCAGTACGAAATTTCGCGCAGCTGTCCTACCATTTGGAAAACATACAGATTAAATAGAGAGTCGACAGAAGCGGTCACAGAAAACAAAATTAAAGTCGCAGTTAATTCAAAAATGTAATTTGCTTTGTAGACCCATCCATTAGAAATTATTTTCCAGGGATAAACACTCGGGTAAATCAAGGGGTAATTAGTGAGCTCAATTCCTTGCTGATGACAGTGTAAAATTGCCAACAATGGCATGAAAATCAAAACACACGTAGCGATAAATGCAAAAAATGTCAGGCCCCACGTTAGGAATCTGAAGCTATTGACGTCTTTCAAGATCACATCTGTTGACTTGAATGTTTTTAATAAATTTTCCACGTATGGATCGAGGTGTTTATGGAGCTCCACTAGATCCTCGCGATTTATCGCCAAACACATCAACTTTTGACCACATGCAACAAATAATAAAATCAATTTGATCATGTCTTTTTTTTTTTTTTTTTTTTTTTTTTTTTTTTTTTTTTTTAAACAAATACCTTGACTATTGTTGTCAAATGACTTGTCATAACACTCAGCGCGCGAGTCACGAGATCAACATTCGAAAAATGTTCGCGAACGAACCCCAATATTGCCAACACCATCCCTGAGCTTACAATGATCTGCAGATACGGCCAAACTCGGTAAAAAATAGACGAATTGTGGTAAGGCCAAAGACCTCCGGCTGTAAGCAATGCTTTAGTAAGCCCGCGATATGTTCTATATTTGGAAAGACCGCTTTCTGACATGATAACAAAGAAACCGTTTATAGTAATTTAGACAAGACCAAGCTTTATGATAATGAACCGATTATCCAAGTAATTTTCTTCTTTCTCTAGAAATCTAAAGTTTAATATGGTAAAAAAATTAATTCACCGATCAAATGCAATTCTAAAGTTTTCGTTATTAGAATAATGAATTTTAAAAAGTTTTATTCTACTGAAAATTACAGTGATAGTTTTTCGATCGATCGGAAATTTCATAATGGATCTGTTAGGGTCAGTCTTAATCCAACAGTCATTGAGAATAAGTCTTGCTATAAAACTAAATCGTAAAATACAAAGTTCAAAGTATAAAATATAAGAACAATGTTTTTAAGATTAAATTTCTTAATGAGTGTCTTGTAAAAATTTTTAATTTTTTTTGTTTCAGTGTGGATCAATTGTACCCATTTCAAAAGACTAATTCCTGGAGAAACTGTTTACTGGTGAGTTTATATTTGTAAATTATTTTAAAATTACAATTAATAAATCTTGATTTAATACGCTAGACAATAATAACTTTAACAATGGACTTATTACTATCGTTCATCATGTTAAAATATTTGATAATGAACTACGTATCAGCTTCAAAGGTTTTCAACAATAAATAGTATGAAATAGTAGTATTGATCACCTGCAGAACGACAGATAAATCAATTATTATTAATTAGTTAAAATTGAAAGTGATAATTAGATACTCACTGACACAAACATATCTATTGATACTGTTGATAAGCTGCAGGCAGTTAATACCAGCGGTTTTTGTGTGAGCAACATTAATATCGAAGTCATCGTACGTTTATTCCCAAGCCAATTGGCTGCGTAAATAGTGTCTATTAAATTTTCACTCTATTGCAATAAATATAACATGAACTGGAAATTTAAGAGCTTTTATTATTTAAAAATCTATTTTATTCACCTCGATGGTGAGTTGCAAGCCTGCCCATGCAAAAATGAAAATTTGAGTCAATTTTAAGCCAGCGTATGCTGCACAAATCACTATTACTGTGAACGGTATGGTTTTTGCCTGTAAAAGTTCAAAATTATTTTTTAATGCATGATTAGAATTATAAAAATGTTTTAATTTCCCTTTAAAAATATTCAAAATAACAAAAAATAGATTTTTTTTTATTATAAGATTGATAATATTTACCATTATTATTATTGCAACAAAATTTTCATTAAAAAAAATTTTTTTTTACGGTTTTGTAAAAAAATTAAAGTGACTGATGAAACTTAATTTTTTTTTCACGGGTTAAATTGAAATCATTAGTTTCATTCTATCACAAATTTGGCGTGACTATTATTCAAAATCGCTCATCGATATTGTGCCAAAATTCAAATTGAAATCAACTAAAATGATGTGGTATGTCTAATGTGCATCATTTGTGTTAATCATAAGTCCTACATTTCGAATTAAAAAACAATAAATAAATATTTTAAATTTCTTACATGAGATAGTTGAAAAATGACAGCACACAGTATGATTGCATTGGTACCCATCGACCAAAGTATTATTGGCCCAAAGATTTTTTCCACTTTCCTCCGACACTCCAATAATATTTCATACTGTTGACAACATTGACGAATAATAGCATCTGCATTGCCCTGATCGAAACGTGACATGTGGTGGGAAATCTCCCGTATCATTCCGATTATTTGGAAAACGTAGTACACAAAAACACTATCAATGCTAGCCGTTACTGTGATGATACTAAAAGTCGTTAAGTATTCGTTCAAAAAATGACAATTGTACAAGAAGCCACTCGCAGGATGCTCCCAAGGGTACGCAGTCGGATAAATTAGATTGTATCTGATAGGTCGTTTTTCGTGTCTCCACTGGCTAATTATCGAAAGAATCGGTGCGATTGCATAAGAAGAACAAGACACAGTCACAAATCCAGCAGCAACTTTGCATAGTCGACGAAAATTTGTTATTCCTTTTAAAATCACGTCAGAAATTCCAGATTTATTCAATAATTCATCGACATAGGGATCGAGAATTTTGTACAAATCGTTAATATCTTTTCGGTTGATGACGAAACATGCTACCTTGCCATAATTAAAACACAAAAAATTATTTTGATGTATATTTTCAAAAATAGAACAAAATTTGATACTGTACTTTGACGATAACTGTTGAAAACCCGACGAGAACGCTCAAACCTTTTGTAGCGAGGTGAATATTTGAAATGTGAGTCTTAAAAAAATTAATCACACCAATAATGGGCATTATAAAAAATGAGAGATGTAAAAATAACAAATTTTTGAAGAATATATTTGAATTTTCCGACGACCAAAATCCGATGATGCAGAGAAAACGTTTTACCATGATTTGAAACTTCATGTACTCCATTCGTTTATCTACAATCATACTTGGTTGCAATCTTTCAGGTAGAAGATAAGAGCAGACTAATTCGAGCTGGTGATTTTTGTATTATACAAGAGCAAATGTCAAGCATTGAGTATACTGGGAATCAATTTGTATTATAGAATCTAATGAGTTAATGATCTAATGATTTACGCAGTATCTTTAACATAATCAGATGATTGACGTAATAGTTCGAGTAATAGAAATTATATTGATTTGATAATTATGCTCGGTGGTAGGGATGTTAGTTGAAGCTTGACTCTTCACTTGAGCAGATCGTATCATTAACCAGTCATTTTCATTTGTCATAAGTCATAAGTATATCGCAAGTATGGAGTTCAACTGGATTAAATAATTTTCGTTCGGTGGTTCTGATTTCGGTAAATTTATTTTTCATTTTTTATTAATAAATCTAAGTTCTCAAAAGTTTTATTTGTTTTTAATGAAAATTAATTAACTATTCACTCGAAAGGTTACAATTTTTCAGAAATTTCTGAATTAATTTACTTAATTCTTGAAAATACTATAAAACAGTGATAATTATTCCACACTTGAGTGCTGTGATACATAATTTAATTTACAACAATAATTTATATTCCAAAAATTTGTGTTAACACACTACGGATCTAAGATGATTTCTATTTTTGAGTTCTACATAACCAATAACGATATTCAAAATAATTTTTCAATTTCAATTTTCGTTGACTGTGAGCACTTAAGCATCAGGGTCAAAATTTTTAAGTAGAAGAAAGTATGATATCGTTGTGTTCATAACCTGAAGGGGGAAAAAAATAATTATTAATTTATCAGATCAGGAATAAAACTAATCATAGCTGACAAATACTGACTGTCGAAAACATTTCAATTGATATCGTTGAAAAGCTGCAAGCTGTAAAAACCAAAGGCCTCTGGGTCAGCATGATTGTTATCGCTTTCATTCTGTTTTTACTTCCAAACCAATCAGCAGCGTATACGATGTCTGACAGATTGTCACTCTTTGAAAGGAGTATTAAAATTTTCAATTAATTAAATTGTAGATGAAAAATAAGTTTGAGTTGATAAAAATTACCTCCGTAGTAAATTTTGATGCAGCCCATGCGAACATGAAAATTTGTGTCACTTTGAAGGCAACGTATGCTGCACATAAAAACATTGTCAAAACTGGTATTGTTTTAGCCTAAAAAATAATTATTTAAAATTTTAATATTGATCATTTTTTTAATTTCTTCTCACGTGAGACAGCTGAAAAATTAGTCCGCAAAGTACGACGGCATTAGTTCCCATAGACCAGAGAATTATCGGTCCAAAAACCTTTGAAAATATTTTTTTAGTTACTTAATAACCTGCACCACAAAAAAAAAAAAAAAAAAAAAAATAAAAATGATTAAAAAATTGTTCACCTTGTCCATTTCGCTCCTGCATTCTAGCAAGACTGTATACTGACGCACACATTTACCAATAATTTCTTGACAGTTTTCCTCATTCAGAGACGATATGTTGTGTGCAATGTCACGAATCATACAGACCATTTGGAATGCGTAGTAAACGAACAAAGAGTCTACGCTGGCGGTTACTGTGATGATACTGAACGTTGTGAAATATTCATTGACAATTTGGCAATAGAACACAGTGCCAGTAGGGGCTTTTTCCCAGGGATAGATCACGGGGTAAAGGTGATTCATTTTTATCGGTTTGTTGTGTCTCCACTGGTTAAACACTGTTACTAGAGGTATCATCGCATATAGAGTGGATGATGTTGTTACGCACCCGGTTAGAGTTGCACATAATCCTCGAAACCTACTCACTTCTCTTAAAACATCATGCGACATCCCAGATTTTTCAATCAATTTTTCGACGTACGGCTCGAGGATCGAGTGTAGCTTGTTTATCTCTTTGCGCTTTATTATAAATGTTATCATCTGACAAAATATTTTGAAAATTTGAGTATAATTTCGTGTAAAAATTTTTTTTTTATAAAATTGATCTTCGAATTCATATTTTGAAATAAATATAATTTTGGAATTAATTTATCATGGAATGATTTAATTTTCTTACAAAAATGTTTAAAAAAGTGGTGAGTCACTTTTATGAATTTTATTTTCTATAAATTCTTGATGAATGATTTATAAAACCATATTCGTTTCAAAAAATTAATTTGAAAACGAAAAAAAAATTTTTTTTCAAAGGATTTTATGCTGATAAAATCAAAAATTAATCATTTTTTTGTACAAAAACTATTAATTTTTAGTATCAGGCACTAAACCTTGTAACCGAGACTAAATATCACACAAAATCCATGATAAAATGGCACAACACGGTAACAAATTTTTAATTGTTTTATTAAAAAATTTAATTATTTAAGATATTTATTTTGGGGATATTTTGTCGGAGCATTAAGAATCATGGAACCTTAATTTTTATAAAATATAAAATGATAATACTTTACTTTCATCATAACTGTAGAATATCCAACCAAAACACTCAAACCTTTTGTAGCAAGATTGATGTTTGAAATATAAGTTCTAAAAAAATTAATCACGCCTACTAACGGTAGCAGAAAACCACCCAAATGCAAGTACGGTAATGATAAAAATAAAATACTCGAATTCTTGGATGACCAAAAACTGATAATTAATTGCAAGCGCCTGATCAGAGTTTGAAACCTGACGTACATTTTGCGGTTCTCGACAATCATTTTCGCGAGCTCAAAGTCGGTGACAGAAGCGGTTCATAGACTAATTTGAACTGACGTTGATATTTTAAATTGAACGGTCGTTGATATGATATGAAGGATAAAGAAAACAGATAAGTGAGAATCAATTCTTATTATAAAAGTTAATTATCTACTCAATAGCTTAAGTACAAATTGATGGTGGTTGCTGATTATAATCAGTGTAATAAGCGTAATAGCCATAATATTGATTCGAAAATTATAAACAGAAGTGGGGTGCTCAGTACAAGCTTAACTCTTTACCTGAACAGATCCTCTCATTATCAATTTATTTTTATTTCACGTACGTGTACTTTCAGTTCATTGCTGCTTGAAATGATCAATACGTTTTTTTTTTTTAATTAATTGAAAGTGGTAAAATCTATGATGGAAATTGAACAATTAAATATTCCAAAAAAACCGATTTATTCTTTTCAGTAAGTAATTTAATTAAAAGTATAATTTTTTAAAGGATATTTTTGCAATTTTTTCCAAAAAGCAAAAATTTATTATTTGTATTATTTTTATCGACAAAATAATGGCATTTGATGTGTGATATTTTATGAAATACGTCGATCAAATGAAAAATATAATACGTAAATAAGGCATCAATGTTTGATATGACAACAATAGGACTAAAATTCATTAAATTTTCATTGAAAACATGTAGGTGTTATTAAACAGTGTATGGTGAATTGTTCTTCGGATACATTGTTGGAAAAATGAGCTTTTAACAGATGGGTCGAATATGATGTGTGCATTGATCGATAATGAATACGATAAGAACAATAGCAAAGACAGATCAAGTGATTGTCGATAAATGTCAACACTAAAAATTTTAAACGCTTTTCTATAAAAATTGCTCTTATTAATTTTATATAATATAGCATAAACTTATTAAAAAAAAAAAAAAAAAAAATAGTAACTTTTAAGTCAGTATATTGTACTAAATTTTTTAAATATACATTCGGCTTATACATACAGCAAATTTGATAAATAATTAAAGTTCTAAGAGTCACTTTTAAAAGTTTTCAGTAGCAAGTAGTAAGATATCGTAGTGTTGATGACCTGTAAAATTAATAAATTAATTCGAGTTTTACTTATCGATAAATCTAGAAGAGTGTTAATTGTAATTATTATTACCTTTAACATTAAGCGAGACCCGGTCCAGCCATAAATAAACACTTGGGACAACTTCAAAGTCGCGTGTGCAGCACACATGACCATAACTGTTATAGAGACTGTTTTGGCCTGTAAAAAAAAAAATTAATAATTTATTTTTCTAAAAAAATGATTTGACACGGTCTTTACATTTGTAAGCTGGAAAATTACTGCGCAAAGCGTGATAGCATTTGTGTTCATCGACCACAAAATTACAAAGCCGTAAACTTTTTGCAGCAAGTCTCGGCATTCTAACAGCAGTGCGTACTTTGACACACATTGATTGATAGCCGCTTCGGTGTCGTCATTTTTCTTCAGAGAAGTTACGAGATGCAGAATTTCGCGACTCATGCCGATCAAATGAAAGACATAGTAAGTAAATAGACTGTCGACACTCGAGGTGAGAACGATCATACTCAGGTTAGTCAGGTTTTCGATAAGGAAACAGAGGTGATAAGGAAAAGTATTGGGCGTATTATTCCACGGGTATATTGTAGGTAAAATCGGTTTATACTTGATAGGGTGCATGATGCTTCCACTGCTTGATTATCGAAATCATGGGGACGATTGCGTAGAAAGTGCAGATAGTAATCGCTAATGTTGTTAAGAAAATCGTTGCCCTTCGAAAGTTTGTAACTCCCTTCAAAACAACGCTCGATAATTGGAGCTTCTCCATCAACTTGTTGAAGTGCGAGTCGATTATGGCACGGAAACGATTTATGTCCTTATGATTTACAATCATGCAAATACCCTAGTCGAGTAAAAGAGATAAATTAATTTTAATTGTCTTATTATAAACTAATTTTAATTAAACATGGAAATATTTACATTAGATCATGTTTGATTTACATTTTAAAATTGAAAAATTAACTGTTTAAATTGAAAAAAATTTTTAATTGATAAAATAAAATATGGAAGATTAAAAAATTAAAATTTTTTCAATTCTTAATTTGAAGGACTTATTTTTACTGTTTTACAAAAGAAATAAAAAAAAAAAAAATATCAATCTGTCAGGCTTGAAAATACTTTACTAGAAAAAAAATAAATTATTTTTTGCTCCAAAAATTAATAAACATTTTGAACTTATTACAGTTTTTATAAATGTTAAATTGAACCCTTCGTAATACTGAC
Source organism: Cotesia typhae (assembly GCF_013202065.1). Classification (NCBI taxonomy): domain Eukaryota; kingdom Metazoa; phylum Arthropoda; class Insecta; order Hymenoptera; family Braconidae; genus Cotesia; species Cotesia typhae. Next base: position 12,785,342 of record NW_027423756.1, on the reverse strand, counting down.
AAATGAAATAATTAAATTAAAAAGAATTTTTTAAGGTTTTAAACTTCAAAGTCACGACGAGATTGAATTAATTAGAGGCCTAAAATACTTCCTGTCAATTAAGTTCAGTCTTCGGTAATTTAATCCACGAAAATCTAACAGAACGTTGAATTTTTTTTTTTCGAAAAAGTAAAAATATGTCATTTCTACATCCTGAATTCTATGATAATTAAAAAGAAAACATTTTTAAAATAAAATACATCACACTTTCATCATGTTCGTCGCCATGCCCATCAGCACACTCAAACCCTTTGTTACCAGCGTTACATTCGTTATATTGGTGTTGATAAAGTTCAAAACTCCGATTGCTGGTATTATAAAACAAGACACATGGATGTACAATAAACACCGTACGAATGCATTCGAGTGTTCTGTTGTCCAAATACCCGCTAAACTTATCAAATATTTTATAAAGATTCTAAATTTCTTATATTCTACCTCCTTGATTTCAACCATTTTCAAACACGACGAGACAGAAATTATAAAATAACTATTAATAGGCAAGATCGAATTGTTATAAAAAAAATTGCCATTAGATGTATCATTTAAATGATACTTATTTGGGAGTCCGAGATGTATAGAATCAATTAGCATCTATAAGAGTTAATTTGATGTTTAATACGTCAATACGAAGCACAAAAGACTGATGATAATTATGGCAATTGTTTTTATATTGATCAAAAAAAGTCATTGGCGTTGGTGGGGTCAGTCTCAGTTTTGCTTTCGACTTGTTAAGATCGTTCAGTATAAGTAGCAAAGCCGCAACTCCAAATGTATGTACATATTTTTATGTGATATTTTACCGGCTGAATTTTTTTTAGTGTTTAAAAAGAAGACAAAGTTATTTTTTTTTTTTTTTATAATAAAATTTTGTGTCTTTATTGCCTTTAGTTACTGCTTAGACTTTCGCATACAAAACTAAAATCTTTGAGGAATAAAATGTTCAAGAATTAATTTTAAAGTTATCATTTCACAGTTTTATTTTTTATTACATATTTTAAAAAGTTTTCCTTTCAATTTTTTTGGAGTTATGACGGAGTCAGTCTTTTTTCACTCGAAATAATTTTTTTTTATTTTTATTTTTATTTTTTCAGTAGATACAATCTCTTAATTAATTGATTTTCCGAGTGATGGGATAACTTTTCCAGGTTAATTTAATTAAATAACAAATTAAAGTTGTCACCGAGTGCTCGGCAATATAAATTTAGTTTTTACTCGATTTCAAAAGTTTTTAGTAATAAATAGTATGATATTGTTGTATTTATGACCTATAAAAGTCATAAAATAATGAGTTTATCTGTCAAATTATTGGATTATTGAGTTAAAATTCAGTTTATAAATACTTACAGCCGAAAACATTTCTATTGAAACAGTGGCGTACTTGCAAGCTATTATAACCAAAGGTTTTTGAGCGAGCATTATCAGTATCGAATTCATCATTTGCTTATTGCCTAACCAGTCGGCCGCATAAAAAGCCTCTCGGAGTTTTTCACTCTGTAAAAAATATAAATTTTAAAATTTTCCACATAAATTATAAATAAATTTGTATTTAACTACCTCAGTAGTGAGAGATGAGCCTGTCCATCCCAAAACAAATGCTTGGATTAATTTTAGACTCGTTAAAGCTAGACACAATATGACTGATATCAACGGTATTGACTTAGCCTGTTCGATAAATAGATAAAAAATTATTTACATTGATTTTTTTATTTAAATTTAAATAATAAACAATTAATAATGATTCTTACATTGGACAATTGAAAAATACTTATACACAGCGTGAGAGAATTAGTTTTCATATTCCACAGTACAATAAAACCGAAAATTTTCTGAATTTTCTCCCGGCATTTCAGCAATAATTCGTATTTAAAAATACATTGCTTAATAACTGCTTCACTGTTATCATTTTTATCGAGCGAAGATATCAGGAATGATATTTCACGCACCATTCCGATCAGATGAAAAATATAATAAAGAAACAGACCGTCAATTCCGGACGTAATCACAATGAGACTAAAACTTGTCAAATTTTCGATGATAATGTGCAGGTAGTATATGAAACTATTAGTCATATAATTCCAGGGGTATATTAGCGGGAAAACGTGTTTGTATTGAATGGGCTTTGTGTGGTGGTGCCATTGATTAATAACAGAAAGAACCGGGAAGGCTGCGTAGCAAAAACAGACAATTGTTGTCAGCACCGTTCCAATTATCGTAAGACGTCGGAAATTTCCTACTCCTTTTAAAACTATTTTTGATAGTTCTGGTTTCTTTACCATTGTATCGAAATACGAGTCGAGGAATTTGTGTAATTCGATCACATCTTTTTGGTTTATGAGTACACAGGCAGCCTGGTATAATTAGGATAATTTTTTTAGTAATTTTAGATTACAAATTGATACAAATAAAAATTTAATGTAATTTCACGAAACTATTAAAAATTTTTTAAATATACACAATAAAAAATTTTGCGTAAAAAAACTAAGGGTTAAAAATTTTTGTGTAAGTTTAACTTTTATTCTGTTAAATTAAAATAAAAAAATTTCAAATTTTTAATACAAAATTTTTTGACGCAAAATTTTTTTACGGTGTAAGAGAATTTTTTTGCACAAGAAATATTATGATAAAAATTTATTAATGTCACTACTAGTCACGTGGTATTGCAGAAAAATATTAATTATATTAAAAAACGTGAAAATAATTAGAATATTAATTGACTTATATCACACTTTGAGAATATTTGTCGAAAAGCCCATGAGTATGGCCAATCCCTTGGCAACAACTTTGATATTCAGTATATTTACACCAACAAAATTGAAAACTCCGATTGCTGGTACGACGTATACAGACAGGTGCAAATATAAAAGTGACCGTGCAAATAAATTTGACTGTTCTGTCGACCAAGCTCCTACTAAAGAGAGTAAACGTCTGATAAAATTTTTAAATTTATCATACACTATTTTATCTTTCACTATCATTTCGAGCGTAAATTAACAAAATGAATGGCCAAGTTAAAATGACTTTTAAAAACAAAAAGTCTGAATAGAAAAAAATTCTAAAATACGGAGAATATTCCGTCAATTGCATCAATAAGACTTAATTTTCTACTCGATATCAAGCAGCAAAGATGATTGATGATAATTACAATAATAGTCACTGGTAATAGTTTTCGTATTGATCAAAAAAATATTGTGCATAGGTGGGAGTCAGTCTGAATTTAGCTCTCAACCTTTGCTTATCTTTGCGAGCAAGGCTTTGTATTCTGTTACTGACGCACGTATATAGTTTTAATTGATCAACTTGTCAAAAGTTTTGCGTTATTCTATGTCTCGAAATTTCGCTAGCTGAATAGTTTTTGATGTTTAACAACAACAAAAAAAAAAAAACTTTCTAAAGAAAAATTGTTTCACACCTAAACTCACCAGAAAATTTAAAGGTAATTTTTGTGTCTTACTATTTACTGAATTAACTTTTTTAATGAGTATAATTTTTTTTTTTTTTTTTATGATCAATGTATATTTATTTTGATTTACTCAACAGTTATAATTATCTGTAACTAATTTACGGTTGTGAGAATAACAACGTGATTTTTAAGCACCTTGTTCGAATGTTTTTAATAATAAATAATATGATATGGTAGTGTTTCCAACCTGAAATAAAAAAAAAAAAAAAAAAAAAAAAAACATATTTATGATTTTATTTAAAAAAATCTGAAGTAAAATTGACGGACTTACTTTTATGAACATGTCTATTGTGACGCCTAAAAAATTACAAGCTGTCAAAGTGAGAGGCTTTTGAGAAAGCATTATTATTATTGAAGACTTCAATCGGGTGTTTTGGAGCCACCGTGAAGCATAGACGGCGTCTCGCAGATTTTCACTCTATAAAAATTAATTATGCATCACAAATATGTATTTTTAGCTGATTAATAAAATTATTTTTACCTCGGTGGTGAGAAGCGACCCGCTCCAGGCGAATATAAAAACTTGGCTTAATTTCAAGGCAGCATGCGCGCCGGAATAAACCATTGAAGCAAAGGGAATTGATTTAGCCTGTAAAATTATTTATTTAGAGTAAAATTTAATTTTTTGTCAAAAAATTTGATTTAAAAAAGTTGATTGACTAAAAAAATTTTTTTCTGATTTTAAATCAATGACTTACGTGAGAAAGCTGATAAATGAGTCCACAAAGAACAATAGCGTTGATATTCATTGTCCATAAAATAATAACCCCGTAGATTTTCTCAAATTTATTTATACAGTCTACCAATATGTTATACTTGTTAACGCATTCTCGTATTTCAAACTCACAATTGTTCTCATCAAACAGAGAAATTCGATGGGTTATTGCTCCCAAAATACCAATCATTTGGAACATATAATAGGTGTACAAACTGTCCACTGTTGATGTGATTATCGCGATGCTTAAAGTAAGAAAATACTCGTCAATTAAATGCAAACTGAATAGAAGAACATTTGTTTTGATATCCCAGGGAAAGACTGCTGGATAAGCAAGATGATAATTGATGGGCGAAACTTTATGACGAACTTGAGTTAAAATTGACAGAATTGGCCCGAGTGCGATGAATAGGCAGAGCAAAACTGTGAATGTCAAGAGAAATGACGGAAATCGCCTAAAAATTGATACTTTACTCAAAATTTGCTTCGACATTTCGGGAGTTTTCAACAATTCGTCAAAATATTGTTCCAGAGTTTCAGAGAGCTCATCAAGGCCTTTGCGGTTTAGGATAAAAGTTATTCCCTTTTAACAAAAATAAATTCAACGTTAAGATTTATTAAGATTTTCTTTGTTTGACAGTCATTAACACACTTTTATCATTGTTGTGGAGAAGCCCAACAGTAGACTCAAAGCTCTGGTCGCGATAATTATATTCGTAATATGGGCAAAAAGGAAATTTATTGTGCCGAAAACTGGAATGATAAAGAATAAAAGATAAATATAAATCAGCGATCGAGATAATGAACCCGGCTCCTCTTTTTTTAACAACCCGACAATGCGGCGCAGTCGTTTGATGACATTTTGAAACTTGACATACTCCAACTTTTCAGCGATCATGTTTTTCAACAATGGGAGGAAAAGTGTATAGCTCAGGGAGCAATTTAAAATAACATTTTCTAGAGAAAGAAAAACTATATTGTTGCAGAGCGTAGAAAAAAAGCAAAGGGGTACTCGGAAGCTTAATGATCGGTCATTTAATATTGACAGCTTTGAAAAATACGACTGTCGATTGCAACATAGTTGCAATAATTGTTTTTATATTGATCCTTATTTCATACATTGTAGCGAGACGCCAGTCTTTACGCTACTTTTGACCGAAGCAGATCGCTTTCATACAAAATTGTTGAGGGTCTCGATAAGTAGTGGGCTGTTGAAAAATTTTTGGAGTTCAAAGTCTTTTTGTTAATCATACTTACGCCTCAAAATATTTCTCAGTGATTGATGAATTTTTGTGCATTACCTGTAAGTGATTTTTAATCATCATACTCACAAAATGTCTCGATATTTCACTGAAATGATTTTGGTATTTGAAAAAAAAAAAAATAATTTTTTGTTGGAAAAATTTGAAAAATCCAAATTTTTTTATTTTTATTCTCAATGAAAAAATTTTATTTTTTTTTATTCAGCAGTTATGATTATTTATAACTAATAATTTTTGGTGATGAGTGAAAATAACGATGTAACTGTGTTTAATCTCCTTGTTCAAATGTTTTTAATAATAAATAATAAGATATAGTCGTGTTTCCAACCTTCAGTAAAAAAATACTAATTTATCATTTTTGATTTTTTATAATTAAATTATATTCAATTATCAACAGTGGTATACTCACTTTTACGAACATGTCTATTGTGACATACAAAAAATTACACGCAGTTAAAATGAGGGGCTTTTGGGAAAGCATTATTATTATTGAAGACTCTAATCGGGTATTACCGAGCCACCGTGATGCGTAAATGGCGTCTCGAAATTTTTCGCTCTATATAAATTAATCATAATATTATTTTTTCAAAATAATACTACCTGCAATTTTTTATTTTTTTTTTTTTTGTTGAACAAAAATATTACCTCGATTGTAAGAAGAGTTCCAGACCAGGCGTATATAAAAACTTGAGTTAATTTCAAGCCAGTATACGCCAGGCAGAGGAGCATCGTAAAAAACGGTATTGATTTGGCCTGTAAAAGTACATACTTTAAAATATAAACAAGAAACTTAAAAGAATTTCCAGTAAATATAAATTGTTCTGAATTATTTTTTGATTAATCTTAAATCAATCGATACTTATTGATTTCTTTATTGATCACTTACATTTGAAAGTTGGTAAATAACAGTGCAAAGTACGATCGCATTTACATTCATGGTCCATAAAATAATCACTCCATAAACTTTTTGTATTTTTTTCGTACATCGTACCAGAATTTCGTATTTATTAACGCATTCGCGTATTTCAAATTCGCAATTTTTCTCATCGAACATCGAAATACGATACGATATTTCTCGTAAAATACCGATCATTTGGAACATGTAATACGTGTACGAACTGTCCACCGCAGATGTGATTAGAACAATGGCAATAGTCAGTAAATATTCGTCGATAAAGTGGATAAAGTGGATCACCGAATTTCTCAGAATCTCCCACGGATACACAGTTAGATAAATGAGATTGTAATTGATCGGATAAATTTTGTGACGATACTGATGTATGATCGAAATTATCGGAACAATTGCATAAGAAATGCAGCCAGTGATGACTATTGTCATGATTATTGTCGGCAGGCGTCTGAAAGTTGAGATTTTGTTCAAAACCTGCGATGACATTACGGGAGTTTTCAACAGTTCGTTGAAATATGGCTCCAAAATCGTATGCAGCTCGTCGACTTCGCGGCGATTTATTACAAAACACATTCCCTTGTAACAAAAAAAAATTCAAAATTTCTGGTTTATGTTATTGAAAGTAAAAATTAATTTTTTTAAAACACACTTTTATTATTACTGTGGAAAAACCCAGCAGAGTGCTCAAACTTCTAGTTGCTAAATTTATATTCGTAATGTTGGAAACAAAAAAATTGATCGTTCCGAAAGTTGGGATGATAAAAAAAGATAGGTAAATGTGAATTAGCGATCGAAACAACAAACTTGAATCCTTTTTCGTCCACAAACCGACGATGGAGAGCATTCGTTTGATAATGTTTTGAAATTTGATATATTCCAACTTTTGAGTGATCATATTTTTGAATATGAAGGGAAAGTTAGTAATCAAGAAAGTATAGCTTAAAGACTAATTTGAAATATCATTTTAAAGATACCGAGGAAACTAATTGTCGTCGAGGATAGGGACTTGTGTAATCAGTTTACAGAAAAAAGAGACGGCTAACTTAATCGTCCGTTTAACTGTTGATTGGAATAATAGTTTTTATATTGACTGCGACAATCGTCTTTACATTGATTTTTCATTCCGTTTTTTGTAGTGGGGGAGTCAGTCGTTCTGCAACTTTCTAGCCGAGCAGATCGTATTTTTTAAAGTTCCTCTGATTTTTATAAGCGTAGCCAAAATAAAAAAAAAAATAATGCTGAAAGTAAGTGATAATTTTTTCCATGAGTAATAATTTTGTAATCTACAAAAAAATCAAAATAATTTACTATGAATCAGTTTTTATTTTACTTGCTCAACAATAATAATATCCTAAAACTAATTATTTATGGTTGCGAGAAATAATAAGAATATGATTCTGTCAAGCTCCTTGTTCAAATGTTTTTAGCAATAAATAATACGATATTGTCGTGTTTACAACCTGTTTTAAAAAATTCAAATGGTTAAAAATATATCTAAATTAATTTTCAAAAACATTTTGATATAACTTGCTATAAGTAATTGAGTTGATGGCTAGAGCACACGCTATTGATCACAAGTTGTCGCAAGACTTTAAAACTCACGGTAAAAAAAAGTTTCGTTTCTGTCAACTTAATTACCAAAAACTTTTGTATTGTTATTTGACGTGAGTCAAAATTTTTATGATTATAAAATTCTTTGCTAAAAATTTAGTTTATTTTTTACAAGTGATATCAAAAATATTATTTTTGTTATTTACTTTCATGAACATGTCTATCGTAACATACAATAAATTATACACAGTCAAAATGAGGGGCTTTTGACAGAGCATTATTATTATTGAAGCCTTCAATCGAGTATTTCCAAGCCATCGAGATGCGTAAATAGTTTCTCGAAATTTTTCACTCTGAAAAATATCAATAATATTAATTTTGCGACTTGGTAATTTATTTTTTTGAACAAAAATTACCTCAGTTGTGAGGAGAGATCCGCTCCAAGCATAAATGAAAACTTGGGTTAATTTTAAGCACACATACGCTACGCAAAGGCTCAGTGTGAAAAAAGGAATAGACTTAGCCTGAAAATTTACACAGTTTGAAAATATTTTGGATAATGTACGCTATAGGTCACTTACGTGCGACAGTTGATACATTACGATACAAAGTACGATCGCATTGGTGTTCATGGTCCATAAAATAATCGCTCCATATACTTTTTGAATTTTTTTCATGCATCGTACTAGTATTTCATACTTATTAACGCACTCGCGTATTTCAAAATCACAATTTTTTTCGTCAAACATGGAAATACGATAGGACATTTCCCGCAAAATACCGATCGTTTGGAACATGTAATAGGTGTACAAGCTGTCGACTGCGGGTGAGATGAGAACAATGGTACTAGTCGATAAATACTCGTTGAAAAAGTGTAAAAAGTGGATTAAAGAATTCCTCGGAATTTCCCACGGATACAAAGTGAGATAAATGAAATTAAAATCTAGAGGATACAATCTATGACGAATTTGGTGTATTATAGAAACGATTGGTCCAATCGCATAAGAAATGCTGCCGGTCATCAACATAGCCGTGATCAGTTTTGGCAATCGTCTGAAAGTTGAGATTTTATTCAAAACTTGTTTTGACATCTCGGGAGTTTTCAACAATTCATCAAAATAAGGATCCAAAATTGTATGTAGCTCATCTACGTCTTTGCGATTTATGATAAAGCACATTCCCTTGTAACAAAAAAAATTTTTTTTAATATTTGAACAAGTCATTAAAAAAAAAAAATTCCAATTAATTTATGTGGTGCTTATCATTTTTTGATGACACACTTTTATTATTACTGTGGAGAATGCCAAAAGTGAGCACAAACTTTCAATGGCTAAATTTATGTTTGAAATATTGGCAACCAAATAATTTATCGTTCCAAAAGTTGGAACGACAAGGAACGTCAGGTAAATATGAATTCTCAATCGAGATAGTAAGTTTGAATTTTGCCTTGTCCACAATCCGACAATTGAGAGGAGTCGTATGATAATATTTTGAAATTGTACGTATTCTAACTTTTCAGCGATCATATTTTTGATGGGTAAGAAAAGTAATAATTGACAATGTCTCGTCTAAAGATCAATTTAGAGTATCATTTTAAAAATACGAAGTAAACTAATCGTTTTAAAGCGAAGCTAGTTTATGAGAAAAATAAAACGAGCGCTCGTTAACTTAATAGCCTGTTTAAAATAAAATGCTTCAAAGAATATGACTGTTGATTGCAATAATAGTTTTTATATTGATTTTTAATTATGTATACTGTAGTGGGGAGCTCAGTCTTGTTGCAACTTTTTACCTGAACAGATCGTTGCAATATAAAATTGTACAAGTGTTGTTCTCTTGAAATTTTCTTGGACAACTATAAAAATTAATTTATTAAAAAATTTGTTTTTACAATAATAAATTATATTTTTTCTTTATTTTGTACAATACACCGATAATTCGTCATTTTTGATAAGTAATTTAAAGTGTAAAATAACAAGGTGCTTTTTTGAATTTTATTAAAAATTTTTACTCAAAAGTTTTTAGTAATAAAAAGCAAGAAACTGAAGTGTTGATTACCTGTAAAGTAAAATAATTAAATAGTAAAAATAAAAATAATTTTTGTGAATTTTATTTTTAATTTTTAATTTATAAAACACTCTAGAATTATTTTAAATAAATACTCACTTTCACAAACATATCAATCGTCACATTCAGTATGTTACACGCTGTCAAAATGAGGGGTTTTTGTGCCAACATGATGATTATAGAAGCTTTAAGCCGCATATTTTCTGTCCAATTAGCGGCGTAGATGCAATCTCGAAATTTTTCACTCTAACGATATTATTTTTTCTAAGAACATTCCTCAGAATATTTCGATAAATTTATAATTATCAATAATAATATCAATGTATATATTCGGTTACCTCGATAGTGAGCTGTGTTCCAGACCAAGCAAACACATAAACTTGTATCAATTTTAGAGAAGCATGCGCGGAAAATAATATCAGCGAGACAACAGGTATCGTTTTCGCCTAGAGTAGTATTTATATTCAGTAAAAAAAAATAAAAACATGTTTTTTTTTTTTTTTTTTACATCAACTCACGTGCGAAAGTTGAAAAATGGCCGCGCAGAGTACAACAGCGTTAACATTCATCGTCCACAATATTATTGGTCCATAAATTTTTTGAACTTGGCCACAGGCTTGTAACAATATCTCATACTTGTCAACGCACCGTCGTATAATTATTTCACTATTTTTTTCATCTACCCTCGAAATATGGTACGATATTTCCCTTAACATTCCAATCAATTGAAAAATGTAGTAGGTGAAAAGCGAGTCCAGGCTTGAAGTGATGAATATCATGCTGGCTGTGAGTAAATACTCGTCAACGAAGTAAAAGTTGTAAAGTAAACTGTTATGACGAGCTTTGATCGGATAAACCGTCAGAAAAATCAGGTTGTACTTGATAGGCCATTCGCGGCGTTGCAATTGATGTAGAATCGATATGATTGGATTAATCGCGTAGGAAAGGCAAACAATTGTGACAAAGACGGTGATGAATGTTGGCCAGCGTTGGAAGGTCCTGACGTTACTCAAGACCAAATTTGACATTTTTGGGGACTGAACCAGCTTGTCAAAGTACGGATCGAGTACTGTGTGCAAGTCGTTGACTTCTTTTCGGTTGATTATGAAACACGTTGCCTTTTAACACAATATTTTTTTTTTTTAATTCTTTTTTACGCAGATTAATAAATTGTTAACCTTTTGTGGCCGTTACTCGCAAGTTTATCGTTGATTGCAATTGCCTTAATCGAGCTATTAATTTTTTTTTGCAACAGTTGAGATGCATTTTGTTTAAAATACATGAAAAAAAAATTGTAAATTCATTTTTTGGTCATGAAATTTTATAAACAATAAATTTGGCCCAAAATTTTTTCATTATTATTTTTTTTATCATTATTATTGTTATATATACACGAAACTTTTATTTAGAACTGTTGCAAAAGAGAATAAATAAAGCCGCGACGACTACAAAGGGTTAGCAGTTTATTTTTGTTTAAAGTTATATAACATTGCTAACAACAGACTTTTATCATAACTGTAGAAAAGCCCAGCAGTGTGCTCAAACTTCTAGTTGCAAGACTTATGTTGGAAATATTGGTAATAAAAAAGTTGCCTACACCAACAATCGGAATTATAAAAAACGACAAGTAGATTGCAAGTAACGATCGGTGGAACAAACTCGAATCTTCTTTAGTCCATAGGCCGACGATGAACACCAATTTTTTTATAATGCTCCTAAATTTTACAAACTCCAATTGTCTGTCTAAAGCCATTGTATTGGAAGAAAGTACAAGCACAGTTTAATAAGAGCAAGTCGTTGAAACTTGTCAACTTCAAATTATTGTCAGGTTAACGAGTAGGAGGCAGCTTATGAACTTAATTGTCCATTTAATATATAAAACTCTCTGAGATATGACCGCTGATTGCAACATAGTTGCAATAATAGTTTTTATATCGATTTTATATTTTATACATTGTAGAGGGACGTTAGTCTTGATGCAACTTCTGACCTGAGCAGATCGTTTTAATAAAAAGTCGCTGTCTGTTTCGCTTAGTAAAGTTTTTTTGAATCTTGCAAATTTTTTTTTATCAGCCAGATTTAATTATGCTGCTCAAAATTATTTAAAAAAAAAAAAATAATTATTATTTCAATAATAATAAAGTTTTATTTTATACAGAAGTTAAATTATTCGATATTATAAATAAAATTATTGTAAGTAAAAAATAACAGCTTTTTAAAGTCTGTCAAACTTTTTGGTCGAAAGTTTTCAACAACAAAAAGTAAGAAACCGAAGTATTTATGACCTGGAAAGAAAGAAAAAAAATTACGAACTCGGGCAAAAATAATTGAGGCCTACCGAGCCTTAAACTCAAGTAAAGTATATATTTTAGGTCTAAAATAGATTGAAAAATTTTTTTCTTTATATATGCGAAACTTTTGAAAATAGTTTTACGACTTACTTTTACGAACATCTCAATGGTTACATTCAATAAGCCGCAGGCAGTTAATATGAGTGGTTTTTGGGCTAACATAATAATTATTGAAGACTTTAGCCGAGCGTTGCCAGCCCAATTAGCGGCGTAGATACTTTCTCTGAATTTTTCGCTCTAATCAAAGGACCAAGTGAAATTTTAAGATTGTTATTTTTAAGATTGTACCCATAATTGATTACCTCAATAGTAAGCTGTGTACCGGACCAAGCGTAGACGTACACTTGAACCAATTTTAGACTTGCGTGCGCTGCGAATATAATCATCGAGATGACTGGTATCGTTTTTGCCTGTTTAAAAAATTTTGGTCAGTCTAAATTTATAAAATTTGAGCTTTTAAAAAGTAGAATAAATGAATTGCAAAGCACCTATTAATTAGTTAAACTTTCATTGACATTTTTATAATAAAATATAGTTGTAAAAAAATTCCTTCTAATTATTCTAGCTTTTTTTCAGAATTTATGTATTATTATTACAAAACATATAATTTGTTAAATTGAGTTGTTAAAATTAATAATAACAGCTATTAAATTACTTTTGGCATGTAAGTTCATAATAAATAAATTTGAATTTAAATCCACTAGATGAGTTAAGTAGTTCTAAACATAAAATAGTATTATGTAATAATTTTTTATTAAAATATGCTGAAAAAATTATTTTTATTCTAAAAAAAAATTGCTAAGTAACTTACAATAGATAGTTGAAAAATTGCAGCACAAAGAATAAGTGCGTTGACATTCATGGTCCACAAAACAATTGGTCCATAAATTTTTCTCAATTGATTACAAGCTTTTAGCAATACTTGATACTTGTCAACACACTGACGTACGATTATTTCACTATTTTTATCATCGATCATTGAAATATGATACGAAATTTCCCGCAACATTCCAATCAATTGAAAAATGTAGTACGTGAAAAGCGAATCTAAACTCGAAGTAATAAAAATCATGCTTATAGTCATTACGTACTCGTCAAAAAAATAAAAATTGTAGAGCAAACTGCTGGGGCGAGCTTTTATAGGATATATCGTCAGATAGAGAAGATTGTACTGAATGGGCCACACTCGATGTCGCAATTGTTTTACGATTGAAATGATCGGAATAATTGCATAAGACATGCATACAATAGTGACAAATGTTGTGATGAATGTTGGCCAACGTCGAAAAGTCCTCACATTACGCAACACCATATTAGACATTTTTGGCGACTGCAGCAATTTTTCAAAGTACAGATCTAGCACCGAGTGTAGATCGCCCGCATCTTTACGGTTGATTATGAAACACGCTGCCTTTTAACATAATTTATTTTTTTTAATACTTTTCATTAAAAAGTCAACCCTTTGTAGTCGTAATTCTTTGAACTTTAATGTCGATTGCAGCGCGAGATAACGAGAGCTTTATTAAAAAATATTTTTAGATCGAAAAAAAATAATAACTTTTTATTAACAATTTTTTTAAGGCATCAATAGACCAAATTTTTGGGTTTCTAATTGTTTTAAATTTTTTGAGCAGCAATTTTTGAACCACTGATCATTCAAAGCTTCTCAAAAGAAATTATAACCACAAAGGATTCGTAAAAAAATTTGAAATTAAAAAAAAAACATTTGAGAAAGGAACACACTTTTAAAGTAACAGTCAAAAATCCCAGCAGCTGGGTCACAGTTCTGGTTGCGAGACTTATATTAGAAATGTTAGTGATAAGAAAGTTACATGCGCCGATAACAGGAATTACGTAAAACAACAGATAGATGATAAGTAATGAACGGTGTAAAAAACTGGAGTCTTCTTTTATCCATAAGCCGACAGTAAATACAAGTTTTCTTATTATGTTTTTGAATTTAACAAACTCTAACTGCTTGTCTTCAACCATGATTCGAATTATAGACAGAAATTGATGAATGTGTAGTTCAAAAAGCCAATTTAGAGTGCAATTTTAAAAATACAATTCGCTCAGAACCGTTTAAGAGCATATGGGCACAAAACTAATGTGGATGAACGGGTAGAAGGGTACTCGCAAACTTAATTGTCCATTTAATATTAAAAACTCGTAGGCTATGACTGTTGATTGCAACAATCACTGCAGTAATAGTTTTTATATCGATTTTTTATTTCTTTTGTTGCAGTGGGGTCGCCAGTCTTCTTTGGTTTTTCGACTTGACCAGATCGTATGGAAATAACGTTGATGCGGGCTTTGACAAGTGTTATTTGGATCAAAAAAATTATTTTGAAGCAGCATAAAATATTTTGAGTCAAAATATTTTTAATGAGGCAATATTTATCTACTTACACATTTTTAATCATCAGCCAAGGCAATGTCAAAGTAAGTTTTCAATTTTTATTAACAAAATCTTAATTCAAAAAATTGAACTTGATTTTTTTGGAAACTATTGAAATATTTATTTATTTTATTTGAACAAACGTAGAATATTTTAAACATTTTTTATTAGATATTTTCCGTGTGATAATTTGATCAAACCTCCGGTTCAAAAGTTTTTAGTAATAAGTAATACGAAATTGTGGTGTTGATCACCTAAAACAGTGTGTTAGAGTTTTTGGGTGTTAATAAAAATATAAAATGAAATTTATAGTTACCGCTTGAAACATATCAATAGACACAACGGCAAAGTTGTATACTCTTATCGTCAGTGGTTTTTGCGTGAGCATCACAGTTAACGACTATTAATCGGTTGTTTCCAATCCAGTTCCCGTCGTAAATTGCTACCCGCAATTTTTCACTCTAGTGAAGTGAAAATTCCCGAGTTTAATTATATTTTTATTGACGCACATAATTCATATTATATCAATGAGAATATGACATGATAATTAGACCAGCTAGTTACCTCACTGGTTAATCGTGTTCGTGACCATGAGTAGAGGAAAACTTGGGTTAATTTCAACCCTGCGTGTCCTGTAGATAGTATCGCTACCGTAATAGGTATTGTGGTTGCCTAGTTTCCGGAAAAAATATTTGTCAAAGATAAATAAAAAAAATTAAAAATTTTAATTTTGCTCAAAAATTATAAATATTGTCTCAAAAAAATAATCTGATCAAAATTGTGATTACTGTTGTAGAAAATGCCAAATTTTGACTTACTTTAAAAATTTTATTTTATTAAATAAATTTTTTTTTAACTTACATGCGAAAGATGAAAAATAACTGCGCAAAGTATGAGCGCGTTTGTCTTCAATGACCACAAAATAATGGCTTGATATACTCTTTGTAGTTTGCTGCAACACTCCAATAACAGCTCGTACTTTTTAACACACTCCTTTACAGTTTCTTGGGGATCAGTATCTTCATCAAAAAAGGAAATTTTATGGGAAATTTCTCTTAAAATTCCGATCATTTGAAAAGTGTAATAAATAAAGAGGGAATCAAAGCTTCCAGTAACGAAAACAATACTACAAGTTATCAGTAATTCATTGAGAAAATGAAGGTGGTAGACAAACGTGTTAGGAATTGGACGCCAAGGATAAACGTTGGGATAGATGAGATTGTATTTTATTGGATGAGTCCCGTGTCTCCATTGACTGATTATCGATAAAATTGGAGCGATTGCGTAGGAAATGCACGTCAATGTTACGAACGTAGTTATCAATATCGGCAAACGGCGGAAGTTCGTAATTCCATTGGAAACTATGTTCGACAATTTAGGCTTTTTTATCAGCTCGTCGTAATACGAATCGAGTAATTCGTACAAATCATTAACGTCCTTGCGGTAGACTTGGATGCAAACTGCCTTGCAACAAAAAACAATTTTTTTATTGTATTTACAATTTATCGTAAGTTATGTGTGTTAGTTTGAATTTAGTGGCGACGCACTTTCATCAGCACTGTCGAAAATCCAAACAGCGTACTCATATTTTTAGTCACTAGTTTGACGTTTCCGATGTGCGTCATAAAAAAATTGAAGACGCCAATTGATGGGATGATGAAAAAAGATATGTGCAAGCATAGTAACGACCGAAATAAAAAGTTTGAATTTTCGGATGACCAAAGACCGACAGTTGCGAGCAAACTTTTCATAAATCTTTTAAACTTTTTATACTCCAACTGTCTCGCTGTTGTTGTCTCTGAATACATGCTTCTCAATTAATACCTGTAGTTTGATAGTTGAGCTGACATTAAGTGGAATTGGTATAAAAATCGGAGGTAGATACAATTATAAATTTTTAAAATTAAATCTACCATCGTTTTCTATAAAACGATTCAGATGATTGTTTGTAATTGATGTAATGCTTTTTTTATCGATTAGAAAATTTTAAGAACACAGATGGGGTTAACTTCAGTCTTAGTTTAGCTCTCGTGTTGCAAAGATCTTCTGAAAATTTTTAAGTTTTTTTCTGCATGTGTTTATTCAAAAGTTTTTCTTTTTTTTTTTTTGGTTAGAAAAATTTATGTTATAAATTATAATTTATTTTTATTGTAATTAAAAAGTTAATTTGAAATTTTTTTTTGGTAAATTATTGTATAAGTGCTTTAAAAATGAATTATTTAAAAATTTTAAAAATAATTATTTTTAAAGATTTTGATAATAAAAATGAACTAATTTTGATAATTATGTTCAAAAATTGGAACTTTTGACAGTTAAATTGAAAATTTAAACTTTCCGAAAATTACTTTAGATTTCACCAAAGTATTAATTATACAAGTACGTACAAATCGTCAAAGTTTTTAAACTTAAGTTCACTAAAAGTTCAAATTTTCAACCTTCTATTTCACAAGTTCCATTCATTAATTTTCAAAATCAAATTAATTATTTAGAAAACCTGATAATTGACTAAAGAAAAATTAAATGCATAAACTTTAAATAACCGACAGTCAAAATTGAAAATAACACTTTATTAAAATATATAACATTTGTCCATTTCGAATTAATTTGATACATATATAGCTTATGCTTCATCAAAAGTGTTGAGGAGCAAAAAGTACGAAGCTGTAGTATTTAAAACCTTTGAAAGAAAAAAATTAATCACAAAAAAAACATCTAAAAAAATGTAAGATGAAAGATCTAGCGTGCTTACCGATCCAAACATTTCAACAGAAACAATTGAATAATTGCAAGCCGTCAAAATGAGGGGTTTTTGGGACAACATGATGATGATGTTCCGCATGAAGCTCTTGTTGCCAACCCAGTTAGCAGAGTAAATTGCCGCTTTGCAATCTTCACTCTGTTTACGGCAAATAGAAGCTTTTTGAGTGAAATGGCATTCAATGATTAAATTTTTGGACTTACCTCGGCAGTAAGTCGCGAGCCAGCCCACGCGTAAATAAATACTTGAATTAACTTAACGCCTGCGTACGCTGTAAATAGAATTATCCTTCCTATAGATATGGAACTCATCTGACAAACAATACACGTCTCATATTTATTTAGTATTGTATCTAAGTGTCCGTAATTTGTGTGTAATTATAAAAAATATTTTACTTGACTGAGCTGGAAGGTAACAGCGCATAATATCACTGCATTAGTTCCCATTGTCCACAGGATGATGGGTCCGTAAATACGCTGGAGCTTTCGACATGACGCTATTAAAATTCCGTACTGAAAAACACACCTTCGTACAACTAGGTCACTAGATCCTTTGTCGTCATTGTCTTCGTGGAAGTGCTTCATGCGGTAAGATATTTCCCGCAAAAATCCAATCATTTGGAAAACATGGAGTGAGTACAAATTATCCACAGCAATTGTTATTAAAATTATACTAAAAATGGCGAATGACTCTGTCAAAAAGTGCACTCGGTAGCGAAATCCATTCGGAGGTATTTCCCAATTATAAATTGTCGGAAATGGTAGGATGTATTTTATGTGGTCAGCTCCACGAATTAATTGGGAAATTATGAAAATAATTGGAATTATTATGTAAGACATGCAAGCTACAACTACGAAAAATATCGCGACGTAAGATAGCCGTCGGATTGTCGTTATTTGGTCCAATACTATGTTGGTCATTTTTGGATCACGGATCAGGTTGTTGTAATGCGAGACAAGCATTTTACGCAAGTCTTTTACGTCTTTTCTATTTAGGACTATTGCAAATCCCTTGAAAAAAAAAAAAAAAAAAAAAAAAAAAAAAAAAAAAAAAAAAATTTCTAAGATAAAAATGTTGTGGAAAACAATTACAGGACTTACTTTTACGATAATTGTCAGGTAACTCGCCAGAAGACTAAAACTCTTGGTCGCAAGAGAAACATTTGTAAAATTTGTTCTGAAAAAATTAAACACTCCAACAAATGGCAGAATACATGTTGACATCTGCAAGTAAATTATTGAACGACAAAACAGAGATGACTCTTCTGGCGACCATAGTCCTATTGTAGACAATAATAATCTGATGAGGTTTTCGTAAGCTATGTACTCCGCTAATTTGCTTTTACTCATTTCTGAGTATCAATTAAGTGACGGTAAATAAGATAATTTCTTGAAGTTTTTGACAAAAATTACTTTGAATATTGTATGATGTTGTTGAGTCTTTGGAAGAACATGTTCTGGGAATATATTTTTAAGTGGGCAATTATATTATTTTATTATATTGTTGGACAATTTAATAAATTTTAATGGGTTAAATATTGATTGAAACGTAGTATAGAGAGCGCTAGAGTACCTGTTGAAATTGAACCATATTCTTGAACAGATCGGGAGGTGTAATTTTTTTGTGCTGTCCAGTTTTATTGATTTCTGTTTTTTCAAAAATTTACGATACAATTTTTTTTAGTATAATTTTTAAAATACAAATTAGAGGTAAGTTCTTAAAAAAAATTTGAATATTGTGAAAAAATTTATTAAAAATACATTGACAAAAATGAAATGAAAATGATTTACGATTTACTAGTTAATACTACGAAACTAATGAAAAGTGAGCGTTAACATTTATGTTAATGTCAACTTTTATAATAAATTTAGACGAATAATTTTCAAGATAACTTTACAATATTCACTGGTACAGAAAATATTTTACTTAATTTCCATTACACATATTTTTTAATTGTACAAATTGTATCATAATAATTAAGACTGCTCGGCAAATGTGTTAAGTAATAAAAAGTAGGATATTGTGGTGTTTAGAACCTAAAATAAGGTAAACGTTTAGTGATGTAAAATGAATCGTGATAAAAAATCAACTTACGGACATAAATACGTCCATTGAAACGGCTGTAAAGCTACAGGCCTGCAATATAAGTGGCTGTTGTGATAGCATAATAATAACTGAGTGCATAAAAGGCTTGTCACCGACCCAATTAGCCGCATACATGGCGTCTCTGCATTTATCACTCTGTGATAACATAAATAGTTAATTTTTAATTATTAAAAAAATTTAGTTTTGTTAGATTTGGTTTTTATTTCTCAAGGATTTAAAAATATGATCTGCAGAGTAAAAATTGATTTAATTTAAAAAAGAGATCTTGATTAAAAAAAAAAAAAAAAAAAAAAAAACTTAAAAAATTTCTTTTCCTTGAATCAAATCAAATTTATTAAAAAAAAAAATTTAGTAATAAAAAATTATTAAAACAAAAAAGCTTTTGATTATAAAAAAATAAATTTTAAAGTTTAGCTTTAATTTATTTTTTTAAGACGGGGAAAAAATCAATTTTTATACAGATAATATTTAATTTTGTCAAACAAGAAATAAAAATATTTATAAATTAAAAGTTTTGGTACCTCAGCAGTTAAAAGTGTGCTCACCCATGCGTAAATAAACACTTGAGAAAATTTAGCCCCAGCGTATGTCGAAAATAAAATAATTCGGCTAACAGATATAGAAGTCATCTGACAAAAATAAATCCTTTGAAAATGATATTTATTAATACGTTCAAACACGTAATACTTATAACAATATTTTTACTTGGCTGAGCTGAAAAATAACGGCACACAGAATAATAGCATTTGTGCTCATTGTCCAAAGTATCACGGGACTGTAAATTCGTTGTAGCTTATTTTTGCAATATATCAACGTTTCGTAGTAGTTCATACACTCTCGTACCACAACGGCACTCAACTCTTTGCTCTTCTCATCAAAACCAATCATTCGCTGGGAAATTGCACGAAGAAGCCCGATCATTTGGAAAATGTAGTGTGTGTAGATGTTGTCCACGCCGACTGTTATGCAGATTACACTCAAAACAGTCAACGACTCGTTGAGAAAGTGGAGCTTAAAGCGAAAGCTATTTGGCGGAATGCTCCATCCGTAAATCGTCGGAAACGGCAACATATATTTTATGGGCTTCACTCCATTAATTGCTTGGCTTATCATCCCAAGAGCGGGAATAATTATGTAAGAGAGGCAAGAAATCGCAACGAATATCGACATTGTGTACGACAGCCGTCGAAAAGTCGTTACTTGCTTCAAGACTGGCTTCTTCAATTTTTTATTCGACAGAAATTTTTGGTAATTTGAGCCCAAAATTTCGTTAAGCTCATTCACATCTTCGCGGTACACTATTATGCAAACTCCCTTAAAAAATAATTCGAAAAAAAAATTTAATAAATTTTGGAAAAATAAATGTTATAATTTTCGTGAAAAAATGTTTTACTTACTTTCAAAATAATTGTTATAAAACTTACGAGTATACTTAAGCCTCTTGTCAGATAGAAAACGTTAGTGATGTACTTTTTTAAAAAATTAAAAATTCCAATCATTGGTATCACAGACATGGACATTTGAAAGTAAAGAATTGAACGTTGTAACAAAGTGTTGGGGTCGTTAGGTGAGGTTTTTAACCCGAGCATTGTCAGTATAAGTTTTATAAAATTTTCGTATTCTATGTAACTAGATATACTGTCTTGAGTCATTGTCGAATATAAGTTAAACGGCGATAAATAACAAAATAAGCCGATTACAAATCGTTTCTGGCGAAAAAATTATTTTCAAATTTTTTATTATAAAATGGTACTTATTGCATAAAAAATTCATCAAAACAACATTTAATTGGGCAATTTTGTACTTTTTACAATTTAATAAAGTTTTGAGACATAATAATACTCGTTTGTTTCAATGTTTCAAATATTGATCTAAAATTTAGTAGAGTGCGCTATAGTATCAGTTTTAATCCAACCGTCGACATGAACAAATCAGACTGGTATAAACTTTGTTTTCCTGAATTCGGTAAAAATAGTTGTCTTTTTTGTGTCTAAATTTGTGCGGCTAAACTATTACGATCAGAATAAAAATTCATTTTTGAAATAGTTTGTTGTTGAATTCAAATCGTAAAGCTTCATTCAAGATAATAAAATGAAATAAAATAAAATTCAAAATTGCAGCTTGAAGGTAAAAAAATATTTCTTTTGCAAAAAAATTAATTTATTATCAAAAAATTGCGATAATTTATAATTAAGCTTGAAATAAAATAAATAATTTAATTTTTACATACTTGAATACTTTATATGAAAAAAAAAAAAGGACAATTTTAAAATGATAAGTTTAGTGTGGTTACAGAGATGAAATTATGCTGACTTTAAATGCCATGTTTTATACTTTCTTCCATGCTCGTTTCGGTTTTTGCGGTGAAAAATGAAACTCTCGTTTCGGTTTAATGTTGCAATACTCTTCTGGCTTCTAACCTCCTGAAATCCGAGTCGTTAAATTTTTTTTTACACTACTATCTTTACTGTAATACCGTAACAATATTCTTTTATAATTTATTATTCCTCTTTGAGTACAAAGCTATCCTTTTCTCAAAAGAAACATATATCTATGCTATTACCCAGTATTATCACCTAACAAACCATCACAAACCGTAATTACTTCATAAATTTTTCCTTAAAAAAAAAAACAACAATTTTTATAACCACATTGATTTTTTTTTTCTAAACTATAAGTAAGAATACAAGAGATTTATTTCATTAAAAAGGGTTTTTAAGGCTTTAATGGTTAATAAAAAATTCACGATCTCTTCCAAAGTCGCTGACACTGTTAACACCTCCGTCGATATAAAAATTTAATTAAATACTCTCCTGGGAAAGGATAAAAAAATTTTATAATTTATAAATAAACAGTTACTCTTTAAATTTTACTAGCTCGTTAATAAAATAAATAATAGCGTAAAAAAATGAAATAGCAAAAAAATTCTTCTGAATTCTTTTGAACTCTTATCAGCAATCGCAAGAAATGTTATCATCTATAGCAATGTATCGAAACTATTGTGTAAGAACCCAACAAAGAATTTTTGACGTTTAAATTTATCTGGGAAGCATGCAGAAGCATCGGAGCATCTACATGTTGAGATGTGCATCGAATACAAAGTATCCCTAGAGTTTTTCATCAGGAGCAGAGTTGATTATTCAAGCATTTTTCGCACTCTCTGCTTCTAAAGTTAAGTCACGGTTACAACCGGGAAAAAAGGTCGACAGCAAAGTTACTGTTATGTATCAAGTTTCTAGTATTTTCCCGAGCCTGGGGTCTGGATGTGTGTGATGTGTGTGAGAGTGTGGGTGTGCGATGTAGAATAGAATGCGTGAATGCGGGCAACAATAAATTGGTGAAGGAGGAGAATAAATGAGAATGAATGAGAGGGATAATGTAGGAGGGAAGACAAAATTAGAGAGGAAATGAGAGAATGAGAGTTGTGCGAGACTATTATATAGAATGTAAAATAATAGACGAAGGCGCGTGGCGAACGAATGACAAGTTCAATTTCTCTGTCGTAGAGAGCCAGGAAAGCCCATCAGTGTGATGGCTTTTACTTAGAGCTTTGCACTTTCTAGCTCCCTTCTCTACGTAACCGAATACCAGAAGACAGGATAGCAGTCTGTCTGTGAGTTCTGTATATTTAAAGGCGCAAACTATTTGTTTGTAGTAGGAATGTCAAGTTGTATGTTTGTGACACACGACTATATTGTACTACGTGCAGAGCGATTTACGCTTTCTACAAATGAATGAGGTATAAATGGGATCCCTTGATGAGCTTCTCGAGAGTTTCGTTGTTCTACAATCTGTTTAGATATTGCATGTCGAGGAGACGCAATATCTTCGAGAATATGATGCCTCAATTAACTTCAGGGACACTATATTGTTGCGCTCAGAGTCAAGTGTTACCCTTAAATTCAAGCGTGAAATCCAAAATCAAAATTGTGGTTTGAGTTACATTTTTTAGGTTTAAGTTCCATTGAAAAAATTTTCATTAGTTAATTTTTTTTTGTAAATCCTTAAATTATGTTTTTTATTTGAAAAAAATTTGTTTATAAGGTATTACAAAATTTTAGCTATTCAATATGTTCATGAAAAATCTAAAAAATTTTTCTGATATGTCCAAATAGCAATTTTGATATTTTTTTAATGAAAATTAATTCTATTTGACTTAATATAGCCATTTCAAACTAAATATGGTCTTATATGTTTCTACACCACTTTTTGATCTAAAATAGTGTTAAGAACATCCGATAGATGGCGCACGATCGCTTAATCGTCTCCCTAGCAGAGTGTTAAGTTTCAAAATATTAATATAAAATAAAAATTAATCTTTTCACCTTCCCATGGAAATTATTTGAAGCTAGCTTTTAGAAAAATTACCTACTAAGCTAATTTCTGTTCTATGACAGGTTAATTGATGTTTAAATATTTAGAAAAAATGAAAAATTATTATAACTTATTTTTTATTCTTATAATTAATCTGACATGGCCATTTACTCTCAGATCAATCCATATTAAGCTTGATACGAAAATTGACCGTCAAAAAATATTTTTAGGAAAATTTGTGATAAAAAAATTACTAATATTTCTTTTTTTTATTATAATAAAAAAAATTGAATATTATACAAGTATAAAACGTAATATGAGTATCATAGAAGCGATTGAAGCCAGGAAAATCATTGGTCATATCATATAATATCACTCTTGAAGAAGCCGTGCCTGCTGAACAACTGAGCTTTGTTCTTCCCCCACTCCAAGTTCGTGACTCAGAATATCGAATATAAAAAATAAGTTTTTTCTTTCAGTAAAATTTATAAGTGGATAATGAGTGATAACTTGCAGGGGCAATTTTTATAATGCTACAAAGTTTCTTTTAACCGTTTAGATGACATGTAGGTGCATATAAAAATCATTTTCCGTCATTATGGTATTATATAAATTGAGGGAATTACGAAAATTGCGTGGGGTCGATCAAGCTATAGCTCTGAGCAATTTTTTCAAAAAATCAATATCTTATATACTGGAGCTCAGTTCTATCCTGGCTTTCATCGACTTCACTTCATTTACTTCGAGACTACACGAGCAGCAGTAAAGTGACAAAGCTATTGCTTCTTTTTTAACATTGTAAAAAAACGTTCGCGTCTGTGTTTAGTGTTACTGATTTAGTTTTTAAATAACAATTCAGTTTTAAATTCTAATTTTTTATATCAATCAACATTTTTTCATTTATTTTTTTTTTTTTTTTTTTATCAATTTAATAATTTAATAAATTTTTTTGTGTTTTTGTGAATCATTTATGAATGGAATTTAATTTTTTGATACTTGTGTATAAATACCATTGCTTTAATTCAACTAAAAATAAATTTAATTTATTATGAATAAAAAATAAATCAAATTTTATTTTATTTTTCCCAATCGCGTTGCTTATTGATTATATTAAAATTATCAAGCTTTTATCTCACGCTTGTAAATTTTAAATAAAACATTTTCACCCGAATTATCAATAATTATTATTATTACAATTTTAACAGTACCGCTCGACATTGTTTTATTACAAATTTCAGTTTTAATACCGCTGAATCGTTCATTTGTTAATACCTTACTATGAATTGAAATGTTCATAAAATATAATGAGTGAAAACGGTCCAAAAGTGCATGCACGTATAGCGCTAGCATGTATATATACATTATTCGTATCCCAATTTAGTGTCGAATACAATGAAAAGTCAAGTGACATCCTGGAGTGTAATCTCTGCTTTTAATGTGGGATCATACTGAACAATGCCTCAGACTATTTCAAATCGACATTTTAAATCGTAAATTTCGTCAGAATGAACTTTTCTGCTCATTCAAGCTGACTATTCACATTTTTTGTCACTGTCATTTTGTTTAATGAAAGCTTTCATTATATTTCTCCTTTTTTTTTTATTTTTATCAAAACATTTAATCATTATTCTCATTTTTGCTTGTTACAGAGCGGCTTTTGAACTGAATAAAAAATTACAGAGAGCACAATTTTGTGTGAAAATAATTTTTCAATTCAAGGATCAAAATTTATTGACTAAACCAATTTAAGGTCTATTAATTATTGTTATTACTGCTCATAACTCATGAGTACTGTATCTTGTAAGTATATTTGTAAATGTATAAGTATATTCGTACATTTATACGGTCCGGGGTCATACCTTCATCCTTCTATTTCCTCTATCCTTTGAATACTTGTTTGATTAGGACAGTTTAGTTTGTAAATATTACTACAAACAAAACTTAATTATAATAAATGACCAATTACTATGCACCAATTAATAAAAAAATATTTTTTCGGAGGTTAATACATTAATAATGTTTTAAATTAAAATAAAATAAAGTTTATTTTATTTACGACTGTTACCGCGTGTATCGAAACACAAATGAAATGCTGATTGTAAATAACATTCGCAGTCACGAACATTTATTGTCACGAGTGTGCTTAAGGCACTTTGCTATCAGTGACTCTCAAATTAGATCCTACGTACAAAGGTTCGCTATGATATACACGAGAAATATACTGCGAATATTGCGTACACCAAAATTTAATTACTTTACAGTCATAACAAAATTTTACAACCTTTTAACCTGAATATAAAGAAAAAATTTAATAAATTGAATTTTTTACTCTCTGGCATTTTAGTCGAATAATTTTATTAGTGAAATAAAAATGTAAACTTGGTCAATTTTATTTCAAAAATTAATTTCTCGAGTAAAACCACAGCTTACTAACAACTTGAGCGAATGGTAGATAGATCATACAGCATAGGTGAGCTGTTCTATAGACACTGGCTCTTTTTTCCAGGCGACTTTCATAAACTGCTAGCTACTGAGAGTATAAATCAGGTTACGCTAAAATTTTGTTTGTATTCTTCTAGTTTCCACGTTCATGCTTAAAACCGAGAGACTGTGGTAAACCAAATGTATATCATGTTAAATAGAAATAAAAGACATTTTTTTATGAGTGAGAGAAATTTTCAGGATTAAAATATTCAATTAGTTGATTTTATTTATTTCTTTTATTTTAATTAATTATTCGACGGATTTAAAAATAAATTTAAGAATGTTGTAAAATTTTGTGCATTAAAAAAATTAAATTGATACAAGAAAAAAAATTTTTGAATTCAAAATTTTTTCGTTTAAATTAAATTAATTTTTTTTTTTGAATGCACAAATTTTGAACGATTTGGAGTAAAAATATTTTAACAAAATAAACCTTGAAATAAAAAATTTTGGACTTAATTTCACAACAAAAATTCGAAACTATATTGATTGTATTCTAACTAATTGCTCCAAAACAAACTAACAGCGAAACCAAAGTTACTAACTTTCTGTTTGAACATTGTAAACCCTGTGCTGTAGATATTTACTATTTGAACACTTCTCAACAATGAAAACACATAATAACATTGTTGGTTACAGCAAATTCCCTGAAGTCGAAGCCATCACCGGAAAACAACTTCGTGGGCATAATTTGATATACCGTAACAAAATACATCTTGTTTATAAAACAACCCACTGCTGATTTAACTAAACAAGTTAATAAATATTATAATTATTTGTATATCTGTCTGCCTATTATATAAATTGAAAAGCATCACTAAAAATTGATCCGCTTTATTGCAGAACAACAACGTAAAATAAAGTTAACGACGTTTCAATGAATTGGTCTGATCGTTGTCAGCTCGTTAGTGCCCGTCCTCTGAAAGCTCGTTAACTTTCCATTAATCTTCAATTTATGGAGTAAAATAGCTTATCGGCTTGCAGCAATTGCAATCAATGATTCTGCGGTCTCGGGCCGACCAGACTAGTGTCTCTATCAAATTATTGCTTGTCTGCTAATTTACCTACGAAGAGAAATTATTTAAAAATGTTTAAAGCTCAAGAACGTGAAGAAGAAAAAGGCGTGAAAAGCCAGAAATAAAATAAAAAATAAACTAGGGAGCGCAAAGGTGTTGCGCGTGCTCGAGACAGAGTCGAGAGGATGCAGACAGACGATGAGTATCCCTGTAAAACTTGCCGGGGTCGCATATGCACGAAATAAATTTTTCTTTAATTTTATTAATTTCTAACCGAGTTATTTTTTCTATGAATAAATAAATTCTATAGAAATCAAAGTGTTCAAACAATGTAAAAATTTTGAATCGAATAATAACTGATGTATTCACTAAAGTTACTTTCTCTCGAAGTAATATCGAAAAACTTTTTCTACTTCTATGTAAATCTGAATTGCTTTATTTTTACGCTAGTTATTATTAAAAAATAGACATAGTAAAGTGTTTTTTTTTTTGTCACTTCTGTAATATCGTCGTAAAGTTTGTTGGACTTGACTTAATTTTTTTTTTATTTGGAAAAAAATCCCTTATGATTATCATTATCATCGATATGATTTAAATCATACCTTTAACTCTTGAACTAAAGTTAAAAAGGTTTATTACATAAAAATCGTTCTGTTGAAGATATCGATTCACTTTGATATTCATAGAAAAATTCAAATTAAAGTTTTATCTTTGATGTTTCTGATTGATCTTTTCATACGATTATATCAAGGTGAATCTAATAATGTTGCAATTGCATCGACTTGATTGATATCATACCCCGTATTTTTAGCATTAATATATTTGTAAATAAAATACATTAAGTCTTTTGCTACTAAGGCTGTTTTTTCACACAGTAAAAAATTTTGTGTCATTGCGTCAAAAAATTTTTTGTTAAAAATTTTTATGTTAAATATTTAACATTTTTTTGTGTTGATTTAAAAGAAAAAATATTAAATTTACTCATAAAAGTGTTAAATATTTAACACAAAAATTTTTGACGCAATGATTTTTTTACTGTGCAGGTGCTATAAATAAAAAACAAAAAATATTTTTATTATCCATTTTTTTAACAGGCGTTTATTAATGTTTTGAGAATATAAAAAAAAAAAAAAAAAATAAAAAAAGTCAAAAAATACAAAACTGAAAAAGTTATATGGTGTTGAAGTGGGGAGTCCAAAAGTTGTCCGAAAAAATGTATATGTTTAACTTTGAAATAAATGTATTTTTATTTTACTAAATGTTTCGATAATACTGATATCAAGTACTGTTTTGTATCGAGAAATAATAAATAAAAGTAATGTTGAAACACCCATTACATAGACTGTACATACAAATCTTTATGAACGTGTACATACATGTATGTTGTATATATAAATGTAGATACTTGTGTATTATATTTCAGAGCGTCGAAAAAGTAAAAAAATGAAGCGAATAAGTAAAGGAGGGTGAACTATAAGAAAATGCTCTTAGAACCACAATAGAGACAATGTCGCTCAGTGGACGTTTTAAGACAATAGAACTTTATGGGCAATAATAGTCATTGCGATACCGGTCAATGGAGCCAAGATAATGCCAGCAAAAGACAAAAAGGAACGAAAAAGAGACTAACTAAAATAACAAAATTCGCATCTTCAGCTCGAGCTATTTGAGGATCGAAACGAGGTAAGAACCCTTATTTTTTTTATTTTTACCCGATGATCGCCGTCAAATGATAATGTGACACAGGCTTTTCCTAGAACTTACCGCTAAATTTCATGGACAATAACCTTGCGGGATATTTTTACTTTTATTTTGGATAATTTCATTTTTTTATTTATCTCGAACCATTGCTCAAGTTATTTGTTCGAGACATTAACTTCATTACCATATTCATGATAATATTATAAATATAAAGCATCTAATATTTTTACAAAAAGTTAAATGATTTTTTTAAACAGGAAATTTCTTGGTAAATTTCAAAATATTAAATTTAAAGCTTTAAAAATTTGGAGTAAAAAAATTTCTTTATTTTTATATTTTATTATTCATGACAATAAAGTTAGCCGACATTTAAAAATTTTTAGAATTTTTTCAATTGAAAAAATTATTAAAAAAAAAACTTCAAAAACTGCGAGTGTAATTTTTTAAAAATATTTTTTTGTTTTAATTTAATTATTAAAAAAGAATCAAAAAATTTAGAACGTCGGCTAACTTTAATGACATTTATCCTTCTCATGGATTTATCAAAAATAAAAGATAATTTTTTTTTGGATCATATTAATAAAAAAAAAAAAAATCGGCAAAAAAGAACTTTTGGTGATATTTAAGTGAAAAGAAAAGTTGTACTAGCATTCTTGAAAGTTTAAATAAAATAATGTTAAAAAAACTCAGAAATTATAAAATTATTTAATGATCTACAAAAAAAACTTATGAAAAATGATAACCTTTAAACTCAGAAAAGAAGACAAACAAATAAAGCATATTTAGTGGTTGAGATAACGAAAAACAAAGTAACTTTAAAAGTAAGGTTAACCATTTCAGGAAAAGTCTTCCACTAAAGGTTCACGTAATGTAGTTACTAAAAATAAACATAAGTAATAAACGATAAAATCAAAAGCAATTGGATATAATTCAAGCCTTGGATGAATTAATCCAGGCGTAAAGTTAGGAGTTTCATTTCATGAATACAAAAATACATAAAGAATAAATGAAATGAGAGTAGTCTGAACGACACTACTTTTTACAGTAGAACCAGGACGTCTCGACATCAGACGTCGCGCTCAGCTCTGACATTACAGTACCGAGAGTAGAGAGTGGAGAGCAAAAAGAAAGCAAAAAGGGTCGATGCCTTCGCGCATACTTATGTTTAAGACATGTATTTGTATGCGGTGATAAAGCTTAGAGAAAGAAGAAAAAAGGAGGGAGAGGCTGATAATAAAAGAAAGAGGATGTAAAAAATAGAGTAGAAAAGTAAAGAGTCGGCTCCAATTACGGCGTTTAGAGAAGGCTCCAGTACTATACATACTCTGCTATTCCAGAAGAGTCTTTGCGCGAAGGGTGAATTCCATCGTAGCGACTCCCTCAGCCTCTACAGAGGAGCCTCGAGGTATCTCCACCGTCCGTCGTTCTTATTCTGCATCCCGACTTTCTCTTACTGGGTGCCGGGTGTATAATATATAAAAAATCTATACATATATATATATATATATATATATATATATATATTCTGCGTATAGTATGAATAGTAAGGTACTCATATGAGAGTACTCTCGTTAGGTTTTCTCCATTCAGTTATATCCGCTTTGGCGCGATTCTGCAGATGCGAACAGACATCTACATTACATGGTTATTTCCTTGCCTTCGTCTCATCCTGTCTCTGTCTTCCTGTTTCTGCGTAACCTGTTCACGCTCCTGGTTCTCAAATCAATCCGGAGCTGTCTGCGACACCTGTTTACAAGAGGATGTTAGAAATTAACGAGTAGCATATATACAAGCGCAATTAACACTCTCGCTAAATGAAGATCCAACTTGAATATGTCTATGTTTGCAGAACACGTCTTATCAGAGGCATACGGCACTTACTAGAGTCATTTTTGCACGACTCATGATGCGAAGCATCAGAGAGTGCTTTACGATCGAAAAATTTTTTTTGCCTCGTTTCGGCAACTATTTTTATTATTATAGCCCTGTTAGTTTACGGAATCAAGATATTTTGCATACTATCGTCAAGATTATTTAACAAAGATTAATTCCATACTTTTTAAAAATTGATTTAATGCAATAGAAATGTTTAAACATTTTTTTTTTTTCACATTCTTTATTTTATTAATATTTCATAATTAAATGAGCATTATGAGTCGTGCACTTTTGGATTTTCCAAATTTTTTTTATGTTTATCTTTAAAATGTATCTTGAGAAAATTAATTAAAAAAAAAAAAAAAAATTTATGATTATTATTTTAGCGGTAAGCTGGAAAAAGTTACTCGGTAAGTAATTAGTTAATAAATAATTTCAAAGTCTCACCCTGGGTGGTAGTTCTTGAATTATTTCAAGGCTCCTAGTTTATGATTCACCCTCGCTGTTGATCCAACTTTTTCTTGGCAATTAATTCCATTAATTTATTCATATTAATTCCGGGGTTATGCGCAGAGAAAGAATTTTAAAGATGTTAATAAATTAACTGGAACTTATTTCTTGTTATTAACATGTTCAAGGATTTATTTGACAATTTGTCTGTCTGTGCGAAATTTCTGTTATTAATTACTAAAAAAATTTATTTTTAGTCTTTAAAATAAATATATATGTATCACGAAATTATTGTAATTAGTGAGAGTAATTCACGTTCACGTTAACTCTGAAACAAAATACATAACAGTATTATGTGCTGCAAATAATGAAGAAAATTCCAGATGAAAGTAAAGTTGGCTAACGTCATCTTAAGTTTGAAATCATGTTTCAGACTATGTTATCCACTTTACTTCTCATAATTACCGGCATTAAAACTTTGACTTTATATGTCTTAAGCGGTTGAAGTAAGACGATTTAATACCAACGGCACATGTGGATATTCTGCTGTTAAGGTGGTTGCTTTAAATAACTAATTTAGCCATTTTAGACCTTGGGTAGATATTTAAAAATACAATTTAGATTAAGTTTAATTAAATAAAAATATTAAAATAAAAAGAAACTATTTTTATTAAAATTTTAAAACTTATTTTAGGAATTTTATCGTAAAATTTATAAAACTTTGCTTGCAATTTTTTAAAAATATTTTTTTAGTTATAAATAAACAAAAAATAAAATTTTTGATAAAAAAAAATTATCGCTTACAAAATATTTATTTTTTTCAGATGTATAAAATCGAGATGCCTTGAAACTATCAAAAGAACATTCAAAAACATGAAAAGTAAAAGAGAAATAAGAAACTGTTAAAGATTATTCTGGAAGAATGGCGTTGTGAACGAGAAAAGCCTTTCTGTACTTGACATTTGTTGCTATAACATCGCTGAGTTTGAGGTAAAAGTTTTCTTGATGCATTTTAACTCTTGATGCTACTTTAAATCGCCAGGGAGTTGCTAACATCAAGCATTCATTTACATAGGTTTAACATATGAAGAGCACCGTAGGCTGAACTAGTCTCGGAGATAAGATACATCTGCATGAACAACGTCTAGACAATCAACTGCTGTGTGCAACGGAATTATGTTAGGATGTTTATCCAAGCTATTGTGTTGTAACTAACAATAATACCATTATCATTACATATTTTCCTTACAAGTCATTTTATCTAAAAATAATATCATATATTAAATTCAAGGTAATTTATTTTACACGACTTTCCGTGAGTTGTCATCGTAATTTATTTATTTGCTGTTTGATAAAAAGATAAAACCGTATCAAGGTTGCTGCACGCCTACTAAATTGATGGTGCGGTGGGTTTTTTTTTTTTTTTTTATCAACCATTAACACAAGCACTTAACATTAAAACGTCCGTATTAATTTTTTCAATAAGCTTTGAAGCACCTAATTGAAATTAAATGTAAAAATTCACTGCAGTCTCTTTATTATAATTATAAATAAATTATTTCAATGAAACTTCGGGAAAGTACTCAACTAAGTAGAATTAACATTCAATGAAAACTTAGTTCCAATGAAACTTTTGATTGCCGCGAGAGTTATTCTAATTGATAAATTCGATGTATACATCGTAAGCAACTTATACAAACGGATAGAACGGACTTTTGAACTGAAACCACTCAACCGTATTTGTAACTGTTATTTCGAACTCAAGAAGCTCGAAGACACCGCAAACTTTTTAATTGCTTGGCAAATTAACCGATCGATGGTGAAGCAGATTTTATCGATCACTCTTGCTCTGATCCTGAGAGACGTTAAATATGTTAGTAGAGAATTTTGGTTCTTTTGCAGACTAGGACACGTAGTCTCCTAGTCTACTAATGTTCGGTATAATAAGGAGCTCTTGTACGAGCCATAAAACATTATTAGCGCGGACCGTGCTCGAAAATTTTAAAATAAGGCAATTTCTGTGCAAACTTTATAGATAAAAATTTTTACTTTGTTTTTATACGCTATTTTTAACTTCTCGTTGCCTTTATTACTCTCGGAACAATTTGCGCTTTCAACTGTGTTGATTAAATGAATCAACGAGTAATTGGTAGAGCTGCAGTGAACTGATGTCTCCATGTCCAACTATTGTGATAATTAACAAGTATACATTCATTGCCTCTATTGGTTTTTAGGGAAAAAAATTTATCAAAACTTGAATGAAATACAAACAATGTCACATTTTTTTTAGAAAAATTTATGACTTAATTGACAGGAATATTTAGTCTAACCACTAAATCAATTTTTTATTATTAATCATACTTTATTGGACTGTTTCAAAAAATAAAAAATTTTTTCTCCTGAAATTTATCGATATTATTGAATTTTTTTTCCAAACTAGAATTTTATAATTTATTAAAATTTTGTCAAACTGATAAAACCGAACGTAAAATTTTTTAACGTTCTAGAAAAAAAAATCTTCAGTCATTTTTTGATAAATTTACTCGTTAAAAAATTGCTTGAGTTCAAATTTGATCTCAAAATTAAAAAATTTTTTAAATTAAAAAAATTTTGGATTTAACGCAACAATTTCGAAACGGTCTAATGCTTTGTGATCTTTGCAAGTGTGAAGGTATTACAATATATTAATATTAATTTTGCGCAATAAAATCATAGAATTGCAAACATCTATCTCATTAAAAGCCCAAAAAATGAAAATGAATAATTAGCAAATATGTTCAAACAACAATTAAATAATTTTCAATTGAATTTACTAGGATAATTTAACTACTAATATCTAAAAAGCACGTTATCTCATCGCACATAAATCTTACAAGTTTAACGAGTGTCGTAGCGATCCTTATTACCAAGGACTGCTTGCGGCACTTTTGCCATTTACCCTCTCGAGTACCATATTTTAAAAAGTTTTTTATCTTTTTTTTTATTATCATCGAACTTTTCACAATAAACATATATATCTATTTATATAATATTAAAAAGAAAAAATATCTTTCAATGTTCCGCAAAAACGCCTCGAGAGTCAATTAAATTAATACACTATTATTTGTTGGGCTATATATTTTTTTCTGCCATCTCACTACTGTATTAATTAACCCGAAGGCATTTTGGAACAATTGAAGGCATATGAGTGTGACACAACAATATAATATTATATTACATTTTTTTTTTATTTAACTTATTAATTATTAATTATATTTCCAGTCATTTATTTTCTCGATACACTCGCTAATAAGCTGCTTGATAACAAACTTTTTTAATAACTGACACTTTTAAATATTCAATTTCATTATAAATTTAATTAAGTAGTTATCGATAAAGTATGTATAGTTTCACTGTTCTTATTTTTATTTTTTTTATCGTCTTTTGTTCATTTCACTAGAATTTAATAAAGTTACTTCTTGATTCTAGATTTATCGCCAAGAGTTTCAGATTAAAGTGAAAAGCAATAAAGCCAAGTTGAGAAATAAAAAAAAAAAACATATACATATATATATGATTCTTCTTATCCAGCAAAATTTTATTTTCACTTTTTAAAATCGTTTCCTAAATACAAAAAATAAAATTCTTTATTTCAGTCTTTAGGGTCGCTTTGAATATTTGAATTTTTTTGGGAAAAAATTCAATTTAATAAAAAAAAAAAAAAAAAAAAAAAACCGCTTTAAGAAGATCCACGCGAATCAGTCAAATTTTTAAAACTTCCTGAAAATTTGTATATTCAATCTACGAAGCTTAATAATTAATAAAAAAAAAAAAAAAAACAGTAGATTTCCGGAATATTTCATCAAATAATTAGGTTTGAAAATTGTAATTTTTACATGTAGGTAAATGGAGATTCCACACAGAAAAAAAATTTAATTGAAAAAATAATAAGCTTTCGATTAAGCAATAAAAAATTATGTAATTCAGAGTGATTTATTTTTTATTAATTAATTAAATGTTAATAATTATTTAATAAGTAAATTTTTTGGAAATTTTCTCAAAAATGTTAATAATTAATTTTAAGATGCATAAAAAATTTTATAGATTATTTTTTTTTAGATATTATTTACACAGGAGGGTACTTGTATCTCCTTAAATCATGCAAAAAAATGTTCACTTAATTTTTTTCAACATAAAAATTAAATTAAATTCCATAGTAATATTTTTACAAGATTGTCATTAAACTTTTATACGATAGAAAAAATATCAACAGTAAAAATAAAGTTTGTCGTAAAATTGTAGCGACTATCATTGAAAATATTTTTATTTAGCACTAACTGATTCTAAACTACGGTCATAAAAAACGTCACCGCGATATGACGATGTAATATATGGCCAGATATTTTTATCTAATATTTTTTGTTCATTTTTTTAATAAATACTCCGAGTAAGAAGATAAAACCGTACCGAGACTTAAGTGTAATAAAGCTAACGAAGACCACCTGCACGAGTGGTCGTCCTTATCGAGCTTTCCACCTCTGGTTTTCTCAGAGATGCTCTTCACTCTATGTGGTAGCTACAGAATACTTTAGCACACCGCTCTATGGCTATGGTACACGTCTGGTCGTCTATGAGAGTCTAGTCACACAAAAAGAGAGACAGAAAATACTACTCAGTATAACACGGTAAAGTTTTAACGCCGAGTACTTAAAATTTCATGGATCCACTACCGCGAGAGGATTGTAACTGTCTCAACGTAGAAAAAAAGAGCTTTGAAAAAAAAAAAAAAAAAAAAATACTGTTAAAGTTTTCACTGTAAATCGATGCCCTAGATTACACATTCATAAGTTTAATAATTAATGATTTCCCGTCGCCTACTCCCCGAATTGTCACTGTCAATACCTAATTATTCTACCGGTTATTCATGTCTGACGTCGCTAATAGAGTTGTTTTGTGTAAAGTTGATGATGGATAATCGATATTATCGTTTTACCGATATATTTTTTATTCACGAGATTCGTCACCGATGAAAATGAATTAGAAGAGAAATTATTTATTTTTATCGGAATTTACTACAATGTAACAATAAATTTTAATCTCACAATAGATCGAGTCATTAAATAATCACGAGCATGAATATGTAATAAATTTCTAAGTAAAACAAAGTTTGTTATTTGTTATTGGGTTGCTTAATGAATCTTTTGTATATTAACTTTTAAAAGCTAGTTAATCATACCGTGTTTTAATATTTATTAGTAATTATTTTTGCGGATGATTAATAAACATTAATGTTTTCAAAGAAAAAAAAAAAATTGAACGTAAATAAAATATTTACTATTTTATTATAACTTTAACAAATAATTTATTAAATAGGTATTGTTGTTATAAAAGTGTATTAAAAAATTTTTGTAAATATTCATAATGACTCAATAAGATTCCCGGTATAATTAAATAATTAATATTATTTTTTTTTTGTCTACAAATATAATTTCTAGTATATTAAATTAATTTTTTTCTAAATATTCTACAATAATAATAAAAAAATTAATCACTTTATTAAATAACTATAAATAAATCAATTTTAAATTTCTTATAATTTATTAAATTTTCATAGAATTTTTTAACAGGAGCTTTGTTTGGGCATTTCCGCTGACATTTCAAAATTTGGCTAGAAGTGCCCAATTAAAGCTCTTGTGAAAAATTCTGTAAAAATCAAATAAATGGTCTCATCCTAAAATATTTTAGGGAATGCCTAAACACAGCTCCTGTTAAAGAAAGTACAGTGCAATTTAATAAAAGTCATGATTTAATAAAGCAAAATTTTAATTTTTTATAAAAATTTAATATTTTATCGTTATTAAATAATTTTTGACAATAAATAATTAATTAAACTGAAGGTAAAAATAAAAAAATTGTCTTTAAAAAATATTTAACTCAGTTAGAATTAAATAAAAAAAATGATCCAATTAAAATGATGAAAATTGTTTAGGTTGTTTACCGAAAAGAAATCTGGTAGCACTTGTGAGCCATTTGTCCATGACAACCGGGCTTATTTCTAATACTCATGTGCTGGGTATATACCCCGGGGCCACCGTACACTACTACCGAACTATAACAGTCCTTGCGCTAGCCCAGTAAGTTTACTAACTCAACAAAATCCAATATAACTCGCAGTATTTCATAAATAAGACAGAGATAACAGGTTCGAGCGAATAAGCACGATTATTGTACCATCTGTCCTATTACATCTTATGTCTCCGTCATTTTACAAGTTTAGATAGCATCCCGTATAGTACAGTACCCTTACCGACAAACACGCTCTCGATATCTACGTGAGCACACACTCGATTCAAATCGAACAGAGCTGGAAGGTCCCCCGGCAATTTACCAAACAAGTCATAAAAGATCCAACTAGTTCAAGTCATTCCAGTGCTCTAACTTGCGTCCATCAAAATCGCCGTATTTATTTTATTTATTTCTCCATCTGCTTTTATAAATTCAAAGTATACAAAGTGAAAAAAGGCGAGATAAATTCATATTATACAATATTTGTACGAACAACTGCAGAGGAAAAAAGAATGAATAAAAAAAAGATAAATCAGACTCAATGAGGGAACGAACTCTGCTGAAGATTCTAAAAAGAATCTTTCCTCCTCCTGCTATTCCAGAAATGCAGTTTTAACTCCCCTCCCCTCCCCCCCCCCTCTGAAACTCCCACTTGAAAGAGCATCTGGGATTTGATCGGGAGCATAATGCTCGCCTAGATACAGATATACTTTTATTTTTTCATCCTTATCTTTATTATTTTTTGTTGAGCTCGTCAAGAATTCACTGAATCAGATGAAATCTTGTGTTCTTTAGAAGATATCAGATAAGAAGAAGCAAGAAAATGATGCTGGCTTATTTAATTAACTTAAACTTAACTTTTTATTTATTTTCAGTCAATTCGCGATTAAAATGCCACGATCTGCTTCGAAAAATTGCTGGCAAACGAACTAACTTTCTTCTTTAACTGCATAGACGTGGTAAAAAAGAATCTACAGTCTACAGTCTTAAGTCTTAAGTCTGCAGCTGAGACTGTTTTTTAAATTCATTTTCATTTATTTTTTAGTTTTATCTTCTCTTTGATATTGTACGGAGTTAACTGGCGGTGGGTGAAAGAAAATAAGTAGAATGGAACGCATTCATCTGAAAGTTAGAGGGAATAACACTAAGATTTCTTGCTACTCTTCTGTCTGCTGACACTCCAATCAAATCTTTCTTTTAATATTTATTTATTTACTTATTTGCTCTGCTGTTTATTTAGTTTTTGTGTGTGCTGCTGTTAACTCCAGTCTTATTTCTGTTCACTTGGGTTTAGGTCCCCGTGTTCAGTGCTCAGATGTGTGTCGTGTATTGCAGTGTTTTGTACTGCCGTCCTCTGGTACACAAGACCAGCAAACCGACCCTTTTTCCACTTGAGAACGCACGCACGCGTCTAAAAGCTTATACACTCGGTGCTTTTTTTATTTTTATTTCATTTTCTCGGGCTATCTTTTTTTCATCCTGTATAACGTGGCTGGGTTTAATACCTTTGAGAGTAAATAAGAAACGCTTCAACGAGTACCCGCGTTATTTGAAAGAGAGAATAAGTCTGCTAGGGAAGAAGAGTTACAGAATGAGGATTTAAGAGGACATACTTGATGACAATTAGATTAAATTTGTAAGAAACACTTTTTTGGTCTTATTTTATAAAATCGTCTATTTTTTATTGCCAGCTTTTACAACACAAGCGATAAATAGAAGGAATTTACGTTAATGGGTTCTTTCGTGGGAAATCATAAAAGCGACGGTGTATGTTTTTATTATTTTATTAGCAGACAATTGAAAATTTTTTGATTTTTCTTGAAAAATAAACTATTTATAAAAATGTCATTTATAATTTTTCAGAGCTTCTAAAGATGAAATTTTCAAATTAAATTTTCTCGCTATAATTTTTTTGTTAAAAAAATTCTAAAAATCATCAGATGTCTCTCAACTTCAGTCATTTTTTTTTTTTTTTTTTTTTTTTTTCCCAATAAATTGTGTTTTTTAATTAAAATAAAAATTGACTAAATTCATCAACAAAAAAAAAGCACTTGTTAAGTGTAATTAAAGCTCTACACATGTCAATTTAAGTAAACAATGTATCTAATTTTGTTTAAAATTGAGAGCACTCAATACTGTGAGCAAACATTTTTATTTGAAGCATTTTAAAGGTCAACAATTGATTTAACATTGTTGTTTTTTTTTACTAAAAAAAAAAAAAAAAAAGTATCCAAATATTTGCATGCAATTAAAGGATAAAAAAAAAAGACAATTTATAAATTGAAATAATGAATAATCTTTATCGATTTTGAAGTAATATAACGCTAATGATGAGTTACGGCGAGATGACGTGTAATCAATAGCTTTCAAATGTATTTTATTGATGGGATATCAGTCAATCAGAGTTACTCCAGCTACCATATTATCAGACTGTATAATAAAGGATGATCAGGCTCAGGTTACCTCGATTGATTGTACTAAGAATTTTTTTTTACTAAAATTTAAAAATATTTTTAGATCTAAACATTAAATTTTTTTTTAAGACAGTTTTTCGTCTAAATTATAAAGATCTAAATATTTAAAAATTGAAGTAACTTTTTTAAATTTACTCCCGACGTAAAAAATAAAAATATTTATTTACGATTTTATCTGTGACATTTTTTTCCCCCGTCATTAATTATTCATGATTTTTCATGGCTTTAATAAATATTCATATTAGGTCCTAAAACTAGACATCTTACGTATCATATTACGACCTGCATAAATATAAAATATAAAATATAGAGATAAAATTTTTAGAAAAATTTATGAACTATACTCACCGATACTGTAAAATAAATAAATAAATATTTAAACTGGAAAAATTGTAAAAGTAAATATTAAAATAAATAAATAAAGCATGAGATATTTTTTAGCGCATTTATTGTTCGAGTACAATAATAATAAATGTTTACAATTGGCAATTTCATCGGCAATATGATAGATATTATATAATATAATATATATTATTTACATTTATATACACAAGTATTATTATCAACAATAATAATAGTAATAGACAAATTATTATTACAAGAGTAATAATAATGATAAAAATAATAATTATGCCCGTAGTGTGAATAATACAATTGATGCCTGCGTGTATGGAGCATTTTGCGATAACATTGTCACCCTGTCCAGTGAATAACCGCGCGAGCCACAATTGCGGCGGTAATAGCTAATTAGCGTTTCCCTTTCCAAAAGTTAATTTATTTAACGTGAAAATGGGAGTAGCAAGTGACGATAATAGTCAAATTATAAAATTAATTAAGAATGTAAAAGTACCAAAATTAATAAACTACAATAACTAATTATTACAAGACTAGATCGAATTTACTTAGTTCATATTTTTATTATTTTATTACACCGACTTATCCTATCATTATCAATAATCAATTATCATAATCATTTCATTTTATTAATATTAATTCAAACTTTTTATTAATATTAAATCCCTTCAAGTAATAATATTTTTCTCGAGTTAATATATGTAAAATCTATGATACTGATCCTTAAACCCTACGTTACATTTAAATATACGTACGATATGATATTACACACTGATTTTAAATCCATTTAATATATATATAACCAGTGCTTTATTTTCATTCACTCTTCTCAGCAAATACAGTCTTTATATTTTTATCGATTTATAAATTTTTTTTAGATTAAAAAATTAATTTTGTCTCGTATTAATTAATCGATTACTTTCGCTGCTTTTTAATATGTATTTTATTTTTTATTTTAGTCAGGGTAATGCTCGAAATTTAGTATAAATAATTCTTAGTGGTACTGTCTTATCTCTTAAGACCAGTCTCAATTATCCGGAAATTAAAAATAAATTTTACTGATATTTATTTTTACCTCAAAACAATTATAATAACTCACGATAATTTTTATTATTTGCTAAATATTAATTTAATAGAAATTTCAATTATTTGCTAAATATTAATAATTAATAAATTGAATAATAATATAAAAATATTTATTTTTAAAATAAATATAATTGAGAAAATTATTTAATAATAAAATATGATAAATTTTTAATTAATAATTACTAAAAAAAAAAAAGAAAAGGACGATTAATATTAATTAATTTCCGTAGGACTTTCTTCGATTATTTTCTCAAGCATCTGGTTGGGCTCAGCGTGATTCTTGGGTCTGTCATGTTCACCGTGAGTTCCATTTCCATTTCCATTTTCTTGAGTGGAGAGCAGGCCTTTCTTGAGGACAGTAAGGTACCCCTAGCTTTGGACAATATCGCAGACGTACTCATCATGAAGGGCGAGGAGATGACGGGGGGGATCGATTGCCGTGTGGAGAGTGACAGTGACGCCGCGATTTAGGCTTACAGCCGGATAGAAGACCCCATAGAGATCACGAAAGGCGATTCCACCCTGCGGTTGGTCGTTTACGAAGAACCGGAGAGTGTGGGTCGAATCGAGATCCAAGAGCACACCAACAGTCGAGCCCTGCTGTACGCCGCCCTCGGTCCTTTGGGCATGACCGCCAGCGTGCATAAACCACGATCTTTGACGGTCTATGTACATGCACCAACCCTTGTCATCTTTCCCTGTGAACAAGTTAAACCGCCCGTCCTTACATTATAGATCTTATCGGCCTGCCGAGGATATGAGAGCTTGTGTATTTCGCTTGTCTTTCTAACTAATATATTTTTTTATTAAATATTTGTTTTGATCGGATAAATTTAATTGGTTTTATTGATTATGGATTGGTATTCGGGACAAAATGAGATGCCGGACGTTCTTCAAGGTCCGGTGAAATTCCGGAGATGCTTAATTTAGTTGTCTGTCTGTACAAATAACTACGATAAATATTATAAAGGTATTTTAAATTTGGATTTTTATTTTTAAAATACACTTATAAAAAAATTAATTTTATTCAAAAGCTGTAATCTTGTTTTGTAGTAATTATTTTTTTATAGATTGCTTTTAAAGTTGAGAGTAAGTACCAATTAAATTAAATGTTTATTTTTCTATCCATCTAAATATTTTTATAATAATTCAAAATTATAAACAACAATATTAATTAATTTTTTATCGTAAAAAAATTTTTTTTCATTTTAATATTTTAAAACTTTCAATCAAATCTAAAACAAAAAAATTTCAGTCTAGATAAATTTTACTATGCCAGTAAACTTCAATTTTTATCCGTCAATATTTGATCTAAACGTTTACTTTATTGGAAATTGATATTTAGTGATTGCTTTCAATTTGTTTATAATTAAAAAATTAAATATCTTGCAAGATTTACTTTTAAAATTCCATATAAATTATTATAATTATTATTTTATGTATTAATCTTTTAAATATTTTTGTGCCAGTTATTCTGACATTATGAGGTTACTGCGGAGCTAAATAAAGCATTTTCTCGACACTAGAAAAACAATTTTTTTTTTTAAACATATATTTGTTCAAAAAATCTAGACCGGAGGTGGTTGCATAGTATGGAAGAGCGGCCAGCTACCTCGGGCAAGGCAATTAAAATTTTGAGCACACAAATGATTTTTTCAATCGCTTGTTAATTAACTCTCTCTTGCGAAAAAAAAAAAAAAAAAAACGATGATTGAAATTTTATTAAAACTAGCGGACCTTTAAGTTAAAGTAAACGATCATTAAAATTTATCAGCACTATCGTATTTTTGAGCAAAATAACTCCAACCATCAGATGACAAATTCTTGAGTAACTTTATTGACTTTTAATTTTTTTTTTAACAAAAAAAAGAAAAAAGTTTTATGGGACGACTGAATGAACTGACTTGAAATTAAAGACTTGGAAATTATTCTTACATGGTACAGTCTTGTACCAGATAGTTTCCTTTGAACGTGATAAGAATCGAAGGTATGTATTTGTTTTGTTTTTTATTTTTATTTTTCAACAGAGAAAGAGTCAGTGTCGTTAAACTGTCTCAAAGGACAGATACAAATTGTAGTCTAGGAGTTTTTCCGATTGTCTTTTGAGTAAATTGTTCCTTTTGAATTGAGATAAATGTCAAGATAAAATGCAAAATTATAGTTCTAAAAAATTTAATTTAAATGTTTTGCTTCTGTATTATATTTTTTACCGAGTTTATT
Organism: Cotesia typhae; assembly: GCF_013202065.1. NCBI lineage: Eukaryota > Metazoa > Arthropoda > Insecta > Hymenoptera > Braconidae > Cotesia > Cotesia typhae. The sequence goes on along the minus strand of NW_027423756.1, from coordinate 12,741,703 downwards.
GCAATAATTTCTAAAATTACGAGTTCAGGGACAATAAAATTATTACGAGCGGCAATACGCTGTGAAGAAATTGAATTTATAATCGATTTACAGCCCGTCAAAGTTTAACACGTGTCGACGTCAACGACCGAAAGTATTTTATATAGACAGCAGCGCGTTACATATTTATAAATTTATTTATAAGTTATGATTCACGACTTACCCAACATTTTATCGCGTGACACATCAGCACGAGCTATTCCGAAGGCTGGATCAGTGTCACTGTGATACCGGTCGATAGTCAGCTCCCAGTAATGGACACCACGGGAGAATCCTACGCTTGACAGTACAATGCGATGCTCATACCCTTCGCAGGACGCACTCATTGCGTCTTCGGAAATTGAAACCTCTTGAGGAACTCCCGGTGCGCCAGTTGCCCATGAAAACCATGCCACTGCAATTTAATCGATATCATAAGTATTCATTATTCAGTTTATTAATTTTTATTATTATTATTTTTTTTCTAATTGTTAAAAAAAAAAAAAAAAAAAAAAAAATAAATTAATCAAATGTATATATATTGTAAGGCCCTTAGGGAGCTTTGACTTCAGGGTCTAAATTATTGAATTAATAAAATGTCTAAAATGTTTATTTTTAAATAAATTTTAATTTATTTTTTTTACATAATAAATATATTCAATAGAACTCTATATTTTAAAATAATATGAATGAATAATGCAATGTAGACGTCGAGTCAATGAAATGGGGTAACTTATAAATGTCAAGCCCAAAAGTATCAAAATAAAAACGTTATGTTTAATAAATAATATCTAACATTAGAATAATCTATATTATTTAGAGAATAAGAAAAATTTTGTTTCCCGGATAGTTTTAAATACAGTGAACATGATAAAATTTAATTGTTACTTTATAAAATTAAAACATATTGTAATAAAATTAAAAGAGCTTGATAACAACTCAAATATTAGTTATGCAAAATTAACTTCATTATGTATAACTTGTATTTTTAATTTAATAAAAGTAAAAGATAAGTATTTCTGGTATGCATTTAATTATTCTGGTAGATGTTTCTGTTAATATTCCGCAGCTCAACATATATATATATATATATATATATAAAGTATGTCAGTAATATTTCAGAACAAGACGAGTGAGCACTGGATATTAAATTACATACCAATTATATCGTACAGTTCTGAAAAATTTTAAGAATCTTCATGTGGTTTAATTTTACGTATTTTATAATTACTAATGTTAAGTGCTTTTAAAACAATGAGTTTCATGTCAAATATTTTTTAACTGTATAATTACGAGAGTAATTTTTATGTCAACTTTGAATTATAATTATCAGAAAGTTGAAATGGAAAAAAAAAAAAAAAAAAAAAAAAAAATTTAAACATTTTTTTTTTTTTCTTCAAATAAGTAAAAAATATTCATAAATATTGAAAAAAAAAATAAATACATACATTCAGCAGTTTGAAGACCAATGAGCTCAGAGTAATCTCCCTCGCCAGCGCTATTGAACGCCCTGACTCTTGCATTGTAAAGTGAATTGAAGTGAAGACCATCGACGGTGCAGATAGTTTCACGTCCACAATAAACTTCCTAAGCAAAATATTATAGTTGCGTGTTAAACAAATGTTGTAATTCCTAGGTCAACTTGTGTTGCAGGTCACTTAGATATACATCTGAATATACGGGTATATTTATTAAAGTACTGGTATAGCAACACTAACAGTAGCAGTAGTAGTGTATAGCCGTAGAGCTTTTACAGATTATTTCACCAATGTTAACCATAAAGCCAGTAACGCGGAATTAACGAACGTGCTTTAGCTCCGGCAGCTTATACCATTGCGTTTACGAGCGCCCGTAGTAAATACGTTCCCGTCTATCTGGTTGTACAACATCGGTCCGTTATTTCCGGCGACAGTTGGACGGGCTTTAAAGTGAAATATAAAATTTTAAAATGGGATTAAAGCTCAAGTTAAAAAACAATAAAATACAATGTGAATTTTTATTCCATATTGCTTCATAATTCAAAAATTCAATAAACTATTTTTTTTTTTCGCAAGGTACCAAAAAAGCTAGAGTTTAATTTAATGCAATTTCTTGATGAGATTTCATCGCGTTTGTTTTACCCGTTTAAACTCGTTTTAAATCAAAAGCTCGGTTTTATTTACATATTCTGATGGACTGGCTTTGCAAAGTGTCTCTCTTTGACGCGAATTCAAATCCACGATCAAGTGTCGAATGATTAAAGAAAACATTAGCCTGACTTGCAGGATAAATATTAACGTGTAAACGGATAATTGTTTATTTACTTAATAACTGTATGAGCAGTGATTTATTCTCACGAGAATAACTTTAATTAATCTTGGATGGTGTTTAAAGTCATGTTTGCTCGAAGTAAGCTACAAGTTAAACATTTGGCGTTCCTAGTGTTGGACTACAAGAGAATTACTGTATTACCTGCAGTTTGATAAAAGAGATAGCGATGAATAAATCCTATTTCCCTCTTTCTCAGTTTGGGATGTAATAAGATATAGTAACTACACTGCAGAAGAGATATTTAACGAAGAGTAAAGAGTTAAAGAGAAGTAGTGATTGTATGAAAGATAAGAAGGAACCAAGGGAGAGTCAGTGTGACAGTAGCTAATGGGTTTTCTAGTGGACTCCTGTTTGCTTGGACAGGACACAGACAGGAGTTGAAAACTTTTCCCGATATAGGTTTTACTTGGTATCGACTAGTGATGCTTCGCTGGTTTTCTATTCTTACCCTAAACTCTCCACCGCATCCGTCGTCAAGCTCCAACAGATAGCCTTCGATTGCCGGAGCCCGCTGACCACATCCAACTCCATGACCGCCTGGCGGTTGCCATGCCACTGTCACGCTGTTGTTTTCTGCACTGCACTCTTCGGGGATCAACACTGGGGCACCTGGAGCTGTAATTTTATCAATAATTTTTATTAATCGTGTCGATACAGTATTTTATTTTTTTTTTTTTTTTTTTTTTTTTCAAGTTTTGACTAGACATGCATCGTTACGATTAATTGTCAAGGGTGCAAATATTATTAAATTAATTTTTTGTTTCTATTTATGAACAATTTTGATGTCGCAATGAGCCAAAATAATTTTATTTAAAAATCTAGCAGTTGACATTTTTTGGAATTTTTCAAATTTAATTTTTAGAAAAAATTTTATACTTAGAACTTTTTTTTTTTATATTAATAAAAAATTAGAAAAAAAAAAATTTTTTTCGAAAAAAAAAAACAGATCAATTTTTTAATAGTCAGTCAAATTAAAAAATTTTCATACTATTTTATCAATAAATATTAAATTTATTATATAATTAATTGAATTTATTTAATAAAATTTTTTTAAGTTTTTATTTTTATTAAAAGAATAGAATTGACAATATCTGTGATTAAAACTTGAACTTTAGAACTTAAAGTAATAATTTAGGATGAAATAAATTTACCAATGCATGAATTGTTTTAAAGAAGAATAAAAACAAAAACAAAGAAATGATTGTGTTTTTAACGAGAATTAAATGTCTCTGTTAATCATAATTAAATTACAATAACAGTTTGAGGGAATGAAAAAAGGTTTTGTAATGTAATGAGAATGATTAAAACTTTTTTTACAGAGAGTATGAGTTTATCTAGTAAGCACAGGCGAAACGTCAGCAATAAGCTTTTCCCCTTGGTGTGTGCTCGGTCTGCTCACCAGCCCGAACATTCAATTAAATTGGAGGCCAGTATATACAACTAAGTACCAAGAATTTCACAACCACCGTTTTGAGGTATATATTTTACGAATTACACTCCGTTCCGAATCTATTATAACGTTTATGTTGTATAACCGCCGCTAACTACTCCAGTGTTTTCATTTTAATACTCAAAGCGCACAAGCAGTATTATAAAGCGAAATTACGAGTTTCAATACGATGGTTGTTGCGCCAATCAAAACGACACGATTCAAAGCCAATAACAATTAATTACCTTAGCTAAATTTGAATTGACTTTTTTGAGACTGTAAAATTGGTTATTTTATGACCAAGGGAATTAGTTTTAGACTTTATTTAAGACGTCAGAATAGTAATTGCTTATTATAGACCCCGCAGTAACTACATTTGATTATGTAAAAGTAAGTTTGTTGGATAAAAATAAATTATTTTTAATAAATTTAAAATATAAAGAGATTTATTAATTAAAAAAAAAAAAAAATAGTTTTTGTAAAAATAAAATTATTGTGAAAATATAATATTTTTTTTTTGAATAAAATGAAATTTATTTTAAATTTATAAATAATTTCAATAAAAATTTTTACTCAATAAATCATAAATTTTAATAAAAAAATTCAAAACATTCCCACGAAATCATTTAAATTCATTATTTTTTGACCGGTAGATATTCATCCGAAAATGTCATGTGGAAATTCATACAATAATCTATCGTGAATTCTCACATGAATTTTTATCGTAGTTTGGATTTCGACAGGAAGCCATACAGGAATCTATTCAAAAATGCCATATAGTAAACCACGTTGAAATTTATACTGGATTCTAGTTTCCGATATAAAATAATTCAACAGCATAGTAAGCGATAGAATTATCAATTCCTAAAAATTATCACACATCAGTCCAAACCAAACTATTAGTAGCAACTAATAACTAAACTATAAGCTGTGAAATAATTCTCAGGCAATCTTCTCGTCATCTGAAGGCTCTTACTATCTTCCGCTCCATTAACTTTAGTAGGCAAGTTAACCTGATCAAGTTTGACAGTAATCTTTGCGAATACGCTGTTAGCATTAAATTACCCCATTCCAGGAAAACAAGGGGCGCTAGCCATTAAAACAAAGGCTATGATGCAAGTTGTTGTGGAAAATATATTGTGGATGAGGATGATAATGGTATTTTGGACAAATGGACAGCTAACTTCCGGTATTATTTCATCCCTTGGTTTATATACGATAAACTGTTATTGTATTGGGTGGTGAAGTAATAGAACAGAATGAAGAGCGAGAAAGATATAAATTATAATAGATATATATCTATATATGACAGTGTAGTGCGTAGAGCAGAAATAGTTTGAGGAAAGTTTGCCGTTCTCAGCAGGAACTGCTAATAAGCTCGCAGTCTCTTGTAAGGATAGACCTCTTGTGGTTGCCCGGAAAACTTACGAGTATTGTCGAACCGGATGGCATTTCCGTCTCTATTACCATCCCCGAGCCCCGATTACTTCGGCTACTTTGATTACGTTTTAAGTCGCTGTGCGACACTAAATTTTCCGGGACTGTTTCACTTTTCAATTTATTTTAACTCCTCATTTTCATTTAAAGCGCTCTTGTGTGTGTTTTCTGGCAAAAAATATTGCCTTTTTTTTTTTTTTTTTTTTTTTTTTTTTTTTTTTTTTATACAAAATGCATTAATGCTTTTGTGTTTTATTGTTTCTGTTGAAACAATCGAGACTGTTATCATAAAAATAGTGTTTGTGCTTGAGAATAAATAAATATCATCTGATTGATTTTATCTCGTGAAATAAATATATATATATGAGTGTTTACTCATTTGTTTTTAGAGCTTTTTTGTCAGTCGTTGTATTGTTTCAACGGATAAAAATATGTGATATCGCAAAAATTGATTATGATGAATAAATAAATGGATAAATGTTTTTTGTGATTATCAATTTATTGCATTCTTATTTACTCAAGCGGAAAATTGTTAATTTTATTTTTTTTCAATTATTAAAGGGGAAATTTTTATTGAATGATTGAAAATAAATTATGAAAAAAAAAAAAAATGTATTTTTTTTAATTTTTCAAAAAAACCGTTAAAATATTGATAATTATATTTGAATAATTTAATGGATAAAAATCTAAAATTTATAAAGCAGTATAATGCACAAGAGAACTTCCATTAAATGTCTGATCAAATCTCGACAATTTCTACTGCTTATCACAAATTCTGTCTGACTCAATCACGACCCTGTCTACTCGCACTATTATCAATCTCTATCTCTATCTAAATCTCTACTGCACTGTCTGAATACTATTATGATTTTCATAGCCTCTGTTATTATTATTATATACACTTGAATCGATACTATGACCATAAACTATACTACATTGTGTAACTATGTAAATGAATAAAACTATCGACTTAACTGAAAAGTAAATTATGCATAAAAACACAATCGGAAGTAAAAAAAAAAAAAAAAAAAAATAAAAAAGCAATAACTAATCTCGTTTTATTTGAAACGATGACGTGACGGTGTAGTATATAAAGAAAACAATACCGTAAGGAAATATAGACGTTTCAAGTTTCTTGAACTCTCTGAGGAAAGTTTACGAGCGACGTGGAAAACAAGTTTTTTTTCGCTAGACGGAATACACTTTTAAATTTTTTTTTATTATTGTTTTATATACTATTATTTATTTATCATTTTATTATTTGCTTGTCGGGTAATTTTTTTTTTTCTCTTTCGAGTATATAAATTGTACGTGTGTACAAAGTTGAAAGGAAGCAGGAAACACGACGAATCGAATCAGAAATGTTACAGTTTGAGATCAAGGCAAAGGGTAATAAAGTTTGTCCATAGTAAAGTTGAGAGATTCTTCACAAGTATCTTGTGTACAAAACCAACTACCTTTTGCTTTAACGTACATAAATTTACAGACATATATACGTGAACTATCTTCTTAATTTTATTAGTACTCAATTTCACAAACAAAATTTAGCTAACTGTGTTTAGAGCAACAAAGAATCCATTATTTTTTTAAATAAATGAATAATCAACATTTTTAGAAAAATAAAATATAATAAAGAAAAAAAAATATAAAATTATCTCTCAACATCTATAATAACAAAAATTTTTCCTCTTTCTATTTTAATAAAATACAAGAACGGTAATCTTTTAAATCCGTTTCAGTCCTATTATATTTTACTTAAGCTTTTTTTTATAAAGTTTTATTTTTCAGGCGTACGTAAAAATTATTAATGAAGTTAAATCCCGATTTTCTTATATTATAATTATAATTATAAATAAAATAAAATTTATTCCTCTCATTAAACTTTTTTAAATTTAAATCACGAACAAAGAAACGTTCTCAAAGCCTTCAATAATAATTTTAATTAAAAAATAAACAAAAGACTAAAAAACAAAGCTACGCAATATCTTTCCATTTTTAAATCAACAATTTTTTAGTCCGTTAATTTTTTTGGAAGCTCTATCTCTTCATAGACGGTCTCACTTTTTTCGCGCTAAAAATACAAAGACTAGCGTAGCATAATGGTATGAGATTATCGGAAGTATAACAAATGGAATAAAATCCTGTATGGCGGATTGGCTGGACTGGACATTCAATAACTCTTGTGAGAGAGATTGTCTGCCTTCTCTCTCGGCCACCTATATACCAACATATCTACATATCTTCGTAGCTAGCGGATACATAGCTATATATCCTAGAGTATATAGAGGGTAAATGGGAGTTTAGAATTGGCAGTACTCGGGGGTTGTCGGGGTAGGTTGAGTTGGTTCATAATCTCCTTCCGGTACAAACGAGCATTAAGGCCTGGGATTTGCGCAAAAATGTAACGCCCGTGAATTACGAAAATCCCGGACCAATATACAAGTCTGCATATTCGCGATTCTATTCCGTCAAGTAGGATATATTTTTTTTATATTCCAAAGAGGATAAAAGTCCGGATGAAACAAAACTAGAGTAGAGTAAGACTTGAAAAATGAAATTTTTTACGATAATTATAATGATTAAATTTATAATAATAATAATGGAGAGAGATAAGAGTAATGAAAAATACTGGAAGCTAATTAATAATTAACCGGCATATTTTGTTTAAAAATTAAAAAACGGAGATTAGGAGGGGGTGACGGTCTGGCAGCTCGTTTGGAGGATAATGAACAATCACTAGCGTTATCGTTTCCGTCTCTCGGAAACTACCCTTTAGCAAATCTCCTTGTTCCTTGTACTCATGAAAACGCCGCTCAGTCTCAAGCACCAGTGTACACAGGAGTTGTGTGCAAGCATACTAGCACAGTAGTCTCGCACTATAGTAAAAAATCGTTAACTTGGTTACTCCCGAGCTGGGGTACCTAATTAATCCGCTTTTGGTGCGCTTAGTAAAAGGTGGAATAGCGTTAAAGAAGTCGCTCGAGGCGACGTCGGGAATTATCAAGTAATTCGAGAAAACGCGTCCGTGCGGACACGGCAATCGTTTTGCGTGCTTCAATGCCAAAGCTTATAGTCGTTTTTTGAGGTCTCGCTGTTCTTAGTTTTATAATTTTTTTTTTTTTTTTTTTAATTTCTCACTTTTATTTGTGTTATTGGTTTTTTGGTCATTACCTGCGGTTGGATATTGATCCTCTCCTTCCATTGCTGCGTCCAACATTAGAGATTTCATTACAACCAATATCTTTATTTTTACGGACATCGTGTTAAATTTTTAATTATATCTTATTCGTCATAAAAACATCGAAAATAATTAATATAAATTACACAGGTCTGTGTGAATATTTTAATTATTAATTTTTTTACTACATTCTTGACTTTCTAAAATTTTCTATTTTATTCTAAGAAAAATTAATTTTATTTAATTGATATAATTAAATAGAAATAAATATTGAGAAAAGTCTCATTTATTTTTGGACTATTTTAAGTATTTTGAACTTTTATATTTTAATTGTCAAGAAAATTATTAATAATAATTATTTTTGAAAGTTTTGCGTTGATAAAACGCCTAGGATAACTTCAAAACTTCAATAACTCTAGAATTTAACGCAACTTTACGGAATATTCCAACAATATTGAAATCCACCTGGTAGTTACCGGTGTAATAAGAAAAGCTTCACACTGAAGAACAGCTCAGCGAAGATGATATGGAATTTTAGGATAATCTCTGGGAAATTAAAATAAGAATTTGATGTATTAATTTGTACTTTATCTTAACCCTTAAAAACACAAAAAATAATTTTTTTCCTTTATTTTGTAAGAATTAAAAATTTTTATTGTTATTTTATTTAAAAATTTTAAGAAAAAAAAATTATTTAATTGCATGTGTATACTCTGAAAGTTTAATAAATTTTGATAAAATTTTTTTGGAATAAACAAAAATGAATGAGACTGTAATTCAACATAATTATCTTCCCAATGAAGATAAATAACTCGCGTTGGATAAAAATAAATTTTAATAGATGCAAATGTGTTTGAATATACCGAATTAAGTGAAACTTTAAAACAAAGTTATTTACAATGAAATTAAATTTAAAAAGTTATAACTCGTAGACCTGTGTAATTAATATGATTTTGTAAAGCGTGAAACAAAATTTCCATTTCATTTGCGAGCTAAATTAACAAAGCGAAATATTTCAACAATTAACACGATCGATTAATTAAAATTAATTAGAGAAAATAATAGTAAACACGCGAAATGATAAAAAAGCAAAAACAAAAAAAATAAAAACGTCAAACCGAAGTATAAAAATGATAAATTACTGACAGAACTCACGTTTCAGCTGAACAAAGGTCAGTTGATCAATGGCCCGTCGGACGGGCTTGTCATCGAGTGTGAGATCAAGAAGAGGCAGCCGAGCCATTTCTTGTACGCCTTCAGCAGCGCCCCAGGACCCGGCAGCGCTGGAAGCTCTCATAGATAACATCCCACCAATCTGGAGGAATGCCGAGCTGTCGGTTTCCTTCAGAGCTTCAATGCAAAACGTTAGCAGAGCTGTCGTTCCCTGAAGATGAGTTGCGCATCTCGCAACTTGATCCCGCAGTGATCTAACTCTTGCGTCTCTCGTTTGTCGTGCAGCCTCGATTAGACGAGACTTTCTTGCTTGAAGCATATTCAATAAACTTGCGACTCTGTCCTCTACTTCGTCTTCTAGGGCTGCACATTCCTCCTGGAATATAAAACAAATTGTTATTATTATTGTAATTATTACTACACTGCAAATATTGTTGTAACTGATAGCGATAACAATAACAGAGTTGAGTCAAGAGGTATATTATCGGGGTTTCTATGGCAAAGAGTAGATACAATAAAGGATAAGATAATTTATTATGCTCTTGTTGTTCTACCAAAATACCGATGGAGATATTTCTTCAAGAATTTCAGATTTTCACTAATTAAATGTTTCATATTTATAACTATAAGGAGCAGCGGATGTCATTTAATAAATTAAATTTCCGACATTCTTCATGCTTTGATGCTCGATAAATATTTTTAGATTTTTTATTTTCAAATATTACTTATAAAACTCTTGAGATAAATCAAAGGGTTCCATGATTTTTGATCTATTGACAAAATAAATATCCCCGAATTAAATATCTTTAATAACTAAATTTTTCAACAAATCAATACAAAGTAATAAATTTAAAAAAAATTATCAATTTTATTTCAACACTTATTAATAACATTTCAACTGATATAAAAATCAAAGCTTATGGAAATTTATTCTAGACAACTTGTGCTTTTAAATATAATACTAGTTATCTAAAAAATTCATTGATTAAGGCGAAAAAATTTTCTGTTACCAATTTTTGTACCACGGAATATTTTTGTTTTTATTTTTAATGATTTAAGAGACTTCTAATAAAAGCATTCCAACAAAATAAAAAAATCAAAGTATACAAACTTGTAAAAAAGAAAAAACAAACTAAGAAGACTTAAATAACTTTGATTTACAACCGTTTCTTCACGCATTAAGTCAATTTAACGCAATTCAGGGACAAAGTGCCTCTAAAGTTTATTTTTACAAAGTCACGAATGCTGGATATATATTTAAAGCTATCAAGTATGTATTCGTACGAAAATAACTGAGACTATTGATAAAAAATTAATTTTAATTAATTTTATGTCAACCCAATTATATTTTATTGAATAAAATTAGTGAAAATTAAAAATGATATTGGATTTATTATCAGTGATTAATTGATTGGCGTTCTAATTAATCGAATCGAAGTAGACCAATTATATTAAAATTTTAATTGAAACATTTAATTAACTGATAGAAAAAGCGGTCATTCGCCTTAATGAACTATCGAGATTTATTGATATTGGAGCGTTAAATAATTTATATATAGAGAGCCCGATGTGCAGCTGGTTTTATTTACAACTTTTAAAGGGTCTCAACGCTATTACTTTAGAACAGAAGATAGAAAACACTTTATGTAGGATGTGAAACGGTAGCATAAAGGTCCGTTGAATTTTTGTTCTTTTGCGTTCCGCCGGAATAAAGAATCTCGATAAATTTCATTGCTGCGACATGTGTTCCGAGGCTGTATAACCGTTACATGTCAAGTGCTGTTTTTGCAGCTGAATTTTTATTGTCAAAAAAACAGGCACGTATTGTTCGATGGACATTGTTACATTTAATTGCTATTTTTATAAGCCAATAAACTTTCGAAGTTGCCAATTCTGTAACAAATTCTTCATAAGCATCCGCAAATAAAATTTCTATTTTTTTATTTTTATATCCCCGAGCATTTTAAAAATTCTATTACTGATTTTTATTGATCAAAAATATTATTCAAATTTTTTTTTTTTTTTTTTTTTTTACTGTATAAGAAAATATGATAATATTGAAAGAAATTCAACAAAGAAAAGTAACGCAATGTCTCTGTGAATTCCATGGTTATTGTATTTTCACTAATTCAATCTTACTCTCGGAGTTTTATTTCAGCAAAAACTAACAAAAGATAATATCTCGTTAGTTTAAGACAAAGGAATATTATGAACTAAAATTTAAATTAAATTCAATTAATTTATAAATTTTAGCAAAACGAGGCAGACTTGCGCTTCGATAATTAAGTTTCGCTGTCTATTATATACAACAACATTTAATTAACGCCTGAGGCATCGCGACATTCTTCAGATTATATATATTGTATAAATTTTTCATTCTTTCATTGCTTTTTTGTAGACCTTTCTTTTTAAATAGAATATATGCTCGAAGCGTCGTGGTGTTTGTATGGTTGACTATGCGCCTCGCGTTTTTTCCAATTTTCTTCAATCCTTCACGTGTGAAGAAAAATAAAAAACCATAGCGCGGTGGTAGGTAAGCAAAGGCACGTATGCCACTGTATATCCATCCAATATCGTACAATATATTTATACTTACGTGTACTTTATCCGTCATTCCTTTAAGTCGCTGGATGAATTCTGTCGTAGAACGGGCGCGCTCCGAAAGCTGTTGTAGATTTTGCGACAGTTCTGTCTGTAACAATAATAAAAGTCGATCGTCATTATCATCACTTGTATAATGAAAAATATTTTGTTCATGTATCTGCACTCTACATAGCTCAAAGAAAATATTTTTTCATTTTTTACATGAATATTCATTTTTATACAAATCATTTGGGAGCAAAAAATATTTTTTAATTAATAAAATTGTTGGCAAAAAATACCAGAACTGGTCTATCTACATTGCATTGAATAGTTAGAGCACTTCCGATGCTTTATACAAGGGTGAGCAATAAGTTTTAATCGATCAGTAAACATTGAATTTTTTCACCCCGTAGCCGTGTTTATTTATGTGATGCTATAAAAATTTTTTCATCTCAAAAAGCTTTTCTGTATCGACAAAACTATTTCAAATATTTGCTCATCTTTTTTCGCTTTCCAACTATCTATTTTTCTGCATCAAAATTCCATAACTCAGGGTACAATTTTTTATCATGATAAAATTATTGGAATATATTTTTGATGATGGTAAAAAATTTTATATTTATTTATAAAAATAATATAAAAATATAATAAAATAAAAATTTTATTTAAATTATTATTGCACATAATTATGCCAGACGAAAAAAAAAATACACTTTAGTAAATTGGTTCATAATTATTTTATTTTTATTTTGAAAACGATTATTTCGCGCAAGAATTAATATTATAAAATATGTAATTTAATTCTCAATAAAAAAAATGTACAATCTTTTAGATTTTGAGTCTGGAGATAAATTTTATTGAATGAAAAGCGATTTATATTATGTAAATAAGAACAGAGATCACGTCTGCGTAGTTGGAAAGTATAGCAAACTGACGTTTATCGGTTTTGCAGTTTCCCGGGTGTTGAAAATGAGAAAAAAAAAAAAAATTGTTTGCAATAATAAAAAACTTATTATTTTTATCAAATAATAAAAAGATTGTAGAGTTTTTAAAGAATGCAAATTGTTGAGCATAAACTTTAAATAAAAAGTTTAGTAGCAACTTTTAAAAAAATTTATTTAACGCTTGTAAAAACTTATCGCCCATAATATATAGTAAGTAATTAGTCACGCAACTGATAAAAAAGTATTAATTTTATCTAAAAATTCCTTTAAAAATTTATTATTAACTTTTATGGATTTAAATAATGAAAAATATTTGTCGTATAAAAAGGAGTTTAAGCGACTAAATACACAATAAAGATGGGAATAATGATACGAGAACAAAAGTAACACGGTAATTTGAGAATAAAATAAAGATATATTAAATATTAAGATTTTGATAACGAAAAATAACGCTCGGGTAATGTTTTATTCGCATGTTTCGTAAATCAGGAATACAACATAAATTTTTATTCACGTCTCAACAATATCTTAAAGTATATCTGATATCTGCGCAAAGTCGTATTATATTCAGAGAAATTTGTATTCCGCGAGGCTCGCATCTCGTTCTTAAACCGCGTACCACCAGGCGGAACAGGATCGATTTTGTGTGGCACTTGCCAGTCGATGCCGATGCCATGCACCCGCTATCCAGGAAATAAAGATAAAAAAGGACAATCGATCAGGATGGACACCCGCTGAGCGGTATTCAAATTATTGTTATTTTTTTTATTTTTCCTCTATAATACTTTATCATTATTATTTTAAACTCACAAAATTTGTTGGCTCCTGAAAATTCAAATCCTCGCAATACCGTTCTATTGTTCGTTAACTAAATTCGGTATTTTCAGTACAAACTCACACCCACTTTGATTCCGTTACTCGAGCGGAGGCCTTTTCAGAAAAATCAAACGCTCGACAGTGCAATCAACAATCGATTTCATCCATACATTCCAATGCCACGAATTTATTTTCGGTATTTCTTTTATTTTGTTGCTCGCTATTTTAATTTACTAAAAACATCTACTCTATTTTCTACCCACTTGTTTTTTGTTCTCCTTTCTATTTATACATTCTTTTATATCGACAAAAATATACACAGCGGAAATGAGTCGAGAATGCTGTACTATGTGCTACATAAACGCTAAATTACAGATACAAGATTTTTAAATAGATAAAAATATTTTATTCAGCTGCATGTTCAATAGAATTTAGACCAATTTTTCAGTCAAAAATAATTCATTATCATAATAATAAAATTATGACATTAATATTTAATCGACTTAAAGTATTAAAATTATTTTCTTAATCTCGTAACTTTATCTGATTATGTTAATAAATTTTTTTACATTTCATATTCCGCAAGTCCGGAATAAATTATTTGCAATGTAGATGATTCTGTATTTAAATATAAATTTTTGGAGAAAATTTATTATTATTTTAATTAAATAAATTTTTAAATTGCAACTAAAAATCATGAATTAAAAAATGACCTTGTATCCCATGAATTATTGAAATTTTTAAAGATCTAAGCTCATCCCGATGTTATAGTCATCAAGACCTTTCATTTGAGTACCCACATCAATTTTTCATATATATATATATATATATATATATATATATATATATATATATATATATATATATATATATATATGAAAAATATATATCAAAATGCATGTGGGTACTCAAATGAAAGCTTTTGATGAGTGTAACGTCAGGATGAGCTTATATTTTTAAAAATTTCAATAGTTAAAAAAAGTACAGTGCAATTTAACAAAAGTGATTGTTGAATAAAGCAAAATTTTATTTTTTATATAGTTTAAAAGCCACGGCAATCACATAGTGACTGCAAGATTGCTAGTAAGAGTTAAATTAATAATAATAATCAGGTTAGACTTTATCAGAAAGCCAAAATGAAAAACAATTTATCGACGGTTCGATAGTAAAGTCACCCTAAAGACTCGATTCACGTAATTCGATCTTAAATCGGATCGGATTTCCCGGTGTTTTTTATTGCCTTTGGAAATATGAGCGGTAGCGACAAAAGACTCTTCTCACTCCACATTGACGTCGACATTGACTCTTATCTATACACCTAGAGCTACGAGAGCACTATAAATGAGGAAGAGGGCCGAGTTTTTCGAAGTAAAGCCTCGTAGAGCTCAGTAGAGCTCCAAATAAAGCAGGCACCTTAAAAATCGGTTTCAAGTGGTTCATTTATTTTTCGATCTGTGTTCATGCGGTGGTTTTACCGCACGAATCTCGCTCGACGAAATCTTATTTGTCCGATAAAAGGACTTTTTCTTTTCCTCACGCGCGCACTCTCTTCGTTAACCTCAAAGCTATCGTCTTTACTCAGCCCTGTTTCCCAGCACAGTACTTTTATTTACTTACAACTCCTCCACTCCTTCTATTTGGTTCTTTTATTCCTATAACAGTACATCGTGCCTTCAATACCCCGCCGGACTTTGTGGTGAGTGCGGTCGAAGCGACGCTAAACCGCACAGCGGCAACGACCAGTACAGAGAGTGGAGAGTCGACCAAGAGCTTTCGTTCGTCGGTGGGTTCACGCTTTAGCACCAACTGGACCGCACATATCCGCTGTTAATATTCGTTGTTCACGCGTTTATTCATTCGTCTATTGCTATAAATAACTAAATCTCTTTTACAACCAGCCAGAGCTATGAAATTCAATTACATACATGTACTTTCGACCAAAAAAAAAATATCAAAACAAATCTAACCGAACAGAAAGATTCTATTGTTTTTACTGAAAAAAATTTGTTACATTTATTTTTACATCCATACATATGTATTTGTGGACTGGATTTATAAATATGGATGTTTGAATTTCAATTGATAGTATACTGCAGAGGAATTTACATAAAAAAAAGACAGTATCAAGAATTGCAACTCTCTAGAAATTTTAATTAAAAAAAAAAATTTTTTAAATAGAAAATTTTTGGTTTAAAATTTTCCCTCTTGAATCAAGGTAATTTTTTTATTACTGCAGTTAAATATTCAAGAAATTAAATCTTGACTCCACAATTTCACATTAATTATGTACAAAAAGAGTCTGAAAATACCCCAAAGTCGTTCAATTAATCATCGTGACAATCTAATTGCTCGCAGATTAATTTAAGATCTTATGAATTCAAAAATATAGTACGGTGAAATAAAATTGGACACGTCAATTACTTAAAGCTATCTACGGTCTAGACTTTTCTTATCTATAATTAAAAAATCTTCTAAATCAAACTGTAATTAAAAATAACATAGGTGTTGAATAATTTGAATGCATAGAACTGATGACTTTAAAATTAAAGGTAAAGAAATTTTCTAAAATAAATCTAAATCCTTTGAACCAGCGTAAAATAAAATCCCGCAAGTTAATTGGTGGAATTATTTAAAAATAACGAGAAAGTCGTAAAGCTTTTAAATAAACGAGACATTTACGAGTGTCAGCGTGGTATGAAAATTTGAAATTTCCGTTTGAGATATTAGTATAGTGGTTAGCTCGAAGAGCGGGATAGTAAAGTAAAAGACGGAAAGCAGGTAAATATAAACACATTTATAATTGTATGGTACGTAGCAAAAAGTCCTTACTGACTCTTAGTCAGTGTTCTCCTCTGACTAGTTTATCGGGCCTGTTATATGGCCAGTTTCAATTTGCAAGACAACCACCACCGATTTATTTCTTTAGCCTCTCTCCTTTCGGACCTACCACTTTTACCTTTACTTAATCATCACCATCTTTCTCTCCCTCCATATTCTTCATCCTCCCCCGTTTTAGCTACGAGTGGAGTCTTCTTTGGCATAACGGAAACTCATGTCTCCATTCGTGCCCGAGGGTAATTAAGTTACACCTTCTTCCATCCCTGCCGCCCCTACCGACGACTTGTCATGAATAATTTCTCAATCTACCCTCTCGCTCTCTCTCTCTCTCTCTCTCTCTCTCTGTCTCTCTCTTGACTCACCCATCTTCGATGATAGGATTTCAATTAATTTTCGCTCCATTTAAATTATCTTACTATTCAATTACCACCCATTTCATCGATATTCAATCCTGTATCTAATAAATTCTGTTTTCATTATTTTGCACCACGCTTCTATTATTCTCTTGCAATTAAAACTAAAAATTCACTAAAAATTTTCAATAAATTCCACTTGCGATTAATATTTTCGGTACAAAAGTCAATTCCTTTGAAGTTTTAAATAAAATGAGTGGCTGTATTATTTTAAATCAATTAAATTAGTGTCTATTAACGAATGAAAAATATTCTTTGATGTTTAATATCAATAACATGCTTTTATGTTAATTTAATTTTACAGTGATACGTATATTTGTCACCTCAAAATTTTTTAACACTCTAAATATTAATTATGCTTATTTAAAATAGTAAAATTTGCGACCTTTTATAATTATGATTATGCATATTTTTTAATCACATGATAGGTGATACACCTGACCCACATTGCCTATATAATTACAGAATGAAATATGATGTTGCAATTCCAGTTCAGATTAAATTACTCTTGCATAATCTCTCTACTTCATTCTTTTATGACTTATTAACTTATTTTAAAAAATCAAGATAATAATTTTCAATTGATAAAAAATTCCAAATCACTAATCGGAGATTCAAGCTCAATAAAAAATTAAATTTCCATTCTAAAACATAATAGCAATAACGAGATTATGAAAAAGGAGGGTAATTCATCACTCTCTTTATCTTACTTAGCATTTCGTGCGGTAATATTTGTGTAAACGATCACGAAAGACAGATCAGTCAGTCATGATAATTGAAAATTAGTAACAGCAGAGATCCGGGTTGCACATTAATTTATATGTATATTATATATACAAACAAACATATATACCCGGTATCTAAGAAAATAAAAGAATGAAATCAAGTCCATTTGACCCTCTCTTTGTCCATAATCATTTTCTCGTGCGAGGGAAACAATCGTTTGGTTTGGTTTCGTGCCACGGAATAATTGGTCACCGGTGGTATCCATGTGCCCCTTCCCTCAGCAGTTCCTTGGCATGCCCGCCGTCGAGAAATTCATTTGGGTCGTTTGTACCCAGATATATATTCACATGGACGTAAGACCTCGCGCCTGTTATCGTCGACTGCCAGACCACGCGATTCACCCCTTCAAGGTAAAGGAGCCTTTGTCCCGGCATTTATCTCTCTCTCTCTCTCTCTCTCTCTCTCTCTCTCTCTCTCTCTCTCTCTCTCACTCATTTTCGCTGTCTCACCCCAAGTTCAAATCCACATTCACCCTCCAGCCGCTACTCTTTCTCATTTTCTCTTTCATCCCCTTGAGGCAGTCTCTCTATCTCGCCTTCAACCATAAGCCATCCTTCTAGCTCGTACTCTGCTCTACTCTTGAAGCCCTGAAGCCCACGAGCCCTGTGGCAATGTAGATACGCCTCAGCGTAAACACGATACTGCTTCTGCCGCTCTCACTTCGTCTCTTTCCCAGTATCAGTGTTTACATCTGTCCTTATCTCCTCTTGCTTCTTTGTCTCCCTTTAATATGTGTATTACAGATACAAGTATGTAAAATCCCGTGGTGTTTTTCCTCTCGCTCAGCCGCGTGCCGGAGAATTCACTGCGCCTGTCTGGACCTGTGCCCACGGCAGCCCCTACACCCATTTTCATCCCCCTGTCTGTACATCATCTCCACCCGCGTGTTTATATGTGCAGAGACATCGTACGTGTGGATGTAAAATCCCCCTGCGGGTTTTCACCCACGCTATATGCCTCTTGCACATATGCCTAAGCTTCATAAATGGTGTTCAGTGCACTCGGCATCAAAAGCGACTCTCATCCTCATCCCGATATGTTTCTTCGAGAAATATGCCCCGGCGCAGTGTGGTTGCCTTGGGAATTACTCTCCAGATTTTGCTGATCCGATTATTCATGTATTGTAGTATATGCACTCCTCTGGTTTACCGATAATGCTTTATTAATATCTCCCATTAGTATTATTATTATTATTATCGTCATTAGATGGGTTTAGTATGAGTCATAATATATTTTAGTCGATAGTTTGAATTATTTTAAATCTCTGAGATTAAACAAAAAACCATAAACAATTTTTCAATCTTTGTTTTAATTTTTTATTCTAAAAAATATTTTAAAAGTCTTATTATTTGTCGAATTTTTTTTTAGGTACATAAATTTTTCTGTTGCTATTAAATTTGTGTATTGGTTTAATTTATATTTTTTATCATGTAGTCTATTTATATTTTTAAATTTTTCGGTAAAAAATTAATAAAAAACCTTCTAAATATTTTTTTTTAAATTAGGTAAACATATTTTTATTTATTTATAAATATCAAAAAAAAATTTTTTCTGAGTTGATTATAAAATTTATTTACTCAGAATCTTTCTAAGTCTTTTTAAGTAAATAAATTCAATTTCTCCCGGATTAATTAAGCCCATCTCTACTTTGTGTGCAGATAAATATTTTCCTTAATCAAAACATCATTAAAATCGGATAATTAATATGAATGTTGATTGAGGATAATAAAAAAAAAATAAAAAATGATTTTAAAATTCAAAGCTTAATGGATTTAGCATTTGATGTATGTCGGAGGGCTGTTGCTAAATAAATAAATAAATAAAACGCGTTGAATCCTCATCTCTTTCATCTCTCGGCGAGCATCAACATCAACATCAATAACAACACAACATCAGTAGTACATATCAGCCTGAGCGTTTATACACCAAGTGAAATTTTCAGGGGAAAGTAATCGCACCCATCAGACACCCCTGCTTGCCAGGAGAGCACGTGTAGCTGGAAATTTGGTGGTACAGAGGGTGTTACACCATGTAGACGAGCGACGAGCCAAACCGAGGGTAAGGAATGAATGAGGAGGGTGCCCGATGTTTTCAGAGAAGCTTGTGTGTATTATATTTGGTTACTCACCGTTGCAAGTTCTATTGCAGGGCACTGGGGTTCACTTTCTGCGTTACAATTTATTTTTTTCCTTCTTTATTTCTTATTTTTTTTTTCTACATAAAAAAAAATATTAAAGCTGTATTTTTCGGGTTCGAAGCGATAAATTTTTCGAATATTTTACGACCCGATCCCTGGCAGTAACGAACGACTAACACAAGACTCTGTACGTGATAAAACACGTGATTGTAACTCGATATATTGGAGTAGCTTTAAATTTTGGCCCTTGTCTTCTACAGTCGTGTATCCTATCAACACGATGCAGTGCGAGTCTCAGGAGAATTATAAGCTAAGGCACTGAGTCAACTGTGAAAGTGGATACGATTAACTATTCCTCTACTTCTGATGTAGAACAAGATCGTACTTGAAAATCTTATTTCGTTTATTGAATTGTTTAATATAAAAAATGTATAAAATTTGTACTATTTAATTTAAATAATCCTAATAAATCCGAACATTAGTCTTTTAATATTTAATTTAGGGCTGAGGGAGAGTAATCCGATTTATTACCGAATGCATACTACTACATTTTTAATTTTTAAATTTCCATTAACGTAAAAGTAGAAGAAAAATATTTTCTATAAGAATAATTTATTAAATAAAATAATAGATATTGCTTGTGTAAACTATGAATAACATGAAAATAAATTTATGATTATGATATAAATGTAAATAGACAAATATTATACGGAAAAATCTATTTCAACCGAAGAAACATTTTAGTTTTTTATATATTTTCAACAAAGGAAAATCCAGATCAAAGAGCAAAAAACATACGTGACTTTGAGTTGAGATTTCAACTTTCATCTGTATATATATATATATATATATATATATATATATATATATATATATATATATATATATATATATGTGTATTTATTGTTTTGATAGTTTGTATTCCTTCTTTCTTCGCTTATCTCCAGGATTTATATTTTTAGTGAATTTTTTAGCTTGGCAAGAATCGATTGGAGGCGATAACTCGACACGTCGTGTCTTGATTCCTCGCTGGCACCGGCAAAAGCAATAGTAACAGCAACAGCAACAGGAACAGGAATAGCAATCGCGATGGCAATAGTGTAGCAGAGTAGAGACAGAATAGAATAGAATATAGAAGGTACGTATGAAACACGAACGATACGATCATGCCTCGAGGGAATGGAACTAAACAGAATGGTCCGTTTCTGCGCTCGCTTGAGTTTACTTGCTCGGTGGTATGCCCATAGTTTATGAGTAACGTTGACGTCGCTGTTAGTTCGTAAATCCAGTCACCGATAAACCGAGAATATCGCGAAGTATATGAAACAGTATTATACGCTAGTAGATATAGAGATTTATACAGACATACTACGACATATATGTTTATACATACGCGAAATTGACTACATGCTGGACTCTGGACTCTGAACTCTTATGGTTACAATCGGTAGGACTATACATTCTAGCTGCAGAGCCAGCGATATAATAATAATAGTTGTAGTTGTAGTGGTAGTGGTAGCAGTGGTAGTAAGAGTATGAGAGAACTTATAAATCCGACTAGTGTACGGGGTGGAGAGTAACTGCAGATAGGGAGTTACCCTAGTCGATATGCAGCCCCTAAATCACCGGTATTTTCGTCCTGGGACTTTACGCAATTCCAAGCTAAAATTCTCCACAATGTATTTAAATAATTGACTGTGAAATTAAAAGGAAAATAAAATAAAATAATTAATGGAGACAAAAGCTCAAAAATAACCTCTAGTTTTGTTTTATTTTACTTTTTAGAGGGGCTCTGTGTAATTTTGTTCTTTTGTGACTGCTCAATTTGTTGAATTTTTTAGTCGTGATTTTCTGACAAAGCAAAAGATTAAATGTGATTGAAAATTCTTTTATAATTAATCCATACTTGAATAATATTTTAAATAAATTATAATTACGTGGAATATTTTGAAAAAATAGAGATTGAAATCAAGCTGAGAATCGAACCCGGTCTTCTCTGGTTATATGTCAAGAGCTCTACAGCTTAAGCTACTAGATCTCCGACTAACAATGAGATATTTAAAATTTGAATTTAAAAATAATATATTGGTGAGTGTTGTTTTAAAAAATGATTGATTATAAATTACTGGTGATAATTGATAGTATAGAAACGTAGTATTTTACTGAAAGCCTGGTTAAATGTGGGTAAGTGATAACAGTAACTTAAGAACGAGAGAATCTGTCATATAGAGGTTTATCGATAGTTCTCATTATCAAGGTTTGATATCAAGTAATGTCGCCATTTAGACAATTAGTCTTCTCGGAAAGCTAGAAGCTGCGAGAGACAACAAGGCAAGGACGAGGGCGATTGCCTTAAAGCAGATAGTGGAACAAGGGGAACCACACCATCATCAGAATCCCGACATTTTCTCAAGCTCATCCTCGAGGGAATGCCATGGCGTCAAGAGCAATAATTATAAAGGCTTGAGGGCTGGCAAAGAGGAATGGAGAAAGCCGAGTTGAAGATAGTTTGATGTCTGCAAGAATAGTTTCAAAGCCTTTATATCTATCTACGTATAGAGAAGTAAAATGAGACGAAGAGGGAAAGAGGAAGAGTTCATTACGATCGGGACGCGACAACGAAGAACCTTCCGTCGAGTAGAGTCAAGGCTTTTGTGTTAAAAGGGTGCATTGCAATTCCCTTCTGTTTCTATTTGGTGGCGCGCGCGACAACGAGACAAGGCGGCCGCCTGGCGGGTCGAGTGTCACAAAACTCTGGACGACTACGACTACGACTACAACGAAGAAAACGAGTGTAAAGGTACTGTGCGGAATGGGAGGACACCGAGATAAAGATAAAGGACAAGTGAGTACGGTGATGGCGATGGTTCGTATATGTACAGAAGTGGTAAAGAGAAAGAAGGAGAACGGGTAAAATTAATCGTTCTCAGAAAAGAGCTTGGCCTCCATCATGAACTCGACCCTCTACCTCGACTATATTCTTCTCTTTTGCTTTTTATTTTGCCGTGTATAGTACACACACTTCACTGTGCTAGAGCCTGGAGTGAGGAGATGACAGTGCTTGATTTTCAATCTTCCCACGAAAAAAATAACTTTAATACAAGGACACTAACGACTTTTGCTTTTAACACTTTTGCCAAAAATACACAAGTACTGTGTGTCTTTATTGTTATTATTACTATAATTATTATTGTTGTTATGAGTGCGGTACTCATACATACTAAGTAGAAAGATCAAAGAAATTTTTAAAAAATAGCTGACACTCAATCTTTCTTTCAGTGTCACGAGCGTAAACTTCCAGATGGACAAGAGTTTGTTTTTAATTTATAAGCGTTCATAATTAAAGACAGCTGAGAAGTAAGATTGAGAAAATGAACTTGAAAGAATTTTTTTTTTAACACGGCTTGATCTAGTTTTTAATTTTCAATTTTAGAACTTAATACTTTAAGCCTAAATCTCTTATAAGGAGACGATTTGGTGACCATGCGCCCTCTGTTAGAAGTTTCTAGCACTACCTTTAATAAAAAAAATTATACATGACCATATTAGGTCACATCACAAAATTTCTTCACAAGTAAGAAAACTTATTACTATTTTTTATCAAGCCAGCTGCTGAATATTTACCAATATAGTTGAAGCAGCCAAAAACTATAAAAAAAAACAATGAAATGTATACTTTGTGTAAATTACATTCCATAGCAGTCGCCAAACTTCTGAGTTCACCTACACCTCGAGGAATGGGGGATAAATAATGAAAAAAAGAGGAAGAGAAAGAATGTAAAAAAAACGTTCTAAATACCGCTAGCGCAAAAACTTCTTGCGAAACTCGTCCGTTTCTTCGTAATCTTTTTAGTTACTCGTGCTTCGCCTGAAGGTTCGCTTTTCATGCTTGTCTTTTACTTCTTTTATTCTACCATTCTTCTCTGCAGTCTTTTCTATATGTACTTTCTTTCTATCTCTCGATTCCCATATACACAACTGCATCATCATCCTTTTCTTTCTCTGTACTATACACACACACACACATCCACAAATATAAATATATTTTTACCTCCATAACGTCTACTACCATGTTGCGTATTTTCTTTTCCTTTATTTCTTCACTACCGTGCCAAGAATAATCTTCTCGTCATCATTAATCTTCTTTCCATCGGTTATACTTTTTACTCTATTATATATAATAACCATATTTATAATATAACAACTATAATTATTATTATTTCAAATTATTAGTTCTGACGTCGCAATAATTAAATTTTTTGCTACTGGATAGAGTTTAAATGTATTAACTCTAATTAACAAAATGTTTTTTTTTTCGTCCAACCAGAAACGCAAAACTTTCTTTAATTCCATTAGTACTCTACGCTAAATTAGAATAATTAACAGTTAAAGAATATTTTCGATTTTCTTTTACAGAAAAAAACTCAACATCTTTTTCTCTGCTTCTTCTGTCATATTTTAAATGACGAGAAATATTTTCTTAAATTGCTTTAAGAATACTAAAATTTAATTGATGTTGGAAAAATTATGAGTTAAATTTTAAATTCAATAAATTTTCTGGATAATATTTTTTTAATTTGATTTTTTCATAAAAAAATACCCAAAATATTTTCTTCTATTTCTTCCCCATCATATTTTACCCATGTCGTTTTGTGAACCTCAGAATATTGTAAAGAAAAATTTATAACGAAATTATATTGCGCCCTTGCACGGTAGTTGGTTTTATAGATCAGACGCTATCGAGTGAATATTTTAAAATGATTGACTGCAAACGCAAAGCATCAAATATATTTCAGGCATATCAGTGCGCACTGAAAAGAGCTGCAAGCTTCTATCCTGGCAATACAAATATTTTATGAATAAAAATATATTATCGAGCATTTTATGCCGAGTTGCTCGATTGAAAAATTTTATTTTATTTTATTATTTTTTTTTTTTTTCACTCAGAAACCAAAAGAGTCTATGAAGCAATGTAATTGGATATGAATTGGATAGAAAGTTTACCGAAATACAGAGTGTATCATTGATCAAGCGTATCGAGCATTAATCGTAATTAGAGACATGAAACAGGGATCGTAGGCATTGCGGAAATGTAAAGCGAATAGTAGGACAGTAGAAGAGAAGCTCATGGTCATGTTCACGTTTCCATGGCGCTAACGAGCTTACGAACTGCCGGTCACCCAGCCCAGTAGAGCCTGTACGCTCGATCGTACATCGTTTCATGTCGGTTGTTGTTGCATCTACTTCTCCATTGTAGACAGGCGCTAGTTGTATCATATATATCTGTGAGCTGGTGTTTTTGGTGTGCTGCTGATGTATGTACAGTGTCATACTGGTGCTGGTACTGCGGTACGTTTGAAATCGGGCTACAAGGGTTAGCTTACTCTAAGGGAGCGTTAGAGCACACTCGGCCAAACGGCTAGATGGTATCAATCCTACCCCCGGGATCACTTTCCTCAGGGATAACAACACGCGCCTATGGCTCAATTAACTCACAACAATAATTGAATAATAATCCTCTCTTCGTGATATCCCGAGCTTTATATGCTCTATATCCTCTCTGCTCCGTTCTCCATATTCAACATTCGACTGCTTATCATTACATATAATACCGACCAGGACCCTCTGTTATATAATAATATTCGACTATTGAATACTGTTATTACTCCAGAGTATTCATTATCAGTTCATTTATACACCAGTCGACAATAGATATTTTGCCATTGTTACCGTCCTCTTATTATTCATTTCAAATTTCATAACAGTAATAATGTTATACTGTCAGCACAGGTGAGTGCTGTTTTGTTCAGAGATCAATAGTCTATAAGGAAAATAAATTACACTAACTTATAATAGAAAAAAATGTTTAATAAGTCAATAGATAATATTTATTTTTTTTTTTTTGCAATTAAATATTCTCTCCAATAGTGAATTTATGATGATAAGTAATTATGCTGCATTTCAAAATGCTCTATCTCTAGATTCAAAATTAAAAAATAACTTATAATTAAATCCTGATAAATTTAAATTTAAATCAAATTTTTTTCCAGCAGTAAAAATTCAAAAATTCTTACTGAAATACTTTTATTAAATATCTCGCTATCGAATATTCGTACTTAAATTTATTTGAGTAAAATTTCATCTATAAAACATTTACTTTGATAAAATCATGATTTTTATTGTATTTATTTTGAAATAAAAAAAAAATAAATATAATCTTTTTATATCATTAAAATTATTGACATTGTTTCCTTACGATCAAGACTTTCTCAAGACACAACAAAGAAAAATGCGATAAAGGCATTTTATTGCGTGCATTTTCTTCTTGTGCTCAATTCTCATAAATTCAATATAAAGAAAGATACAGTCTGGTAGCAGTCAAATTCAAAGAGTGAAAATCTTTTTTTTTTTTTTTTTTATTTTTTTATTCTAGATAAATCTCTATATCTGTATATACGACGTCATGTCAGTTTAGAATCGCAGAAAGACGAAGTAATTTGCTTGGACATTAGTGTGCGTTCCTTATTCAAGTAAGATCGACGGGTTGTCTGGAAGTCTGGAATACATTTTATCCGAGGTCTGCTCCATTCTCTATTCTACTGAATGGTATATTGTGTGTTTCGACTGACATTGGCCAAAGGGTAATATATTTAAACTTATCATAATAACCTGCGACAGTCCATCAGTTTGCGATTGGAACAGCGACAGGACCAATAACACCAATATAAAGGCAACCGTGTGAATATAAGAATCAAAGGTTGCGATCGTGATCTCCCTTAATCATCCAGTCACGAATAATATATAGTGTACATGGTCTATACGCTTTCTTAATCATTTATTATATCCTTCAGTTGATATTATATACATTGCTGAACATTAAATTTATCTCCCGAAGATAGATAAATAGAATGCATATATCTTTATCAAATATTTTTCTTTTCTTTTCTACTTTAATGCTACAGAGTTAAATTGGCCTACGACCACAACGTAACTCGATTCGGCTTGTTTTTCACTTGAAAACTCCACCTGACACTCTAACTTATTCCATTAAATTTAACTTTCCAAGCCATTTCTTTGGATATTCTTTTTAAGACGCAGAACTTTCCTCTCACAAGCTAAACGTTTTCCTTATATTAGGTTAAAATAATATTTCAACTTTTTTAAATTATTTATCAATTAACCTGCCGTATTTTTTGTTCCTCAATTTTGCTTTTTTTTTTTTTTTGACTCATAAATTCTTAACTTATCTCGTAAATAAAATTTTTAATTTTACACTCCGAAGTAAAATTTTATCAAGAAATTTTCAGAGCAATTTGTCAATAAAAATTTATTTTTAGCAATAAATGCAAATAATTTTTATTATAAAAATTAAATTTAAAACTGATTGATTGACAGTAAAATTTATTCTTGAATTATTTGAATATGCAGCGAGTATATAAAATGAAATCATCAATTTCAAATATTTGAACGTAAAATTTGTTC
The DNA here is from genome assembly GCF_013202065.1 of Cotesia typhae. Taxonomy (NCBI): domain Eukaryota; kingdom Metazoa; phylum Arthropoda; class Insecta; order Hymenoptera; family Braconidae; genus Cotesia; species Cotesia typhae. Next base: position 12,714,159 of record NW_027423756.1, on the reverse strand, counting down.
TTTTTTTTTTTTTTTTTACATCAATCAGATGTGAATTTTTACTCATAAATCATTCAATCGTATTTCAATTTGGGCATACGAGTTTGTATTTGAATTATTAACCACATTTGACTAAAAATTAACTGCCGATTCATGGATTCACCTCTAAAAATAAATTATAGAACAATTCACTCGAGAGGAATAAATTACAAAAAAGTAGGTAGAACGTGTGCTTTAAACAAGCACATCGTTTCGTTCTTTTATTTATACACATATAATAAAAAACACGGTAAGAAAATTCAAGCAATCTCATCAGGAATCTCTTCACCCTCGTTGACTTCTCCTTAACTTCCCTTCACTTTTTTAGCTTTATATAAAAAGGGAGAGCTTGAAAAACGAGCATCTAAAAAAATCATATTCACCCCTGACTGGTTTTCGCCAAAGAAACGATAACAAAACACTAGAGAAGTGATTGTATACTGAGAAGGCTTAGTTCCTCTATCTTACCCCCGACCTTGGTCCCGGACTCTTAAGTTGCCAATTAATTTATATATGAAACGCCCATTAAATACTCGACCTTTTTATATAAGCCCATATATACAAATGTGGGAGTAGTAAATATTCCCCTTACGAGAAATTTTACTACTTCAGCCAGTAGTTTGCATTGCACACCCTCAGCCCTTATCTCACTCGTTTTATATATAAATTTGCCTTTATATAAATACCTTCCGCTTGGAATAACGATCACCAAAAGTACCTTTGATCTTTTTTTATTTTATTTGCGCAATGAGTTTATCAACTAACTCAATTTTCATCCTCATTAGTCCAAAATGATATTAATTAATACTTTTAAGCATTATAATTATTAGGGTGGCTAAAATAATCTGACTATTTTTAGTTTTCAAGCCTTGTATGATAATTTAAGAGCTCTATCTAAAAAATCAGTTTGAAAAAAAAATTTTAAGAGTACCTCAAAATTTTTAAAAATTGTTTTATTTTTTTTCTAGTCACTAATATTTTCTCCAAAAATTTTTTTGGACATTCTGAAAACTTAAAATTAAAATTATTGGTTTAAGATTAATTAAAATTTATATTTTTTGATTGAATTGAATTTTACAAACAAATAAAATTTTTTTAATTCACTATCTAAATCTCAAAAGATTTTAATATCATTTATTATTTTTATTATATATCCATCGGAATCTTTGAATGAAATGGTGGATAAATTATTCATCCTCACGTTCGGCTGGACTTCTCTTTCAAATAACGATTTTCTTTGACGTTAAAGGAATAACTGGAAATCCGATTAACACAATTGGAATTTAATTAAATTGGTCGGTAGGTCATTCTTGTTTCGGGTTCTATCGATTTGCTGAAAACCGCCTCCCTCTGTGTGTACATACTTTGTTGGATGATACAAAGTACACACAGACGTAGACGTAGACTACAATTCTTTTGGGTCGATGCTTCATAAATTATTCCTATCCTGCGGATATTCACCTCATCACTATTTCTAACAAGTTATATCACCTTGGGTTTTGTCGGTAATATATATACTTTTTCTAGCTCTGATAGTACACTTTATTCACTTACATAACCACCAGGAATTTTTTTTATAATATATATATATATATATATATATATATATATATATATATATATATATATATATATATATATATATATATATATATATTGTCCCTCTGTTTCTCAATAAATTTTTTATTAAAACTGAGAAAGGTCTTCGAATATAAAAGAGAAATAATCAAGAGAATAATTGAGTTGAAAGAAACTTTTGTAATTAAAACTCATTACTTTAACTTAAACTTTAAATTTCACTATTTAATTACTGTTATTATCAAGTTTACATTATTGGAATAGAAGATAAAAATATAATTTGCGTTTGCTGAATAAGCGGAAATTTTTTCATTTATTTTCGGCAATTTTCTCAATTCATTTAATCAGAGAGACAAAAAGTCTTGGAATTATAAGTTGGCTTTCAAATAAAAGCACAAGGTCAGTCTGAAATTCTCTTTTACCCAAACGAATATTCTCAAAGACTTTAAAGTTTCTTTGACTACCGTCGCAAAAGTTACGCCCGCGGTTGATGAATTTTCATGAATTTCTCAGGGTTTCACTTATTGGAGTTATTAATTAACTGTCTTTTAATAAATAACCAACATTTCACTTACATTTTGTATTAAAACACAAAAATCTTCTCCTTTTGTTTTGTAATAAAAGATATTAATCCGGAAAGAAATGGCCTTTTTGCTGGCACAGCTCGAAGATATAACATGAAATGGACAAAATTCAACAACCGAATGAAAGTGTACTCGAATCAGAGACAGAAAATAAATAACAGGAAAAAATATATTAAAAATGTTTTCTTTGTTTTGCGTAATAATCTTTCGATTGTTTAAAATAAAAAAAAAATGATGGAAAATAAAATTGAAATTGATAAAATAAATGAAAAGATTAAAAACTTGTCCAAGTAATTTTTTGAATTTTTGAAATTTAAAAATCACGTATAATATTAAAGTATGAATATTTATATATGAATATTTATCCGAAAAATTTTCGTACCACACGTTAACTTTTTTAAAGATGATTCTCCTCGCGTAAACGCGCGGTAAAAGAACTAAGAGTATAAAAATGAATTATAGTGTTGTGATAAAGGTGAAAATTTTTATTCAACGGCGAAAGCCTTTCAACTACCTATTTTATTTTTCAGTTACTTTTTTATAACTTTATCTCACTTTTATATACACAATTCATTTTATTTTACGTACGAATATATTTACGATAAATCAATGTTCGTTTAAAAAAAATGAATAAATAAAAAATACGTAAAAAGCGATCGATGAAATTGAATTTTATGGTACACTTTTTTTCTTATAATCATTATTATTATTATTATTATTATTATTTTACGATTAAATTTGTTTAACCTCAGAATTTAAACTTACTATTGGAGATTACCAAAGCGGAAAGAGAAGACGACGCCGTCGACAGGAAGTGACAAAGTAAAAAAAAAAAAAAAAAAAAAAAAAAAATAAACTTAAAAATAAACTGAGAAGATTTAAACGAGTGATATATACAGAGCCATCAGAAAAGTTGTAAAAAAGTTGAGAAAGGAACAAGTGATATATATATTTTAACCAGTTGAGTTGAGTCGATGTAGCACAAAATGATGAGACTTTTAATGAATTTATACTAATTCCATTTCGCACAATCGATTACTATTAATCATCCGAGGAATAAAAGTAAAATTTAAATGGCATTAAGCGTAATAATGCAATTTGAATAAAATAGCGAAATTTGAATAGGAGCGAGCGATGTTGTTTAGTTTTAAATTGTCAGTTGAAGTTGTCAATTAAAATAATTGAAAGAGTAGAGTGAATTTAAATAAAATTCAATTGATTATATTATCGAATGTTCGATTTATAATACTGTGTAGCATTGTACCACTGTTCGGTTTATTTTTACAGTAATAGCAATAATAAAAAAAAAAAAATTATAAATTTCATGGTTAATATCCTAATGTAACCTAACAGATTTCGTCAGCACTCAAATCTGCAAGACTCGGATCTGCTGACGGGCAACAACATTGATTTCATTAGGTATTGATTTTCGGAAAGGCTGTAGAGATTCTAGAGCGAATATATGAATACTGATTTACTCGTACGAGTCAGCTCCTTCACTTCAACTCTACCCTATCATCCTCAAACGTCTATACATATGTATTTTGTACATATACGTATAGATGGATACACTTTATGCATTTATTACATTACTTAGAGCAGATTTTTTACGGAATACCTCACATCATTTTTATGGGCATATTTTAAAAACCAATTTTACAGATATTAATATATAACCCGCAAAAATCGTACACATATGTTAAAAATCCGCATACGAAGAATGGAACATTATAAGCTTCAAGTATTTGTTATTTAATTTGCTAGTGACATATTTTTTAAGGTATGAAAAAAACTGGAGATTTCTCACCAAGTATATGAGCACGAATTAATTTAATTAAATTACTAATATACTGTTTGATGTGTCAATTAAAATAATGACCATCAACTTCTTATGAGGCGCTTTAATTTATATAAAATGAAGTTTAAATGGTACTTTGTTAATTAAAAGTAAATAATTAAACACTCGAGAGTGACCAGAGCTCTGATTATCGGATCCGCAAATAAATGTTTAATATGTATTTGTAATTTTCTAAAGCAATCGATGTTTTCAATTAAACTTTAAATTTAATTATTATTTTGTAAACAAACTGGAGGCGGGGTTTGCCGGAATAATTTATTCGCGAGCGTGGAGTAAATCTAGATTTAAGATCAAAGGAAAGAAACATTTTATTTACTGCCCAGATTTAACAACTTGCTAATTTATTGAATGCAAAGTGTGGGTAATCCTTTTTATTTACTACTTGAAAAGATGATACTAGTTATCCAGATGATTAGTTGCGATTTATTGGTATTTTTATTTATTTAGATTGTACTTTAAAAAATTAACTGCAAAAATATAAAAATAAATTTTTGGAAAAAATAATTATGATTTTAAGAGCTATTGATTATTGAAAAATGATAAAAAATTAAGCAGGTGGCGGTTCGGTGGATTAACATCCATTTCACACGAGACCCGACCCTTCATTATACTTTTGTTACGTCATCCCTTTCCGTCTAGTGGTTCTCTGTCTCTTTGTTAAAGTCTTTTACAGCATACTACCAGCAGACTGTTAATTCAAAAATGACTCTCTCACGAGATAAATTAATTTTAACTTTCATCGATATCCACGACACATGTGAAACTCTACAGTTATCAAATTATCCTAATCAAGGGACGTCAACGGCAATTATACTAATTGTAAATGAAATAGCATTATTCATTTACTGTCGTCTTCACTCATCTGTCAATTTCAAATTCATTTCCCGAATTTCATTCCATTGTTTTCATATTCAGCTGTAGACAAATTTGTTTACACCGGACAATTAATGATTAACGCAAAAAGTGAACAATGTAAATAAAAGACATTTTTCTAATAAATTAATTGATCATAAGAATGAAAGAGATCCGTCAATGTCTATTAATATATCGCGTCATGTTATTGAAAGTAAAGAAAAACGATGAGATGCATCAACGAGAAATAAGATCAAAGAAAAGTTAACAGTTGATGGCATAAATTGGATATGATGAGAAAGAGCGAATCCCGTAACGATATCTGGCGCAAGATCAACTCAACAAGAGAAATAAAAGTATTAAATAAGAATAATAAAATAAAAGTTAAACATAAAGAAGTCTAGAGATGAGAGAACAAGTCGAAAAGTACTTTTGAACGGGGGTTCACTTGACGTGCTCTACTGAAAAGAAAAGAACTGACAGTAAGCATTTCAAGTTGTGATGGACAAAGATCATGTCTTGCATTTCTTTATCTAAATTTAGAATTCACTATACGCGTCTTAATATTTCATACTTGCGTTTATTTTTATCCATCATTAAAATTTGAATATCTTAGATGTTGTTTTATTGAACTGATTAATGGGAGCCCACCCTAAAAGATTTTACAAATGAAAATTAAACTCCAAAATTAGAACTATTCAATTTTAAACTTCACTAAAAAAATTTAACTATTAATCTTATTTGTTTATAGAACCAATTTATCAATTGAAATCGAATGTTTGAATAATACGGGCAATTCTGAATAGCAATTAGTTCTTAGAATTGCAGATTGGATTGAGAAGTAGAGGAATTTTTAGCGAGCCAGAAACATAACAAATAGGTCAAATGGAAGCAGAACCCTTCAGTAGATATTGATGAGTAGTTGGTCGTCATATATAGCCGATTCGATTGACGCATGGGCTAACAATGCCAACTGACTGATTGGAACTGTCGCGGGGTGACAGGTCGATTGGGACGTGGGCCAGTACTGAATGGATATAAAACAAAAAATTCATAAATTAAAAAAAAAAAAAATCCTGTGGAATTTTTAATATTTATCCGATCAGTACCTTTGATGTTAATCTATCTTCATTCTCTTATTCACTGTACTATCTATCCACGTGCACTCATGTGTATTTTATTATTTTATTTCATTTTTAATTCAAAAATTCAATCAACTCGTCATCGTGATATTGATGGATTGGTAAATTGAAAAGCGATCATTCCATCTGCAGTAATCGATTTTGGGATAAAAATTCACTGTTTTAAGTAAATAGAAGCGATATTAAATTATTGAAATTTAATAAAAGGAGTTTGGAATTTATAAATTAATCTATTTTTGTTCTTATTCTTTAAAATGTTACAAAGAAGTAACATATTCCAATCATTCGTTTTCATACTTATATTGATACTGTCAGCTTTGATTTCTGTTAAACCAGTTGGAAAGCCAATTTCAGAGCAACGAGACTCAGCGATAGAAATCGGTCACTTTCTGCTTTAAGGCAGAAATGTTTCTGATGTCATATTTCGCTTTGTTTATTGTAAGCTTCAAAATAACCAACCGATTTGACAGTTGCAGTCTATTCTTTAGCTATCATATCCTAAAATTATCTCGTTCCGACTGTAACTGGCTTTAGATCATTGACAGTCAATCTGACCCTTCTCCAAAACTTTCTTGTTTTATTCTTCCTCAATATAATGTCACAGTTTAATTTGAAACGTCAAAATATAAGCTGAGTTATCTTTTTAGGGGATGAGCGATAAAAAATTTGACACTAAACAATGTTGGAATTAGAAGACGAATTTATTGCAATTCAAAAAAATCTAATTATTTATTTTACTGTGTGATTTTTTCCGCTTTTCTCAGGAGCGGCTTCACACACACACACACACACACACACACACACACACACACACACACACACACACACACACACACACACACACACACACACACACACACACACACACACACACTGTTCCTTTTGTCCCCTCTGACGTATTGAATTCCATCAGACATTCTCTATTGATGTGGATGCAACTATCGACTACATCTATACTCCATCAATGGGTCTTTGGCTAAACATAACATATGTCTATGGAACTATCTATGTTTGTATTGTATTCGTGTGTTTATGTGTATTCTCCATACGGAAACAGAGGGAACGCATTAGTGCGAAACTAACAATGTATTCATCTGAAATTGCCTTCAAAACCAATTACTTTATTTTTTTATGTGTAAATGCGTCGACAAAATACTGTTAACCTTTTTAAATTTTTCACAGTTTATCTAACAATCGGAAAAAAATTGTTTAAGGAGATTTTAGTGAAAGTATTATCAGTGTAATAATTAAAAAAAATTTTAAATTGCATATCAAACTATTTCAAAAAATATTTTCACGGGTTTATTTAATTACCAGCTCCGCTGGGCGCTTTATCGAATTGTATTTTTATATCTAGACTTGAACAGACAATTAATTACAAAAATTCCCACGAAAAAAAATCAAATGTTTTAATAAAAATTAGAACAGTGTTTATTTAGTGTATTCATCTAGCAGCCTCTTAGAAACGCCTTCTATTCGGTAAGATAAACATTGTATTCTTTTAAATGCTAAGTAACCAAACCCTAATATTTAAGTTAACATAACAAAAGCGTGTTATTGTATGAAGGCCTCTAATAATAAAGACTAAAAGGAGATGAGAAGATAACAGGACAAGTTAACGGTTTCGGAGTAATAATCTGAATGAATCGATTAGTTCTTCTTCGCCTTTACTGGGAGTTTAAGTTATAGTAACATAAACTCGTTACTTTTCAGGCGATGAGAGTTCGTGCGCGGGATTTGTGAGTTATTTTCGGAAGATGAAAGAGATATGACCAAAAAGTAGAGACAGTATGGGAATTTTAGTGTGAGCTTGCGTATTTCGTATTATAGTCTCATGTAGATGTATATTTCAGTGTGAGTATTTATTAAAGAGGCGTTAGTGGCAGGGCAAAGTAGCTTGGAAATGGCGAGAGACGAGTAAAGGCTGAAAATTTTCCTCTTATTCCTTTTCTTTCTTTCGTGCAATATGAATACGTGAATATGCGAGAAAAGCTTAAGTGCTTTATACAATAAAGTGCCTTACGAATAACCAGATCCTATGACTATAGAAGATTGTCATGTTATGCAGGTGATTATTTTTATATACATTTTATACTACACTGCTATAACAAACGCATGAAAAACATAATAATATCTCGCGTGCAGAGTGCAGTTATACATATATATATATATATATATATATATATATATATATATATATATATATATATATATAATAATGTATACAAAATCTTAATCTCCTTATCAATTTTTGTAACGATAAATCTGTATTATTTTTATTGCCTTAATCTAGAAAGACTGATTTTCTTTAGAATAATTTTTTTTTTTTTTTAATTAAAAGAAGTTAATTTAATTTTTATATGAAACTGTCAAGGTAATAAATTTAAAAAGTGAATTTATACAGATTTATCAAAATATTTACGGGGAAATGAATTTTATAAGAAAGTCAAGTACACATGTTTTATTGAAATGCTTTCAATAATATTTTTTTATCAATATAATCATTGACAATTCAATCAACTTTCGACTTGAGATTTTTACTTAGAGGATAATGTAAAAAGTTATAGACCAGGGTGCTTTTAGAATAAGTACCCACTGCCAAACAGGCGAATCGGAACGAAAAACGTATAGTAAAATCGTGATGGTATATAGTAGCTTTAGTGAATCACGAGAGTTTCATCCACTCGATCTCTTTGCTTCCGTCTTTCAATGCCGATTGAACGCTCTCAGAATCACGATATATATATATATATATATATATATATATATATATATATATATATATATATATATATATATATATATATATATATATATATATAAATCTATATTACTGCCTTACTTATTTTTATTTCATTATTTTCATTTGAATTTAATAAGTTTTCAAATATAAATAAAAAAAAAAAAAAAAAAAAAAAACTTCGGCCTTTATTTCCCAAACAGTTTATTAAACCCACTTTACATATTTACTCTGAAAACATGGACTAAAAAATACATAACGTAGGTTAAACTAAAGATAAATAACCAAGTTGCGTTTATGTAACGTATTTTCCATAAGTATATACTAGGAAACAAATGACCGAAACGAGACGTAAAAATCGTGGAATAGAAGAGAACGACAAATTGCTTTGCTCCCACATACACACCCTTAAGAGTCGTTTACTCTCGATAGAACGACACTGCAACCTTTCCGCCCACATCAGCTGAGCACCACCCTAGTGTGTTTCAACCCCCAGAAGTCCGCAGATGTTTTCGTGTGCCAAGTTTTCTGCGTTCCTCTATACATGTATACCATTCTGCGATGCTACAATCTAGGGTACTGATACTTATTCAACGCAGTAACGGTATAAGTAACATTCCCACCCATTTCTTGCGTGCAAATTGAGCATCTAATAGCCAAGCCTTTGCTACTAATGTCATTTCGTTCGGATTTTATTGGATGGTATAAATTTATATGCCCTAAATATTCGAGAGACCGACTTTAACATTTATTTTAACGACCCATACATACATTTCCAGGATAATATGTTTAAGATTATGGGCCCAGTTTCTCAAATTTACAATATAAAGTGCTCTAAAAAAATTCTTGAACTAAGAAAATTATTTATTTTAAATTAAAAATTTTTTTTTCTTGAAATACTGCAAACTGAACATTTAAAAACAAGAATTAAATTTAAAAATGAACATTTTTCTCGATCAAAGAATTTTTTTTCAGTATCATATTTGTACCGATTAAAAAACTGGATCAAAGCAAAGGATTTATTGCGACAACAAATAGTTTCCGTTAACATGAAATGTAGTTCTTTTATGAAATGGGTACCACCCAGCAAGCCGCAGAAGAGTCACCCAGCAGAACTGATGGTACAGAGAGCTGATGGTAGTTGTCCATAGTTTGCAGAGTGGTCAGAGCGAACATCTGAAGGGTATACAGTAGCTCTATCTGTGAGTAGACCATAGAGGCGACACACACATTGGTATGTCGTACTAGTGGGGCAATCACGACACACAAGGACAGACATTATATTGGCAGAGAGCTCGAATGAGGCCCTATAGACCCGTAACGAAGGGGGAACTTATTGACTTTGGCTGGGTGCATTTTCCGCTATCAAATTGGGTGAGGCGGGGACACAACAGGGGCCAGCGGGAGGTCAAATAAAGGGAGAAAGAGAGGAATGGAGAAGGTTATAAGCGGTCACGACATGTGTCGTGCTTAGTAGCACTATGTAATGGCTTTTTCGTCCTTATGTATCTTGCCAAACGACCTAACTACCTACTCATACTCATACTCATACTCATACACCGCACTATAGTAGTACTGTACGCTGTTTATATACCAGCGTTTTATTTATTTAATACCTAATGCGCTTGACCGTATATATCGATATGCGCTCTTCAAAAGACATATTTCCTTCTATTTGATGGAATAATTTATTAATTTTTTTTTATCAGTCAAATGATAAATAAAAAACCGGCCCGAGGGATTCATTATTGAATCCAGGCAGTCCTGTTTACGGCAAATATTCCGAGGGAAAACGGCTGTACATGTAAATAATAAAGTTAAAGGGTAATTATTATTATTATGATAATTATTATCATTATCATGACTATCAGTGAGTTTGAGCTCTATATGTTATGTACATACGTAACATACTCGATGTATATTTTACCCGACAATGGAGTTTCAAATGCGAGTGTGTAATAATAGCAATTTTGAAAATACGCTAGATGTTACACACAATCCCTTGAATATATAACACACAGTACTGCGAATATTTATCGCCTGAGTGAAATTCCGGACTGTATAATATGTGGTCTCATATATACACTCGTAACATTTATGCATACATTTAACGTGAGAGTACTCACATCCACATACGAATCTACAGCAGCAAGGGTGATATGCCGGAGCGTAGATTCGGGATAGTAGAAAGGCGAAAATTTCGAGGGCGTAACCTCGGGTTAATTACAGCCGTACAATGATAGTTTTTAAAAACTTATACTCGGTGTATATTTGCGCAATGTAACTAGTGCCTCTATTTCACACGTGTTAGTCATACCTGGACAAATAAAACGCCTGAATAAGAGCCAGTTTACTCGCTTCCGAAAAGGATATTAGTTTAATTACACCCGTGAACTTATTTTCAATTATCAAATCCGATAATTGAAACTCCTGGATACGTGAATAAATTTTATGATACGGTTAATTTTTTTTATTTATTTATTTAAGTAGAGTAATTTGTTCAAGTGAGAGATTGATGAGTTTTTTCGCAGGTACTCCAAGGAAAGTTTATGTACGAGTTCTCGAGCACAAACTTGATATTGTGCGTTACGGTGTGTGTGAAGAGATGCTGTGGCAAATTTTGGCAATGAGTCAAAGTCTATTTTGGTTGCCGTGAGAATACCGACAGAACAGATGCTACTATGGGGACATATTCGAGAAGTAAAAACAGCGAGGGGAGTAGTGTCACACCCCAACTTTCTTTACTTCTCTACTCCGCAATAAGATTCTGTGTAAGTATAATCGTGACTAGCTTATAAATAAATCAGCTTAAATTTGTATTGTGTCAAGATTTTTTTTATCTAACAACAAACATCTTAAATATAATAAACCAGAAAACTTTCATTCAATAGAATATAAAACGTTGTGATAATAAACTTAGGGCTCCTCTCTAAATTTAACTTTGTTAAAAGTAGAGTCTTTTGAAAAATAACTCAAATTTTTACACGCGCCTAGTTTCTATTTTTGTCGATAATGTAATTAGAAAAAAATTCCGTCGTGAAAAAATTTTAGAGATAAATAATTATTGTCACTCATAAAATTTACAAGGATTAAACTAACTAGATGTGAAATACCAAAAAAAAAAAATTATTCAAATTAACATAGAGCTGATAGTTAATAAATTTAAAAAATACGATCTGTTATCTCGTGAATTCAGGGGCATGGAAATAAAAGTTATGAGTGAAAACGATTTTTCAGATTTACCTGTCATCCAGTCACCCTCTGAAATATATACAGCCATATAAACTGCGTGGAATTGGTGATAACAATACGTGCTTCTGTTTCGCGTATCTTACTTTAGATATAGGAGAGCAATCTATCACCTATTATCCACTTATTTTTTAGGTGAATCCATGAGCAGGAGCAGAGACCCCGAAAATATATCACATCATTCACAGATTTCATTTCTCTTATCCCTTATACCCTTCTTCTTGCCATTCACACAATTTTATACCTCACACCCGACGAAATGTCCAACTAGGTTTACTTCCGACCCTTCAACCATGATTTGTAACCCTCTTCTACTGAGTGAAACTTGTCGCTACTCGGTTGACTGGTTGAGTCTTACTCTGGTGAAAATACCGCATTGCTTTGACTACACTCCACATCACTCTTCTCTTACACTCGCTCAGTCTTTTCGGTCTTATTTTACATTATACCCGAAGTGAGGATCTAGGTCTGGATCTGGATCTGGAGCTAGAGCCTCAAGACACTATTCACTACCTTCGCAGACTTGGATAAATTGAATCATTGAGTTTAAAACTTTAACACGAGGGATGCGAGTACGATGAGAATTCAAGTGTTTCAAAAATTTGATTGAGTTCTGTTGAAAGATAAACTGTAAAATGTCAGAGCTCGAGTTTAATTGAGTCCAATTTCAAGATTTGATAAATAATATTCACTATTAACAATCTTAAATTTCTAATATTATTATTATTATTATTATTATTATTATTGCATCAAAAAAAAAATAAGTTAATAAATTGCTGCGGTAAAATAAATTAAAGCCACGGTGTAAAATAAAATTAAAATATTAAAGCATTGTCAAAAAAAATTCCACGAGAGAAGAGAAAAATAAACCCAAGGCGGCAATTTAGCCTCCGTCATATCCATTTAACTTTCACCCGTCACTTCTTACGTATTTTATTTTCTTTTACTTGAGTAGAGGTCTCTCACACCCTGGCTATTACCACTGGTAACTTCACCGAGGGTTGTCTTATTTTAGTTCCCTTTTAAACATCAAACCCACACCGATTTCGATTTCTTCAGACAGCACATTTGCCCTTTCTCCTTCTTCTCCTCCTCCTCCTCCTCCTCCTTCTCTCTATCGCGTACTCTGTGTCAGATTGCAACCGATTACTTTCATCCCCAAGATTTAGCTCTAACTCGTGGGTTTTATCCCTTTCCCATTTTACCCCTCTGATCGTGTGTTCCTTCTCCGTTTTAACCCCGTGGCATCGCTTTACTATCGACGATCACATAGCCTCCTTCACTACGTTCATGTCATCGTTCCGTCGATTAACCTTCCCCCGCTGTTCCTCGATTTACTAGTGTCAGGTCGATAAGTGTTTTGTAGGTTGTAACTACTAACCCCTTCTTCAAATGCTCAATTGCAAATTGTCAATGAGACTGATAGCATCGGAGCAACTTGTGTTTGACATTGAGGTAAGCAATTACCCTTTTCATCAACACAATGCAATATTATTCAACATTTTCTCTGAAATGTCTTTTTCATAAAAAATTTCATAAAAAATTTTTCAATAATTTAAATAATTCAAAATTAATTTATATTTAATTATATTTACTTCTTGTAAGTACACCGTATTTACTCAGCCATTCTAATGGCTACAAATTCATAAAATATATTTATCAAAAAAAATAAACATAAAACGAAATATTTGCTCTTACTTTCCTGTTCTCAGAAAGTTTTAATGATGTATAATATACAAAGAAGAAATGGTTATTGTTTTATTGACCATCTTAGTAGCGAATATAACTAAGGATCGTCTTGTTGGCAGTAGGCAGCCATCAGATGTTTAGCTTGTGTATTTATAATAAACTTTGAGATCTCAGCAGCCATCAGGGATCCTTAAAAGCTATAGGGAAACCTTGGCAACATTTTCTCTTTGTGGAAATAAATGTTTACCATCATCTTTCCATCTTCCAGACGAAGCTAAAGCTTCTGTTTTTTCTTATTCTTATTCTTACTTTTATCCTCATTCTCTTACCTACTCTCCGCTGGAACATTTCTCCTTCGAAAAATTTTCCTCCTTATTTTTTCTACAATTTTCAATTTTTTACAACCTATTTTTTGGACTACGCCACTATAAATACATCGAGAAAGAATTTCCTGTGAATGCCCCGCGGATAAACTAATTTCACTAATTTAACTCCGAGCAGAGGGATTAAAGTATAGGGTGTGCAGTCATGTCTCTCTTATTTTCTGCTATACCAATGAGACGGACTTCGATGAAATTGTACGTTTCACCTCTTTTTCTATCTCTTTATTATATACGTACAGATATACTCTTTTTATTTATCGGGGACTCTTTGGCTCTTCACTCAGGTTTCTCTGCTCAGCTCATATGTGTAGATAGATCATGCGATTGTTTGCACGTGCGTTTGCTCATTCAACACGAGCGCAGCCCTATCTCCTGTATTGTTGAGTATGTAAAATGTAGTAGTATTAAAATAAAGAAAGTAAGAATAGAATGCGGAGTAATAAGAGGGTTCACGATGTAGATGGAAAATAAACTCAAGAGACCCATCGTTCCTGACGACTAGAAAAATATTTACATATCATGTGCTTTTGAATAATATGCCCACGATAGTGTAGAAAAGTTAAGTCTTAATGGATTACATATTTTAAATGTATATATTCCAACCCTCTGAAAAAATAACCTATTAATTAATTTTGTTTTGCTTCGAGAGAATACAAGGGTAAGTGTTACTAAGTCCGATATACTCTTACAAGTGAAATAAATTTTTTATTAATATTTAATTGACTTTTTTAATTTTTGATAAATTATTTTTGGTAATAAATGTCGTTTTTTCCCCTCAAAAAAATTTATAAATCCTTTTATCAGTGTACAAAATTTCTACTTTACTTTGACATATATTCGATTAAAATCCTTTTGTATATAAAACCTCTATGTCTAATTACGCTCCACAAAGAGAGTGATGAAGTAAGTTTGAGATAAAATTTTTTATGGTACAAGGATTAAAAGATACTTATTTGTTTTTGTATTTTTTTATATGAAATTACATTTGCATAATTACACTAAAAAGTTTATTTTTGGCGTGAAAGCAAAATGACAAACGTAAAATATGTACAAGAATTAGTTTAGCAGCCAAGGATAATTGTACAATGATGGGGTTAGGTAAATACACAGTCGCAAATATATATATATATATATATATATATATATATATATATATATATATATATATATATATATATATATATATATATATATATATATATGTGTGTGTGTGTGTGTGTGTGTGTGTGTGTGTGTGTGTGTGTGTGTGTGTGTGTGTGTGTGTGTGTGTGTGTGTGTGTGTGTGTGTGTGTAAACGAGAACATTTTAGAATTACCGTGTGTTTATACTCGTCTGCTAAATATCATAGCTGAATGCAGCACAAGTGTCCGTGTGAAAACGAGCTTTAGGACCGACACCATTTACTGGCAACTTTCTGTTTATAGTTTGTACAAATAACCGAGAAAGTTAATACGGTCATTCTCACTAAATTTTATTTATCTAAAAAATTTTAGACACGTTCTACTTTACCATAAATTTTAAGCAAATTTAAAAAGTAATAAAATCGTAAATTGCACCGAGTAAATATAATCTTTTTATTTTAGCGTTAATGCACACAATCGTTATGAAACCTACAATCATTTCCGTATTGTGGTAAATTGTTTTACAATTACAACGATAGTAATCACACGGATGAAAATGCTTTACCTTCACAAGAGAATATTAATAATTATTTAAACAGAAGCGGATTACTAAATAATTACGCAGTTTTATGTACTACGATATCAAAACAGAGATTTGTAATATTAATGTTTAATTAACTCCTGTGCTATAAATTTAAATGGAATTAAATATTTGCATGATTAAATTTTAATAAAACCGAATAATATTCAAAGCTCTGTAAACTTCAATATTGATGTAAGCATATTAGTGTTTGCTGTGCGTGCAAAAATTTAAAAAGCTTCGATTGAAGATAATTAAAAAATTTTTTACCGTTCATTCATATTAATAATGATTAATTTTCATTATTGCTCATTACTGTTTATTGACTTTCATTGCTGCAGTACCGTATAGTTTTTTATTGCTTATAACATTTTAATCAATAAGAGAAAACTACGAGTAAATTATATCACTATAAAATATTAAAAAATATTTTAAAAAATTTTCCCGACCCAAAAAACGAGTCTTTATTCCAAAAGTTCAATAAACTCAATTGAAATAAACCAGAATAATATTTATCGAGATGTCTGAAAGCCATAAAAGAGTCTTCGCCGTGGAGCAGAGCGACGTGAAACAAAGCATCTCCATCTGTTTCTCATTTAAAAAATTAATTAATACCGAGTAGGTTAAGTAAGTCAAGTACCGGCACTTAACTATTATCGAACAATGTTCAAGAGCCACAAATTGACATTTTACGTCGATACAAACTGTGTTGGTTACAGTATGTATGTCATCAATCACAGCAGCATTGATCTGTTTTTTATTTAGATATAGTTTTTTTGGTTCTATCGAACTCATCAACGATTCACCAGTAGTTTCATTCGTCTCGTTATTTATTTTTTTTCATTCTCGTCCCGGCGTTTCCATTTGCTCTCAATGTCCCTGATGGCTGATGTGTTTTTGCAAGCGATACACGAGTGCCGGGATAAAAAAGAGTATGGGAAGAGATGACTCTATAGAGTTCGTTTCCCACCGGAGGTCATATCAAAACGCGATTTCTGGCATACTCACTAGTCAATCCGTCAGTATTACTTCTTTGTTGATTTTAAAAATCTTTTTTTTTTTTGCTTTTTGTTTTATTTTTTATTATTTCACAGACATTATTCCCCCCTTAGCGGCAATTTTCATTTTTTACGCCACACCAAATCCGTCTCTCCTCTTCCTGGAAAAGTAATTTCCTCGCGGAAATCCATGCGATTATCCCCCAGTGAAATAACATTGCTCTTGAAGGGATCACCTGCGAACACTTCCAGCTACCGACTTCCAAGATCTTGTCATCTACATCAAAACTAGAGTGCCACTGGATTAAGCTTTCGAAAATTTCACCCAGGATTATTTTTATCTCTATTTGTCAAATGTTATTATTATTATACTAATTCCACTGTCATAATGCTGGTTTTGTATTTAAACCGACGTCGAATTACACCATTATAATTCTTCTCGACACATTTTCTTTCTTTCTCTCCAGACATTTATTTGTTAAAATGAATAAAAAAATATCTTAGATAGTTTTGAAAATTTTCATTACTTTAAATAATAAAAATGAAACTTATATAATTAAAATCTTTCTAAAAAGAAAAATTTCAAAAGATTTTAATTTTAACGACGTGAAAAAAAAAAAAAAGAAAAACTTTTGAAACTGTAGAACAAACACGTCCATAAAAAGATGTGCCAAGTAAAACTCATAGAGAAAAATAACTTTTTTTTCCACTCTAAATGAATTTATTTGAAGTATAAAATACACAGACAGGATGTTAAATTTTTAAAAGCAAAAGAGAGTAAATTATATGTCAAGAAAAATATAATAAACAGAGAATCTTGAGTTAGTAAAGTTTAAAACCATAAAAGTTTTAACAAAACTGCCAAAAGCATTACACTTTGACGCTTAGATGCTCTGAGTGAGTTTAACCTCAAACTTCCATCTTACTCTTAGTCAGTGTAGACAACTCTTCACATTCTTTAATTAATAGAGAATGAAAGAGCAAAGGTGAAAATTTACGAGTTTGCCAACAATAACATTGTACGACCTCGAATCACCCCAGGGGCTTAGCTGCTGATGATGAACCAATTATCGCGCTTGATTCGCGAACCGGAACCTTTTATGGAAAATCAATAGTTACCCTGGACATAAACTATCTATCTTACTTTACTTTAACGTTCTCTCTGAGGATTATTTTTATTAAAAAAAAGAAAAAAAAAATTTAAAACAATAACTCGATAAGCCCATTTAAATTTTTTATTGAAAAGTTTCAAGTTTTGTAAAATATTTGCAACAAAACCGGAATCTTTTGTCCTGATAACCTTGGCGCTTTTTGCAAGGATTCGTTGGCAGTCTACAAGCACACAAACAGCGAACGCTTGTCAAATAAGTGCTAGAGTGAATAAAAAATAAATGAAAACGTGGAAAAAAAAAAAAAATAAAATAAAGAAACGAGTTGAGAATAAGTAAAATGGATAAAGACAAACTTGTTTTATTTTATGCCCTGAAGAACTACATGAGAATGATTACGAAGTAGACGAGGACGACGATGAGGACGACAGTTTGCTCGATTATGAAAGGGTCGACGCAGGAAAGGGAGATTCAAGTGGAACCGGTGTAGTACTATACTGCGACTGCAACGGCTATGTATATACCCACTGCTATTGCTATTCGAGTATAAGGGCTCTGCGCCTGATTATATGCCATACACATCGTGGGAACCTGGTGGAAGCGCGAAAGGATTCGACACACGCCAGTAAGCGAGGGTGGTATAATAAGGACACTTGTCGACCGCCCGGTTGAATAATTCCAGACTCGATTCACCCAACAAACTACGCTGCTGATAAAAAAAATTGTACGTCGCTATTTTTTCCTTTTCACTCCCTAATTTTCGTCGAGATAAATTCATAAGCCACGTGTTTGTTATTTCAATAATTTTATTATTATTTATAAAACATTAAAAATTATAAATGATTTAATTTGTCGTGTTTATTGTCGGAATTTATCTCTGATTTTTATTGATGCATAAAATTTAATTATAAATCATTCATGCAAATAAACTCGCTGATTTTATCACGATAATAAAATTCGTATGAGTCCATTTAAAATTTTTCAAACCTTATTTAATTATGTATGCAATCTCAATTTAGTTTATTTTTATTTATCAAAATTGTTCGCTGTAATTAATAATTATTAAAAGAGAAATTTTCAGGGAGAGTTCATTAATTAATTGTCTTTTTTTTTTTTATATATTTCAACACAGTAATAATATTGTTATTGTGAAAATAATATAAATAAATTAATTAAAAAAAAAAAAAAAAAAAAAAAAAAGTATGATTGGTTGTTATTGGAAAAAATCCCCCGAGGGATGATGTTATGTTTATCAATATTGTACAATGTTATTTTGAATAATTATTGACTCCACTGTTGGTAGAAAATTTTAATATATATTCTTGAAGCACGAAAAAAAAAATTATGATTATGAATCTTGTATTTTTAAAATAATTTTCTGTGAAAATAAATAATTTTTCTTTAATTCTATCGAATTTTTTTATTCAATTTAATTTTGATGGATGGAAAATATCCAGAGTGGAATGAAAACATGTGTTAAATATAAAATGTAAATAATAAAACAATTGATAGTCTGAAATATAAAACACGGAAGTTTATGGTTCGATGAAATTATCAGCACCTATTACTGCAACATCGAATGGCAATATAATCCTGCGAGCGGTCGTTGAGCGGATGATACCTCGAAAATGGTCCATCAAGCCTCGACTCGGGTTAGGTATACACTGCACTATACTGACCAGTGGCCAGTCTGTCTATAATAACAGGAATATTCAGTATAAACGTACATGTGTATACACGGAGGCATATAACACGAGGGAGATTGACGCAAGATATAAATTTACACATGAATGCAACCATGGGCGTGGATGGTAACAAAAATTGATGACCCGCAGATAACTGGTTGATCCGCGTCCATAGCTGGGACGGTATATGTCATATATTCTATATTCTATATTCTATATTCTGTCAAAGGTGAAAAACTTCACGTGTCATCAATGATCATTTATTTCCTGCCATCATATAAATTTAATACTGATGAATTTATTTTTCAAGCTATTACTCAGGCTTGACCCACTTGAACGATTTCAATAAAGCCATTAGTCACAAAACTAAAAATGGCAAATTAATTGAAATTTATGTTTGTTGATATTTATATAAATTTTGCACGTGACTTATTGGTTGGAAAATAAAATCTAAATAATGGAGTAAATTGACGTCATTAGCAGTCAACGTGCTGCAGTGAACTTTTATTTGAAAAAGCGTGTTCAATTTAATTCGAGATCTGGGCGACAGGAATAACATCTAGTCGTAGATGAAATAGGTGAAATAATAAGGGCCGCGTAGCACTATTCAATAGCACTCAGGAAATTGTGTGCACTTTCCAGAAGAGTCAGTCGTAAAATAAGAAATTGCAAAATAAAACGCTTGCAAACGAGTTTAGTACAATAACGGTAAATGTGATAAAAATATTTTCTAAGGAACGTGATAAGCGAAGATAACCAAAAAAATTTAAAGATGAACGAAATTAAACTTCATGAGAATGCGGAAATAAATATAGTTGCTTTTAAGTAAAATTATTGGGGTAAGAAAAAAATCATAATTCAACTCTTTAGAATTCATATAATTATTTAAATACCCGCTATCCATTACCCATTATACACTGGAGTCTACTTTCGTGATCACGTGACTGTATTATTGTTCTTAGATTAAAAAATTCGCACTTATGAAAATTTTATTCCAGAGTTTACCAACTTTAAAACTCAACTCAATGTGCTCATGCGAAAGGAGCAAAAATTGAACATATACATACACATCACCTACTTTAGCCGTGAATTTTTTTATTTTATTTAAAAAAAAAAAATATAACTTGGCTGAAGTTATTCAAGAATAAAATTCAGCTGGGGATCGAATGAAAAAAAAATCTAAAACAGTATTTTATAATACCGAGAAAAGTTTAATTCAAATGTAACACGCAAACATCCAGTTTAATAACTGAAACGTCAGTTTAATTAATAGAAGGTAATTGGCGCGTATAAACCCGCTTCACTCGCTTAGGCATAACGACTATGATCGACTTTACCAGCGCGTTCAATCGACGCATCGTATTACGGAAGCACGCGAGAGCCAGGTGTAATTTTGACGATTAAACTAATGCCACTAACTCGGGGTCTCAAGTCTTGAAAGAGGAGATATCAAGAAGGACTGACGATCGAATAATAATATTAAATCGTAGAGTGAAAATAAATGAACGATCTCGATATTAATCGCGATAAATGGCTAAGAAGGGTCAGTAGATAAGAAACCGTTTAGATAATGAGTGCCTGGCTATTTAAATCTTAAATTTAATACCGGTGAAATTTCCGACATAAAATCATCTATTGACGAGATTGTGCATCTCAAGGACCTCGTTATACGGGTTTATCTATCTATTATATGTTGTATATATTGGGTGGACTCAATTCTCAGCACGGTTATTCAAACTCCTGAGGACTCGGCACTGAGTGGAATATAATAAGCATCAAGATGATGTTTATGCTGATAATACCAATGTAAATTTGTTTGATCAAGCAGAAACATCTCTTGGAAGGTAATTTCAGAAATTCAAGACGCTATACTTCGGTGGTTTATATCTCTCATTAAATATATATATTTCTCCGGCTATTTATGGTCTCAAAGACAAAAGAGCTTCACTAAACTAACTGATGCTCATTCAACAGACTAATTATTGCAATTATTCAACGCTCGATTCAATTGAAAAATATATATATTATCGATATTAACGAGCTAATTTTTTTCTTTAGTTGAAATTGTAAAAAAATTATCGTTATTTGTGTAAACAAATAAGTGGATTCGAGTAGAAGAAGGGAGGCAATATAAAATGTAATATAATGAGCCACTTGAAGAAATCACGGTATTATATTCTTCATTGTTTCCACTTATTTTCATTTCCAGTAATTTTCAGCCGTAAAAAAAAAAAAAAAAAAAAAAAAGTAAACATTATACTGTGATTCCATACTGCTAATTTGTTTTATGGGAAATTCTTGGATGCAATCATTTTACGCCCAAGTTATTTCAATCGTAAAATTATTAGTAACAAGAAATTGAATTATTAACTTTTTATTGCATGCGTGGAACAATGTAGCTTGTTGAATTTAAATGAAAATTAGTGATGTAAGAAAATTACTAGTTTTAACGAGGGTTATTTATCAAATAAAAATAATAGTATTTTTTACTGTTATTATTCATGTAAAAATTTTAACGACAGATTAATGTCAAAAATTTCAGAGATTAAAAGTGCCCTCAGCCCCTATAATTTAAATTGCAATTATAATCTTTTTATACGAAACCTCTCAACTGTTTTTAAAGCGACTCAACTCCTATGAGTCATAAAAAATCCAAAGCTCACATTGTATTACATTATTACCCTTACATGTGAATTTTGGGGTCCGTCAGTCTCGTTAATTACTAAAATATGGAAATGACTATGCGATCTTGCGGTTTCTCATGCCAAAACTGTTGCTCAGGTTTGAACGTACCGCCTATGGCCAACAAATTAATATGCGACATGGCTCCCAGCCGCGTATACGTCGGGAACGCGAATCACTTGGCACTTTGACGGTATAAATTTGGAAATTGGTATTATAAAGTATGAGAGCAAGCCAGGTGAGCACCAACAAGACCCTGATCCATCTTGAATAATTTTGAATAAATACTTTTTATTATTATTTTTACTTCTATTATTCATACAATATATATGTATATATATATTTCTCACTTTTCCCCAAGTTTATCTCTTCCATTTCGCCCCACATTACTTTTCCCTTTATTCTTATTCTGGCTGAAACTAATCTAACTCTTCCACGAAATCGTTCAGTCACACAAAAATAAAATAATAAATAATTCACCCTTCCTCGAATCGCAATTTACAAATTACCTATTAAGTACAGATGCGTCTAAGATAGCGTCAAATTTTATTAATTACAGTTAACTCGTCACTCAATTATCTAATTGCCCGCTCCCCTGGCGATTCTCAAATTTAATGAACACTCCAGACAGAAAAAGGCGCCGTTTTTTTGGCATTAATCAAACAGTTATCACTTACTACGAATATAAATAATTACCAAACTATCAGATCAGTATGTTGTTACACATGATTAATCGAACATTCAAATTACAAACATTATTATTTCAACATAATCGATTTGGAAATTAATTAGTGGGGATTAATTAGTACGAACGTTGCGGTTGGTGCGTTAAAGCCTCATTCTCATGTGAATAACACCCGTCTCTTCTCTTCTGCCCGTTCAGTTTGGACAACTATTTTCTAAATGGCACATATTTGTTAACATATGCGATCCAATATTAATTAAACTCAGTACGGTATCGTAATGCATATACATAATTATTCCCACTTGTAATGATGCCTCTCAGTGAGTTCTTACAAGATTATGTAACGTGATAACCATCGTTATGCCAACCAAAAGAACAAATAGACATCAAAGAATGTAATCGGTTTAGATTTAACTCAAAGACCCCGAGAGTTACTAAGTTTAATTAACGGAAAGATATTTTTTTCTTTTATCGAAATTATAAATTAATATCCGGTTTAAATATTAACCGAGCTCTTGTGTGTTTCAATATTGAAGATAATAATTATGGATATTATGTTAAGTGTTATAAATTATGGTGTCATAGCTTCGGGAGGAATTTGTGATAAGACTTTGAAAACTCCAGTCTACTTAAAAGAAACTTGTTATAAAAATTTGTGACAAAAAAAATTTAGATCATGTAAAAAATTAATTAAAAAAGCCAAAAATTTACATCAAACTTCTCTGATCTAAAATTTAACGATAAAAATATCTTATTTATTTTCTCGATTGTTAAAATGATGTAAAAAAAAATTGAATATGAATTTATAAATTTTATTTACTTATAAAATAAATAAATAAATAAATATCAATATGCATGAAAATGGATATAATCTCATCAGGGGGAGTACCAGATGCATTAATTATCCAAAGATTCCCAAGATTTGATCATTATCTCCATCCATATACGGGATAATAATTTCGCGATAATTCTAGACTCTCGTTAGAGTAATTAACGTATACGAAACAGTTCCGTTGATTAAATCCGCAGACCCAACCACTGGCGTAACCAAAATGTGCATCAGTAGAACAGCGGTAGCAGTTGCAGAAACCAAGCACTCGAGACTGATTTCGTTCATCGATCAATCACAAAATTGCCGCAGCTTGCACGCATTATCTGTATATACAGACATATAACACATGTACACGTATATGGACTATATATGTTGCCAAGCTTGTGGCAATTTATCAGTCTAATCATGGACGAAGTGATTCCCTAGTGCATCGACTATAGACGATGAGGGTGTGAGACGGAGAATGTGTTCAGTGTGTGCTGGAGTGGAGACTCAAACACGAACGAGACTCCTGACATGAGAGTATGGTAGAAGAACATGTCCCATATGCCAGGAAGTTACCAGGTGTTTCGTAGACCGTAGACCGTACACCAAATAGAATGAAATGCAAGGGCGAAGCCACCACTGTCGGACGCACCCACGCGACACGCGATATCGCGGCCAGCTGTCACCACCACCACCACCATCGACAACTCTGTGCATCTTGTTTTTGTTGTTTTATATTTTGTATTGATATAACTTATCCTTTGCTTGTATATTATTGCGCGAACAATCACCAGACAAGGATGATCATGATCAAAACTCTTTCAAGCTTTGTGCAGAAGAGAGAGAGAGAGAGAGAGAGAGAGAGAGAGAGAGAGAGAGAGAGAGAGAGATTGATTGATAGTTTATTAATGCCAAGGCACAAGCCAAATGGCAATTTTAAATACAATATGATTTACAAATACAATAATAATAGAAAAATTATATAAGTACATAAACTATAATAAAGATCTAATATAAAAATTTATATTAATTTTATCTGATTCAACTAGCATACTCACTAAATTATTCAATTTATAACATCCGATAAAATAACAAAGTTGGAGAATTTAACACTTAGAATCTAACAGTAATTATCAGAGAACCTATCACTTTACAATAACAAAATTAATAATCCAAGTTCAACAAATGGTCAAAAATTTTATTTTTGAACACTTCAAGACTAGATGAGTTTACAATCTCTTCAGGCAGTTCTTCCCACAATCGTATTACACTCACTTGGAATGACCGCTCCATGAAGGTCGTAGCAAAATGCGGAAACGTGAAAAGAGAGTGTTTTTGGCTGCTAACCTATCTGAACGTCTGACTTCGGTCTCCTCAACAAAAGCATCTCGTAGGTACTTGGGTTTACCAACTTGAAGTAGCTTAAAGAAGTAACAACTCATGAAGTACATTCTACGATATTTCACAGTAAGCCATCCCAATTCTCGTTGATAAGGTGTTATATGCTCATCTTTTCTAAGATTGAAAATGAACCTAATTGAGCAATTTATTGCACGTTGAAGTTTTAAGTCATTTTCAGATGTTGAATCTACTAATACGATGGAACAGTAATCAAGAAGTGGTAAGATGGTGGATGATACTAACAATTTCCTGACGTCAGTTGAGAAAATGTTCTTCCGAACCTTGAGAGAATGCAAGGCTGAATTAACTTTGCTAACCACTAGCTTGACATGATGATTCCAACTTAGGTTCCTGCTGATGTATAATCCCAAGCACTTGGTAGTATCAACATATGGAATTATGACACCATCTATAATAATAGGTGGCAGATCAAAGTTACTCAGTTGTTTCAGCTTGCTATTTGAACCCAAGATCATTGCTTTGGTCTTGGACAAGTTTATCTCCAAGCCATGCTTCCTTGCCCAATCCGCAACTGATTGTGCATCAATGTTGACCTGTCTGACTGCCTCTTGTAGTTGATACATAAAGAAATGTAGATAAATATATTTGTCATCAGCAAACAGACCATGGTTACAATACACTAGCCATCTGACAACAGAATTCATGACAATTAAAAACAGGATTGGACCAAGCACAGAACCTTGAGGAACACCAGATGAAGTTCTAAGGAGCTGAATTGGAGTCCCAAGATTATTCAGTATTGACTGAGAGCGATTTGATAAGTAGGAGAAAACCAGATAATTGTTTCCATTGAAAACCAAGCTCAAATAACGCAATCAGTATGATCTTGGGGTCAACATAGTCAAAAGCCTTACTCAAATCAAATAAGACTATTATGGTAAGTTTATTCTTGTCCATCGCCTGCCTAATATCATCAGTGAGCCTCAGTAATGCTGATTGTGTGTTGTGATGTTTCCTAAATCCAGATTGAAAAGGGTCGAGTAACTCATTATCCTCCAGATAGGTTATCACTTGATTAGCAATGATTCTTTCAAACACTTTGGCCAGATGGGATAGATTTGCAACAGGTCGGGTATCTGATGGAGATCTAGGCGGTGAAGTTTTATTCAAAGGTATAATAAAAATAACTTTCCAAATGTCAGGAAATATTCCAGTATCAAGAGATCTATTAAATAATGCAGTAAGAAACAGTGAAATTTGTGGAAGGTGATCCCGTAACCATCTTAAATCCAATCCATCAGGACTTTTCCTTTAGACTTTGAAAGAGTAATATGCAGTGCCTTAGTAACATCTACAATGTCAATCGTGGTCCACTTGAATAAACATTTGACTTGTCTTGAATAGTCCATCGGCAGTAAATCAACAAAATTTTTACTGCAAGGTGGATGCTTTCTTACTATGTTTGCATAATACTCATTCAATTCAAGAGCATCAAAAAAGTTTAGCGGTGAAGAAGGGTTAGACTTAATTAGTCCAAGATGTTTAAGCTTACTCCAAATAGATGAACCATATGAAAGATTTGAAAGAATAGTTTTTAAGTATTCTTCACGAGCATGATTCAACTCAGCTTTTAAGTTTTTTCTCTTAATTCTAAAAAGAGCAAGCAGATTTAGGTCCTGAGTTCTCCTGGCTTTTTTATAAATTTTATCACGTTCTTTGCACTTCACTTTTAATTCTTTTGTAAACCAGGGATTACTATGACGGACTATCTTCTTAGTGATTTCGGGTGCAAACAAATCCAGAGAAGATAGAACACCAGCTTTGAAGAAAATCAGCAACTCATTTGGATCCGTATTCTCTAGAACAGCATTATCAATTTTAAAGTGTTCATCAAAGTTCTTGAAAGAGCTTGATGATCACAATTCTTTAGGTTTCTAAAGGTAATTTTCTTTGATGCTGGTTTTGAACAATTTAATTTATATTTACAAAATAAATAGTCATGGCCATCAATGAACGGAGAATCGGATTTAGCAAAAGAAACTAATTTACTATCACTGTCAAGCAGGATGACATCTAACCAAGAATCATAGTTATTTTTATGAAAAGTAGCTCCGTAAGGTACGCAGAACAGTGACGATTCAAGAATAAAATCTTTCAGGTGCCTTGCAGTGTAACTATCATCCAACAAATTACAATTTAAATCACCAGCTATGATTATATTGTTGAAATTTGGAGCGAATCTTGAAAAAATGTCAAAGAATTCGTTGAGAAATAGCCCTTTCGGTCTTCTGTAAATGCAGGATAATAAGAGATGAGATCCAGAGGATAAGGTGACATCGGCTATTAAATATTCTGGTTGATTTAAATAATCAGAAGTTGAAATTTGTAAAACCTTGACTATTAAGGACTCACGGACAAGACAGGCCACTCCACCTCCCTGGATGTAACAGCCAGTATCTGCATGTTTTAGGGTTCGATCTCTTCGAACAATATTGTAGCCATTCAGTGAAAAAAATACTGTTATCATGAAAGGGTTTTAACCACGTTTCAACAAGGATAATAATGTCTGGTTGAGTATCATTAATCAAATTTAAGAATTGAGCAGTATGGCCAACAAGGCTATTTATATTTAGACTAAGTACATTTAGTGATAAAGATATATTTTTAGTTGAGCTATTAGTTGAATCAGTTGACTGTTAATCTAGTTTGGTGAGATCAGCTTCACAATTTATCATAAGTCTTACCGAATCTTCATTCTTTTTGCAAAGACTTGCCCATATCTAGCCCAAACAAACTTAAACCTCTTGACTTTGGCTTGTTCCTTAGTTTTTAGTAGCAATCTATGCGTTTCAGGAGACAAAAATTCGTTAACATAAACAGATCCCTGAAAAGCCATATCGACTCGAGTAGGAAAAACCTCTTTAACTAAGCGATTACCTGTTTTTCGTTTCTTATCAATAATGAAATTTCGCACTGGAGTCGACATCATAGAGACAATATAAGAGTGTAATAAAGGCTTATTTTGATTTCGTAGCTGCTTATTTTTGATTTCAACTTTACGGGAACTTAAGACACTATTAAGTAGATTTGGTAACTCTAGATTCTTAAAAACCGCAGCTGTAATGTCATCTGGTGTTAAATCCTTCGCCACTGCATCAGGAATACCTGAAATAACTAATTCCGTGGTATTACTTGACGTCTGTGAAGAGGTAGATGGAACAGGAGCTGACTTCTCAAGGGTACATAGTCTTTTATGGACAGAATCCATATCAGCTTTTCTAGTTTTAGTTAAATTTTTAAGGTCTGAACTAATTTGAGAAATGGACTCGGCATTTGTTTTAACATTAACTGCTAAATCTGCTAAATTAACCGCAGCAGCTTTTTGCGAGTCTTGAACTTCACATAATCTCGTATTTAAATCCTCAAGTTTTTGGTTACTTAAGAGTTCTGTGTGACAAAGTTTCTCCATTAAAAGTGTCAGTTTTTCATCAACCGATTTTTCGGACCAATTTAAGGGTAAGTTTGACATTGTCGGTGAGATGATAGATGGTAGAAAAACTGAATTATCACTTGGAGATAATGGAGAAGCTGGTGTTATCGGAGACTTTAAGGACGAGATTGATCCACGAGCTTTGAATGTGCGTTCAAGAGGAGAAGAGCTTGCTGACTTGAAGCTAGAAACTGAGGAGGCGTTGGAGCTAGTAGATTTTAGCGACACTGGTCTCTTTAATTTTGTATCGAGATTTTCTAGAAGATGGTTTAGTTGATTTCTGCAGCAATCTGATTTTTGCCTGTTTTTTATATACTCGCTTTTTTATATACTTTTATAAGGAGAGAGAGAGAGAGAGAGAGAGAGAGAGAGAGAGAGAGAGAGAGAGAGAGAGAGAGAGAGAGAGAGAGAGAGAGAGAGAGAGAGAGAGAGAGAGAGAGAGAGAGAGAGAGAGAGAGAGAGAGAGAGAGAGAGAGAGAGAGAGAGAGAGAGAGAGAGAGAGAGAGAGAGAGAGAGAGAGAGAGAGAGAGAGAGAGAGAGAGAGAGAGAGAGAGAGAGAGAGAGAGAGAGAGAGAGAGAGAGAGAGAGAGAGAGAGAGAGAGAGAGAGAGAGAGAGAGAGAGAGAGAGAGAGAGAGAGAGAGAGAGAGAGAGAGAGAGAGAGAGAGAGAGAGAGAGAGAGAGAGAGAGAGAGAGAGAGAGAGAGAGAGAGAGAGAGAGAGAGAGAGAGAGAGAGAGAGAGAGAGAGAGAGAGAGAGAGAGAGAGAGAGAGAGAGAGAGAGAGAGAGAGAGAGAGAGAGAGAGAGAGAGAGAGAGAGAGAGAGAGAGAGAGAGAGAGAGAGAGAGAGAGAGAGAGAGAGAGAGAGAGAGAGAGAGAGAGAGAGAGAGAGAGAGAGAGAGAGAGAGAGAGAGAGAGAGAGAGAGAGAGAGAGAGAGAGAGAGAGAGAGAGAGAGAGAGAGAGAGAGAGAGAGAGAGAGAGAGAGAGAGAGAGAGAGAGAGAGAGAGAGAGAGAGAGAGAGAGAGAGAGAGAGAGAGAGAGAGAGAGAGAGAGAGAGAGAGAGAGAGAGAGAGAGAGAGAGAGAGAGAGAGAGAGAGAGAGAGAGAGAGAGAGAGAGAGAGAGAGAGAGAGAGAGAGAGAGAGAGAGAGAGAGAGAGAGAGAGAGAGAGAGAGAGAGAGAGAGAGAGAGAGAGAGAGAGAGAGAGAGAGAGAGAGAGAGAGAGAGAGAGAGAGAGAGAGAGAGAGAGAGAGAGAGAGAGAGAGAGAGAGAGAGAGAGAGAGAGAGAGAGAGAGAGAGAGAGAGAGAGAGAGAGAGAGAGAGAGAGAGAGAGAGAGAGAGAGAGAGAGAGAGAGAGAGAGAGAGAGAGAGAGAGAGAGAGAGAGAGAGAGAGAGAGAGAGAGAGAGAGAGAGAGAGAGAGAGAGAGAGAGAGAGAGAGAGAGAGAGAGAGAGAGAGAGAGAGAGAGAGAGAGAGAGAGAGAGAGAGAGAGAGAGAGAGAGAGAGAGAGAGAGAGAGAGAGAGAGAGAGAGAGAGAGAGAGAGAGAGAGAGAGAGAGAGAGAGAGAGAGAGAGAGAGAGAGAGAGAGAGAGAGAGAGAGAGAGAGAGAGAGAGAGAGAGAGAGAGAGAGAGAGAGAGAGAGAGAGAGAGAGAGAGAGAGAGAGAGAGAGAGAGAGAGAGAGAGAGAGAGAGAGAGAGAGAGAGAGAGAGAGAGAGAGAGAGAGAGAGAGAGAGAGAGAGAGAGAGAGAGAGAGAGAGAGAGAGAGAGAGAGAGAGAGAGAGAGAGAGAGAGAGAGAGAGAGAGAGAGAGAGAGAGAGAGAGAGAGAGAGAGAGAGAGAGAGAGAGAGAGAGAGAGAGAGAGAGAGAGAGAGAGAGAGAGAGAGAGAGAGAGAGAGAGAGAGAGAGAGAGAGAGAGAGAGAGAGAGAGAGAGAGAGAGAGAGAGAGAGAGAGAGAGAGAGAGAGAGAGAGAGAGAGAGAGAGAGAGAGAGAGAGAGAGAGAGAGAGAGAGAGAGAGAGAGAGAGAGAGAGAGAGAGAGAGAGAGAGAGAGAGAGAGAGAGAGAGAGAGAGAGAGAGAGAGAGAGAGAGAGAGAGAGAGAGAGAGAGAGAGAGAGAGAGAGAGAGAGAGAGAGAGAGAGAGAGAGAGAGAGAGAGAGAGAGAGAGAGAGAGAGAGAGAGAGAGAGAGAGAGAGAGAGAGAGAGAGAGAGAGAGAGAGAGAGAGAGAGAGAGAGAGAGAGAGAGAGAGGAACTGAACCAAAAGTTAAGGGTTATGTCCAGCTCAATATACTGCGGAAGTGTCAGAAAGTTCCTGATAACTTGTAGATCCAGATCGTCCACCCTCGATTTATTACTGCTATACTTATAGTATATTTGTGATCCCCTGTGCGTATATATTTGTATGTATATATCTTGTGTGAATCTAACTGGAGGTCCGGAGACATTGGAGATTTATGTACAAGGGTGTTTAAGTTTACTAGAGTGTCGAGTACCTCTCGTGATTCGTCTTTTCGACGATAATTATCTAATTTTGATAATAAACATTATTTACTCTTTGATGTTTTATTTATATTGCTACTCTCTCTAGCCTGAGGTTGGATATTACGTTCGCTTAAATAAATAAATAAATAAATAAATAAAAAAATAAGAACTTTTTGATAAAATGGTCGTGTATACACAATGATTTTTGCGAATTAAATGGACGTGAATATTGCGGACCTCTAGTGCGTGTGAAATAAATTTTTTAGGTTCATTTGCCGAAAAATAAATAAATAAATTCAAAAAACACGACGTGAAATATAGTACCGGAAATTTTTTACACAGTCTATTTATTTTATTTTAAATTGTTCGTGAATATTTATCGCAAATTTACACAGCTACTGTGAATGTGGGCGGAAATTTTTCTAGGAAGATTAAAGTATAAATTATTACTCAAAGTAATTCATTTAATATGAAAAATGGTGTTTTTGTTATTGGAGTTTACAATATAGTAAAAATTGTTGTTTAATTAAAAATATATCCGAGTGTATAAAATTCTACGGACCGTATTTTTATGGACTCTTTCCGTACGTTATATTTTTAACGCTTAAATTCACGCGTACTCTTGCGGAAGATACTTTTTACACGTAATTTTAGAGGATAATATTTTTTGGTGGATTTGTATGTTAAAAAATTCAATATTTTTGCAATGAAAAAAAAATTACAATATGGATAAACAAATAAACTACCAGCCAGAAAAATTAACAAGCTTTTATGTTAATTATTTCTTTAAAATATTAAAAAAAAATTGTTACTTTTACTGTAAATAAAAATAAAATTTTTTGTAAATAAAAAATAAAGTTTGTTATTAATTGTTAGTTTATAAAATTTACTGTTAGCACGTACATTGAAGATAATAACAAAACTGACGGGTGGTTATTTACTCTTATTAAATCCATAACAAGATAAGAAAGTTGACATAACTATTGACACACTCCTTAGGTTGCTCATTGCATTGTTATAAGATTATTAACTACTACGCTAAGCAAAATAGCTATTTTCTCAATTACATGCATTATAAGTACAAAATGAGAGAACACACAGCGTATAATCAACATCAACATCAGCTCTTACCGTATAATCAAGATAATTAAGTAAAAAAGCTGTCATGTAATTCTTAATAACTTGAAAAGTTATCGACTTATTAAAAAAGTAAATAAACATAAAGGTAATACCTTTTTTCTAATTAAAAAACTCTGTAAAAAAATGCAAATTGCTTTACTCTAAGAACTTGTCGACTAGTTTCGTTTACATGTTTTATGTACACAGCACCAAGTTGCGTGTTTCATGGCTCAACGAGTTCGTTCCATCGTGAAAGTATTAAGTACAAAGTGCGAGGGAGACGTTAATATAAACAACCGGGAGAATTGAGAAAGAGAATGAGGATGAAAGAAAAAGAAAAAAGATAAATAAAATGAAAAATAAGAAGGACCAAAAACCACGATAGCGCAGCTATACTACGGCTGTCTGTATATATTCGAAGATTGATTCGTTAAGCTTTGACACTATTAAAGTTTATCCGTTAAAATTTACTTTATATACCTTCACGTTCATTTATTTATCTAAATACATATATATATATATATATATATATATATATATATATATATATATATATATATATATATATATATCGTTATATACAGATATATATTACCTGTAAAGGTGGAAAGGTAACTAGGTCGATGGTCTCTTGTTCTCTGTACCCAGTCAAATGTTTGTACATCGCCAAGATAAAATTTATTACGTCCCAACGCTCGTGGATCTGAGTCGCTACACTGTATACTAGTGTCGCTTTGTTTTTAATTTCACTAGATATATTTTCAGATATTTATAGGAGCTATGCATTGTTGCTAATCACGTGTTATTTATATTTATTTGGTTGAGAAAATTTTAAAAGGAAAATTGAAAGGTAATTTAAAATGTTTTTTATTAAATTAAACATTTTAAAGACCCTGCTATTGGCCTATGAGCTGTTAAGTTGCTTTTATAAAGAAATAAATAAATAAATTAATAAAAAAAAATTATTTCACTTTACTTAAATAGAGTTTGAAATAAAAAAAATTTTTTTACCATTTTTTACGATAAGAAACAAATATTAAAATGTTAAACTATAAATTCTATTTTCTGTGTTTGTAAAATAACTCAAAGTTACACTTATGTAGAAACTAACTAGGCTATACGATCGTGTACACGTAATTTGTAAGGTTTAAAATAACATGACCTCTTTGGATGGAGTTAAGAATTCTTTAGGGGCTTAATTTTTCCAATTAATCTCAATATAAATTTCGATTTAATTATAGAGATAGTGATTTAAAGTAATGGCTTTTTAGTTAATAAATAAAATAAAACGAAGTCGCTAAATTTAAATCATTAGAATTAATTGGGCAAATATGTGTATAATTCAAAAAAATACTCGATAATAAATAGTATCTACACGTTAAATGTCTGGATGTGAATATTTAGTAGACTGTCAATTTGCGTTGTATTTTTAAGCTCGATAGAGTCCGAGGATAAAATAATAAATTTTATCTAAACATTAAACTCATGTTTTATTGACATCTGCTCTTTTAACGTGATATCATTCCCATTAAATAAATAAAATTCAAATGGCTATTTTAAGAAAATAGTTAAAACAATATTAAATATACTTTGAGCAGCATTGAAATGTAAATATTATGAATAAAATAAAATCATTACACCAAAAAAAAAAAGAGAGTGTATAATTTTTTCTTTTTTGGTACAAAACTTGACCCAATTCTTAGAACTTTAAAAAGAGAGTCGTATAAACGATTTGAATTTAAAACTAGCTTTGTAAGTTTTTTTGTTTCTTTAAAATTTTTTATCTTATTTGGGCTTCAGAGGCATTCAAATATTAGCTAGTTTATCCGACCTACTTGGTGTGAAAAAAACGTAAGGTAAAAAATATTTCACAAAGGAAATAACGCTATTTTATATTTCGTGGTAGTTTTTAAAAGAGATTTATATTTACGAGTGGAGCAAACGGAGTATAGTAGAAAGTATGAGAGCAGAGATAGAGACAGAGAAAAGAAGATGTGTGACTCACCTTTTGGGCTTTACACGCTGCGGCGAGTGGTAGTACATCATGAGGATGAGCGGTATGACGATCCCGTAGGCATAGGGAACAAGCTGCAATCTTACAGAGAGCACAATAGAGGCTGACAGACTCGGTATTGTGATCGGCGCAAATTGGTGCCCCATCAGAACTCAAGTTGCGTGTGCCACCTTTATTACCAACACTGCTCTGCCAGCTGGCACGTGGTGGGCCTAAATTGTGGGCTGCTAGTGGTCCCCTTTTTGGGTGACACGACTCCCTGCATCCGTCACAATAAAGTACCTAAAAACATTTCAGATACACAAATTTATTTAGTAACATGATTTATATTTTTGGTCATATTCTGTTACAGTTTCTTGATAAATTACTTTTTTAAATTGTCGAGTTTTGGGTTTGTAAATATTAACTAAATAAAAAGGGGCTGGGTATTTGTTACTTGTTTTCGAATCATGGAAAAATCAATACATCACCCTCGGTAGAAAAAAAAATTTTTACTGTTTAATGAGTGTGTGTTTTAATCATGTATTTTTAATCATGATTTTGTTTTTCCATTTTTATTTAAAGGTAAATGACCTTTACATTATCGAATTTTTTTTAATTTACCAAAAATTAAAAAAAAAAATATCATTAAATTTTTTATAAACCCAAATGATTTATCTTTTTAATTATATTACATTCAAATTATTAAATAACAATTTTCACTCCAATTTTCGTCAATTTACCGTACGCTTCATAAATTTTGTGCATCAAAATTAATTTAATTTTAAATTTCATTAAAAATGAATTCAATTTAAAAAATGTTTCCCGTAATTCATTTTACCTCGCAATAATTAAAGCCATTTTATTAATTTTAAATAAAAAATTCATTTACTCTCTCAATAAAAATAAAACAAAAGTTTATTAAAAGCTTTAATCTGAATGAACACGAGAATATTTGTATACTTGACAAAAAAAAAGTAACAAGTTAGTTTTTAACAGAGAAATTTACCCAGACAAAAGCTTTGATTAAACTCAAACTGAAATGAATTAATATTTTTCTTGTGTACACTCATTACTCGATACCTTTGTACATACGCAATCGGAGCGTAGATAGAGCCCGAGTAATATCAGCAGCACAAAGACAAAGTTTCAATTGCTCTAAAATGAGCAGAAACGTTAACGAGTTGTAAAAGTAACATAGCAAAAAAAAAAAAAGAAAAAAAGGCAAACAAACATTAAATGTATAAAATGTGAATGTAAACAGTAAATTGACCGGTCGTTATCGTCCTTTTCCATCACTTCAAAAGTTTCTCCTAACTAAAGGATCAGAGATCGGAGCCCTTGACTATCCAACGAATCAACTAGCCAACTAACCATCCAGACAGCCAATCCTTTAGCGTGGGGCAATTAAATAGAAAGCTAATTAAATTAAGCCATGGATATCAGAGATGTCGTACGAGTAGACTTTGAGTAGCAAGAGCTCTTGGTTTTGTTTGGTCCTCCACGCCGGACTAAGTTAATAAGATGATTAGGCAAATGCGCAAATCATCGTTGAATTTTAACTAAAGTTAACGTTAAACGGCGAGTATTTTACTTTTGAGTTTTACTCTACAGATCCTACCAAAAAAAATATATAAATATTCTCTCTGGAGACTCGAGCTCATCATTATTCGAGACACGCGAGTGACTTCCCCACATATATCGTTATCTGTGTATAAATGTATAGAGCAAAGGTGTATGTTCTGTTCAGAAAAGGAAAGGTGGATGAAAAAATTAAGAATCGATCGAACCTCGCACTGTTCGCAGGCGACTGTAGCCTCTCTGGGTTCGCCCTCACACATCTGACACAGTAGCCTGACATTTCTTGCCTCCTGATACTTTTCGACAATTCTCTGCATTGCACGATATTTTGGCAAATTATGGGCACCGCCCTCGTCAAAATACACACTTTTGTGGCATACAGGACAGGAGAGACATAGTGTGCCTCCAGAAGGCGGAAAACACCCTCCATTTCCCGGAGTACCGACGTAACTTCCGGGTCTAGATGATGTTGAGGTGCTACTGCAAACAACTCCAGAATCTGTTTCTGAAAGTATGGACAATTTGTCAGCCTCCTGGTCAGAGCCGGGCGCATTTGAGCAGTCGGTTGTTGATTCTGGAGGCGAATCTGGTGGCGCTTGAAGATTTACTGCACATGATAAACACAGTGCATGCCAACAAGGCAAAAGAACGGGATCGCTAAATAGTTCCTTGCAGGTAGGACATCGCAATTCGTCTTCCATTCTGACCGTATCACTCTGTATGGAGCCGAGGACTCTATGGACCGATTTCTCGATATTAATTCCAAATTTTTTTTTTTTTTAATTCTATTTTTTGAGTCGTGGAAAGAGTCCGATGTTCCGCTATTACCTTCGCGATACAACTTATGCCTGTACTATGGTTATGGCCTTCGGTCAGACCGGTTCGATCCTGGCTGCTCCGAACGTGAAAGGTATTAAGTACACGACCGGTAAGCATCCAGTGAGAAACACTCCATTATATTTTTTTTTAATTTTTTCACTTTTTTTAAACAAAATTCACTTATTGTCAAACCAATAATGATAATAATAATCCATAGATAAAATCGGTATGACAATTGAAAATTGATTGTTTACATTTTTGAGTTTGGAGTAAAATTACCACCACTTTTTAATAATAATTAATAAATAAGACACTTCACTTTATTATTTCAATTAATCTATAAAAAATAAAAACAACACACGTTACACTTTACTAACGGTTTAATTCACGATAGAACGCAACTGCAGCTGCATGTGACCGTCGAGATCGGCGTTCCGCAGCGATACTAGCGTTGAGGCCGGCACTGAGTTTACTGACTCTCAGTGCAGAGTCAAAGAACTGCCGCGCAACGCGACCACGCAACACATCTTGCTCATGGATGCTTCAACTTTATATTAATTCTGGGCAAGTGGGAGAAATATACGGGGCGTGCGTTAAATAATTTTTAAAATTGTTAATTGTTGACAAATTTTGGGGATTAAAAAAAAATTTATTCCACTCGTAAATTTTTAAAGAAAAAAAATTTATTTGGAGTAAAAAATTTTTCCAAGATACGAGAATTGAAATTGATGAATTTTTTTATTAATATATATCGATGATGGATCGAGATCCGAGGTACAATTTTGATCGCTAACGTTCCTGGAGTCCATCGACTGTCTCTCTCGGCAAGATGACGCCGAGAGGGAGAGATGATGAGGAAGAAGAAATAAAAGGAAATATTTTATGAAGAGGCATGGTACATGTGTATATAAGAGATACGGAAAATAAAATAAGAAGTTTATAAAGAAGACAAAAAAAAAAAAAGAAGAGAGAGAATATTAATATGAAATAAAAAAGTGAAGGGAGTTGATGAAGAAAGGAGCGATTGTGATGGATGAAGAGTTGCACAGGGTCAGGAATATTGGAGGTATATATGGGGAGAAAAGTAAAACTGGTATATATTTTACGAATAAATATGTTTTTGCACTGCATAGTTCGACGGGATATTATATTATTATACAAGACCATATCCAGGTGCATTGGGAGTGTGTGCTGTAATACACGCATCAGTTCCGAGGATTTTGAAAAAAGACCATAATATATGTTATACCCATATAATGCCCACGGAGCATTCACGTTCAATTGAACCGGCGGTTCGTAGATCTAAGATCTATAGCAGCTGATATATATTGTGTTATTGATACCGTAAAATTATTCTTGTTTTTTTTTTTATTGTTTATATTTATAAAATAAAAATATTTTTATTCTTTTTTAATTATTTCTGATTTAATTCACAAGAAAATATTATTGTGTATTAATTTACGTATTTGATTTAAAAATAAAAATTGTATTTGATCTGCGCCATGTGTGTTATTTATTAACATCATTTGTCAAGGTCAGAGTAAAAAAGTTGATGACAAAAAGGTACAATCAATAAAAGTTTTTGATTAAATATGCTTTTTAAACATTCACTTTCCATTTGTGTCAATATTTTATTTGGATAACTATGAATAACAAACAAAGTATGGGAATTAATAACGAAATGGGAATAATAAAAGTTAAAAATGAATGGAGTAAAGCATGATTAAAAAATTTCAATAATTAGTATTTAATATTCCGTTAACGTTGCAAAATTCGTGAGCAAATTGTTAAAATAATATTCAATTGAATATACATATTTTCTGGGGTAGTATATATACTGAGAGGATTTTTCAAGTTAAATTTGCATGTATAATGAGAGAATGGTAAAGCCACAATTC
The DNA here is from genome assembly GCF_013202065.1 of Cotesia typhae. Classification (NCBI taxonomy): domain Eukaryota; kingdom Metazoa; phylum Arthropoda; class Insecta; order Hymenoptera; family Braconidae; genus Cotesia; species Cotesia typhae. The sequence continues at coordinate 12,675,654 of NW_027423756.1, read as the reverse complement.
TCCGATTATCCGAGACCCCTAAAAGGGTTGCAATTCTCGAGGCAGACCGGACATTGATGTCTATATATTATTTAACTTCAGAATCACCACCAAGATTATTAATATGCTGATTAATTCATTGGATTTTTCATCCTTTGCTTTCATTTATTTATTTATGAGTTATGACTTATGTGGGGGTAAATATTTATGTTAGTATTTATAGTTAGGCAATCATTGATAAATCGGTACCACAATTTTTTTTTTTTTTTTTTTTTTTTTTTTTAAGAAATTCAATTAATTATCAATTGACTTATCAGACGAGAAAACTCAAAGATAGTCTAGTAGTAAACTAGAGAAAATTCAATTCAGCGGCGCCACCTCCTGACTACGGATCCGCTCATCTTTATCTACGTGGCGAGAGTTTCATCACTGTAATTCTCCGAAATAAAAATTTCGACATCTATAACAAGTTTTTTTTTTTTTACATACTGGTGTCAACATCAAGTAACCTCAAATATGTAAGTAATCAAACTAGTCAATTAATTTGTAATTAGTGAGCGACTATTAATGGCTTAATTTTTATCTTTTTATCTGTATATTGGTGTCTCACTTTAGAAAATAAAAATTTACTATCAATAATCAAAAAAAAAAATTCTGACTTATGATTATTATCACTCAAAAAAAAAAAAATAAGAAGAAAAAAAATGCGCAATAAATCTTTTAGTTAAATTAGTTTGAATCAATAAATAAATTTATTTTCAAAATTTTAAGGACGCAAAAAAATATTAAATGATAGTAAAATTATGTTTTAAATTTAGATTGAAATTAATAGGCTCTGAAAAAAATTTTTGAACTAATGATTAATTTAATAATTTTAATCATTAAAGGAAAATAAATATTTTTTTTTAGTTATCAGATAGAAAGCGATTATTAAAATAAAAAATTAAAAAAAAATTGAGCAAATGAACATAATAAAAATGAGCGATAAAATCGCATCGTTAAGGCTACATAAAAGGCTGATTAATCTTTAAAAGTATAATAATAAGCATATTAAAATGTGTATAATAAAAGATTTAGTAGTAGGTATTATAATGAACAACAAAATGAAAAAAATAAATAGAACGCAGTCACATATGGTCATTACGTAGAGAGTTATATTAATTCAGCTGGTTCTTGGGGTATAATCTCAATAATCTCTGACTCTTTGACGTACAAACGTACTATACGTGTACATGCAGAACGTGATATAATATCACGAGAAACAAATAGTAATGAGAATAAGCTTCGCATTTACGTACTACGATAATACGATGCATATCATAAAGTCATAATTTCAAAGATATTAATATTATATATGCTATTAATATTTTTTTTGTTTACTTTTTTATTTATTTTTTACGTAAAATAATATTCATACAGATGTTGCAACAAAATACACTTAATAAGCGGCTTAACTTATCATGGGATATGAAATACTAAAGACTGTTATTCTCTCTGCATTTAAATGTATGCGAATTTAATTTACTATAATGAGCACGTGTATTTGTAGCTATTTCATTTCATTCGGCTAATAAAATTATATTTTAATTTCATTTATAAGATGAATTTATGTAAATTTTGCAAGTACGATTAAGATTTTTTTGAATTATTTTAATTGTTAATTCCACTTGAATTTAGTTACTTAATTACATGAAACGTCAACTATTTAACTGTCAAAATAAACAAAAATTGTGTCTTTTATAAAAAATTGAAGTAACCATTGGCATTATTTTGTCTAAACAGATAAAAATGTCATCGGGAATAATAAAACTGGGAAGAACTATCCGCCACTTGGGAATAACTTGTCGCTATGCATCTACCTCAAGGTTAATAAAATATTTATTAGTTTCTAAAAAAACTCTATGGGCTATTAAAAATTTATTTTATTTCTAACTTGATTATATAATTTTATCTGTAGTGCAGATCACGATACGTACGACTTGGTGGTGGTCGGGGGTGGAATAGTCGGATGCGCTACGGCACGCGAAATGCTCGAAAGACATCCTAATATGAAAATAGTTATCGTTGAAAAGGAAAATAAACTGGCGATGCATCAAACTAGCCACAACAGCGGAGTTATTCATGCCGGAATTTATTACACTCCCGGCAGCATCAAAGTAATTATAAAAAATTAATTAATAAAAATAATGGGGAGTAAAAAAAATTTTTTCCAGGCGAAATTATGCGTGGAAGGATTAAGACTGTCTTACGATTATTTTGGCAAGCATAATATTCCGTATAAAAAGGTTGGAAAGCTTATTGTAGCTCAGGATCAAGAGCAGGCTAAGAGGATTGACGATTTATACCAAAGAGGCTTGAAAAACAACGTGCCGGAGCTTAAATTAATTGAAAGAAATGATATTTGCAAATTTGAACCCAAGTGCAAGGTAAAATTTACAAGTTTAATTTTAATAAGAAATTAATCTATATTGTTTAGAGAATAAGCAAAATTTTGTGTCTCTATCTCTAGATATATAATTAAAAAATGACCTTGTATTTTCTGAAATATTGACATTTTTAACGATATAAGCTCATCCCGATGTTACACTCATCAAGACCTTTCATTTAAGTACCCACATCATTTTTTCATATATTTATATGTATTATATATATGTAAATATGAAAAATATATGAAAATGCATGTGGGTACTCAAATGAAAGCTCTTGATCAGTGTAACACTGGGATGAGCTTATATCTTTAAAACCGTCAATATTTAAGAAAGTAGAAATCACTCAGTGATTGCAAGGTTGCTAGTTTTAATAAAATAAATTAATTTTTTTAAGGGAGAAAAAGCATTATGGTCACCGTGGACAGGAATCGTCGACTGGGGAGACGTGTGTCGTTATTTTGCTTCCCAGTTTGAAAAGATGGGTGGCAAAGTTATTTTAAATTACGAAGTTACGGGCTTCGCTGAGAATGCCGAGTCCAAAGACCACAAAAAACTTCTCCCTATTTGTGTGATGTCTAAAAATAAAGTGAGTAATTGATTTTTGAAGCTAGTAGCTCATTTATTTTCATATAAATAAACATAAAAAATATTTGACAGATGATACACACAAAATACGTGCTAACATGCGCGGGGTTACACTCCGATCGGCTGGCAGTGATGACTGGCTGCGACTTGAGTCCCAGAATAATTCCATTCCGCGGTGAATATCTTCTGCTGGATGAAAATAAGAAGCACCTGTGTAAAACAAATATCTATCCAGTGCCAGATCCAAGTCTTCCGTTCCTTGGCGTTCATTTTACTCCAAGAATCAACGGTGACATTTGGCTGGGTCCCAATGCTGTGTTGGCTCTCGCCAGAGAAGGATACAGGTTTGTTATTCTATCGACGTCAATATTATTGTTACCATAATTTTTATTATAATGCAGCTGGACTGACATAAACATAAGAGACTGTATCGAGATGGCCAAATCTCCAGGACTTTACAAACTCTGCTTTCGGTATATCATTCCTGGATGCAAGGAAATAGTTAAGTCGCTCTTTTACTCTCTGGCAGCCAAGGATCTGCAGAAATTCATTCCAGAGCTCACGCGCAATGATATTAAAAAGTACGTATGTTAATTTTAAATTATTTAAATTTAATGTTCTGAAATTTGAGAAATAACAGCAGTTAATTTTTTTTTTTAACTAAATGCGACTTAAAGTTTTTTTTTGGCACTTACATTTTAGAATAACAAGCTTAGTTTTTAAAAATATAAGTCTGTTTTTTTACGCAATCACTTGTGTCATTTTTTTCACATGCTGCCCAGATCAATTAGACTAAAAATATTATTCTTAAAATAATTAAAATTATTAACAGGGGACCTGCAGGTGTGAGAGCCCAAGCAATGGACGACGATGGTAAACTAGTCGACGACTTTGTATTTGATAATGGAGTTGGAAGTATCGGTAGCCGGGTACTTCACTGTCGAAATGCGCCATCACCAGCTGCCACAAGTAGCATGGCCATCGCTAAACATATTTGCAATAAACTAGAAAAAGACTTTAAATTCTAGCATTAATGAATAATTATATAAGGGATAAAAAAAACTGATTTATTTTTTATGAATAAAAAGATAATATATTTTATAAACCAAGTCTTGGATTTAATTTTAAATATAGACTGATTATATGTATATAAAATAATATATACATTTTATTTTACAGATATAATTTTTTTTTACACTACAAGTAATAACTATTCCCAGTTGACTGAAAAAAATTACACTAATTATTCGTTGTATTGACAAAAGTCGGTGATAATTGATTGCGTGCAAAATAATCGCGGATAGTATGAAAATATACTATCTCGCGTTAATCACCAGTAATTGTACTTACATATGTACATTGTACAATATATTTATTTTATAAATATTTACTTATTACTCAAACAACTCTCAGACCTCTGGTAGATATTAATAGCCTCCGCTCAGCAAAATCCCATGCTGCTGTTAAATGGAACAGCATGTTGGTCATAACGACCATGTATTCTGAGAAAGCGAACATTGAGTAAACTGAAATAATAAATGTTTATTGAATATCGGTACTGATAACAGCGGTTGTATAAAATTTTGAGTATAAATACCAAAAGGTTCGCAGTATCGATTGTGTCTCCAGAAGAAATAACAAGCTGATAAAATTGATATGACGTTCAGAAACATCGCTCGAACTTTTAAGACACTTGATTTTGATTCTGAGGGATCTCGAGGGGTACTTCGGCAGTTTTTACATATATAAGTTGCTACCATCATATGCACGAAGGACATTAACAAAAATGTAATGAAAGATAATTTATGGAAAGCTGTAAAAAATTAATATTTAACAATTAACTTGCTTAATTATTAATTTTTAAGCCGGGAAGAAAATTTTTAGATTTGTATTATTAAATTGTAATGAAAAAAAATTTTACATTTAACTATTTTTATAAATTTTAATTTTAATTTTTTTTTTTTTCATGATAAATTTAATCAAATTAGACAATCAATTTTTTATGCTAAGTTTTTGGAGTTTTTAATAGTTTTTTGGTTCTATTAATTTGTATGGTCACATTTGTCCATTAAATTATTTTTAATTGTTCCTATAAGAGCCCTATTATTTTTAAAATTTATTTAAAAAGTACCCAAACTATTTACAGAGTGATTATAAATATAAAAAAATCATTAATCCAAAGTTTTCTTATTCACAATTCGTAAATCTCGACAGTCGTTGCTAGTAAATAAATAAATTTATTGTGAAAAAAAAAAAAAATACCGTAGTTTTGATTAGAAGTCCAGAAGCTCAGTGTAACCAATGAAATATTTTCAACAGCATAACTAAACAGCGCAATATTAACAACTCCTTGCGCCCATCTGTACGTAGTTTGTTGATAATAGTAATAATACATAACAAATATTAAAGCTCTAATAACTGCTTGGATAGCAATAGCTATTTTCCAAACATATCTCTGCGGTTCGTAGTGACCAATAGCCGCTGATATCGACGGCAAAACGTTGTATACCTATAAAATAAATACAACAATTACTAAGAAATTACGCTGGTATTTATTTTATAAATAAATATTTATTTACTTACATTGCAGTGAGTTGAAGTAGCAGCTTCAAAGTTGTAAGTAACAGACCACACAGCACAGAAAATAAATCCGAAAAATGGTAGCGCGACCGTGAACCACGCTAGTTTTTTAAACGGAATGACTATTCGATAACGCGGTGCTTCTTCATCAATCAGCGGAATATAATCCGAATTTAAGCGCATTCTATTCATGATTTTTTACAAATAAAATATTTCTTTTTTTTTTTTTTTTAACAATTAAATATTAAAATTATTTTTTAATAATATCATAAATGAACTTTTTTCTTTTCTAACCTACTCCGAATGAATACCGTGTCGTCATCACATAAATTAATGTCTTATCAGCGGACATTAATGAATTCTTTAATGAAGATTCAGTAAATTGTTGATAACATGACAGCCGATGGACTCATGGTTATCAAGACGAGTTATAAATTAAAGTAAATAAACTTTTAATACTTTTAATAATCACAGACAAAAAAAAATGTACACAAGTGTTTGACTCAATAATTTACAGTAATTTTTTTTATGTAACATTAACTATGATTGAACTTATTGATTGAGGTTAAATTGACAACCACAAATATTTATTAGAATATTAAAGATTACTCTTAAATAATCTTAGCACAATTTACTGAGTTATTTTAAAGCATTAAAAATATTTATTATTATTTAAATATAACAAACTTAAGCTCATTGCACTTTTGACGGACTTTTATATGGGTTACCGATGACATAAACATTTAACTCGTCTTAAAACTAAAAAAGAGTATGGAAATCATTTTAAAATGTGTTAATTTTATTTTTCACATTAAATTATCCATTATAAATTATTTTTAAAATTTTTAATCACAAAAATAAAATGTATTTTTTATTTATCAAATTATTTCTTGACACTGAAGAGCGATCAGCTGATATTTTGGAGTTTAAATGTCAAAGTGCTGCCCTCTAGGAAAATAAAATTATATTAACAGCTGACAAGGAAAATTTCAATGTTTAAAAAGTAATTTTTAATTGAATCACTAGATGGCAGTACTTATTCGTCGAAATTCGAGCAATCAGCTGATTGCTAAAATTCTGTTTGAGTTTTTGTGGAGACAAACGTTTTTATGCGTTTAGTGTTAAATTTTATAAAACTTGCATATTTATTTATATAATTTATTATTATATATTTATAAAAAGTGTGTGAAAATTTTTTAAGTTTAATATTTTACTCAAATAATTATAATTTGTGTAAATAAATGTCTTTGAGGTTATGCGTGTTGTTTACTAAAATTTAATTGTAAATTAAAGACAATTTAAAAATAAAAATAGTCGACTTTTTTTCAAAAAAATGTAAGTAATTAAATGTGATATTTTTTATGACGCTGAAGTTAGCAGACACTTGACAATCTTTTGATTTTGCTTGAAAAATAATGAAAATTAACTTGGCAGATAGTTGATAATTTTAAGAATTTTAGTAACAAATAAATTATGGCAAAAAAAAAATTGACATCTAGAAATTTAAAAAAATTACAAATGCAATTTTTTGGAGCAAATTTGTTTGTTAAAAAAAATTATGACAACTTACTTTAATTTCATTGAAAAATAAACTAGGCATAGAAAATTATTTATAAAAATTTAATTTATAATTTTTCAGAGCTTTTAAAAATGAAATTTTTCAATAAATTTTTCTTGCTATAATTTGTTTGTTGAAAAAATTCTAAAAATGATCAAATGTCTCTTAATTTCAGTATCATTATTTTTTAAAATAAAAAAAAAAACTTCCGCTCCAAATTAATTAGCCTTGACATTTAAATAAATAAATAAACAAAAAGAAAATTAGATTGTAAATAATACACTGTATGTCACATTATTTTGGTACACATATAAGTAAATAACTCGAGTTAATGCATTCTTATTTACGACCCACGTGTGGTTTAATTTTTTTTTAATTTAGGAATTTTGTTTCTATTCTTGCGACATTTTAAAAGTGTATTTAGACTTTTTATTACTTTTTTAAATGTTTTTCGAACAATTAAAGAGCCGAAATAAATAACAGCATTGCATTATTGCTGTAGATGTTTTTGTATTTATATAAAAGTGGACTATAGTATCAGCTGAATGAAAATTGGAGTAAGTTAATTGCATTTTGAGATCATAAACTATCAGTTTATTTTGGTACTCACAAAAAAAGTACACAGAATTTTTTTCAATAATCAATGAAAATATTAAACACTGTCCTCTATTTTTCATTCATAAATTCAGCTTTTGTTTTATTAATTCAATAACTCTGAAGTAATTTAACAATGTCCTATTTTTATTTATAAAACAAAAATCCTCTAATAGATTTAAAAATTTTTTCTCAATCCGTCACTCAACGAACCCTCAGATTTCTTATAAATTTATCAAAAATATGTCAACTTAGAGCTTGACGATCTACGAGCTCTTTGACCTCGCATGTCTAATAAATCAAACGTTTTTTTTACGATCAATTTAAAAAAAACTGATTTTTAATCCACGAAGACGTTCTATTGAGATTAACGAATGATGGAATCTCTAAACCAATCAGTCAAAAGTTAAATTTAATTTAAAAAAAGTTAGATTTTGCAATAATTTCTTGAACCATTTATCCAATTAATCTTAAAATTTAATAAGTTCCAGCAATTATATCTTTAATTTTTTACTGTCACAATTTTTTTCAGGGCCACTGACTTTGAAAACTGTATTAATAAGTAATAGCCGTTGAAATAAATATTTTTTCGCATTTAAATTAATCAATTATTCAATTTTAGTATATTCAAATATCAGAATTATTTTTGAATATTCATTATTTGCCATCGCTCTAAAAATAACGCTTCTTATCTATCACAAGCGTGACGTATACATACAATAAAATCTAAAATATTGAAAAAATATATTTTAATATTTTTTATCAGGCTGCAAAAATTAAATATCAAACTTTTTTATTCTTTAATAGTCGTGAGCTTTTTTTTTCTGAACCAGTTCAATCGCGATTTTACGTAATAAAAATTTTCTGCATCTTTATTTTCTCGTAAAATTTTACTAGAAAATTTTAACTGCAATGTAAAAAGCAAGTCATTTAAATCAAATAGTCGCAATGTGAGCTTATGTCGCATTTATACGAGCCCTAGTGCGAATGTCATGTAACGCGATCCTTAACGTAAACTTTGTAAATTCAGGAATGTCGCTTTGACCTTTACTACAAGTGCCGATACGTTTTTTTTGTGAAGTTTGCGATAAATTTTCGAATTAAAAAAAAAAAAATGGAAAATTAACAAAAAAATTGAAATTATTTATTTTCTACTTCATTATAAAAATTATTAAATCCTTACCTGACAGATGTGGTGATAAACATACAGTCAAGGTTGAGCAGAGAGTAGGGAATTAAATTTTCATGACAAGTACTGAAACATAAAAAAAACATTATTTTTCAATTTACTAGGGAATAATTTTCCTGTTAAATAAATAACAAATCATACTCATTTTTTTCCGTCATTCATCATAAATATTAAATTTGATTAATAATAACCACGTAGCTTATTATACAAACAGGTTTTAAATAAATTGAATAGCTGCGTGCTCATAAATGCTATAAATAATATTGATATTTATTTATCATGTCATCAAAACAACAATTAAAAATCCTGACTAAGTAAAAAGTTTTTAATGGAAAGTAGCTAATTATAAATTAAAAATTACAAATTAGAGTAAGTAGTTAAGAAGGTAAAACATAATTGGACTATGAAAGAAGAAATGTAAAATAAAATCTCGTAGAAAAAGAAAAAATCTGACTAATTCAATAAAAATGACCAGTTACACTCGCCGTTAAACTTACTGAACGACTTGAGTTGTTAAACTAGTGTTTTATTGGGAAAATCTTGGCTCTTAAGACATATTTATTGTTCACGAGCAAGTAACTCCTGATTCTTAATAAACGTTTGTGAGACGCTTGGCGCCTCTCCTCTATATATCCACGATAATATCATTGGCAAATCGGGAAGCTCTTACATCTTACTCTTGCGTTTAACTATTCATGTACTGTATGCAGTGTAATCTGATGTAATATAATATGTGGAGAGAAGAGGCGTTATTAAATATTACTCCCGAGTGAGCTATTACACTTGCTAAGTGCCAAAGCACTTTTTTATTGGCTTTGTCATCTTTATAGCGTTTTTTTTTTTTTATTTTTTAAAATAAACGTCGGTAGGCATAATAGTCACATCCAGATGAAATATGTTGACAATACGTGAAAAAGTACCGGAATTACGTTTGGCAGGCTTCATGTGCTTGCTTGTTAGTATAGACGCAATGCGTCGACCCCACTTCTATTTCACTCTATGCCAGGAAACTCCGCAATGGAATAAGACAAATAAGATTAAAGGAATATTACGTGACACAGTAGTCGGAGATTTTTTTTTCTAATACCGATTAAATTTATAGACAATGAAAAAATTTTTTTTCACAATTAAAGAAAATTGAAAATTTTTTTTTTAATTCTCTCCGAATTAAATTGTTACTTTTTATTGTTTTTAGAAGCGAAGCTTATAGAAATAGATTATTGATGTCTATAATTCACTTGAGAAACCAGTTCGACAAATATATCTGTTTATTAAACTGTCAGATGTCTTTTTCACATGACAGTCCATTTAAACCCGTATACATCGATTATACATGAATTATTTATATGAGAAAATAATATTTCATTTTATCCTGACAAGTGTGAATAAAAAAATTATTGTTTTCTTATACATGGCAATATTTTACAGAGTAACATTTATAATGTAACCTAATGGATTTTATAAACATGAGAAAATCTGTCCCTCACTAGATTTCACGCCGTACCTGTCGTTATTATAACTGTATGTATGCTTATATATGTCCACTGAGCACTGAGCATGGATATATATGTCTCGTGATGCGGATAGGCGAGCAAACTAAATATTGGATTAGCAATGCAAGTATTGTTACAGCAGTTCTACGCGAAATGTAGTTTTGAATTTTTTTTTTGGACCTCTTGCGCTGAGTCACTTTACAATTCAAACTTTTTTGATGTTTAAACTATTAGTTTCAGGTTTTTTTAGCTTCAAAAAATTTTATTCACGATAAAATTACTTATGTATACTCTCAATTTTATTTTATGTATCGTAGTTTTCTAAGAAAATTTAAATTCAAAGCTTATGCATGATATCGTGAATAATATTCACTGAAAAAAAAAAATGGGTTATAAAAATTTAGTCATTATGAAAGAAAGAAATATAAAGTTTCATATTTTATTTGAGAAAATTATTGTTTTATAACTTTTATTATTTTTGAGATACTTTTCGATCCAAATAAAGAATAAATCGATGTATTTATTCTTTTTCAAGTTTACTTAGTATATAATCGAGTTATTTTTTCCTTTTTATTTTTATTTATTCAAAATAATAAACAAATAAATGGAAATGATGATAAGTAGACAAGTTTTATAATAGAAAATAATAAAGACTTTTAAACATAACAAGAAAATGTTTATTAAGTAATAAAGCCTGGTCACTTAATCATTCTCATGTTCAATGAACAGGACATAGATCACCATTAATCGTTGGTTCTTCTGTCATATGACAGACGAAAAAAGTCCGAGAAAAAGTTCCTCAATTTCCTGGATGTCAACTCAGGAACCTTTTTCACCATTCTTCCCACTAAATGCATCTTTTGTCAATCCATTAATCGATTAATACACTTCAAATCGAAAATCAATAGCTCAATACTCGGCTATCAAGCGTCTGGACGAGAAAAAATATGATATCATAAATCATACCCTCATTTTTCCGTTATTATGATGACTATAAAATAAAATCGAATGGACATTAGAGTAATAAAAAAAATTACCGAAACAATAACAAGGAAAGTTTATTTATAAAATGAGAAACATAATATTTGTTATTACGAGGGTTGACGACACAGGTTGATCTGTACATTTAAAAAGCAAATAAATGAAACTGACAGATGACATAAATATATAGATGTAAATACCAATACCAGTAATATATGTATGCACCTACAACACGAAGAGATGGTAGAGGTTTTAGCGCAATCGCAGAAGCATCTTAACACCGGTGTATCCGCGTGGCGCGCGAGTTAGAAGTTACATTAGCTTAGTGCTTTTAGTCTTTCATTTATCTCAGTACATTTCCTACATACGCTGTTCATTCATTCTTATTTTGTGGCTGTTATCATACTTCATACATGTTTCGCTCGTGACCACAAAATGGATAAATACAATAAAATTAAATCCGGTGTAAACAGTTAAGCAGTTTAAGCTGAGCTTTAAACAAATCTAAAGCTCACTAACAACATTGTTAAAATCCAAGTTGTCTTCTGTCGTTAAGTTTCTGCAAATATTTTTGTTGTTGTGTATAATTTGATAAAATGTGGAAACTAAATCCTATTATGCGACTTCAACATGGGTTTCTTCAATCGATATAAACAAAAGAGTGCAAGCAAACAAGTGACTAGTTTTAAACTCCGAAAATACGAAACATGAGAACTAGTAAATAATTTTATCGGGAAAGATAATAGAACAAAACAAATGTAATAATGGCATCGAAAAAATCAGGATTAAAAAAAACGGAAGACATTAATGAAGAAATAAAAAAGACAACGATGGCGCAAAGAAGGTGGAGATTATTAGCGCGAGCATTAACTCACTCGTCAGATCAATTAAATCCAGCAGAAGAAGAAATCTCAGTCCGTCGTTTCACCTCATTCGGATTGGTTAATCCAACTTTATTAGAAAATGCACCAGTTGATCCGGAGTCATCCTGGTACGAGTACAGTTGTGTAATTGAAAACGAACTGTTCATTACTCAAGTACGACGAATCAACAAGACCTTCACGGCAAATGAGCTTATTGGCTTTAATAACACCGGTAACGTGTGTGTATGGCCGTCTGAAGAGTGTTTGGCTTATTATTTATTGAACAATCAGAATATTTGCCGCGATAAAATTGTATTGGAGTTGGGAGGTGGTATGAGTTGTCTTGCGGGTGTATTTGTTGCCAAATATTGTGGACCCGCTGGTGTAACACTTACTGACGGCAACGTCACTAGTGTAGACAACGTAAGGTGTATCATTGCCAGAAACAACATGGAAGACTTTGTAAAATGCGGTGTGGTGCAGTGGGCCAGAGCAGCTGCTGCACTTAGACAATCTGCCAACGGCAATCGAGTTCAGGTACATCCATACATCCATCCATACATATATATGAATTGTTTTTCTCTGCATTGTAATTTTGTTGGCACTAAACTATCAGGAGTTTACAATTTACCAGAGTTTTATTTTATTTTTTCATTTCTAACAACAAACTTAGATATTCTAATAAATTTAAAATAATTGCCGTGGACTTGAGTTCTTTCGACATCGTTGCAACATAATTTCTAACATAATGCTAACTAACATGATTGATATTATAAAAACAGAAACCAACTGGATTACAGAAGCCTAGTGTGTAATCTTTAAAGCTCTAATGTCAATAAGACCTTTAAATCTTTCTTGTATTTTTGGTTGTTATTTTTTAGACAACATGGTGTTCGGAAAGTGGCGACGATTCACGTAGAACAGAGGGCCTGTACGATGTGATTCTCAGCGCAGATTGTTTATTTTTCGATGACGTGCGACTTGATCTCATTGAAACAATTTACGGTTGGCTTGCAGACGATGGAATTGCACTGATGATGGCACCTAAGCGCGGTACAACATTCCAGAAATTCGCTGAAGCGGCAGTCAAACGCGGATTCTTAGCAAGACAGATAGAATTGTACGATAGTCAAGTATGGTCAAGACATCTCGAGCTATTACAGCATAATCATGAATACTCAGCCGATCTTCACTATCCTATTTTACTTGAGCTTACTAAACAAAGAAATCCATCCGCCAGTTGAGAATTTTTTTGGAGAATATTTGTTAAAGTTTTTTGTTTATTTCATTGTTATCGATTTAATTAAAAAAAAAATCATGATCTCTATTAACGTTAGATAAAAATTAGTTGAATAAAATATTTAAGTAGTTATTTTTTGGCAAAATGTCAACTTTACGTCTTCATTAATCTACTTTCGTTTAATCTTGCCAAATTTTATAATAAAACATATCTTAATCCTCCTTTTTGTAATTTACGTTGAATAATTATTCAAATTCTTTTCTTTTGTTAAAAAATAAATTCAAAAGTGTGATTAAAAGGAATGAACATATATATATTTATTAAAATATAGCGAATGACTTTTATCACAAGGTTTTATCTTATCTTTAAAGTTTTGAAAACTATTTTCAAAGCTAAGCTGAAGTAAATGTATTCTGTATATAAAATGTATGACTGTGATATTATAATTATGCTTTAAAATAAAAAATTTATTTTATTTCTGAATAAATAATTATTTTATTTAGAATTAAAGTTAAAAATTTATAAACTTTTTCGAAGTAAATGTAAATATTTATATCTGATTCAAAAAATGAATTCTTGAAATGCAGATAAAAATAAAAATTCTAGAACGGATAAGAGTTGATACGCAAAGAGAATAAAGTTAAAGATTTATTTTAAATGTTAAATAACTTGAAATCGAGCGTACTATTCAGAGTTCAGTGCAATATATTGTGAGTTTTAGTTTAGTTATGGAGGATTTAGTGAATCGATATTACCTTAACTTTTTTTTTTTTGTTAAAAATATTTTATTTATTTTATCTGATTGATAATAAATTATTAAAGTTATTGAGCTTAAATATTGGATGATTTTAATGTAAATGGTTGTTTGTAACGTGAAAAGATAAAAGATTGTAATTTATTCAGCAGAGTAACTAAGTATTTTGTGTAGGGGATGTGGGTTTAACTCATGTTCTAATGACGATGAAACTAAGTAACAAGAGAAGCCTAATAATTAAGACCCTAGCTTGTATGCTTTTACTGTGTATCGTGTATACTTTGTATAGCTCCCACGAAGGACCAATCTAGTTAATACTAGTCAATTATTCTAATTATTTATTATGTTAATTAATTCAGATATATTTGTCATTGTTATTTATTGAGATGTATAAATTTTACTGTTTTAAATAATTAATGTATCGTTAAAAATAATAAATTATTTTCAATTTATCTCTTTTTCATTAACTCTCATGTCTTTTAAAGGTCTTGCTCTACATTAGAAAATTTATTTTTCTCAACTATTAATCTGCTGAAAAATAATTTACAAATTTATTTTTTTACGAAAAGTTTAATTTTCTTTTTTTTTTTTTTTACCACGCTGAGAATAAAATTAAGATTTAAAAAATAATAATAGTATAATGTCCGTCGAGGGTACATACATAAATAAAACTGTCGACACCTGCATCGGTTCGCGCTCGTGGATAATCATTAATCAATTTACCTCAAGTGTAATAGCCTCAGCTCGTCTAAATCTACTTGATAGAAAATTATAAATTTTGTTTACAATTTAAACTCAGTGTCCTGGTTTTAGTTAAACACTTTATAAATTACACTTTGAAATCAATTAATTTTAATGGCTCGCCGTTTACGTCAATCTTATTAAATTACTAACTATATTCTTGCCCTTACAGAAGTCAGTTTAACGATCATTTTTCACGAAAATAAAATCCTACTTTTTTGCTTTTAAATTAAATCAAGAAAAATCGTTTTTTTTTTTTTTTTTTTTTTTTTTTTTTTTTTTTTAGAATAACGAAAATAATCAACGGTACATTTAATAGATGAATTTTATGTATGAGAAGGGAAGAAAAAAATTTTTCTACGATTAAATTTAAAGCCTTTCCTAAAACGGTCTACACTTGAAGACACGACTGGCAACGTGGTGGAAAGCTTTTGTGACTTGAATTACACAAGTAATAGTATACACTGTGGTATATATAGTCTCTCCAGCATCTTCAGCGCAGCTACCGTTTATACCAAAAAAATAACCGGGTTGAAAATTCAAATTTTATGAAGATTGAAGATTTTTATTGAAGTGTTTGGTCTAAAAGTCAACTCGTAAAGTCTCTGTGTTTAACAATCCACTGCCAAAAAGCGCCTCAGCTGTTTTTACGTAAACAAATTTAAAACGGCCTCTTTATAGTCCCATTTAATGTTGATTTACTAAATTAAAAAAAATAGATAAAATGAAACATAACAGCCATAAAACAAAGGCTTAATTTATTGAAGATGTTTGCTATAAATTTAAGAGAAATCAACGAGCTACTCTATGGCAGAGTATGAGCATTTACCATTTGGATGCGCACGTACATATGTTTTGTGTATATTTGTGTTTCAGTATGTTGTGACTGCTTAGTGAACTGTCCGGTTTCGCAAATGAATACTGTGTGATGTAGGGCCAACTAAGTTTATTTCTGTAACTCGTATTTCCTGTCGTATATCAATCATTGGGACGCGTGCATTAGTTTTAATTAGTTTCTGACCCACTGCGACACGCAAACGATTCATGTACGAAATTCTAATTTTACATTGACATTGAATATGCCTAATGATAATGTAATTAATGAAATTCTCGAGAGAATTCTGTTATTACGTATATTAATGGATAAAAACATAAAAATGCTAGAGTTGATGTCGTAATCGAGGATATTTTTTTATTATTATAATAGAAACATTTAATGTTTGTTCGTATTAAAGGAAAATGAAATTACTTAAAATATGGAACTTTTTGTTGAACAAACCCGGAGCTAAGGAAGTATGCATATTAGGGAAAAGCAAAACATGATATCTCTTGCAAGCGCTCGGGGCAAATCAAAACATTATTGGTGAACAAAAAAATTTTTTTTTATGAGTATGTTTACCTACAATGCAACTTCATTTTACCCTGTTCAATAATTTATGACAAATCTAACGAAAAATCGATAAAAAAATATAAAACCAAAAAGCTTAGTAGGAGAAACTTTATCTTGTTTATATTGGGAACTAAAAAGCTTTCTTACAGGTCTAAAGATATATTTGACAGTTCTTGATTCAAGAATCGTTTGTTCTTTTTAGAAGAAAATATTTGACGTGAAAAAGCTGCTTCTGATCTAAAACTAATTTCAAAATATGTTTCTTGATCAAATTCATTTGTCTTTTTATTTTACCTAACTTTTTTATTTTATTAATTTGTAATTAAAAATTTTCACTCCAAGTCTTTATCATTATTTAGTATTAAATAATAAATTTATATATTTTTCAACAGCTTAAAAATAATCTAATTAGTTAAATGAGCAACTACTCAAACTTTTACTGAACTTTGCCGAAAAAACTCTTATCTAGGCTTTAAAAAATTCAGAAGATCCTTGACATCTCAAGCCTTTCAGTTTCCGACTCCTTTTCAATATTTAACAGCATAATTAAATAAATAGCTGTGTGTATAATTTTGCACAGTAGAAATATTAATAATTATCTGTGAAAAATCCCATACTACACTAACAAGAACGAAACTTGCGTAATTGTATAAAGAAAACTAATTTAATCGAATTCGGACTCAATTCAAAAACAATTAAGTTGATAATCGAAAAACAGAAGACTTTCATATCTCTACATGATCATATAACGAGATCAATTGAAATTGGAATAGCAACAGGACGTTGAAAAGAGCGGAAATGAAAAAGTAGATGAAATAATAAAAGGAGTGCCAGTGAATTATCTCCAATAATAACAACAACAATATTAGCAGGAGTCACTTTCTCACGAGTTGAGATCGCATACACTATTAATAAAGGTTTTGGATAGAAACTAAAAAAAAAATGAAACAAATTATTACACGAGTCATTTACAATGGAATTAAAAAAAAAGTTAAATGTAAATTAACTAGAGAACGTGCGGCACGTGCAAATGACTACGGTTTACAACGCTTGTATAGTCATATAAGATCTAAAAGAGAGTAAGAGCATTCTGTTGAGCGATAAATTCCAAATGTGAGATTCAATTAACTTTAACCAATACACTTGAGCTGTTTTACTACATTGTACGTACGATTATTATAACTAGACGGAATATTTCTGAATTGCAAAGCTCATTGCGGGCCAGGAATGCGGGTATCTCGATAAATATTTCGTTGAATAATCATTATTGTTGTCTTTACACGTATTTGTTGTGTCTCGTTTGAAAATATATCATTTTGAAGGGAGTATTCAAAATTTTCTACCGTGAATATGTTATAAGAATTTTTAAAGCTGAAAGGAAGTAATTATTCCTATGACTGACGTCATTTGATTTGAATGACACGGTAAAATTTAATTAGTAATGGCAAATGTTGCAATTAGATATTAATCCAGACAGAATTTCAGATTTAGTTAGAAGAGCCAGCTTATAAATAATTAGTTTACGAGAAATAGAATAGACTAATGATATGGCGGATAATAATTATTAAATAGACAGCAAACTGCTTCTATAAGTCTATTTAAACATGATTTAGAGTTGGATTACGAGTACGAAATCGTTTGCATTATAAACGCAAATGTTCGCACTAAACCATTTCGCTCTAAAGTATACAAACAAACTGCAAGTTCACTGACAGTAATAAAACCCAATCGAATAATGTATAATGCTTACTGCACACATGTCTAAAATATATAGAGTGTGTGCTACGCTACAACACCTAAATAGACATCTTGAGCGTTATGCAAGGACGTGATAGATCGAATATTGATTGCCATGCAATTTTCGTAATTTTCAGCTCCAGTAGATTGATGAGCTACAAATTATATTCTCATCCATGTAAATTTTATTACACCCTGGCAATTTGCACAATTAATTTCAAATAAATGGAAGCTTTATTATTATTTTTTTTGTCGTTAATTAACGCATGATAATACTTTTATTTATTATTTTATAAATAAATCAATTTGTATTTTTATTCAAATTTGATTGTATCACGTAATAATCTGTGTATAGAAATACAAAAGCTGGTGAGTCTATTCAGAATGTGAATGACGTGAATAATGACAATTATTAACTCCATTCATACCGACGAATAAATTATACTTATATTTAGCTTTTTTCATAGAGGGAAAATTGAATAAAAAAATAAAATCACTATTAATTTGATAAATTGAAATTGAATTGTAAACGTGCTGAAAATCTTTGCAAATCACAGATATTCAAACATCGCGCTCTATTAATAATGTCATCTATTTATAGAGACACTGCTATAAATACCCAGTAGATCAGGCTGCACCAAACCGTCTAGACCACTAACGATGCATCATCTTCGTGATCAATGACAGTATTTTTGTTTGTTCTCTACAACTTTTCAGAATTACAAGTTTTTTTGTTTTATTTTTATTCAATTAAAAATAGGAACTTTGTTTGTTTTATTTTATTTCAATTTGAAATAGAGTGAGAATCACTTCTATTGTAATTGTTTACTTTTTATATACACTGAACGTAGAGGAAACCTGTTGCTGTCGGTTATCAGCTACTGAATAGCAGATATTGCTTTCATCCGTAACCTTTTAAAAACTCACGAGCAACTTTTTTATTTATACATCATGCAATCTTCGGTAAATGTTTTTTTTTTTTTTTCTTCGAATAAAAAACTTTTTTTGCTAAAATTTACAGCGGAAATAACAACTATAAAATGAAGTTAAATAAACTTGAGTTTCTTCATAGTAATCCAATTTTTCTCCGTAAGTTTTCTAGCCAGTAACAATAAATTTATTATTGACGGATTATCTTTTACTGTAATTCTGATTAAACTCCCGGAAATTTTTTTGTGGCTGGTTAATAATGTAATGTAATTTTTTTAGACATTCGCTTCAACTGTATTTAATATTTTAGAGTATAAAATAAAAACTAATCGAAAAGATTAGTAAAAATAAAAATTTTTAAGCAGTCTCAACAACTAAAAAATAACTTTGATAAAGATTGTACTTAAATTTTTCTATAAAAATTTTTCATAAATTCCCGGGAGTCTTTGATTTCCAATACACAATAAAAGTAACTATTTCATAATTAAATTCTTCTCTTACATTATTTTTCCCTTAAAAAAAAATTGAAATTTATATCAAAAACTTTTTAAAACACTACTCGATAACTTCTATAACCTACTTTCAGATTGAAAATGAATAATTTAATTCAATTAGTTGCATAAATACCAAGTTTTAAATAAATAAAAAAAAAAAAAAACAACTTACAATTATTTATGAACTGAAATAACGGTTGTCTTCATTCCGAAAATTGATATTAGAGCAAAGCATATTACGAAAATAACAAGCTTATGTAGCAGTTAACGGAGTCGACAAGCGACACAAGTAGATGAATACTAGCTATAGCCAGGCGCACGATGTTCTGTGTTCTCTCGTCCTAATGGTGTCTTTATGGTATATTACCATAATATCATAAAGGTTGTTTCATGAATTACTCAGCTAGACAAATAACAAAATTACATTGTGAAGAACAAATGAAAAATGGCAGATATAATAATGACAGATCCTAAAATACCTACTTCACATTTGCATACGGTACACTTATCCCAGATTATATTACCTAAACATATGTAGCATATATCCTTTTTCTCTTGTGACAGAGGGTCGCTAAATAAAGCATTCAATTCTGGTTGTTGGAGTCAGTTCACAAAATCTCGAAAGACTAGTCAACAAAACAACAATAATAACCACGAAATATGAGCTTTGGAGCTGACTAAAAGTGTTTTTGCGGTTGAAGGATAATGATAAATGATATCTTTAAAAATAATACAAATAAAAACAGAAATACTCTGTATTAATACAATAATGTAATATAACTATGTTTGCCTTGTCATATTATTATGACACTATTATTCCATTTTCTTCCTACTTAATGATGTAATTAACTCGTTGACATTAGTTGCAATGAATACCACATTATGAATAAATATATTACTAAATGCATTGCGGTTACGTCATAAAGGATTTACTTGTATTAAACCTTCTAATTACGTCGGCGTTGTATAATTTAATTACTCACTGTCCTTTGAATTAATAATTTTATTTTCATCGTAAATTATATTTTTGAAAAAAAAATTTCTATGATAGAAAAGATATTTTTTTCGTTTCGAGATTGTACAATTGTATCTTTTAATGACACGCAATGACTCGAGAAGGTTAAGGTAATGTGAACAATGTTATTGATATCTACCATCGGTATTTATTATCATCAGACACGTGCGGCAATTATTAATAATTAAAAGGCGTACCATTAAGACTAATGCAAGAAGGACACTTTTTTTTTTTATAACATAATCAGAATCAGAAAATAAAAGTTTTTATCAACATCAACATGGTACGGGAGCTAAAAGTTTCCTAATGGAATTTCGTTATCGATACGGAGAGTTTAATTCAATTTGTTATAAATTAAAAACAGTAATTAAGGGAAATAAATTGTACCGCCGCTTGGAATAAAAGCTGCTTTGATCGTCGGTTGAAGCTTTTAAACATGTAAATTTAAATTTTTAGTTACTTTGACGTTATGCTTAATAAAAAAAATTTTCAATTATCATTGAAAATATTTTTCTTTAATTTAGCGGGGACTAATTACAAAAATACAGATAAAATTTAATTCTTGATAGTATAAAAAATATCAAAATTTATGAAGTATAATAGATACAAAATCGATTTGTTATTGAAAAATTTACATAACTGATAAAAATTTTTCGTGAGCAGATACACCAGCTGTTACAATTTAATAGTATCCGTATAAATCTCAGTACTTATGATTCTTAATTTAATACAATATTGCTTGTAGGGAAGAATTTTCCGACTGTTGAAAAAAAGCCTACTAAGCCTACCTGCACGTAATTCTCTCGCTTTGTTTTATTTTCGTGAGTAGAAGCAATACAATTTACACCTCCAATACCTTAAGTGAAACTTTTTACAACATAGCGATACTATCGACACATGCTCATTTTATCTAGACTATTTTTAAAACTGCAAACTACTTTTCATTGCATTGGTGTGATCTATCGATACAGACTTCAGAGATGTAGTACAACCGTAAACGTGTTAGGATTCTAATACACATCTATTTATATTATGGCACATAAATAGAGAAGAGTATCAGAAATACACTACTGAGTGTCTTTCCGGTAACGACTCGAGGGATGTAAAAGCAAACATTTGAGAGCGGAAGTGCATACAGTAATACACTCGTATAATACATTCAATTTCACCTACTCTACTTTTGTTTGTCCTCAGGGCGGACTATTGGCAATCTCAAGGTCGGAAATTCTGCGACTTCTGCAAGTGTTGGATCGCTGACAATAGAGCAAGCATTGACTTCCATGAAAATGGTAAAAAACACAAGGAAAATGTCAGCAAGAGAGTTAAAGAGATATACAAGAACAGCACCAAGCAAGCCAAAATCCAGAAGAAATTTGAAAGCGATATTGAAAATATGGAAAAGGTGAGTTGACTAATTTTTTATTTTATTATTATTTTTTTTTTTTTTTTTGTGGATAACATCATAATAAATTCATGAGAATCATTAACATACTTCTTGATAATAAATCAAATTTTTCCTCTCAATTTTATCAAAAAAAAATTTTTTAATTTGGCTAATTACTTTTAATGATTGTAGTCCACGCAAATGATAAACATAAGTAATTTATTTGAAGAATATTTCGTTAATGAAAGGTCACTTTTATATTTGAACTCTGAATAATAAATAATGTATTTATGCCGAGCGTACAAAAAGTAGAGGATCTATTTGTGTTATTTACCGAGAACAATATTTGCTATAGAAATCCAAATAGTTACAATCTGAAAAGACCATTTGTATGAATACTCTGTAAACAGTTTCGGTTGTTAAATTTTATTTTTATTTTTACTGTCTTTTATTGTGAGAATATCATAAATATATTATGAATTTTTTTAGTCACATTCTAGATGTATTAAGTCGAAAATGATTTTCAATTTCACGCAATTTTTCAGGCCGCTATGGCAGCTTACGTTAAAGATGTCGAAGGAAACACGGTTGACATAACAGCGCAGGAAATAATGAAGAATAAGCGCAACAGAATTGACAAACCTATCGTAAGTTGATTCAGAATAGTTTAAAAAATTTCATGAAAACACAAATAAAAGTTGTGAATTTCAGATAACGAGTCCTAATCAAGTCCCCGAGGTATTACCAGTAACAAATCCAAGGCATAAATCCAGTAAAAATGTGAGTTTTTATCAAATGTTTACTTTCAATCATTCTATTTTTATTCAATAAAGAAATCTTTCATTTCTTTCAATTTAACTCTCTAACAATTAATCCATTTTATTGATGAAAAAAAGTAAAAAGTAATTTAATTTCAGCTCCCAGCAGATGTTGATTTTTGTGATCCTACCACATTTCACCGGGCTCGTGTCCCTCAGCAGCCAAAAAACATGTCAAGTGGAAGTGGTAGCGGTGAGAATAAACCCCAGGGGAAAAATAAATCCAATCGGGAAAAGCGGAAGGGAAAAAAAGGTCAAGAGGATGATGTTAAGAAAAAGAGTTTCCAGAAAATCTGGTATGAAGCACGCAGCCCCGAAGGATACACTTACTACTGGCACGTCGAAACGAATGGTAAATAAAAATAAATTTATCAATAAATATAAATTACATCCAGTCTCTTTATTCGCTCCCGTAGTGAAGAATAATTTTAAAGAATCTTTCTTGGGCATGTCTAATTTAAATTATAATTTATTTAATTTTATCTTCTCCGTTGATTTTTAGAGACATCTTGGGAGCCTCCGGAGGAAGGTTTTATGACAATTGCCGAGCAAGAAGAAGAAGCTAGAGAGCGGGCGATTCAGACTGAATTGCTTCAGCAAATTGATCAGGAGGAAGCGCAGGAAAAAGCTGAGGCGTTAGAAGAGCAACGCGCTAATGCTGAACGCGAAAAATACAAGGCGTTGAGGTTGCAGAAGGCCACGGAAACTACTGAGACTGGCGAGGTTAAAGAGGAGAAAGAAGAGATACCTTACCGAAGAGATTACAGTGTTCCGGATAGAGTCGATCCCTACGGGCCGTGGACGATTGTTGAAATAAAGTAAATATATATTTGCTCGCTTGTTATTTTTTTCCAAGGCTATAGTAAAAATTAAACATAAATTGCATTTATTTTTTTAGGCCTCCTAAAGTTGTTGACTTGCAATTACCTGCGAAAAAAGTTATACAAGTAGTAACGCCGGTAGTCAAGGAAACCCGGGCACCTCAAAGAACGTTTGAGGAAAAAAAAGTTACGAGGATCTCTACTGGAGACAGTGATGAAGAAAAAGCTCCTACGACGTTTAAGAAAAGGAAATTCGGAAATAAAAATGTCCGGAAACGATTAGACGACGATTAATGATTGTTTATGTGTATATAAAGTTTTTATAAATAATTAAATTATCGTTTAAATAAAATAAGTTTTCGCAGGAAAAATTTAATTTATGTAAATTTAATTAAATGGCTAAAGTTTGTTTACTTTTGTTGTAAGAGATTTAAAATATAAATTATAATTGTATAATTAATTTTTTTCAATTAAAAAAAATGCTGAAATTTGTTGAAAAATTACTCGTTTTAGGAACAAAAGTACAATTATTGTACAAAGATAAAATAAATAAATTAATCTGCTGATTAAAGGAATAATTTATTCAAAAATTTTAAGTCTGTAGGACTTATGCTAATTATTTAATTTTTTCAGCTCCAAAATCATGTCAATTTAATAAAACTTTATTATTTTCTGCATTTTTTAAATTAATAAATTTGTTTTTTTTTTTCTTTTTAATTTAATTGTAATAAAACTCTAAACAATTAAAAAATGTCTGTCAAATTCAGTACCATTTATAATTTTATAAAATCTAAATTAAAATTCATTAAAAATATCATTTTTTTAAGAATAATTCTCTAAATAATTATTAAATATTATTTTCTGTTTTTTTATTGAAAAAAATTCATGAAAATTAAGTTGGCCGACATCTAAAAATTTTAAGAATTTTTTTTTAATGGAAAAATTATTACAAAAAATTAAAAAAAAAATTTTTATTTGTAAAAAACTTAAAAAACTATAAGTGTAATTTTTTAAAAATATTTTTTAGTTCTAATTTAATAAATTAAAAATAATCAAAAAATTAAAAACGTCGGTTAACTTTATTATTATAAAAAATTCAACGAGAATAAAAATAACAATAATTAAAAATTTGAATTTACTCACTCTTGCCGCCATTTTAGCCGCCCCGAGAGTATAGCTGTTGTTGATTTACAAATAAATTGCTCACAA
The DNA here is from genome assembly GCF_013202065.1 of Cotesia typhae. Taxonomy (NCBI): domain Eukaryota; kingdom Metazoa; phylum Arthropoda; class Insecta; order Hymenoptera; family Braconidae; genus Cotesia; species Cotesia typhae. The sequence goes on along the minus strand of NW_027423756.1, from coordinate 12,650,870 downwards.
AAATAAACACCACTCACAAAACTAAAACATCACTACTCAATAATCATAACAATAATTAATATGTAATTATAATTTTAATAAAATTTAAATAATTTAATTTATATGTATAATTTTAATAACACTAACCGACACTGAACTTAACATTATCTATTTTACACTTTTTACTCACTTACGCGCGCGATTTAATCATTCAATATATTTAATTAGTTTTTAAAATTATTTAAAACAAAAAACATAATTAAAAACGAGCAATAAATTGAATTATTTTAATGAAAACCGATGAGAGAAACAAGAACTGCGACGTTTACGCGGGAGCCGACTAGTACTAGAAGCTTCTGGCTTATGCGCACCGAAAATAATGGCTACTGCGCATTTCTTTTCCAACGGTCGTTTTAAGGTGCGCCGGCGCTATTAAAACTCGAAAGTTTGTTGTCATCCAGCGATCTCGCGGTTATAAAATTCGTCATATGATTTATAAATTAATAAAACAATGAACATTGACACTAAATAATATTTTTTAATGAAAATAATTCTTGTTATTCGATAAAATTAAAAAATTATAAAATAATTAATACTTTGAATTTTAAAAGAGTAAAAAGTTGTTAAATTAAGTCGCGGATGGTTTGTGTATAGTGACGTGTAGGTGTTTGTTGTAGTTTGTAATTGTCAGATGAGAATTGAGTTAGCCGACATCTACAAATTTGTAGTTTTTTTTTTATTAAAAAAATATTTTTTTATTTTAATTTAATTATTGAAAAAAAATCAAAAAATTAAAAACGTCGGCTAACTTTAGTATTATAATTGTCAGTGGCAATTTTAATTCATTGTTACAATTGTGTCAGTGAATAAATGAGTGTTTGTGTTTGTTTAATTATTTAGTGTTCGGTAATCAGTGGCAATAATTAGTGCAAAAAAATGTGAATGTGCTGTCAATAATGAAAAATTATTTTATGATACTAAAATTCAGACATCTGTCAACTTTTTTTTTATTTTTATAACTATTAAATTATTATTGATAAATTTTAATAAAAAAAATTACAAGTGTGAATTTAAAAAAAAAAATATATATATATATATATATATATATATATATATATATATATATATATATATATATATATTTTTTATAACAAATTTATAATAAAAATAAAAAAAAAATTGTCAGGTATCAGCTGATTTCAGTATAATTTTTTTTATTGATAAAAAAAAATTAAGGATAATATCTGTGAGATAAAGATGACTAGTTTTTATTATTAATACAACATTTATAACTTTAAGTACTAATACAAGATTTCGAAAGCTCTGTATAAAGTAGTCTTACCGCCGGTCAAATAAGTAAGTCGCATGTATTTTACGCTCTTGTACTGAAAAAGCTCTCTTTTTATTTTTCAATTTATAACTGAGCTTTAAAAATATAAAGAAGCTTTTTCCTACAGTAGGTGCAGTAAAATTTAAACTTAATCCCATAGCTGGACATAAAGAATTTTTTTTAAATCCAGAAATAATTTATTTCATCAGAGAGGACTCTCTTGATCTTCTAGAGTATCAAATGCACTAATAATATTATCAGGAATACCGGGACTGGATTTTTTTACTCGAATTCTGCTTCTAGAACTTAAAAAATTAATTAATAAGTTTTTAAATTAATAATTGTTAAACTTATTTTTGTTTGCTTGAACATAAACAAAAATATTAATTTTTTATTAATTTATTATAATTTTTAAATTATAATTTATTATTTATTTAATTGCAAAGCTAAATTAGTCAAATCAGATAAAAAATCAAAAGTTTACGAAACACTAATGAGAAAATATTTGGAATTTATTTTTACTAGTGAAATAAAATTTATTACAAAATTTTTTAACAGTAATTAAATTGAATAAATCAATAATAAATTAAAAAATATTAAATTCCAATTTAAATTATATCAAATTCCAAATTTACGAGTATCAAAACTATTCAAATGATTCTTCCCTCTTCCACAGTTAATAAATCACTTACCAAAAGTATCTCTGGAAGTAGCAATGTGACATGCTAATTATACCAGACGGTATGTTTTTGATAGTTGAGAGTTTGGATTCCTCTGTTCTCTATTTCCATATCTCACTTAAATAGACAAGACTGAGGCTCGAGAGGAATTCCAACAAACTTGATATTTCTATTTAGACTACCCTTAAAACTGTTCGCCAAACTCACAGCGTATTATTACTAAATATCATTATCATAAAATAAGTAAAACTGATTTTCATACATTATAAAAATAAATAAATAAAAAGAGATAATAACTACCGGGTAGTTATTACCCTCACCTTTATTTTCACTAAGCAACCGCTCAACAATACGACCTGCGCAATGTTACCAATTTACTTATCCATAGTTCTGCCGATGGATACTTGTGTATCTTCAGTCACGTGGAGTAACTTTCCGCGTTCGGATCATCGTCAGATAACAAATTAACTCGTGTTATTATTTTATTTTATTATTTTTTTTTGTTTTTATTTTCGAGTTTAAAAATATCGTGACAATGTTCTCCATAGAAATTTTATTTGCATCCCTATTTTTCCTTTAAAAACTCAAAAACGGGGTGGTCAAGCTGATAAAGAAGCTTCTAAATTGGTGAGTCATTATATAAATACTTTTCCTAATTAATATATTCATCAATCACTTAGAATTCACTACCAGATTTTTATCCTCAAAAAATAAATTTTTTTAATAAAATTGCAAACAAATTACTAATTGAAAAAAAAAAAAGCGAGAAGTATTGAATGTTAAATTTATTTGATTGATTGGTCACTATTATTATTATTTATTATCATTAAATTGTTCTGCTATTGGCATCTCCCAATGACAAGCTTATTACACCGACTAATCGTCATAGTATTGATTATCAATCAGCTAAATTAGATAATTCGCTTTTCATTTTATTGTTATCATTTTTTTTTTATACCTTTGTGTTGTTTGCGTTCTAAAGAAATGACATTTCCACGAATTATATCATTGTACAATATTTCAATGACATAATTTCCATTTAAAAATTTCAATGATAACGCAAATTTTCTCTTTTATCTTTAGTATAATATATAATAATTTCATACCCATATATTCAGCCATTTCTGACGTAATTATTAATGACATTCCGTCCATTTAATCTTATTAAAAAAGCTTTCTGGGTTATTTCTCCGGCGATCTGAATAAAATGATCATTAAAAAATGATAAAAAAATAAAACTGTGTTTTTTACAGCACTGCCTCATTATTGTTCCACCTAACTTAATGGTTTTCTTTACAACTTGACGGGTCTTTTTTAACCTTTTTTTTCTGTTCACCACTTTCCCGATGTACATCACATAAAACACCTACCGGGTTGCGGTCATCTTTAATGCTTAATGTTTTTACTTCCCGCATAAATAATAAATAATTGCGGTTGTTTAAAAGTGCTTTTAGTTTATATTGCAAATAAAGCTCACGAAGTAAAAAATTTTATTTCAAAATAAAAAGCAATTAATCTAGACAACAGAACCCAACAGTATTATATACAAATAAAAATACGTATGGTACAAAGATAACATGAAAAATATAGGATGGTTTATTTCTTGAGCTAGCAACGAGTATGAGGTATTATATAGAAAAATACTATTCCGGTTCATGTTCTTTTATCTTTCCTCTTTTGCTCTTTCTTTTACTTTTTTTTTTTTTTTTTTTGACAACCTGGCAAAGCTTCTTACTTGGCTGAACTTCACTTCAGTTCCGGACAATCCTTATTCATACCTACTATTTGTCTTTCACTGCAGTACTTTCAATAACACACATGTTCATAGATTATGTGTTCATACATTACAAGGCACAAAGGAAAAACATTTTTCAATAAGTTAATAATTTTATTATAAAAAAAAATTTGCTAAGAAATACGATTTAACTTTCAAGTTTTCTTTTTCATTTTAACTTGAAGTGTAAAAAAAAATTATTGATATCAATTTTTAACTATAAAACAACTCAACTTGACCATCTGGGTAATAAGTAATAAAATAATACAAAATTTATGGTGCAATTTTGTTAAAAAATTGATTTAACTTTTGCATGACTTTGACTTTTGAAAAATTTTATTAATAAAATAAATATATTTAAGTATTTATTATTCTGATTCTGATAAATAATTATACCGGAAAATAAAGCAATTAAAATACGCCAGGAAAAAAAAAAGTTGACTTAAAAATACGATTTAATTTTCAAGTTTTTTTTTTTTTTTACATTCAAACTTGCACTTTAAAAAAATTACAATAAAAAATTATTAGTATCCATTGCAAATTATAAAACTACTCCCACATGACCATCTGTGTAATAGATAGTGAAAATCTGTGGAATGAGGAATAAAATAAAATATAAAATTAACGTTACAAATTTTTTGATAAAAATTAATTTTTCTTTTTGCCGTTTTGCAACATTTTATTAATAAAAGAGATGTACTTTAAAAATTTTTTTTTTGCTCTTACTCTAATGAATAATTACGATAATTATTATAAAAATTAAAATAATTAGAGTGTGCTATAAAAATAAAATTGAATGTAAACACTCTAAAAAATTAACCTTAGAAATAAAATTTTATCTGTTCTCCTGTAAAAAATTTCGCGTTAAATCACCAGGATTTCTAAGTGACTTTTTAGGATATCAGAAGTGGTGCGGGTGATTTCTCTGTTTTTTACTCTTCAGACCCTCGTAACGTCCTCAAAAATTGAGATACCTTATTTTTTATCTTCACCCGTCGAGTCAATAAAGTGATAAGACAATAAATTCTGAATGACCGGTAGAGTTTTCGTAGGCCAAAATAAACCGTGTCCTTTCCAACTGGGTTGTTTTCTTCGTTGGTGACATTCGGGCGAATTGTCGAGCTTTAATTTATTTTCTAAATAAAACAGATACTTTATCTTTACCCCTATATTCACAACTAATAAATTTCGCTCATCCAGATCAAGATATAAAGCCAATTTAATTCATCAAGTCTAATTCCTTCGACTAATAAAGTCAATTATCTTTTTTTAACTAAAAAAAAAAAATCTTTTATAATAAAAAAAATAAAGCTGAGACCTAAAAATAAGACAATGGATAAAAGTAAATGATGTATAAAACAAAATAAATGTACTCAGTCGTAGATTATGCATATGAAATATCCACATACATATTTATAGACACAGACATTGCACACAGTACGGAATATACAGTACCTAACTAAACAGTGAGGAGTTAACCGTACAGCCATAATATCACACGTTGTATGTATTAGAAATTAAGTGCATGTATATAAAGTGTACGGCTGTCCGATGCACGCATCTTTATTCTATGTGGTATATACAGACATGTAGATAGATACTCGGAGCATTTGCTCGGTGCTCTCGTGACTTAAAAGCTCTCTGCTCCACACTCATACTACTTATAGCGTTGAAGATGATAGACGACTCCCATATGTCGGATGTATGCCAAAGTGCACTTCCTTCTACCCTCAAAGTTCAGGTTACGCTCCGATATTTCTCCTGTTATGTCTAGAGTTGGAGTTACTCGTCTAAAATACAGTAACGAGCGAATAATTATTGCTTGCCATGTCTTGTTTTATTATTTATTTTATAATCATATTTATCAATATTAATAATTAACAGTAAACTAAAGTTAATTTTTAAATCCACATTCAAATGAATCGATACTGTGTATAATGCAGTGTAAAGATGCATTAGATATTGAATTATAAGTAAACTTATTTATTGAATCGATATCATAAAAATAAACTACATTGAAGCAGGATTTTTCGTAAATGTCGAACCTGTTTGTATAACTCATTTAATATAATATATATTATTTAGATTTCGATAAAGTAATTGCATGACCTTTTCGTACTTTTAATAATTTTATTCGTCGCTGGTTAATTAATTGCGGGATTTAATATTTAGAGATAGGAGATATAGAAAAATGGACGATGGTAATTATTAATGGAGTGTCTAGACTGGAGACTTTTTTTGTAAGATGACATAATATTTGGGTTACAGTCCCTTGATATTTAACGGGGTAGTATGAAAACACAATTTGCGAAAGTAAGTGATAGCTCTATAATAAAGGAATAGAAATCCCGTTGATAGTCATTGAATACGCGTATAGGTTTTCATATCATATAAGAGAATACGTCGATCGCATCCATTGATTAAGAGTTAATTCGAGTTAATACAATAAATATCATATCGAGGATATAGCCTTGAGGTATCAACAAACTATCAAGAACTTTTACAAGTAAACATTAAGTTTCAATTTATTGACTTTGTCGATAACTTTGAGGAAAGTTTGTCGAGTGGATTAATAAAGTAATTATTAAATATCTGCAAGTTACTCAAGATTGACAGTGTTATAGATAACAGGGATTACGTTTTCATAAATATTATTTGGGGGATAATAAAGCTTACGTGCTGAAAAAAATTTTTTCAGAATGATATTTTAGAAAATATTGATAAAAACAATCAACAGTTTAATTTTTCATATAAAAAATTATCTTTTAATATTTTTCAACTAGAAAATTTATAAAAATTAAAAATATTTGTTTAATTATTTTAAATCACTAAAATTTTGTATTTAAATTCGGCTTACAATAATTATTTCCAAAATTTTAAAATAAATCAGAAATAAAATAAATAAAATTAATAACAATAACTTAAAATAAAATTTTAATCATAAAAAAAATCTCTATTAAATTCATCGGATTGTTCATTGACGTGTAAAATTAATTAGTAAAATAATTACCCTTAAAACATCGAGATTATTATTTCACATAAAATTTTAGCGCGTTGAATGTAATTTAAAATACCATTATTAAATATTTCCACTAAATCATCATACAACCCCAATAATTTCGCGAAATAAAGATATTTATGTTCATGCTATTAATTATCGCGAATAACGAGTCTGCTGAAAAGTACTGAAGTATTTTGGAGTTAAATATAAACATGTTATTATATCGAAAGTTTCAAAACGTTTTGGGAGTAGCACACAATATATATTATATAATACCTAATACATGACAGAATATTTAATCATGCATTTAATAAAATTGAACTCACCACAACAAAGCGAGTACTCTAGGAGTATAAGTTGACACAGCCAAAATTAACGTAGTCGGTTGTTGGTCAAACTAATACACGTTTGTGTACTGGACCCAAATGTAAGCTGTCTCCATCATCTATTTTCCCTCAGCCTCTGTTGTGGGCTCGGTGAATATTCCTGTGATAGCATCCGAGAGCTCTCAGACATAATGCTTATAATATGCTACGTAATTAATCATACTAATTGCCAAGTATATATTATATTTAATTAATTATTCGTACTTGTAAACAATAAATCCAGGCCACAAGTGTGTTTTAAATCATAGTTGCAATAATTGTCTAAAAATTAATTAATTATTTAAGTATTCAAATATTTAAACGTTGCTGATAAAAGCATTTTATTTCATTTCAATTTCAAATACTTATCACAAGTCGTATATAATTATACGCTATGTTTGTTTTAAAATTCATGCAACTCAACCAGATATTTGCGATGTAATTATACTCGTGAAATTGTGAATCCTGCGGGTACAATCGTCAGGATTGATTTCTCTTCATTATGCATGTTTATTTACTTAGTATTTTAGTGTACAGACTATTAATGGATAACTTTTCATTTCGTTTGCATTAATTTGAATTTTTATTTTTTGTTTTTCATAAATTTAGAAAAATATTTGTATAGGGTCAGAAATTGTCAATATTTTAAAGTTGAGATAACTTTTTAAATTTAGTTATTTATTAATATTAAAGTAATGTTCTGTATGAAAAAGAAGAGAAAAAATTTAAACAACTTATACAATATTTCCATATAAATTTCATTCAAAAAAAATTAATAAATTATGTACGTTAATTAAAAAGTTCAAGTGCAAAATATTTAATTGTCAATTTAGACATTTAATTTTTGACAAAAATATCATCAACGTAAATTTTATTTATTTAATCCTTTATCAAACAAACCCTAAAGCGTGCCCTTGTTAAAATATTAATCTACATGATAACCCATGGTCTCACTTTTGCTTAGCTCGACTGCCTGGAGAGTGATAAGGCAAGTTTGTATTTCGATTTACTCTCAAACTACCGAAGCTAATTAAGCAAAAAATTAGACTTTGCTGGGTTAATTTTCTTTCTTTTCTTATTAGTCTTTTTTCAAAGTAAAATATATATTTTTTTTTTTTTTTTTTTTTTTTTTTTTTTTTTTCGAAACTAAATTTACTAAAGTTCACAATGTGAAATATAAATAAACATTCTATCGATTGATTGACATGATTTACGAGTTGATGTTTATAGAGTTACGTATTTTTCTTTGTTTAGTTAACTTTAAAAAAAAACCAACTGAAAAGTACAAAAAAAAAAAAAGAGATTCGTTTCTAAGCAAACTTTTATCTAGTACCTTTACGAGTTTATGTTTCGATAACAGATGGTCTTGACTGTCTTGATAATACTGTCGAAAAGTTTACTTTCGCGTTTCGTTTTGTTCCATTTCATTCTGATGTTTCTGATCTACCGGGCTCTATTTTTCTTATTCGCGGCTTCATTCTACATTTTCGACTCTCAAAGGATGTAACGCTTGGATATAGAAATCGAATTTAAATCCAAACAAACGTAGATACTTTCACTGTTTATCTGTTTATTGTACACCAATTTATTTTGTCTTTCAAAGATCAAAATTCTTTATGATACTAAATTGAAAATATACATTTGTAAATCATACATGCATAAAGCAAGTATTGGGTCAAGAATTTGAGGAATTTTTGTTTGGAGAATTTATAAAACAAAATCCCTTTATTTTCAAATCACGAAGCTTATGCTTTTTGAAAAGATAAACATTAATTTATATAAAACACATTTTATAAATAATCCAAGAAATATATAAATAAAGGACTAATGTGATTAAGATTTTATTTAGGGGATTTTAAACTTTGTCTTATTTTTCTTGTCAACTTTTTCTGATAAAGTCTTACGAAAAAAAAATAAATTGTATAAAATAAAAAAAAATATTTTATTGTGAAATTACTGTTAAAGTTATTTTCAAGGATAATTGTTGTCATTTGTATTCATAAATTGTAAATCGATAACAATTATCCGCGCAATAAAAACAATCTCTCTCGAATATAAATCTAATTTGTTCAATTAAAAATATATATTTAAATAAGCGATAAATTTTTTTTATACAAATTAAAATTGTTCTACATTAATGTTTAATTTAAAAATCAAGTAAATTTATGTTCAATTTTTTTTTTTTTATCCAAAAAACGTTCAGCGTAGAAATTTATGACACTGCGTATAAAATATAAAATTAATCTCACGAGAATAAATCGCTACCCTATAAATAACAAATACCGACGATGTTTACAGTCCAATAATTTCTTAATAAATTACTGTCACCAAAATTTACTTGGATAAATTTTTAATCTATGCACGCTCAGAAATAAAACTTTGATCGATAAGTGTGTAATGATAAAGATCTAATCAAGCTGAGATTGTTTAGACACGCGAGTAAATCATTAGCTTTTCTCTCTACTCTTATCTACTTTATATATAATACAATATAAAATACACTTTATTGTTATATTTATAAACTCATACTCTGGAGGAATACATTTTTATTGAGAGAGAACATCAATATACAGAGAAACTAAGACAGAAAAAACAAATAAAATAATAAATTGGGAAAGAAACTCAACAAAACAACGTCTCAGGGCTAAATTTTCTACAGACACACAATACTTAAATTTTATTATCATTTTTAGAAATAAAAACGAAATATCATGTCAAATGCCTTTTTTGTTTATTAAATTTATATGTGGGACATGATACAAAAACCCTGGAGTAATCATTTGAGTTATCTAACCAATAAATTCCATAGTTTTTATCCTTACCAAAGGGCGAAAGGATTTGATTCCTACTTCTTGACGATATTATTGACAGGAAGACAAACGGTCGATAAGAAGACCAACTTTTCAATTTTTTCCCTCCATAAATACTTATTTAACAGCTCCAAATGATCTCCACCATACATAATCCCCAGTTTCTCATTTATTCTCTTGAAGAGTCCTCCTCGAATGTGTAACCTCGAATTATGTAAATCCACGAATAACTTTTGTAGTTTTATCTTTCGAGAAAATCCACGGGGTTAAACGGTTTACTCAAACGTATTGCAAAAAACCTTCAACTGGGATTCATAAAAATAGCATTGCAGCAGTAGTAGTAGTAGTAGCTACCTCATCATCTTGAACCGCGGAATTAAGTTATAGTTATTATATGTGTGGCAAACACTGTGGCCTTCACATCTCTCTCTCGTGTTATCTCTTTATTTTTCATCTATTCCACTTCTTCAGAGCTTTATCCCTTGCATGCATTTTTTTATGAGTCTTGAACGATCCAATAAGGACTTATGTCAGAGCCCTCGATATAAATACTCACGCTGGCTGTATACTAAATCATCAAAGATACTTTATTAGCAATATTTAGCTTATATCTTCATCCATTAGATTTTTCATCCAATCCTAGCGCAGAACTGGAGTATCGTAAAATAATTCCAGGCAAATAAAAAATTCCAATCAATCAATCATACCTTTTTTTTTCATAGACCATTTACAGTTTCTTTTTATAGCCTCGCATAAATATTTATGGTTTACGTTTGATAGAATCAGTCAATATTGTTTGCCTGGTGAAGACAGACTTTATTTTTCCTTTTTTATGAATTATTTAAACATTGATATTAATATTAGAATTAATATTCATTGTATATTTGAAATAATAACAAATATTCGCCTGTTAGTTTTAGTAAAAATGAATTTTTGTGTGGATTGTAGGATAAGACTCGTAAAAATAACCCATTGTGGAGGGTGACATAAGGCATACGAACCATCGGCATGTTACAATCACACCGATTAGGGTTCAGCTGACCGGAAATGGTAAGAGTAGTTAGATTATGTTTTTTTTAATCCCATAAATCTTGTAGCGGAAGATATACAAATACTCTTTCTATTATTAACTGACCGAGCGCTGTTGAATGGTATTCGTTCAAGATTTCGATTTTAAATTCCAGATCAATTTGATTTATTTATCGACAGAGTTTAGTTTTATTTAATTAATACCCTACGAAATTTTTTAACAATCTATTTTTAATTTCAAAATAATCGAGTGAAAAAATTAGTCTTGGAAATATAAATTATAAATATAATTTAATTTTAATTGGGACGTTCTGATTTAAATTCCTGATGGATAAAAATAAATTTCACTGTTAAATCTTTCAGATTTGAATTGACGAGCAATATAAATAATTTGTTTTTAATCCCTAATAATTTATCTGTGTAATTTACGTAAGTTGGTAATAATTCAGAGATATTATGATAAAATTATACCGTCACGAATCTTTGACAACGCACCTTTGTCACGAACCGATTAGATGTGATAAAAGTGACAAATCTATTAGATCTTTCCGAAAGGAAAAAAAATTTATCCCTACAATTATTTTACTTTATAATTTTAAATTATAATACAATAGACCCTTTTAATTTATTTTGTTTTAGGAAACGTGACAAAGATTGAATTGGAGCTGGAAGAAGCTCCGGATGGAAAGGAGGATAGGCATCCCGCCATCCTTGTTGGCTCAATGTCGTCGGAATTGGATTCTACAGCCGAAATAAATTCCACTTATCCAGGACGTGAGTGTCTAATTTTATACTCTTAATAGATTCAATATTACCTTTACCGACTTTATTTATTGTGTCTGACACATAATGTCTGGCTGGTACTAAACTCTCTAAAAAAAAAAAAAAAAAAAACTATAAATACTTTCAATGAAACTTTAATTCGATTCATTAAATCATAAATCACGAAGCCTCTCTAGTGCTTTTAATAAACGTCAGACATGTCAAAAATATTAAATTAAAAAATGAATCCCCTAGTAAAACGTTACCATCCAGTTATTTTTTAATAAAAAATTACAAAATAATTTTACTAACGTAAATTTCAGAGCATGAAGTTTGTAACATAATAACTATAACTATATTCTATTATTTCCTCGACATTAAACTCAGCGTTTATGATTTTCAAGATTATATGGATTTAATGACAAGAACTTTATAACTTGGCGTTCATTCATGTGTAGAAGTCAGTTTTTGGTTTTTAATGTTTCAGACTATTCATTTTTTATAAGCTCAAAGTAATGGACAAATAATAAAAGTGATACTTTAGTATAAACCTAAAAATTTTAACAACAGTTACTTTTCAGTACGAATATTTTTAATAACCTCAATACAAAGCCAAAAAAGTTTGTTGTATAAACAGTCAGAAGTTTCATTTCTATCCCTGAAAAATAAAAAAAAAAAAATGTTATCTCATGATGAATTTCATTCTTAAAGTCATATTTAGAAACAAATATTAAAATATTTCTTAAAAAAAATACGGGAAAAAAAGAGAGTTGAATTTAATTAATTTTTTTTCTATTTTTAGCTTTGTTATAAAATTCAATTTTATTATTTTATTCTAAAAAAAATGAAATAGATTTTTTTATGAATTATTAATTGTTAAAAATATCAATTTAAAATCAAAATTCACAATAAAACTAAATTTTTTTCGCACAATTTAGTTAAAAAAATAAAAAATGATCATATCAATCTGTATTACGTATGTAATACATTTATTTTTCAAGCAGGTTACCCAAGACCGAGTGGAGTTGTAGTGGTGCGAGCAGAAGAAGCGCTTATTGTAGTCTTTGTTCTGCTGCTTTGGGTAGGTGCCATCGCTCTATTCTTCAACCGGTGGGGAAAAATAAGGATGTTAGAACCCTACCAGCCGAAATTCCAACAACATCGTAACAGTTGTACCTCCATTGATCCTCCACCTGTAAGTGACACATTATATTGCTTTAATGATTTAATATTGTTGCGCGTTGAATAACAATATCCTTGATTATCTATCTGTGTCAGCACTAACATCGGGTTTCACTGAAACTTGGACGCGTCACTGATTTTATTGAAACGATCTAGTCCAAAATTTAACGAGTCTGGAAGAATCATATTATACCATAAACTATATTAGCAATTTTATTAAACTTTTTTTTTTTTAAATAAATTTTTAAATTTTTAAATAAATATATAAGACGTGAGGTCTGGTATTGACCTACGACCCGCAGGCGAGAATGTCAACATATAAGAGTTTTATAGACCCATTACAGAATTTATACAATAGCGTTATGAAAAAAGCAGACTATTGACATACTTACAGACAAATCGTGCAGAAAAATTGATACTTTTTATATTTCTAAAGTAATTTTCGCTACTCATTTCTTATCTTCGTAATTTACTAATTTTGATCTTCGTAAATATTATAAATGTACGCAGATTTAAATCAAGACATTAATTCTAATAGAATATTAATGTATGAACCCGATCATCTAGTCATTAATTATTAATATCTGTATAATTTCAATAAATTCCATCGGTTAAAAAAGTCTGCGATATTTAGTGACCGATTTTTATCAAAAATGTCAGAAGTTTAATTTGTTGAGAAGTAAATGCTTATTTTATGCTATCTATCCAAATCCAGCATTTAGCAATTATCATTCGATCTCAAATATAAAATGGCTTGTTGACTATTATCTATCAGTACCACAAACTTTCAACATAATGTCGATAGCAGTTACATTCCCCGCTTTTAGTTCGAAACGCTAATCTAATTTACCAATTAACTGATACACGCTGATAGCAAACCTTCAATATTCTGAAATGAGACTTTTACGTTCTCTCCGTGCCCCTTTTTCCGTACCGGCCAATCGAGTTGATCGCAAAATTACTTGAGATAAAATAACTGACTACAATTACATTTTACGTCGACAAAGTTAATCATAAATGGAGAAGATGTTTAATGATACTGTAATAAAGAGCTGTAAATAATGATACTGTAATAAACAGTTTAATGATACTATAATAAAGAGCAAACACCATAAATTCTCCAGACTGATTATGATTAGATATACCTACACGAATGGATGAGTATGTTTCATGGAAGGTATCCAGCATGATCGATTTCCAATTATCACGCATACTTTGAAATATAACTGAATGGCAAATGTTATAGAGCTTTATGGCATTAGCTTTGGCTTTGTAGTTAGAGCAGTCCAGCTGCGGCTTTAACCATCCAAATGTTAATCCGATTCCTATGCAAATTCACTTGCTATTCCGACAGAGATATACTGCTCCTGCAGATCCACAAAATCCAAAGGAAATTAGAAAATATCCGACTGTTCATATCAGTATGACTGTGTAGATTCATATGCTTTAATCTTTTTAGACTTTTCATTATTTAATATTTGTTTTCAAGACAGAGAATTTATTTTTTAATTTCCATATTTTCTTCTATCATTTTAATTTAAGCCGGAAAAATATTAAAACTTGTGGATATATTTTATCATTTTTTCCCTTCACAATTATTCGAATTTGTATGAGTTAAACTTTCCAAGACTTAACATGGGAATAACAACTTATAAACCGGGATTTTAAGTAGAATTTACTGATGTACTGTGTAGTGTATACATGTGTGTTTAATTTTTTTTCTTTTCGGGTATTTCATTTTTCGTACGATCTATTTTGAGTTCGTGTAAGTCTCTTAAATAAAAAATATGACGCAGCATAAATGCATAAACGTGTAGATACATAAGCTTCTTTTATTACACACGCAAAAATAACACACGCAAATATAATATTCGGATATTTATTTACTTGCCAAAAAAATTTTATCTCCACTTTGCTTACGCGAATAATGCTGATATGAGAAAACACTATGTGTATAAGACAATAGTTTGCTATTTATTTAAAAAAAAAAAAAAAAAAAAAAAAAAAAAAAAATGTTTCGCGGTAATGAAATCTCGTAAAATTATAATACTTGCACACAAGAAAACTAAAATAGAATTTTCTATAGATAGAAAAAAAAAACGACTTAAAAGTAATCCAAAGTTTTCAATTGCTTATTCAGTAGCTTGAAAATTAAATGAGGTTTATACAACATTTTAAAAATTCGTAACTTTAAAAAGAATATAAAAGCAGTTTCTTTAAACGTAGCTATTTATAACTATATTATATTGATAGCTGTCGAAGATACCAGTCTAAGGTGAAAGCACACTAATGCTCTAAAAACCGCGACTTAGGCTGTCGATTAATTTCCCAGTGAATTTAATTATAAAACAAATTACTGCTACATTTATTATTTTTAAATCTGTTCAGTTGCTTGAAAATAAAAGGCAAATATTTATTTATTTTTAATAAAATTTTTGCGTAAAAAATTCTAATTATTTTAAATTTAATGCCTGGAAGGACTAAATATAATTATTGAAGTGGAATGTCGATGCTCAGGACAATTTATTTTATTGTTTAGATTGCTTCTTTAGATTTTTCTTTAATTCTTTAGCGGGCAATTAACGAGCTTTGCAGACTTTTAATTTCAAAAGCGCCTGCTGGAAAAATGATCAATTATTCAGAAGAATAATATTTTTTATTTTATTGTGTATTTAATTTGTTGTTAAAGCAAATAATATTAACTTTTAAATATAAAAGTAAATCTTTGTATATGTTGAAGAACAATTTATATTAAGTTACACTCGTTAGAATTAGTTCAAAGTCTCCGAGTCTAGTTTAGTTTAACTTTAATTAGACAAACAGAAAGTACGGTTTAAATTGAATTGGACATACAAAAAGAACTTTTGTTGGAATTGATTTACCGAATCCGAGAATCAATCCTAAAAATATATATTATGCATAGACAGTAAAGACTTTAATTTAATTATTCTTCATTTTGCTCTACTCTCATGACAATACATTAGTTAACAGCGTAATTATAACTTAACTCAATTAACTTTTAAATAAACTTAATTACGATATGGATTTTTATAAGAAGACTTTGTTTTCCGGGGATATTAAATTAAATAAAAAATTAGTGGGATAATTTTACGAATGTTTGAAAATTTTGTTTGTTTTTAATTAAATTAAAAACTCCAATATTTGTTCTCTAATTTTTTTACAAGTTAAACTTTTAGTTTCAAATGTGTGGAATAAATATCCCGACGGTGATGTTTAAAATTTGCACGCTAAAAAAACTGCCGAAAGATTAATAAAAGCCAAACAAAAAGTTTAAAATAGCAAGTGAGAATCTGCGGCATTAGCCAAAAGTACACCGCGGATTAACTTTAACGCAAAAGACCCTTGTGGTTTCTGCACTGGAACACTGCATACGAATTCATTGCTCTTGAGTTTACTGAGAAACTGTACATACTGCATAGCAGGTGTTCTGTGTCTACAATAATTAACTACTCTTCAAACACTCGGTAAATCAAATTCATATTCCACTCCTGTTTTGTTGTACCTTACGCATACTGCAAAGTATAACTTAATAAATGGCCGCGGGTATTTTAGTCCTAACAATAACTTAGTTATTTTTTATCCCAGAACATAAATACGAACAGTTATGAATTTGATTACGCTGTGCGGCCATAAACTACAAGTTCGGAATTACAATATTCCAACTATTTATGTTGAATAGTTTAAAGTTTTCGAATAAGCGCCAGAGCCAGCGTCGATAAATTTTGAAAAATATATAAAATTTATATTTATTCGGGATCAATGGTTCGGATCCATTATTTAAAAATTACTTATCAATTTCACTAAATAATTCAACTGTGTCAAAATATTGGGTTATTTGCTTGTAAAATCTGTCGTAGGTTTGATCGCCCGGAATATTAGCAAGCAAGTTTGAATAATCTAACACAACTTCCAAAAACCATCTAGTTATCAAACTTTCATTAGTTTCACACACACGAATTATTATCATTATTGAATAAACAAAGGTTATAGTCGTAAATTAATCAACTGAACGTTGATTCTCTTGGTGCTGGTTTAGGGTTTCAATTATTGCGGAATCATTAAAATTTCCGCGAATCAGAAATCAATATCACGGACTGTAATTAACCGATGTATGAATTACTGAAATATTATATTGTCACGAGAAACATTGTTGCAATAACAACAATCATAGCAGGGTAGTATTTGAAACGTGTTTATTCTTGTGGATCGCGAAAGTGCACTGCGGCACTTGGTAGTTAACGGGTATCATGCTATCCATATAAAATATATATGTATATATATTATCTACCCGAAACTCATTTATCTTCCTTTCCTCTCGACCCTCCTCTATGCTGTACTCCAGGTATAATTTAACCTCCTTCTCAATTTTTCGTTCTACCTCCAGAATACAGAACCACTGTGCAAAGACGTAACACCTCCCCCGTGTGTTTTATCATCGCTTCGTGATTCACGATAAATTAAGCTTGCTAAATATTTCAATTTTTTTTCTTCCGTGATTTCCAATTCATTTTTAACTCTACACATCCACGTTGTCGGCCAATTGTAAATTTACACCAATTTCACGTCTGTTCGTTCATAAACGTGCTATATAAATTTATCGACGCATGAATGTCACAATTTATGATTCTCCAGCGTGTTCGAAAATGTGACTTGGGAATAAAAGAGATGAAGATGAGAAAACGGATTGACATTTATCATATTTATTCTTAATGTTTTTCTTGGCACTCTGTACTCTATACTCTACTGCAGAGTAACATTGTATGTTTATCAACGTAAATTAATGTGGTGATACACGAAAAAATACTTTCTCGGGAAATTGACTTAAGGATTTTTTATTTTTTTAATAAATAATACTAACTCAAAGCTATCCGAGATCAAAACATTATTATTCGGTGTTTGGTTAAGTCCAATTTAAAATTTGAAAAATAAAATTAGTCAAGATTATGATTTGCTGATGGAAGTTTTGGTAATTTTAAACACACATCGTATTTTTGCTAAACCTAACTGATAAGGCTTAACGTCAGCAGTATATGTTTGCTTTTTAAACATTTTTTTTGTCAACAAGTAATCATTTTTAAAGTGAAATAGTGAACAAAATTTTTTTTGTACCAAAATAATTTTCTCATTGAATTATCGCATCAATTTAAAACATTGTTTATCATCAAGGACAATTATTAAATTCCAATAAAAATTTATTTTACACAGATATTATTTTCAGGCAATAGAAGATTAATTATTAAAATCTATAATACAAAATTGATAACTAAAGTAAAGTGATTTATTAAAATTCTTGATAATAATCGAAAAAATGGATCTTTAAAAATAAATTTTGTCGTGATTAAAATTTCAATGCATTCAGCTATAAAAAAACTACACTCAGTTTTTTTTTTTTTTTTTTTTTCAATATAATAATGATGAAAATATAAACTGCAAAATTGCACAAAAGTTTTATCATTAATAAAATTGAATGAATAAATTAACGATAAAAGAAAACCATTAATTGAGAATAAATTTAAAATTTTATGGATCTGACACCTTGGTAATAAAGTAAAGAAGATATGTCTCGGTGTTTTTTTTATCGTACAACGTGACATTGTAAAATGAGAATAGAAGTCTGTATCTTCTACAGATAATGACAAGGCCATAATAACTAGCCGCTTAGACGAGGTCGCTGTGCAATTCGCACGACCACCTTATATTATGCGCAAAGTTCTGTACTTTGAGTAATAAATATCCCTATCCATATCCATCGATTTCCGTGACCAGCTCCATACTAAATAGATTCGGGACGTGGATAAATGTGTCATCAGAAGCTCTGTATATTTCCAGCATGAAAGTGTGTATAATAGGTTTCGACACCCACGTAAAGGTGTCCTTCATAAATATGCCGTAGATCTATGGAAATTCATCTAAAAAATGTTTACTCCAGCAGCTTACCTCATGAGAATTCGAAGCATGCTACACACACAACTGTCAGATCACCAGGATACATTCCCAACAGTTTATTGTCCCTCAGCGGTTGTTAGTAATCCGCTAGGCGAAAACTTCATCCCGGTCTCAGAGCTCAATCAGTCCCACTGGATCCTCTCTTACGTTTGGCCAGTTTATGCGATATTCACGCTGCCCGGCAATAAAAATCCAGAAAAACGACTTTACTTTTTAGCCCTCCGCTCGTAAAGTAAACTTTTCTTTACACCGAGTTTTTAAAATCTTGAATTTCAAGTTTTTTAAATATTTGAGGCCGTTGGTTGAAAGTTACCTCATTTTTAATGGAAATATTTTTTTAATAATTAATAACAAACGGCTGATACTTTGAGCTAATTTTTTTTATTGAAAAACTACAACTACGGGTCGACATTTTAGTTTGTGGTATATTGATTACTCTACGCTTTTAGTGATATTAAATATTTACAAAGTTAAAGTCAAATGTTTTAATATTAATACAGTAGATTTTTTAATAATTTATTTAGATTTTTCAACAAAAGAATATACTTGTTTAATAATAGTTCATTTTTTTTTTAATTTAAAAATTACTGACCAATTTATTTTTACCAAAAACTTGTAAGAAAAATATTTTAAATCCATCATATTTATTTTGAATAATTTTGGATATATATTTATAAAAAGAAAAAAAAATATAAATAATTGCTATTGTTACAAATTTTTTGCCAGTATAAAAAGAACCATCTAACTTCCAAAAGGTTTATTTGAAAGAACCAAGAATTTTTTCTCTCCGTAAAATGATACCAAAACTTTATCGACAGCTCAAACACCATTAGACTTATTGGGCTGATCGTTTAACAGCCGAAACTTTTCGATAAAGATTTAACATTGCCAATCAAAAGTTAAAAAATATTTCGACTTATTTATTAACAGAAAAAACTTTCGAACAAATTCCCTTAACTTGAGCCTTTCTGATAAATGCATGACAATAAAATATCTAATAAAAAAGGGGAATTGTTGGTGTTGCAGCTGCGCTCATGTTCAAAATTTAATATTCACTGCGTGGACCACTCGCAATGTCAAGCAGTAATTCGTCCGCGGCAAAACAGCGTGTTTGTGGACTCGAGCGTCTCTATGTTGAGCGAAAACGGTAATTTCCCCCGTCGAACACGAAGCGCCGTCAACTTGCAATCGTTAGGAAAAACAGAAGGAAGCTACGACTTGGAGCCGGGTCAGATAGAAGAAGTGGTCGAGCCAGAAGAGGAGATTGTCCCGGTGATGAATCTGAAGTCTTTAAACGATTATTCAAAGCCCTCGAGGTCCTTTCAGCGCGAAAGGGGGATGAGTATTTGTCAGTTCGACAGGACAGACGTGCTTGTAAGGCCGCTCCAGCGCGAGAGGGGGATGAGTATTTGCCACTTCGATCGTATGGATGTTCTCGCTAGGCCTTTGCTCAAGGACAAAGGGATGAGCATTTGTCACTTTGACAGGACGGACGTTCTTGCGCGTCCTCTTTGTCGGCCACTCGCCAGCCGTCCTGGTGTCCTGACCAACGCGGAAAAACTCGAGGCCTTAGGGAAATCCCAGTGCCATCGTGACAGCAGAACAAGCATTGGAAACGCGGAGAGCTTCACCAAGATCCTTCATCAGCGATCCAAAGACTTTCGAGCACCTCCCCCTTCCCTCGTTAGCGTCGACAGGGCGGAATCCCTCGCACTGCCCCGGAATTCCGTCCCCGCTTCTAAAGAAAAAACAGCCACCTTCAAAACCACGACCGCCACCACAACCACCACCACCCTCACGACAACCGCAAGCTCTACCACCTCCAGCATTAATACTTTCACGTCGACTACTATATCACCGTACGATCGACCCTCGTGCAGTAAAACGCCTGACATAGTTCTCGGATATAAAGCGACTTGTGTCTAATTTGTCGGGCTTAAGATTCTTCTTAAGTAGTCTAGACCCTCCAGTGGAACTTTTTATGCAGCTTGTCGGTGCATTTAACGACTGAGTATCAGCCAAAATTTTTTATCAACAGTAGAAGTTTTTTTTCTTTTTTTTTATTGGCGGTTTTTAAGGGGTTACTTTAGTTGGCGATTACAATTATTAATTAAGCGCTTGGACTTTGAGGTCTTCGTTGTGTTTATTGGGTGATAAATAGTCGAGAGCCAGGAGAAAATTATATTAATGATTTGGGATTTTTTTTTTTTTTTTTAGTTTATGTTAGATGTTATGTGAGAAATTTAGAATAAGGGGAGATAAGTTTATTAATAAAGCGAAAGAAATTAAGTAGCTAAAGTAGGGAATATTGTTTGTATAATTATGATATAAGTTTTTAATCTTTATTTTTTATGGCGCAAAACATTACAATGTTTATAGTTTAGCTGTTAAATTTTTTCTTGTAGAAAAGTGTACTTTGTAATTTTGTAATTATCATTAAGTTTTTTCTATCATCTCTCATAATTGTGTTATTATTTATTTTTTGAATTTGGTTAATTTAATTTTGAAAAATTAGTCAATATTATTTAAAAAAAATAAAATTATTTTTGTACAATTTGAAAACTACTTTCACGGTTATAATTAATGATAACAATAAATATTTATTGATAAGAATATATATTAAAGGTTGTTTGAATTTTTTTAAAAATCAAATGTCGAGTGATTACAGTATTCTAAATGTACGGCGATAATGAGCGTTTTAATCTAATTATTTTTTATTTTATTGTCGTGAATAAAATATAAAATGTCTTTGATGAAAAATTGCTGATATTTGGTGCTTTTTTGGGATAATTAAAATTTTAAAATAAAAAATTTTGGAGAATTTTTCAAGAGTCAATTTTAAAAAGCTTTTAAAAAATTTGAGTTTTTAAATTGAGAAATTACAGTGGACTCAAATCGGCACCAAATGGTCATTGCAGACATTTTAGGAGTATATAAATATTAAATTGGATGATAAATACTCAACTAATAACAACTAATAATAAAGCATTTATAAAGGAAAATTTTATTTTTAAATATTAAAAAAAAATTTTTCTGCTCATCAGTAGTTCAAATACTCGGAAAAAAATTAATCATTAATCTTCAAAACCCTTTTGCATATCTAATTACTATTAAATAATTAAAAAAATATAATAATATTGATAAAGATAGAATAAATATTAAAATAACATAAAATACAGTACTACAATTATCTAAATATGTTTCAACGAATCTAATGACTGGATACTAAAAGTAAAAACTAAGATATTTATTAATTAAGTAATTAAATTTATGAGTTAAATATATCGAGTGTAACGATAATGAAAATAATAAATAAAAACTATCGATAATGAAAGTAATGTCCGATATTTTCGAAAGCACGAAATATTTTTTTACATAAAATACACAAAAATAAAACTATTTATGAATACTATGTGTGTAAATATCAAAAGATAAATAAAACAAAGTATATGAAAAGTGTACAGACCCTACCCAACAATAAGATGGATAAGATAATACTAATAATAATAATTATAATAAAATAAATAAAATCTTTCGAAATGTCACATATTACTTTCTAAATTGATTAGCATAGAAATAGTATCAATAATTGTTTATTTAAATAACAAAGATCATTACTTCGTTGATCGAAGTTTGAGTAAAACTATCAGACCAAAGTTTGAATCCATTTAGTATTTTAAAATTACTATTTTATCTTAAACATTTATGGAACGATCATTAAATAAATTGATCGATATTGGAATATGGGACCTTCTGTTAATATACTTGAAATATATGGAATACATATTAGTAATAAATAATATTCAACATTTCAAATGTTTAATTATTCATTATTAATTAATTATATACAACACTTGTATGTGTATTATACTTATATTCAATAGCTACATATATGTCTACTCATCAATTCAATATTACAAAAAATTATTAGACTGCTAGAATACATATGTAATAGGATTATGTGACGGTTAAAGAGTTATGGCGAATAAATTATAATATAAAAAATATATATGTAAATTTAAATAAGTTATTAATTTTTCTTTAAATTTATGACAGTGGTTCAAAATTGTAAATAATTTATGTAGAGTCACTGTAATGGTGTGTGTGGTGATAATTCTAATTGCCAATTTATTTTTTTCAATAATTATTAAATTAAATAAATTAATATAATATTATTTTGATTTGTTTTATTTCTATTCCTACCATTAAAAAAAAATTTTTTTTTAATATTTATCACGCAGATAATAAATACGGGACTGATAAATTATTTTTAAAAAATATTCCTTCATTTATTTTTTACATTGTCTTTATTTTTTTTTTTTTTTTTTTTTTTTTTTATTGTTTCAAACAGTAAATCGGACGACTTATTAAATGTTCATAAAATAAATTTATGACGAAAATCTATCTCGGTATTTTTTGAATAAATATATTTTATTTTTGTTTGGTAGGTTGTTTTACAAACTTTGGACATTTAAACATTTTTTAAACTCGAACAAGAGATTAGTAAAATTAACTAAAAGATTAAATTTAAGCTCGGAGTATAAATTACAAAAAAATACACATTACAACAATCCTCTAGCATTTATCAAAAAAAACAAAATTATTTTTTATTTAGTATCACAAACTTAATCTTTCTACGTGTAATATGATACCTTAATTTTGGTGAGACAAGTCCAATAAAAGTGATGAATAGAGTCTGATATGGATAAAGGGGTTGTAAGAAGAATCCATTTTGTACGCATCATTTTCGACCCTCTTCTCATCGCTAAAAGCACGACCGATAAAAATTTCATGAGTAATGTGTAAATAAATATATATTTTTGTTTTCACCTCAAAAAAAAGTAATGCATCTAATTTTTTTTTTATTTAAAAAAAACCAAAAAAAATTCGAATTCAATTTTTAGACTCGTAAAAATAATTATAAAATTTTAATTATCGCTTTAAATTAGATTTTGTATTCTTGTATCTCGAATATGGCGCACATAGGAATTCTTATCTGGCAGCATTCACCGTTAAAGTTAAGCGAGACTTGTAAAATATAATAAAATATAAAAATATATAAATTGTAATACTATCTCAGTGGAGTTGGAAGTTGGATTATACTTATTTTATTTTTTTATTCTAGTTTTATTTTCAGCTCAATGAAATAAAAATCTCATTTAATTAAATATTCATTAGAAAGTTTTTAAATTTTTTATTTTATTCTTTTTATTCCACGTGAATGCATTTTCACCTGACTGAATATTTAGATTCGCGATTCTCGACGTTATCGCCCGTGTTTTCAAAATGCATTCGCTCACTGAAGAAGAACGTGTCGATAGCGTCCTGTGTACATTTTTATATATCTATCTCCAACTGATCGTCCAGTAGCATGACAAAGATTTTTACGGATTCGTTCAATTTTATTTTACATCACAATTTTTATCTCGCTGTTCTAAACTCTCGTAAGGCCATCCATTGATATCGATTGTCAGACCGTAAAAAAAATTTCTTATTGTTATTGGCCATAAATTCTGCAATCCAAATGGGACAAACGGGATAAAGTTTTACCTCCACGATTATTTTCAAATTACTCTTGTATAATACGCGAGTAATACGGTAAGTGCTTTTTTATTTACATTTTTTATCCAAGGTTGAACATCAATTAATTTATATATTTTTTGAGTATTCTGGATATTTTAGTGATGGTTAATTTTAATGATACGCTATTCACTGATCAAAAGTTCAAGGTTTTCATCATTAAAGCCACAAAACGACGCAGCTTCAAAACAAGTTTACTGTGATCTCGGATGAAGTTAATCAGATAGAAGGATACTCATTTGGATTTAATTGGGCCATCGAGGAAAATCAGTTCAATCAAGATAAGGTATGTATAAATAAACTTTGTCTTTTTTTTTTTTTTTTTTTTTTTTTTAATCACAAATTTAGAAAAAAAAATTTTTCCTTCACTAATTAAAAAAAATTTTTTTATTAATTAAAACAATGAATCTTGCAGTCACTATTTGACTGCCGTGACTTGTGAACTACAAATAAATAAAATTTTGCTTAATTAAATAATGATTTTTGTTAAATTACATTGTACTTTTTTAACTATAGACGTTTTTGAAGATATATGCTCATCCTGATGTTACACTCATCAAGAGCTTTCATTTGAGTACCCACATGCATTTTGATATATTTTTCATATATACATATATATATATATATATATATATATATATATATATATATATATATATATATATAAAATATATAAATATATGAAAAATTGATGTGGGTACTCAAATGAAAGGTCTCGATGAGTATAATGTCGGGATGAGCTTAAATATTTAAAAATGTCAATATTTCACAAGATACTAGGTCATTTCTTAATTATGTATCTATAGAAAAAATTTTTTTTTCGTAATAAAAAAAGTTTCAGTAAAGCCCGATATAAAAATTGAATATTTCAATATAAAAATATATTAATCAAAGAAAATGAATTCTTTGCTTACAAAGTTACATTCTGAAATAATTTACACGAAAAAAAAGTTTATTCAATCAATGTAATCCAGAGTCACGAACTTATTACTTTCTTTCTCATTATCGTTTTCTATTGGTACACCCGAAACGCCAGGGGCATAAACTTTCCTCCATTTCAATTGACTAGTATAGCAAGTTGAGTATTTTTGTAACTGCTGACGGAAGAAGGAAAAAAATATATAGAAGATTAATTTCCAACAATGAGTCTTTTTACGTCTATTATACAAATGTCATATCAAAACAACTCTTCACTCGCTATTTTCTTCGTCTCTGTATTTTCTAACAATGACTACTGCTTAAATTTTAATAATCGTGTAGAAGCTACGAGGCAAAAAAAATAACCTCACGCTGTTTTCATTCCCGTAAAAAGTTCAACGTACATTCCTGTAAATTACTTTATTAAAGTAGACAATGTTTCGCTGAATTCAAGAAGACAGATGAATAATACATCAAGCAATTCATAACTTAAAAGCATTCCTATTCATAATTTAGCAATGTTTTGCTTACTTTGATAAAAAATTGTTCCTTTTTTAGTTATGAAACATTCGTCCCTCATTGTTCTTTAATTTAATTTAAACTTTTTGTAAAAAAAAAAATAAGATTTTATTTTTTATTAATTACTCCCGAGTTGCTTTTTACAACAGTACTAATTTAATTTATTATTGTTAATAATAAATCAATAATTAATTTTTAAAAAAGCCTCGAGGAAATTTTATCAATTTTAAAATCAAAATTTTTAATTTTCATTCTTAGCGACAAAAAAAAAAAATTTATTATTCAAAATATCAGTAAATAAATTACACGACTATTCATTACTGAAAATTTTTGAATAATTAATGATTTGGAGCTTAAAATAAATATTTTTAATTCAATTAACCTGACATCGTTTAATTTGTCATAAAAAATTAAATTAATCAATACCGAATAAATATTTAATGCTATAAAGTCCTGTTGTGTGGAATTAAGCTCATTACTTGATGATTATACAACAGACTAATTATTACCGTTGATTTCAAGGTTTGAAAATCAACAATAGAGGGTTTTAATAAATAATAATTACAGGGATATTAAGTTGCATTGATAATAGCAGCGTTAAATAATAATGAATAGTAACTTTTGGTTAATTAGGAAAATAACCATTGAAATCCCGGTAAATTGTAAGTTTACGTAAATTATTTATAAATTCGTGACGTAACGAGTTGTCGAAACTTATAAAATAGCAGGTGAAGTAGCATTTATTATAAAAATCGTCGCATGCGGCTTTTGGACTTTATTTTTAGTCTAGTTTGCAGATGTGTACTTTTTACTTTCGCCAAGTAAAGAAGCAACCGCACTGCCGGGGTATAAGCTTGCAACCTATACAACTGGTTATATCTATACGCCAAAGATCCCACCGGATATATTCCCTCTCCGGTGAATTTACATCGCGAGCCAAAGAAATTGGTTCGAATAGTTTATCTTATCTTCAGAAAGATATACTGGTTTAGATAAAACATTTCGGCACTGCTGTAAATATATATATATATATATATATATATATATATATATATATATATATATATATATATATATATATATATATATATATATATATATGGATAGGTACTTGGGCTACAACTTTAAGTAAGATGTTTACTGGAGATAAACTCTTAGTGGAGATTAAATATTTTATAACCAAATGTTTTATTTTATATGCTGCCGATTGTTTTCTTTCTTGAGAAATTTTTCTTATATTATGCCGATTTAGTCCAGCTGTACGATACATACAACAAACATATGTTATGTTTTATGTCACTTTAGTTTAGTTCGTGTTATTGATTTTATATACTATCGAAAGGTATGCTTATATTAGCAATGACGTGGTCACATTTCCCTTTTCTCGGAAATCTGAGTATTGCATGTGTTTTACATCGATTTTATTTTATCCACTTATACTTTACTTGTTTGCAAGAGGGTTTAGGTTTCAAAACTTTTGCTGAAAAGTAGTTAGAAAAATTTGTTGCGGTTTGGAAATAAATTATGTTAATTCTTTTTTAAAAAATATATAATTTACACAGTAAAAAATTTTGCGTCAAAAAACTTGGGGTTAAAAATTTTTGTGTTAAATATTTAATACTTTTTTGTGTTGATTTAACATTTATTGTGTTAAATTTTTTTTAATTAATAAAAATAAAAAAAAATAAATTTTTGAAATAATTAAAAAATAATCGTAGATATTAAAATTTTTTAATAAAAATTAATTGTCCGTTTTTTTAAAAATAAATTACTTTTATTTTTTTTTAAATGCATTTGTGTTAATTAAAAAAAAAAAAAAAAAAAAAATTGTGATAAAAAGACGAAAATTAAAAAAAACAGTACGATCTATTCGATTATAAAATTTTGTTATTTCTAAAAATTGTTAATACAGAAGTTTGGGCGGTGATGTTATGGAAGTCGAATTACCCACTTATCGCCCATATGCGACACTGCAATTTTTGGTCTCGTTGAAACACTCAAGATAAAATGTCTTTTATTTCCTGACAAAAGCTTATTTACTTTACGGGAAAAAATAAAGTCAAAGTGGCTTTAAATTTTCAATATAAACATCGAGATATTATAACAATAATAAAGTTAATTCCGCTATTTTCCACGACAATATTTACACTATTTTCAATTTATCTTTCACATGTTACTTCGCTTTATTTTTATCTTCTCAGAGTATATATTTATATTTATATAACAATATAATAACAAGAATAAGAATCGTGTAATAAATAAAATTAGATTACTTTGAAGGAGGAATTATATTTCTTTATACATGGAAAGTATTTTAGCACTTTAAGAAACCAACGAAGTGTCTTTTTTATATAAGACAGCAAATATGAAAAGTAAAGAATAAAATTTAATTTTTTCCCTTTTCACTTTATTCTCCTGGATCTAAATTGAATAGGACAATTGTACAACAGCATAAAGAGTTGTTTACATAGCCGACATTTTTTTCCACGAATCTCAATTACTTTGTTCCATTATTCACGTTAGTTTTAGCACATACATATTTATAAAGCCGGCAAAAATGATAAATTCAGACAAATAGAATGTTTGAATTTTTTTCCCCATGGTATTAAAAGTAACTATTGACTTTTATAAAATAGACGCCTTTTTTAAAAATTTGTGTACTTTTATCCTTTTCGCGATATGACTTATGGACAGAGTACTTGAAGTAAATATTGCCCGAAAGCTTTGGAGTTAAATTTGTTTGATATGCGTCCGGATATGAAGTGGAGCGTTATTTATATTTATATTACATATTTGATGCCTTATATTCACATTCAAAGCATCACCAAATCCGAACACATTTATCATTTATGCTTGCAAAGAGACCAGGTGTATCTCGCTACCGCGACCCGACATCCCGGAAAACGTTAATGGGAATGAATTGTTCGTATTCCGGATAGCTCGATGAATATCGAGTCGAATGTTACGAGTTACTTACTCCGATTTGAATATATCTTTAATTATTGTTACAGTATCACCATTCATCATTCAATATTTTCCAGACGATTCTAATTTCTCTATTATCTTGTAATGGTAATTTATTAATTATTCCAGATTGTCTTGAAATGGAAACCGTCACTAAAAACATACAACAATTAAATATTTGACAGAGTTCTCTGGATTGGGATGAATTAAATTTAATTCTAGACTAAAAAAAAATTATCTTGATTTCAGAGAAAAATTTTTTTATCAAAAAAATGTTTGAAAAAAATCTGGAAATCAGTTGAATTTCTTACTGACGCATTCCGTAAAAATTACACTTAAAATAAAAAAAAATTACACTGTAATTTTTTTTTAATTTAATATCTTTATTTATAGCGCATAAAAATAACCAATAATGCGATAGTCAAACACGATCTCATTCTGATTCAAATTCTAATTCTCCTGCTCATAATATGACCAAGTACCGTCAGAATTATATACTGAGCGTTAAATTTCTCGATTTCCCAGTACAGCAGAGCATTGTAGTCTGTTCTTTCCTGGGTGCATTCACAAGTAAAGCTTGAACATTATTAAACATATCTGGCGTATAATAGGTCGAGGACTATACAGTAGTACACCGGTGTAGAACAGAGCCGGTAACTAACTCAAACGACTCGAGGAACATAAACTCATCGGGAAATTCTTTATCACAATTGACCTTTCAAACTTATTATTTCACTCTTCTAGATTGTAGTGGTTATAATACGTGACTCCAGGGGCTTTTACGGAATATCGATTTCTTATTGTGTAATTTTGTCTCTATAATCTGCAGCACCTCCAACTTTAACCTCAACCCGGCCGGTGAATGTATGAAATCTGGTGAATTAAATTAAATAAGCTTCCAACAAAGCATGAATACGCTTTTCATAAACAATGTAATATAACTTGTGAATAAACCTTTGTAATATTCAAATCAATGAAGGCGGAAATCAAAGAGGAGGAAATTCTATCTGTACTGGTCAAATAAATAAAAACGCAGAATTGCAATTGATGAAGGAGCTTTTACTGTCAAAGTGTCAATTTTTTTTTTTCATTGTCCGAATGATTGCTCAGAAGATAATGAGGGATTAAATTCAAAGGAGTTTCCAAAAGAAAAAAAAATCATTTGCCAAGAAATAAAAACTAGGGATGGAAAAAGAACCTTTAAATTAGTAGAGGGATTCTTGGGTAGATAGGAGCTCCGAGTGTCGTGTTAATTAACTCGATGATCTCGACGTGTAAAAGTTTTTTTCATCGGAACTTTTTTTATTTGGCTTTTTTCTATTCTTCCGCTTGATTTTACTTCCTTTTTTTTTTTTTTTTTTTTTTTTGAGAGAAAGATTGTCGGATCTAGGAAACTGATAAAGACTAAAGATTATGGAATCGTAGAAGCTCTTATGTCCGCCACCTCTAACACCCCGGAATCTGGAATACTCAGTAAATCATAAGGGATTAAGAGTGACTGCAGCTATTAACTCATATTTTATTCAATTATCACTTGATTTATTTTTCTCTTTAGATTTTATCTAGCCACATTCTATCCGTCGTATTATTTTTAATGAGGTAGTTTTTAATAATTTATTTATTTATTTGAGTAAACAAACCCAACAAATTAAGCTATTAACAGGGTTAATAGTTACAATAGTTAGTGCATTAAAAATTTACAATGTATAACAAGATGACTTTTAAATATTACAGTAATTTAATAGTTAAATTGCTAAATAAATTGACTATTGATGTGTTAGTAATTGTAACCCAAAAAAATAATAGTAATTAATAAAAATAATAATAATAATTATTATTGTGATGACAATTGATAAAAAAAAAAAAAAAAATTAATTTTCATGAAAAAAATGTTTAGTGAAATTATGAAAAAATAAAAAAAAACTACAAAAGCTCTAAGGGACTAATGTTGTAGCTCTCGGTCCTTTTTTCCTTTATTCATACATGAAATTTTAATGAAAAGAGGAAAACAAAGTTTGTGTACTCTATAGCTCCTTCATGGCTATTATTCATCATTTTTAATCAAGCTCAGGTGGAGAAATATTGTAATGTCATTATTTTTCAAGTGTCACTATCAATTGAGACTATACTGTGGCTTCTATAAAAAAATTCTTGAAAAATGATATTCTTAATAGACTTGAGACTCTAAAAAGTTCAGGATATCACTTTTATACTCAAGGTAAATCAGAGAGCTTTTTTTCAATATTTCAATCACTACTTAGCATATATAGTTCGAAGCCTTATACTCGATCCCAAAAAGATTAATTTACTAATGGAACTATAATTTTTCATTTTATTTCTTTCACGTCATGATTGAAAATTATATTAATTTATATCAAATTTGAAATTTTATTAATTTTTATTTTTAATATCATGAATTTTTAAGAAAAAGATTTAAATTAATAAAATTATCGAAGCATACTAAATTTTTTTTTTTTTTTTTTTTTTTTTTTTATAAAAATAATCTTTTGAGGTAGAATTTAATTAAGGTTTACGTTATTATTAGGATCTCGGAAATTCTCAACACAGAGCATGTTCAATGCCTCTGAGATTGTCATTATTGTCATCTAAATTATATTGCACGCCACGCCGGACTAGCATGCTTTGTTTAATTTCGCTAAAGCTTATTGTTCGCATTCACTGCCCACGTAAACGATTAAAACATAATCTATTAATCTTGGAACAGAACACGGGCCAGCAGTCAAAGCGCAGCGACATAAATAATATCAGAAGTTAATTACAGAAAAAGGCAAAAAAAAAAAAGCAATTACAAGAAGTGAATTTTTATTGATAGTTTACGATCGAGCTTGTAATTAAAAATCTTTTTAATAATCTTGAGCTTAATCTAAATCACGGAGTTTAAATTAAATAAGTAATAAAAAATGCCCGTAAAAGGGTGGAGTAAAGTCTCGGAATTAAAGTATTGTAGGTTGCTGATGTTCTTGATTGAATTATACTTAAACCAGCTTAAATTGTTTTCAAGCGAATAATTGCATTAAAGGTGGTTTCGTTACTCACTCTTGAGTGCACTGGATCACCACTACCGTAAATTTGTTACGCAAGAATTTTAAATTTTACACATCAACTCATCACGGAAAGTTTAACTTTTTGCGGTCGACTAATCTTTTAACGGACCGTTAAAGTTCATTTTTACATATATTTAATTTTAATCTGAAGTAAACTCGAGCTTAGAACATTTTGTTTTTTTTTTTTAAATAATAAAATTTACAGGTGTGTTTTTACTAATCATTTTTTATAAAGTTATTATCTATATTATTAAGAGAATGACATTGTATCTTGTGAAATATTGACATTTTTAAAGATGTAAGCTCATCCCGATGTTACAGTCATCAAGACCTTTCATTTCAGTACCCACATCAATTTTTCATATATTTATATATTTTACATATATGTATATATGAAAAATATATAAAAAATGCATGTGGGTACTCAAACAAAAGCTCTTGATGGGTGTAACATTAAGATGAGCTTACATCTTTAAAAACGTCAATATTTAAGAAAGTACCGTGCAATTTAACAAAAATCATTATTTAATAAAGCAAAATTTTATTTATTATTTATAATTTACAAGTCACGACAGTCTGCAAGGTTGCTAATTATTATTACAATAATTTTTTTTTTTCAACTTGACAAGTATTTGTTGTTTAATTATCCTAATTAATATTATAGTCTTTTAATTAACACAATACAGTAACGGTACTTAAAATTTCGGTAATAAATAGAACTATATTACCAAATCCTAACTATATTAGACTTAACTTTATACCCTTTACCATGAAAGTTTTTATGGTTCAAACAATAAAAAGCTTTTGTATCACGATCATACGAAGGTCGTCATCTTAATTACAAATCTTAATTGACTTAGGTAGATAATACCCAGACTTCACCTCAAAATTTTTTCATACATGATTCTATAATTTGAATAAATGTAATTTTTTTTTTTAATAATGCTATAAATTTCCAGCAATAGAGCTTGAATAAATTGTCTTCTTCAATCAATCTCAAAGAGTCTATTTAAAGTCTAGAAAAAAAATTTTTTTCTACCGCCTGAAAACACTTTACAGAATAAAGTCTCAGTTTTCACGATCCGATTGTTTATATTTAAAATCGTAAAAAGGAAGTGAATTATATATAAGAATCTTAAGTAGAAATAGAAGTAACTCGTCAGACCAAATATTTAGCTAGAAACCCGAGGACGTAAATTCACCGAGCTTTTAAAGGGAGACAAACATAAAAAGACTGAGGAGAAAGTTCACGTCTATCATGTTTCAGTCCCTTTGTTAAAATACCTTCCCGTAAATAGTCAGTCCTGAAAATTAGTGGTGTTCGGTTAGCAACAGTAGTTGACAGAATCTTTGGGTACAATAAATCAGAATGTTCTATGCATTTATTATATATATCCCAGGAGAGTTTTAAATCCATTGTAAGATAAATCACAAACTTTGTTGTATCTCTTCTCGGAGAAAATAATCTAAAAGCAGTGCACATAAGTTGTGCAAATACTAAAAATATATGAGACGAAGCAAATGAGCTCAAGTTTTCCACTTATACTTATACACACCATACTAGCATAAGTTCGTGTGTTTATGCCGGAAAAAAATGATACAAAAGATCTTCTCTCAGATGGAGAGAAGAAATAGCTGGGCTGCATTTTTCCAACAGACATTCTTGACATAGACCTGAGTGTTTACATCCATCATCAGTCTTCAGTGGGTTGGAATATTGTCACGTTACCAGCAACATCAAGTATAACAGATGCATAAGCTCGGCTCAGAGTGGTAGTGCTTACCCGGTTCGCTAAAATACCTAACCATTACCCTTACCTACCTTACTCTGTCCCCTTGAGCTTCTTCGTGGCTTGAGGATTTCCTCCGGAACGACGTGCCATCTGAAAGAAAATTACGTGAAAGAATTTATGGCCAGATTTAACAAAGTAAACTATTTTTTTTTACCCGAACCTTTTTTGTTACTTTTTAATGAAATGTAAACTCATTTATTTGCATTAATTATGTACTTATAATTATGTTTATTGTTTTTTTTTTATTTTGCAATAGTAAAAAAAATTTTTTTTTACTTTGCAATAGTAAAAAATATTTTTTTTTTACTTTGGAATAGTAAAAAAATTTTTTTTTTTCTTTGGAACAGTAAAAAAATTTTTTTTTATTAAAAAAAAAATAATTGCGAGCTCTGGGTTTTATTGTCATACGAAAAAAAAGTAAAATTAAATATTTCGGGTCTGATACTTGAAGAAACACCGCTAAATAAAATTTTACAGTTGCCTCCATTAATTTGACATAAACTTTTATTTACAAAAAAAAAAAATATCCACTCGACTGGAGCCCGGAGAAGATAAAATCTCTCTTCCCTCTTTGCTGCAAGAGTGTTGGCTATAATTCTTGTGTACAATTACTTGAAAAAGGTGGACATTAAGCTTTTTCTTCCAAGTTGTAACATGAAAAGTTTTATTGCCGGTAAAACGACGACAACAGCAGTAGTTCAGCTTAAAAATCATCAGCCGGGGAAGCATTTGAGCTCTTGAGCGCATTAATTCTAATCTTTAACCTTGACTTTTAGTAATACTTACAGTTTTACTTTAAAAAGACGTACAGTAGAGCTCAAGTGAGTAAAGACAGTGATAAAGTACTACAGAGAACTGTTAATGAATAAATTAATTTAGCGGGTTATTTGTGTCGTCTCTACGACGTTAATTCACCTTTGTAAATGCACCTTTGACAAGAGAATTTGATGTGGTTCGTTTATTGGCATCCTGCCATTCCTCCTTTCAATAAATATAGCTTATCGACTGATTAAAATTTAATAAATTTTCTCGGTAAATTTTTTTTTTTTGACAAATTTTAATTCAAAAAATCTAAAATTTTTAAAAAACAAAAATCTAAAATTATAGATCTTAATTTAAATTAAAAGTTTTTTAATTTAATTATTTAATTCATTATCATAAACGATTAGCATATTTACATTTCTTGTTAAAAAAATTATTAAGTATAATATTTATTTAATTAATTAACTCGTATCGCGACAGCGAATTTTAATTCCTTTCATCACAAGACTTCAAGTCTTAATTAAATATATGTAATGGATCTTTATAAAAGTTATTGGAAAATTTACAACATCGAAAATGGAGCAGTTTAATAAGTAAACTTGCACTGAATATTTATTACAGTTTCAGTAGAGAAACGCTTATACTTTTAAACTGTAAAATTATTTTTTTTTCAGATGTAAAAAATATTACAGCTTCAGATAAAATTTATTTCAAATTTTATTTGACTAAAAATAAATTTTTAAATTGTAAATTTTGATATTTTTTACTTAAAAATTTTATTTTAAAATTTTTGGACAAAGCGCTTTTTTTTTAATAGAAGAAAAAATTATTGAATAATTTTTCGACTGCTTTTTTTCCATCAAAAAATGGCAAAATACTTAATTCCTTTTTTTACAACGACACTCATGAGTACAATAAATAATTTTTAACATAAAAAACACAATACTTAAATTATAACTCGACAAATAATGTGATTTATTCGAATTTAATGACTTAATTCCTCATTTATATCAATGTTAATATTGGAAAGTATCCAATAAGCTAATCAGTGACATTGGCACATATTTTTTAAACATCTTTCACAAATTCAACCTGAAATCGATATGCAAAACGAAACCAAAAAAAAGTATCACTGGAAATAGATAGCCACAAGTGACAGCCATGTCATGAGCGTCGCAGCACCTTCACAATAAACTTAATTTCAGTCTCGCTCAATTGTCAGCAAGTATATCCGGGATAATGAGATGGTCTCTCGTCACCAGCGGCCACAATCGGTCAAGTTGAAGCCTCGTCCTTGCCGACAATTTGTTTGTCAGTAGGTCAAGGTTCTTTTAAAACAGAAACAAGGGCCTCTATGATTTTGCTTGGTGATTTTTTATGACCAATTAAGAATCTCCCTTGTTTCTCTACTCGCTGCACCTTGAGAACCAGAATTTTATCAGTCTTCTGGACTTTTAAAGCTCTGTTGAAAAGTCTTCAGAAGTTTACTTATTATTTTTAAGTCTTGCAATTATCCTGCGGCTACTTTCTTTAATCATAGCAGTTCAAATTATGAGTAGAACAATTTTAAAATTTTTATTACTAAAATTTTTTAAATCATTATTTTTTTTTTAAGTAACTATAAAAGTTGACAGTAATTAAAGCCTGTTGATTTTTTTTAACAAAAAATAAAAATTATTTTTATTTTTTTGGCTAAAAA
The DNA here is from genome assembly GCF_013202065.1 of Cotesia typhae. Lineage (NCBI taxonomy): Eukaryota > Metazoa > Arthropoda > Insecta > Hymenoptera > Braconidae > Cotesia > Cotesia typhae. The sequence goes on along the minus strand of NW_027423756.1, from coordinate 12,614,691 downwards.
ACATTTTTTTTTCATCATCCAGAGAATTTATTTTATCTAAAATTGATTTTTTAATTAAACCATTAGTACAAAATAAAAATTTAATGTTAAATTGATTAATTAATGGTTAAAATAATTTTTTTCTTCAACATGATACTTATTTTTCCTTTCTGTATTTTTTCCACTTGTAAAAAAATTTATTAAGTAAATAATAATAATAGTAATTATTATTATTATTATTATTATTATTTTTTTTTTTTTTTTCTGCCCAACAAGAAATCTTTAGAAAAAATAAATATCAAAAATAATAATAATAATCATAATAAAACCAATTAATTAATAAATAACTTTTGTCGGTACACCAAAAAAATACGACAAAGATAAAAATACAATGGTCAAGAAATCTAATTTAATAAAACGATAATTCGGATAAGATAAGGTCAGGATTTATTAATAAAATATAATAACATAATAATGGAATGACAGTATGTGTTCCTTTGACGTTACAAGAGCGGTTAACAAGTATCGTAGAGCGGTATGGTACCCAGATGGCATTTGAAGTCTCATTTAAAGAGAGGATGAGTGGATAGGAAGGTAATTTCGCACGAGCCACACGTCGAGAACACTTTTTATTATTATTATTATATACATTATTTCAAGCGGGAGTTGAGACTTTTTACTTAACCACTCTATAAGTCTCGTTATAAAAGCATCCGTTAGGATAATATTGTTCAGTTTGTCGTTGACTTGTGCAGGAATAAGTATTCGTTTTCTTTAATCGGCATTATTTTGAGTCTCACATTTGCGAACTGCCGCGGATTAGTGATAAGAAAACGATTGCTTGAATTAATGTATTTGCATAATTAAACTTTAATCTTTTGATTAGTTGGCTCTGCTTTGGCACTACGGAAGTCATTTATTATTACCGATTATGTCAATTTGTGCTCAAGTATCGAGCGTTTAAGTGCTGTTCGTCGCAAGTTATCATTTTTTTATTTTATTTATATTTATAATGACGACAAGACAAGTATCTCTGATGAACAACATTTTTGCGTAATACTCAGTGACCTAATTTAAGTTAATTATTTAATTAAATATTTTTTTTTATTGAAAACATGGAAACAAATAGGTAAGAATTTTTTTTTTTAATTTTAAGTTCCAAATTTATTCAAATTTTTTATCAGCAAAAATTTTTTTTTCTTTAATTATTGACATAATTTTTAAATTATTAGTTTGTTCTAAAATCTCGTTACAATAACACGGAAAAATTATATCCGGCAAAAAAATTACTAATTATTGCCACAAAAAAAAAAAAAAAAAAAAAAAAAAAAAAATTCATAAAATTTTTAATGCTTTAAAAATTTATAATTTAGAGCTCGCATAAAAACAGATAATTAACTGAATAAATAATTAAATTTTCACCCGTTAGCCGTAATAGATAATTTACTAGCGTGTGTATGTAAATATAAATAAAAAAAAATTTTTTTCACATTATTTCTAGTGACAAAACAAAACCTTTGCTGAGTTACCACAAAGTAAATATTTTTTCGCAAAATTTTGAACCGTTGAAAGAAAATCAGAAAGGCAGTCAATTGAACAACAATGATGAACTAAACAATGACAGTAATAATAATAATAACAACGAGAAGACTGTGTACGAGGAAGAGGAAGATGAGGTTCCAGTTCAATACACATCCAATTGTCGAGGTGTATTCGCTCAGGTGAGTTTATTATTTTGAAACCCGCATATATATGCCCGGCATTGAAGTTCATTCATACTTGTACATGATTTGTACTTTGGGGTATAGTTCCAAACACCTCGAATGTACACAGGCGATATTAGGATGACTATACCAGTAATAGTTTCCTCAATCCAGTGACCTTACTTCCATTGTTCCAGTCTAATAAACCTTTTCACACTAACGATGGCAAAACCTAGTCGAATTTTTTTTATTATTATGTACTTGTTGTTTTTATTTTTTGGCTTAAGTAAAAAAAAAAAAATAAATTGATTGTACTTTCTTAAATATCGACGTTTTTAAAGATATAAGCTCACCCCGATATTACACTCATCAAGAGCTTTCATTTGAGTACCCACATGCATTTTTATATATTTTTCATATATTCATATATATATATATATATATATATATATATATATATATATATATATATATATATATATATATATATATGAAAAATTGATGTGGGTACTCAAATGAAAGGTCTCGATGAGTGTAATATCGGGGTGAGTTCATATCTTTAAAAATGTCAATAGTTCACAAAGTACAAGGTCATTTCTTAATTATGTTTCTTATTATGTGAAACTTTGAAAAGACACAAATTCAAGTCAAGACCTTTGCAATGACCTGTGCAATGGATACAAAATTTTTCTTATTCTCTTAATAATATAAATAATAATAATAAAATATGCCGTAAAAATTTAATTTTCTGCAGAAAGATAATTAAAATACCAAAATGTTTATTACCAAAGTTAAAGTATAATATTACAGAAATTAGACTATTACACCAACAAACTTTCTCAGAACGAATTTATTTTATAAACTAGATAGTAATAACAGTACATAACATCATAATAATTTAAATATTTCATCATTTGAGAATTTTCCTCAAAAACTTTTAAAAAGTTAAACACATTCTACTCATGTGTTGCGAAAAGAATGTATAATTAAGAAAAACTATCTGAAAGGTTAATAACTAACGATAAAAAAAATATATTTTTTTAAATTCAATCCAACACAGTATCGCTGAATTCCATCCCCGAAGTATTTTAAAAAACATTCCAAGTAAAACATAATTTTATTATATTTTCCAGTGTATGGTTGCCGGCGCAGTTCTATTTTTAACCGCAGGTGTAGGCATGCCTATAGGATACAGTGGAGTATTATTACCTCAACTTTACGAAATTAATAGTACGCTTCATATCGATCAAGATATAGGTTCATGGATAGGTAAGAAATAATTTATTGCTTCATTCAATTACTCCTACTCTTTATCAGCATGAAATATTTTATAAAAGGTATTTTGTACAAGTTACTACTTCTCAATTGATATCTTTTCGCAATCAATTTAATTTTATTTATAAATTTTAAATTGGGGTTGATTTAAAATAAAAGATTTTCTAAAGAAAAATTTATTGCATTTAAAAAAAAAAAAATAATTAAATTTTAATTACCTATTGGTCATATTTTTCAATGCAACTTAATTAAGATTAAATATTTGATATTGCATAATTATAATAATATTTATTATTGCATAATAATATATTGCATAATTATTATAATAATGGGATTCAAAATAAATTTAAATACCATTAAGAAGTTTATGAACCCTTTAGGTTGTTACAGTATTACAATAAACTTTCCGTTAAATTTAATTATCATACATGAGAAAACAGGATTATTCAATTTAAGCTCCGCTAGTCGGTAACACGATGATAAAAGATAACAGATTGAAAACTCGGAAACGTGAAACTGTATATCGATTAAAAACAGCTTTTAACTTGAGATTAAATCTTACATACTCTCATCACAAAGATAAAACATCGATTATCGAATGTCAGTTCATTATCATTAATGTTTGTCCGCTGCATTAACGAGGAAAGAATTCTGAAAGTCTACTGCAGGGGGATGATAATCCAGCGCGATAAAAAATAAATATGATTGTCGTTGCGATCCATCATAGCAAGTTCAAGGACCGCGAAACTGAGGTTCATAGTACACACAGATAACCCACGTCCTTCAATTACATACGACATACGACGAACGGTGCGTGAGCCAATCAAGTGTCATCATGTTGCTGCATATTAAATGCAGTACACAATTCATTTGTAAAACGTGTTTAACTGACCTACATATTTTTTGATTCGCAATTTCAGAAGTCATTCACGGTCATTGCTGTCAACAGTTACACATGTCATTTGACACGTAAAATAAGATTTAATTTATTATAAAGTCATGGAAAATATTTTTTTTTTTTTTACAAAATTAGAAATTTTGAATAATTTTTCCAAAATTGACGAAAATTTTTCAAAAAATTTTTTTTTGATAAAGAATTAATACGAGCAAAGAGTATGTTGCAAAATACGAGCACCGAGACAAAATTGTCATAAAGTTATGAAAAAATTAATAAATACAAATTTTTATTTATAAAAAATATTTTTATATTCTATTTTAGGATTTTTTATAGAAAAAAAAATTTTATACGAAGAAATAATTGCCAAAAGTATCAAGAATATTTAAAGAAAGACATTCAATAAAAATTCAAGGGATTTTATTTAGGAATTTCATCTACTATTACCGTAAAATCCCTCCAAGGAGACATTAAGTTTATCTCTGTAAACCATAATTAACTTTAGGTAATTCTATAGAAGCTTGAGACGATGCAACGCAACAATATAGTTATAAACAACCTCTCGTGTCTATGACTATGTCTATGTTTAGGTTATCGAGGAATCGGGTTTAATGACAAGGTATTACCAGTGAATTGTTTGGTTCATGCTTAAGAAAATTAAAAACGTCATTCATCTGACACTCTTCTCGATAAAATTTCGCCTGTTTGCGAAAAAAAAAAAAGTAAGAAGCTTCTGTTTATCCGGCTTTTAAGAGTAATTGAAAAAAGGAAAATTTGAATAGAGAAATAATTTCTTCCGACTCGAGATGAGCAATGAATGTTACGTGGATAAATTTAATGGGGTATTTACTAGACACCAAGTTGACAAAGGACAATATTAATGACGATGACAATTCTCAGAAGGCAGTAGCTAGTACTTACAATTAATAAAACTCAACAGCTGTTTTATCTCAATGTCGACATCTAGTAGCCTTGCGGATGACAAATGTCGTCGTCGTAGATTTTCTGCTACATAATCAATCGACCGTGTGGATATTTTATGCAATGAATAAGTCTCAATGATCTTTGTTTTCATTTCATCTAGGTCAAATTTATAAATTTTATAATTTTATTATCGGGTTTTTTTATTTCAAATAATAATTGATAAATATTATTTACTATTTATTTATGCACACTAATTAAAAAAATTTAATTTAAAGAGTGATTCTAAAATAATAACATTCCAAGTGTACAAATAGTGATAGTGATCATAAACTATCAGACATATTATGTTTTTCTTTTCTTTCAAATTTTTTTTATAATTTTTTTTTAAATTAAAAAAAAAATTTTCTTTATTTTTTTAAATTTCTTAAATTTCCGAGGGCATTTTTTTACAAATAAATAAATTTGAGTCGCTTTAAAATCATTAATTTATTAAAAATGATTTTTTTTTCTTTTGACGACTAAATTTCTTATCAGTGAAATTTTTCTTTAAAAAATACAACTAATTATTTTATTTTGCCTGACTGTTGCTATTTCAATCCATCAGATACTACATCTCTATTGATAACTGTGGAAAAACTTTCTATTCATATTTTAACAGGAATAAATTGACATAAACTCAATACTAACATTGACAAAATTTTATTTGTCAATTTTTACTTCAATTAATTGGTTTAAAATTTTTTTTTTTTAATCAACTCTTGATATTAGAAATGAATAAGTAAAAATCAAAAGAGTTATTTTTTTCATGAAAAATGATCCCCTAAAAAAGTTATTTCAAATGAAAAATAAAAGAATCTTTTCCACAAAATTAAGTTCAATAAAAAAAATCTTGTAAGCTGATAAAACTATAATAGAATTATTTTTCAGCGTCAATTCACAGCTTGGCAAGCCCGCTGGGTTCTTTGATATCTGGACCACTTCTAGATGCAATAGGTAGACGAAGCTGTTTGCAGTTGTCTGCTGTTCCTTTGTGCATTGGCTGGCTTCTGATAGGGTTCGCTAAAAATTTATGGCTCATGTTATTGGGGCGATTTTTCGCAGGATTCGGAGTTGGAATTTGCGGCGTTTCTGCTCAGGTGAAAAATATATTTTTATTTTTCTTGAAAAATAAATTAGATCAAAAAATTGTATTTATAATTTTTTTTTCTATGAAATTAATTATTTTATTTTATTTATTTATTTTCGTAATATTTTATTTATTTATTTTCCTTATTTGTGGCCATCAATTTTAGTGACATTGTATTTATTAAAATATTAAATCTTTTTATGTAACTAAACATTAAAATTATTTTAAGCAATATATTTAACTTAAAAAAAAAAAAAAAAAAAAAAAAAAAATTAATTTAAAAAAATCTAAAGATTTTTAGATGTCTCTAAATTTCAGTAAAATTAATAATCAATAAAAATAATCGGGTTAATTAGGTATTAGTTGGAGAAACAGCAGACCCAGGCATCCGAGGATTCCTAGTTTCAATTTCAATAGCCGCATATTGCGCCGGAATTCTACTAGTTTACGCTCTAGGATCGGCTTTCACTTGGAAAACAGTTGCATTCAGTGGGATAATTCTTCCCGGAATAAGTTTATTAACTCTAAGCTTAGTATCCGAAAGCCCTGTTTGGTTGGTTAGGCGGGGTAAAATCAATGCTGCTAAAAAAGCTCTTATGTGGTTACGTGGAGGTAACACAAAACAGGTAACTCCTCATACTTTATTCATATCTATATTAATATCTTTTGTGGACTCTAGATGACTTTATCATTGTTGACTCTACTCTCTGTTCGTGTGGGATTCACACAAAAACTTAAATGTCAAGTGTACTGTTAAAAAACAGGAAAAAATAATTAGAGACATTGAAAGTATCGAGTAAAAGTCAATTGCAGTTGATCGATGGTAAATTTATTCTCTATTCTAGACGCTCTTTTTTTGTTTCGATAAAAAATTACCATCGCGATGACTGATGATTGGCTTTAACTGATACGATGAATGAGATAAGTTATTTCTGGGCGGGTCAACAAAAAATTCATAAACATTTTCGATATTCTGACACACTGTGAAAAATCCGGAGTTTTCTTATATTAAAATCAATTTTTATTTAATTGAAACAAATTATTTTTTTTTCGACGGTATAAAATAAATTTTAATGGCAAAAAATTTTCTTCTGATATTTATTACCAGTAAAATTATTTAAATTTTGTTTTAATTAATTATTTTTTTAATTCTTTTCATATATCAGTCCATAAGTTATTAATATATGTATAAAATATATAAAAAAGAACAGAGAAAATCAAAATTAAAAATCACAAACAAATTTAATTTCCCGAAAAAAATTTTTTTTTGATCAATAAAAAAAATTTTCGTTTAATAATCTGAATTTAAAAAAGAAAATTAAATTAAAAAAAAAATTTTTAGTTCGAATTTTGAATTGTAATTTTAATTTTTAATTTTTAAAACTTCTAAATACGTATTTTATAATTTTTGAACGAGCCACAATTATTTTTATTCGATAAAAAAATACAAAATTTGCTATGCGGAGCAAAGTCTAGTTAATAATATAAATTAAATCACTCGGAAAATTTTTTACAGTACACTTATACACAGTAAAAATTTTTGTGTTAAATATTTAACACTTTTACGTGTAAATTTATTATTTATCGTGTTAAATTAACGCAAAAAAGTGTTAAATATTTAACATAAAAATTTTTAACACAAAATTTTTTGACGCATTGACGCAAAATTTTTTACTGAGAAATAAATATCAAAAATTAAAAATTCTAACTCAATTTTTTAAATTTAGATTGCAGTAGAAATATCTTCCCTGATATCGCGAACAAAGCAAGACGACATGCGTGCCTCGTCGACGGTATCAACGTCCTTTAGGGAACGACTGTTGGAAACAAAGGCGAAGATTGTTCATCCGGGTGTTCTCAAGCCGTTGATAATAATTAATATTTTTCTAGTCTTGCAGGCGTTTTCCGGCACGTACATAGTTGTTTACTACGGCGTCGACCTTATCCAAGACATTGGTCAGTCACAGTGATAGCAAAGTTTACATTAATAATCAAACGATCATTAATTATTCATTTTTGTTCTAGGAAAAGGAAGCGTCGACAAATACATGGCTGCTGTTGTGACTGCAGTTATTAGATTCATCTTCTGTCTGCTCTCTTGTTTTTTGCTGTTAAAAATAGGCAGCAGAACTATCGCCATTGTGTCGGGAACAGGAACTGCTCTGTCGTCATTAGTCCTCGCGGCGTTTGTTTTAGCGAAATCGGAGGAGTCTTATTTAGATGTGAGAGATGTTTACGAATTATTGTTATTACTAATAGAAGGTATTCCTTTGAAGAATGGAGAGCGAATATAAAGAGACTCTTTGTAGGAAAATATTGAGATTTTAGCTTTCAATTTTGCAAATTACACTCTCTTCAATTTAATGCAAAAATAATTCTATATAAATTGATTTTTTTTTTTTTTTTATTCTAATAACGAGTTAAATTAAAAGTTTTTTTTTTTTTTTGTGAAATATTTTTAATTTTTAATTGATAGCTACTATTTATAGCTAATTTAAATTGACCCGAATGTACTGAATTATAAATTGGTTTAAATTTTACTCTTAATCTTTTCCGGCAAAGCTTACGTAAACTTAATGGACTTGTAATAAAATTAAAATAAGATACTACAAATATGATTAATCGATATTGAACTTATCCGTTAATACGAAGACTCAAAATTACATTTTTCAAGTTAGTAAAATATTACTTAAATATTTAGACAAAGTAGACTCCAAAATTTTTTTATTTTTTTATTTTATTTGTCGCGAATAATTTAAACAATTTTTACTGCAAATAACGCGTTAAGATGGAGATTAAATCGATCTTTTATTAGTCACTTTTTGTGAAAGAATTTTACAACTTTGATTAAATTTAAGTCTGCGGAATATTTTATTAATTATTCAGTAAAAATTTGCCCTTTAATAATTAAATCGAGAGATTAAAAGCACACAATTTTAAATGAATAATTTTAGTCACGGAAATTGTGACCGAAAAATCTAATAAAAAAAACTGCCGAGAGCATTTTTAAATTTTTCAATAATTCAACACGCTAAAAAAATCCAATCTGCTTTATTATTCCGACTCTCACCTCACCTGCGCTGATATTAAGTCACTAACGTTTTATAAAATATTTATTTCTTTAAATTTCAGTCTACCATCTACAATCACATTTATCAAATAAACAGCTTTTTTTTTTTTTTTTTTACTTCAATTTCATAAATTTTTTTTTTTAATTTAAATTTTATAATTTTTTTTTATTAAAATTTTGTATTTTTTTTTTAATATTGTATAATTTTTTTTTTTTTTTTTATTAAAATTTTATTATTTTTTTTTATTTGCAGAAATACATAATAGGAGGTTGCCTTTTTCTGTACGTCAGTTTAAACACAATTGGATTATTCACCCTAATTGGAAATATAATCAGCGAATTGCTACCTCATCGAGCTCGCGGTATCGGGGGCGGCTGTTCGATGTTTATGTTCAATTTTTCACTGTTCATTACAGCTAAAATTTTTCCCTTGGTAAGTTTTTTATTAGCCGTTTATAAAACAAACTTAATCGAGTGAAAATACTCGAGTCATAGTCATGGTATTTCTTTTTTATTTCTTCCCAATAAAAAATCGTGACATGATTCTTTGGCATTTAATTATTATTTTTATTTATGTTAATTAGGTAAAAAAAGCAGTAGGTATGGGAGGCGTTTTTATCATCTTCGGAGTATCAGCTCTGATACTAACGACGTTTATGTATCTGACGTTTCCCGACACAAGGAATCGTTCGCTGCAGGAGATCGAGGACTACTTCAATGTAAATATTTAAATATTCAACGCAAGTAATTATTATAAACTTGAATATTTTTAGGGAGAAAGTATCCTGTGGGTCAAGAAGAAGAAATGCCAGAAAGAGAGGCTCCAAAATTCAGAAGCATAAATAATTATTCTAGCGGACAAAAAAATGTGATACACATTTATAAATTTAATTAAAGTTTACTCACCGTTTATAATGCACCCATTAAATGTAATTAAGTGTATATTTTTATACTTACAGTAATATAAAGCGCAGAGATGATATTAAATAATTTTACATATTATTATGAATAGAAAATAAATTTTTATTACCATGCAAACTTTCCCATTTTTTTCAAGCATTTAAAAATGAATTTTTTTTTTTTTTTTTTAAATTGAAAAGGCACAAATTCAAGTCAAGACCTTTGCAATGATAAAAAAATTTTTCTTATTCTCTTAATAATATAGATTAAATAAAATAATTTTAGTAATAAAAAACAAATATTGTGTTTAAATTTAAATTTTATTTATTATTGATACCATCGACAAAACTCCCGAGGAAGATTACAGATCAACAGCAATACATTGTCATAAACTATTATTTTTTTCAACAGCAATTTTACACTGATATCTTTTAATTATATTCTTTAGTCTTTCAATTGATAAATTGAAGTAGCAAGAAAAAATTACGCGTTGAGTACAGATTTTTTTTAAAGATTAAAAAAAATCAGACAATAGAAAAAAAAAGTTTAACTTGAATGATAAATTACTAATAATTGAATAAATATTACTAGCAACGTGTGTTATAAATATTTATCATCTAATATATAATGAAACTCTAGTCAACGGACTTGTTCCACAGTACTCAGAAAGGAATATAATTTGCGGTAATGTTTTTTTTTTTTTTTGTCTCAATTTTAAACACTATAATATTAATTGTAACTCAAGATAAAGTAGTCATTAAACGATATAACTGTTGATAATCGTCGTATAAGTTGGACAGTGTTTCTAGGCAGTTGGGTGACGGAATTTCTCCCCAGCAAACTTGGCATTGGCGCCGAGCTCCTCCTCGATACGCAAGATTTGGTTGTACTTGGCCAATCGCTCAGAACGGCAAGGTGCTCCAGTTTTGATTTGTCCAGTTGACAAACCGACAACCAAGTCAGCGATAAATGTATCTTCAGTCTCACCGGAACGGTGAGACACCATTGTACCCCATCCGGCGCTCTTGGCCAAATTGTGAGCGTTTATTGACTCAGTAACGCTGCCGATTTGGTTGACTTTCAAGAGAAGACAGTTGCAAGCTTTCTTCTCGATTGCTGTCTTGATTCTGGTTTAAAATTTTTAATTAAATTTAAAATAAAAATATTTTTATTAAAAATCAATTATTTAAAAATTTTTAATTTATTAATTTATTAAAGTTGATTTACGTTTTTAATTAAAATAAAATTGCAAGTGCTAATAATTGGATTTTTTATCTTATTTAATTTTGTCTCAAAAATTTTTTTGAAATAATTATTTTTGTTTGCTTATAATAAAAAATAAAAAAAAATGCTTTTTATAAATAGAAAATAAAAAATGATAGATTAAGTACCTTTCTGGGTTGGTTACTGTCAGATCGTCACCAACAATTTGAATAGGAGTGGAAGCGGTGATTGAAGTCCAGGAGTCCCAACCATCTTGGTCAAAGGGATCTTCAATAGACACAATTGGGAAATCTTTGACCCAGTCCAAGTACAGGTTCTTCAACGCATCTGGCTCCAAGTAAGTGGCAGGGTCTGATTTTTCGTTCTTGAAGTCCAAGTCGTACTTTCCGTTCTTGTGGAACTCAGAGGCTGCGACATCCATACCGATCTTGATCTTTCCTTCGTATCCGGCAGTCTAATTAAATAAAAATTAATTATTTAATTATTGCAAAATAAAAATAAAAAATAAAATTTTTAATAATTAATTATTTAAAAATTAAATTAAAAAAAAAAAAAAAAAAAATAAAATGTACCTTAATAGCATCAATGATCAAGTTAAGAGCTTCCTTGTTCTCAAGAATGTTTGGTGCAAAGCCACCCTCATCACCGACAGCAGTAGCATCAAGCCCGAACTTCTTCTTGATTCCATTTTTCAAGTGATGGTAGACTTCACTGCCCATTTTCATGGCTTCAGTGAAGTTAGCAGCACCCACGGGCAAAATCATGAACTCTTGCATGGCAAGTTTGTTACCAGCGTGAGAGCCTCCGTTGATTACATTGAAAGCTGGCACTGGAAGGATGATGTCCTTGTTTCCAGCCAACTCAGCGATGTATCTAAGAAAAAAAAAAAAAAAATAATTAATCAATAACCCTGACGTAATCCTTTATAAAAGTGATGTAACATTCCGAGGAAAAAATTTTATCTCTGAGAAATTAGAGTAAGATCACTTACTTGTAAAGGGGCATGCCTTTCTTGGCAGCTCCAGCTTTGCAGACAGCCAAGGAAACACCCAAAATAGCGTTTGCGCCCAACTTAGCCTTGTTTGGGGTTCCATCGAGTTTCAACAGGAAGTTGTCGATGTCTATTTGCTGAGTTACTTCTAGTCCAGCCTAGAATTTAATTATTGATTTAAATTTATTATTTATATATTGAAGGTAAATTTTGATAAATGTAATATTTACTTTTAATAATTCAGGAGCAATAATTGAATTGATGTTGTCGACAGCCTTGAAGACTGATTTTCCGTGGTACTTGGATTTGTCATTGTCACGGAGTTCAAGAGCTTCGTGGACTCCAGTGGACGCACCAGATGGGACAGCTGCTCTGAACAATCCGTTTTCAGTCACCAAGTCGACCTAAAATAACCCGTTAATTATTTTTAAATATTCTTGCTGGAGTATGTTGGATTCAGTCAATTTTATGACAGTTAAATAAATTAGATTTATTTATTTATAAATCAATAAATAAATTAATTATAGAAAATTATTTTTAAAAAATTGTATTTATATTTTTTAGTCAATTTATAATTTAATAGTAAATTTATGATGATAAGTATTTAGGCTGCATTAAAAAATGCTCTATCTCTAGATAGATAATTAAGAAATGACCTTGTATCTTGTGGAATATTGACATTTTTAAAGATATAAGCTCATCCTGATGGTACACTTATCGAGACCTTTCATTTGAGTACCCACATCAATTTTTTATATATTTATATATATTATATATATGAAAAATATATCAAAAATACATGTGGGTACTTAAATGAAAGCTCTTGATCAGTGTAAAAAAAAATAACTGATCATTTTTAAATTTTACTCCAAAAAAATAAATTTGTTAGAGAAAATTATTTAAATAAAATTTTATTTATACTTTTTATTTAAAATTTTTTTTTTTTTTTAAGTTTTTCTGTCATAATTTATTAATTAAAAAAATAATAAAAAATTTTAACTATTTATTTAGTAATAATTTTAAAAATAAAAAATACAAAATTAAAAATATGATAAAAAATTACCTCGACAGTTGGGTTACCACGAGAGTCGTAGATTTGACGTGCTTTAATACTTTGGATCGGCATTGTGTAACAACTAAATTCACAGGTAGAAAATCTGTAACATGTCACAATAAACTAAATAAAACTAGTTCAATATTAACAATGTCAACAGTAATTATTCAATTAGCTGACGTAACAATTATTGTCATACGATGATACTTATATATCTAACGAAAAACGAAAAATGAATCACAATAATAATTAGCGTAATATTACTTAATAAATAAATAAATTATTCAATAAGTAAAAAAACACTTTCTTATCAAATCTAACTGCTGAATTATTATCTAACTATCAACTTTAACCTTTACAAGGTCATTGCATCATCTAAAAATAAATAACAGTTTCTATGCAAAATAATTTAACAAGTTATTTAAATTTTATAATTAATTAAAAACAATTTTTAATTATTTATAAAATAAAATAAAAATATCCTAACTATAAACCTTAAAGTAAAATATCTGCTGAGCAAACCACTCCCGGCACGTAATACGTACATGATATATTTCCTCTGTTAAAAAATCGATTTAATTTCGCTGTACTGACTAACGGAAATTATTTAAAATCTAAATATTAATTTTAATCCAAGATTTATAATTATTACAAGCAATTAATTTGACGGATAAATAATTACAGTTGAAATAATTAATAAAATTTTTAATAATTATATAAATTTTATGTTAAAATAATAAATATTAAGTACCTTGTGCTAACGCGTGACAATCGACACGAATGACACGAACGTTGGATGTAGACTGAAAAAAATGACGACCTACTTGTGACCTCTGAAAATATAAATTAATTATTAAGCAATAACGTGATTAATATAATTTGTCTTTTAATTAATGAAAAAAAAATTTTAATTTAAATACTTACAAAGAAGAAATAATAATTTTCTTCTTTTTTTTTTATTTTTATTTAGTTTTTACTTTGATTTATGTTACTTACGAGGATTCCGCAGGTGACCTTGAATTTTTAGATCAATAATGAACTCTGATGCTGGTGATTACGTAAACTTTCAGACTTTCGGTCGATAAAAAAGCGCGCTTATAGGTGCTGCCATCTGGAATGAATTTAAATTATTTGAAATAATTATGACATAAATGTTAGCTGTCACTTTACAATTATTTTAATTTTTTTTAACAAATTAATTATCAAAAAAATTTACTTGTATAAATTTTAATAAATAAAAAATGCAATTTTAAAAAAATTATTTTTTTTTTTAATGAAAATTAAAAAATTGTCAATTAACTGCTAATTTTTATGACATGAAACAGTTTACGGTATTTTATTTATTTATTTACTTTTCTTCTTTTGACTTTATTTGCTGGAGAAAAATTTTTGTAAATGAAAAATAAATAGTTTAGATAAAAAATTGATTTTTAAGAATCGATATGAATATTTATATTTATTTAAGATTATTTTTTATTTTGATTATATAAATACAATTGGCTGTAAAATGTCAATGACTCATTGATAATTTTTTGATTCATGATATTTTACGGATAAATCAATCAAATGTCACTGATTTTTAATTTTAATATTTGTAAAACATTTTTTTTTAGCATAAAAAGTCGTAAATTATTAATTAAAATAAAAATTATCCGAAATCTGACAACTTTTTTTTTTTTTTAAATTTTAAGAAAAATTAAACGTAAAAAATGACAATTTTTCAAAAAAATAATTTATTTATTTCTTCTTAAATTGTTAAAAAAAATTTTAATTTCTAAGAAGAAATCAATTTCTAATTTTTTCTATAAATTACTTTCGTTTTTTTCATTATAATTAATATTTAATTATATATACTGTTATACAGTATTTAAGTTAAAATAAAAAGTAAGCTTAAAATATTAAAATAATTACTAAGCAGGTTATTAATTTTTCATCCATTAAAGATATGACCGTGAAGTAATCAATGGAATGTCAGATTGTTTATTTATTTGTAATAAATTCTTGTTTTGCTTTTCTTTCAGTTTTCCGGCATCTAAACGAGTGTAAACTCTGCATTTTCTTGATCCGCTTACTCTTTTAATGTTTGCGATAAAATGACCGTTTAATCAATGACTCAATAAATTAATTACTCCTCATTAAATTATTATTACTGCACAATAAATAAAAAGAAGAAAACTCATATTTAATTGTCAAATTTTTATTAAGATACTTTTCAAAACATTTCTTCATTATTTTAAAATTAATACAATTAATTATTTCTTCCTAATAAAATTTTTAACAATTTTAACAATAAAAATAAAATACACTTTAATTTACATTTTTTTAACATTATGATTTAAAATAAATTAAATCAGTCCATAGTTTAAAAAAAAAAATTATTAGTATTTATAAAATCAGTCTTTATTTCTCAAACTTAAAATTAAATATTTTTCTAAGAAGAAATAGTCATATTAAAACAATATCTGTCATTTTTAGTCGAATATACTCTAGACTAAAATCAAAATTGAGAAAAACTGAGTTCTTTTTTTTATATAAAATGTCCTATTATTTTTTAATTAAAAAAAAGTCTACGAATTGATTCTTTAATCAAGACATAAGTATTATATTTTTGGGTATGTAGCTGTAAAGGCTGTACAACTCCTCGTTTGGTTTCAAAATATCATGATCGGGTGCCAATCGGTCTGTAGAAGTTGTGTCTCTACAATAGTAAAGATAAGCTTGAGTAGACAGTTTTTCTTTTTCAAGAACGCAGCGAAGTCCGTCGTCACATTTGCAACTTTAATTAAATAAATGATGTTTTTAGTATTTTATGATAATTATTACCTATTAATGATGATTAAGAAGTGTAAAAGGATAATCTATTTATTACCTGCCCAATAAAAAGCTTGTTAATTGCTTTTGATCTCCAGCCAGACGGTAAACTAACCACCCACATGGCATCGTTGCACCACAAGATCTTGTACTCAATGTTGAGTCTCGTTTGACGATCGGGAAAAATTGAGACTCTTCTTCGTGGACAAGCGCGATCTGTTATTATACATAAAAAAAAAATTTTTATCAATCAATTAATTAGTTAAAATAATTTTTGGACAGTAGCCAAAAAATTTTATCCCAAAAAAGCAAAATTTTTATGTTTTATTTATTAGTTTGCACAAAAAAACAATTAATTTAAAAAAATTAGTTAATATTATTAAAAAGTTAATTTATTACCCCGGTATCATTCACTTATCTTAGTGTATTATTAATATACACGTGTTCTTTGAAGATTGTAATTAAAATATCCATAAATTTGAAAAATTTTTGAAGATAAATTAAAAATAGTAAATGAGTAAAAATAATCGCACTCACTTTATTAAAAATATAATGTAAAAATTTTTTACACTTTAATATTTATAATTAAAATTTAAATATTTAATTAATTACTATCGGTCTTAAATATAAAATTTTTAAATAAAATAAAATAAAAAGAAAATATTTAAAGTTAGTTATCTTCAATAAAGCCCCGCAATACATATGAATCGTCATTTCGTGAATATATATCGTGATCTGGGGCTAATTTATCGTGCTTTGTTGAATTTTGACGACAGTGGTAAGCATATGCTTGAGCGGAAAGTTTTTCCCAAGTCCTTATGCAACGATACGTCTCGTCTTTGCATTTACATCTGTTTTCAAAAATTAGATTTGTTACAAATAATTCATCTTATCGAAAGTTTTTATGATAATTTATAAGTTACTTGTTTAATAGAAAACTTTTGAAGGTTTTTCCAAATCCGTCTAATTGATCTTTTTCGTAAATATACCAACCGCATGGCGTATCAAAACTGCAAATTCTCAATTCGCTGGAATCGTTTTGTTCACTTGTTTTATTTGTTAATTCTACTCCATTAAAAGATTCATTCTATAAAATTTATTAATTTTATTTAAATAAATTAATTGTAAATTTATTAAAAATTTATTCAAATATCAAAAAAATTTATTATAAATTTATTAAAAAATTAAAAAAAAAATAATAAATTATTTCAGCTAAGTAAAAAATAAAACATAAATTTTAATAAAATTATTCTAAAAATTTGTTAAAAAAAATTACCTCTGAGTTTATGGCTGCGGATTCTCCAAACGCAAAGTAAGCGACGGCATGGCTGATCACGATCAGAACAATACAATTAAACAAACTCATTTTTCACAATTTTTTATTTTCAAAAATAATTATTAATTTTCTTTTAGAGGGAATTAATTTTCACGAGAAAGTGTTATAATATAAATTTTGTAAAAATAATAATTAACGTTTGAATACTAAGGCGTACTATTAAGAAGTTTATCGTGACTATATACCTCACTCGTCGACTTTCCGTGAAAAATGAAAAGGTAGCGGGTCGTCGTCAGCTTTTAAGGTCTTCATTGATGACCTATGGAGTAATGGTGGGAGAAGAAAACGATAAAAGAAAAGACTAAGAATATAGACTAATTTTATGAGTATTTGTATAATCGTCATGGATTAAACCAGAAAAATCCCACTCTTAGGAAAAATTCGGCGTAGAAGCCACCATCCACAAAATACGTCTTTCGAGAATTATTAAATCACCGGAAACTGTCGTTGTGATAAATGGGTGATGAAAAATTTATTTTACATTTTCTTCGTCTTAATAATTTTTCAATTAAAAATTTTTTTCGCTCCTCCAAACTTTGATTTTTACTAATTTTATTATTCCCTAAAATATTGACACTGCATTTTTAACTGTGATAACAAAAGTTTGTTTTTGTTTGCGTGGTACTTCTATTAGATAAAAAAAATCCGATAAGTAATAAGTCTTTCTACGCTTCAATAACGTTTATGAGGTGGAGCAAGACCATCAATCACATCCAAGTATTTGAAGCCGGGATTATTAATTAAAAAATAATGAAAGACGCATAAAAGATCATTTTTACATTGAAGTTGACTTAAATTTTGTTTAATCTGTTATTTTAGGAAAACTTATTTTTAATAGAAAAATACCCTGCTATGTTTATGTTAGAAGTTACCCAAGTTCCTTGAATTGTGCGGATATAAACAGAATTTTTTGTTTATATTAGTTGAGTGCTTTATTAAATAGAGAAAGAAAACGAAGCAACCACTGGTTTAATAAAGTAAATTACAAGCTTTGAATTTATTGTTCAGTTACAGTAAATTTCTTAGAATATAACAATGTATGATTGTCGGATTAAATCTATCGTCAAGATAAGAATTTCCTCATAGTTTATGATTGTGATAGGCTAAAACTTGTCATTTAAGTATTTATTTACATTCTCAGATAAAAGTTACAAATTTACTTAGTCATCAACTATTTTAACTCCTCAAAAATTTTAAGTATCATTGACTGGACTTAGTGGTCAGTAGTAGTATATTTATATACAAAAAAAAAATTAACTTAAATCCAGGGAAAAATTTTTGAGCCAAGAAAATAATTTTAAAAAGTTTAATTATCTTGAATCAAGGCGCAAAATTTTTAAATATTTAAAGTTAAATTTAGTTAATCCAAGAAAAATATCTCAATTTAAAGTTGTTTTTACTCAAATTAAGAAGATAAAGTTCTTCAAAAATATTTACGAGAAAAAAATTATTTTTAAATTCAAGTACTTAATTAATCCCCACCTTATATTATAAATGTGAATGTAAGCCTGTTTGTTACGCTGTCACGCGAAAACTACGTAACTGATCATCATAAAACTTTGTACAGATATTCTTAGAGGTATTAGAAGTAGCATAGGATCATTTTTATTAAAAAAAAAAAAAAAAATTATTCTTTATGAAAGACAAAAAAATTATTTGTCAAAAAATTTGCGTGCCAAATTAATAGAAAATTTAATTCATGAGTAGAAAATAAAAATAAATATTAAAAAAAAAATAAATACTTGAAATTAAGGTCTAAAAGTTATAAAAAATGCAGCAGTACTAAAAAAAATCATGTATAAAAATTTTGCAGCTACTGTGTTTTAAAATTGTCAGCCGTAGAGGCAGCTAAAATTTTCTAATTAATTAAAATTATAAGTGCAGTTCAAATTAAACACTGAAATTATTTAAACAAGCAGTTAAAATATATATTGTTTTAGAGGCAGTCTATTTTACTCAACACAACAAACACAGCTTTAAAGATTTATTAATTTGTAAGGAAAAAAATGTAGAGGACAGTCTTTAATGTGATACATTGTAATAAATATCATAATTTTCTAGAAATTATTTTCTATTTATTTAATATTGTTGAATTATCCAAGATATATTACAAGTATTTTAAATTTTTAAGATAAAACCATATATTACTCAAAATACCGGTCTGCTTGCGAAAAGTTTTACCGACTCGTCGCCACCTGGCGGAAGGCGCTGAACTAACAAAAATAATTCAAGCTTGATAAATGATTTAGCTGTTTTTTTTTTTTTTTTTTTTTAGTGTATAAGATTATTTATTTATTTATGAATATTACATGTTAAGTTAAATACTGCATACAAATACATCAAATTCAAAATTATACTTCTTGATGCTTTATATTTATTTATTTACGGGTTCGAGGAAAAGCTTCAGAAATTAGTGCAACAATAAAACTAACACTTATTAAAATTTACTTTTAGAAATATTTTCGATAAATATTACTTATGAAGCTTTGAATATTTAAGAGGATTAATGAACAATAAAGATTATAATTCGGTTGTTACGTACTTAAGTATTTTTCTTAAATGAAGAAACTATAATTTGTCTTTTTTTTTTTTTTTTAGTTAAAAAAAATATTTTTCTCCATTTTTAGTCAAAAAATATCATTGAAAAATTTTTTTCATGTAAGCTGACTCGTTTATTAATATTTAAATCTATGTTAAATTATAATTAGGTATTAATATAAATTTATACAATATAATCTAAGTTATTTTTTTTCAGAGTGTATACTTCAAAAATTCCAGATTTAATTTTGTACAAATGATTAAGTAACGATTAATTATTATATTCTTATTTTCATCATTACAAATTATAAATAAAATTGATTTTATAAAAATTGTTTATACAGAATGAAAAATTAAATTTTTAAATTGAAAAAAAAAAAAAAAAAATTATTTTTAATTTTTTTTTTATACATAAAAAAATTTTAAAATTACAATTATTAAAAAAATAATTTCATTCTGTATAAACTAACAATATTTTAAGCATTAAGTACATAACAAATTAATTTTAAAAAGACGATAATAAAAATTACAAAACATAACATCAAATACACAAATATTAATAATTATCTGTTTCTGATTATCATGACTATCGCTCTCATCTGTAAAATACTATTTATTAAATTATATTTACTACCATAAAATACTAATTAATTACACAAGCTAAAAATATTATCAGTTTGGTTTTTCTTTTGAACAAATAATGTCAAAATTTAATTTTTAGTACCCTTAGATGTAATTTTTATGGCACATTTTAAATTCTCGAGAAAAAAAAGCACAATACCTTCCTTTTTGCGAGGCAATATAACTAATTCCCTAAAAAATATAAATATAAAAAAAAAATTTCCGTTTTGTTTAAAATTTTCTTTTCACGAAAATTTGAAAAATAATAACAAATTAGTTACAATTATTTTTCCATTCTTACATTGATTATTATAATAATAACAATTATTATAATTAATACCAATAAAGTGTTGACTTAAATATTAACTCTCCTATACATAAAGTTCAAAATAAAAATTACATTTAATTTATAAATTACCAGGATTAGAAAAGTAATTAGTTTTCTTCAAGAATTTCCGGATTTTCACTATTAATTGTACTCGGACGACAATGATGAACGTAAGCGCCGATAGACAAGTCATCGTGTGTCTTATCGCAACTGGGCTTTTGCTCAGAGCATTTACAGCTAAAAAAGTAAAACAAATTTTCAATAATTTTTTAATTTTTTCAATTGGCTTACTTATACTTACGTATTTGTAATATAAGAGTTAACTCTCCGTGTAATAGGATGATAAATAGCCCAAGCACATGGCTGTTTATCACAAATAGTGTTCTCGGTTTTATTACTGGCGCTAATTTCAGTGACATGCTCAAAATTTAACTCTGGCGTGTCATCCAAAGCACCGCGGTCGAATTTTTCGGTTACTTCCTGCAATTAAAATCGACAGAACAATTACAATTAATATTTTATAGAAAATTAATGATTTTAGAAATAAAGAGGAAACCGGTACGCTGATTTGGGTCGCTGAAGTTGCAATGATGGCTTATTGTGTACATATGTGGCATTTGAATGAAATAGAAGCGACCATGACAGAGTCGCTGGATTCACATTTATGTATGGGTATGTCGCACTATTGTAGAGTTAAGTGTAATGCTCGTGTGAGTATGATACGAGCGAGTAATAAGAGTGTAGGCATGAATGCATTCGAATTCATGAATGAAAACCTCGGTACCGAGGGATCGTACGACTTCGGGATCAACTTTATCTGGTTCAGGCTACTGAGTTAAATATATATATATATATATATATATATATATATATATATATATATATATATATATATATATATATATATATATATAATCAGCTCTCACACATTTTACTTTATATACGATCATGAATCACTCGCATTTATAATTTAATTTTTTATTTATTTTTTATGAAAATTATCTGAAAATTTTTATTGAAAAAATTTTTACAATAAAATTAAAATAAAAAATTTTAAAAATTATACGTGCAATTTTTTTAAAATATTTTTTTACTTGAAATTTAATTGTTGAAAAAAATAAAAAAATTTTTGAACGTCGGCTAACTTTGGTATCATTTATTTTTTTACTCGCAATTACAATTTATTTATTTTTTTTTTATTCAAAGCAAAAATTTTTTTATCAAAAATTAATTTAGTAATTAAATCCACAGTTAATTAAAATGGCGAATAAATTTTTTACAGATAAATAATTAATTTTAATTATCATAACTTCAATTGAGAATTAAATCATTGCTTTTACAATCGCTAAGTAAAAAAAAATTTTATAAAATTAATAATTGGCTCAAAAAAAATTTTTTACTCTTAAAAATTAAATAAAAAAAAATTGAAATATTTAATTAAATAAATTTAAATAGTACACACCCCAGTAATAGCCGCACTGTCAATAATAGTAAGGTAACAAATGGCAGCTACAATAGTGACAACACGAAACTTCAATAAAGCCATTTTTAATTTTTTAGAATCACTACCGATGTAATTAAAATCACCTTGTAATAAAAATATTATTTTCACACTTGCGCGCGATTATTTAAAAAGTTTCACCTGACACAGGGCTTTAATCTTGAATTTTTACCGAAAAAAGTAACCGCTCAGGGTAAATTACAGCAACACAACAAATATTAAAAGGATTATTTAATAGCAAAAGATAAATCTAAAAATAAATCACAAGAAAAAAAAATTCTGTAAATATTGGAGCGCTTATTCTACCGGCTTTAAGCTTTAAACATAAACCGTCTTCTCGTTTAGATGAGAGTGAGGATGCTGGAGGATGCTTTCGAGTCAACGCGGGTTTATATAGGCTGAGGCTAGCGTGGCCACTCGGTGGGGGTAAGACTAAGCTAGAACTTATAATAATATATGTAACAATTTAAAGTTTAAAAGTTATTTGAGCAAGTGAGCAAATAAAACATCCACAGCTTCGGAGAGTGGGGTTCAAACGTTGTTAATTCGACGATACCTACATGCTGTTTTTTAGTTGCGCGAGTTCTTGTTAATGGACTTTTATCTGCTGTAAAGAAATTTTATCGGAAGATTCACTTTTTGGGGCATACTAATTTATATTGTGCAAGTAAGGGATGACCTTTGATTAAGTGTCACTTCATCAAGGCTAGATTATATTTATTCATTCACTAAAATATTTATTAATATTTTTAAATATTTTTAAGATATTTAATAATTTTAATTTGAAAAAAAAAATTTATTCTTATCGGAAAGTATTTTTAAAAAATTGTAATATATTTCTTCCTTTAATTCGGAGTAATCATTTCCACACAAATCAAGCGTGTGTAAGATGAGATACATTTCACAATAGCTTTAAAATTTTTAAATTAATTATTGATATATAATTTTTTTTTTTTTTACTTGGAAAAACCTCGTACGAAAGAGAACAATAATAAATAATAATTAATATTTAAAATTCAAAATATAAATCAAGATTTTTAAAATTAATTTTTGATATTTTAATCAAGGATAAAATAAAAATATTCTATATAATATTTTTTAAGCAATAAAAAATTTTTTAAAATAAATTTTAATAAAAATGAAAAAATAAACGATATTAAAAATTTTTTTTTAATAATTGTATAAATATTTTTTTAAGCACAAAATTTTATGAATTCAATTCGTATAAATGTACTAATTCATAAATTCTATAAAAATTCTTTTGGAATAGTTAAATTTTTTAAAATATCAATATTAATTGTATTAATTAATTTTTGGCCTTAAAAAAATTTATTTGAGCCAAAAACTCGTAATTCTAATCAAGGATAAAATCAAAGTAATTTATTTTTAAGCAATAAAAAATTTTTTCAAGTAAATTTTAATAAATATAAAAAATAAACGATATTAAAAATTTTTTTTTTAATTAATCAGAAATAAAGATTCATTATATTATAAGCATGAAAGTTTCTTTCATGGATCTTATTAAATTTATAACACAAACATAGCAAGAACGATGGGAAGGTTATGGGGTTATCATGAGAGTTTTCGTCTTCTGGAAATTTAATTAAACGCATATAATATAGTGAACCCACTGCAATAAATCATAAAGAAACTTCCATAGCTCAATTAACGACAATGACCGTATACATACATGAGGAAATTATTATTGTTAATATTTATCGATTATTCCTCATATATCATGAGGCTTAGCCGGTTGATAATAAACTTATCATGCAACAAGTTAAGACGTAGTAAAATACATAAAAAATAATAATAATAATAATAATATTATTATTGGGTACTATCTTATTTGTCGATAATGTTTACTTGATCAAACGTCGCTGCAACGCCTACATCAATTTTAAAGCCTTAATGTACAATAATATAATAATATAAACAGTTTAAAGATAATTGTGAATGATGTCAAGTCATAGCAAGTGAATTGGAGGCCCGACTTGCCTTCAGCCAATCCGCGACCAGGGATTGCAATGACGTCAAATCTCGTCATGTCAAAATACCCTTCTATTATTTATCTTTTGCAGCTTGTTATTTGTTTTAATTTGCTTTCATTTGCCAAGCAATTATTGATGCGCTGCAAATAAATTCATTTATTGGCTCAATATAATTTGTTTTGCGGCCTTGTTCTCGAAGAATGTTGATGCAGCTATCCACTCCCTGTAAAATCACGACCTCATTCGCTACTGTCATTTTTAATCATACTATTATTATTTATTTTATTTTTTAATCCTTTCTTTAATTTTTTTTTATCCATTCATTTTTCCTAAAATTCTTTTATCTCAGTTAAATGCGAAGATAAAAGCTAGAGATTTTACTTCAATCCTCCCTCGCTCACAAGCGATCAATTTTAAAAGCTGAGTGAAAAAAACTTCAGAAGTACAATTTACATAAAATGAAATATCACTTTACAAATTTAAGCTCTGTATTTTAATTATTATTATTATTATTATTATTATTATTATTTTTTAACTCTCAGTTTTGCAGCAAAGTGTAAAATAATTGAACTTGGCGGAACGCTATCAAACTGAAAATTCTACAATTATCCCTCCCTCCGATAATGGATTTCAAATTTTTTAATGTTTTTTACTAAACTACAGAAAAATTAAATGTTTATATATATTTTTTTTTTTCGATCAATTAATAATTAATTGAATAAATTTTTCGAAATAAATGTTGAGTGTAGTAAATTGCGTCAGCAACTTCGGGATAATCACTGCGCAGTAGTATAGATCAATTTATCGATCTTAGTCGAGCCGCGATCTCTTCAACTTAATTTTTTACACAATGTGTAAGGATCAATTTAATAAAATTTTTATTAGAATTATTTATTAATACAGAAGCTTGTAATTTAATTATTTAAATTAATAAAATTTTATTTTTTTACAAAATAAATTTATTATTAAAATTATGGATTTTTTTTTTTAATTTAATAATTAATTTTTTGATAAAACAAAAATTATTTTAATTAATTTGACTAATTTATCAGAGAAAAAATTTAGTCAGACAAAAAAGAACAATTTTAATAATTTTTAAAAATATATTTTCATAAAAAAAATATAAATTTTTAATTAAAAAAATATCTTTTGAAAATACCGACTTTTTTTTTAATTTAAAAAATAATATTAAATAGAAAAAATAAAATTTAGAAATATAAATATTGTAAATAAAAGGATTAAAATGGAAATGAACATATAATATAATTCCCGAGCTGCAAAGATGATGCAAGTGCCCTTAAAGATTCCATCTTGAATTCTGTCCTGTATCCGGTGCGTTTATAATGCTCAGTACACTTCGAAGGCCAACATAATTTAATGAATATTCTGCGAAGCCACTTATTATTTATTCCCATTGATTTTCGTTCCACTTGATGAGTACTTGATGATCAAATAAGTAATAACAAGTTTACGGAATTCTCCGGGGCACGCATACCGACAACATGTGATCCGGAGTTTCATCAGAATAATTAAAAAAAAATTATTTTTCTCAATTTGATTAAATTAAATGAACATAAATGTGTGGAGTGAGGGAGTTTAACAAACGTCAATTTTTGTCTGTAAATACTGGGAGGCCAGACAATTTTCCAAGAAGACAGGAAGCAATTTTACTTAGGATTTTCTTGGCAAACGTGATCGCCAACATGTTGCGTAAAAGCTAGCTCTCTTTTCCCTGTTTATCAAGACAATTATATCGCGGATGGGTGACAAGTATTACAAAGATCACTTGCCAAATGATTCAACATCTCAAGCTATATTTGATAAGCGAGAGTGAAAAATTCGGAAAATTTACCAATAATTTTTATAAATCAAGTAACTTTAATACTTGGGTCTTTTTTTAAAAAATAAGCTGTCACTTCCTGGAAGTAAATCTGTATCGCTGTATCGCTGAGTATTGAACCGTAGGAAGATTATTAGTAATGATGACTCGTAAATATTTAGTCTAAACATCTGTTTTTAATGGCGCACTTTAAATTTATTAATTCATTTAATATTTTATATCTCAATAAGAACATACATATATATGAAAAATAAATATTGATAAGTGTTGAAACATGAAAAATGATCGGAACTGCTACGCACGATCGTCATGTTTTCTACGCATGATCTTGTATCGCCAAATTGATAAGAAATGATTAATTGGTGTTTATTATTTATTTTTTTATTATTTTGTGTTTTAAGTTGATAAATTTTTCTTCAATCTGAGAAAATATTTATGTTTATATATTTATAAGTAAATTACTATCAACACACTCTCTATGAATCATATTCATTATTTTAATATTTCAAAATTTTGGTTTGTGCTCAATAAGTCCAGTCGGTCGCAATAATTTTATGGGAAAAAAAAAAAAAAAAAAAAAAAAATGATTCTCCACCTAAGAGTTAATTTTTTCTGTGTAATAATTTTTCATCTTTATTTTATTTATTTATTTTTTTAATTTGGAAATATATGCCGGCATATCGCTAAACTAAAGATCGCTAAACTCTGTAAATTTAGGACTTCAATTGATTTAATTTGATTAAAAAAATTTTTAAACTAAGAAAACTTTCTTGATTTAAGCAAAATTTCCTTGAATTAAAAAAAATGAAACTCTCACAGTAAAAAATTTTAAGTTAAAAATTTTTGTGTTAAACATTTAACATTTTTACGTGTAAATTTAACATTAATTGTCTTAAATTAATACAAAAAAGTGTTAAATTAACCCAAAAAAAGTATAAAATATTTAACTTAAAAATTTTTAACACAATTCTTTACTGTGCTTAAAAAATTATTTTCTTCGTTCAAGAATTTTTTTCTTGATTCAAATTAATTTTTTTTTCAGTCCAAAAGTTCAAAATTTAAATTACCGAGTCATTGCAATTGTTACTAATAAAATAAGCCTCTAAAAAAAATTTTTTTTTTTCCGGAAATTCATAAAGCCAGTGTAGTGTCCCATTTAGACTAATTCTCCCTTAGATTAAAAATAATCATAAACTTATATTACAAATAAATTCAAGTGAGACTAACGCAAACCAGTTCTTTCATTGAGTCATTTA
The DNA here is from genome assembly GCF_013202065.1 of Cotesia typhae. Taxonomy (NCBI): domain Eukaryota; kingdom Metazoa; phylum Arthropoda; class Insecta; order Hymenoptera; family Braconidae; genus Cotesia; species Cotesia typhae. The sequence goes on along the minus strand of NW_027423756.1, from coordinate 12,587,328 downwards.
CGCTCTGTTCTTCTCTGCTCTCTTTATCTTGCGTTTATTAAATATAATGATACATAATATAATGCAAGCGACTTTCACAATCATCATCATCATCATCATCATCATCATCATCATCATTAATCGAGGCTGATGCATGCAGATCACACTTAACTAAATCGTCTTTGGCCATGAATTAATTCTTCATTACTCTAATATGAATACGTGTTGCACATAATGATTAACAAACAAAAGTGGTGGCAAATTTATGTTAAAAAAGTAAATTTTCACGCTACCTGCTCATTAAAATCGCATTACTTCAAACACTTCGTAATAATAAATCGCATACATTATAAGATGCAAAAAATAAAGCTTAATTCACATCATTATCGTTAGAAATAACATTTAAGTAGAATTATGCGCTCGGGTTAATATAATACAGTAAGAAAAAAAAATAATAAGAACAAGCGAGCTATAAATTCATATGAAGCGCGTTTGAGAAGATTAATTGCTCTTAGCCTTTACTAGGCGCATACACTAATCGCGTATTATATGATTAGGTCTTGTCGAGCTCATCCAGACAGCGCGACGCCGTTTTATTTGCGTCCAGACGACTGACCCACAGGTGCTCATCAGACTTATATCAATATGTTTATTATTACTTTTATGTTTTTTTTTTTTATGTCTAATTACTACCAATAAATTTTCATTTTTACACGCTATTAGACTGTAATCAAATTTTTCTTGATTTAGTGATAAAAAACATTGAAAAAAAAATTTTATTTTTTCACTTCAAAATTTTTTATGCAAAAAAAATAATTTTATTGTCAATTTAATTCCTAAATTTTTTTTTTTTTAATTAATATGACTTTAAAATAAATTTTTTTTATATTTTTTTGATTCTATGATTATTGATCCTCCTTAAAAGTTAAAGAAAGAGATCATAATAATTTTTTACATCAGATTTAACTTCATTTATTCTTATTTAAAGTCTAGATTTAATAAGTAATCATAAATTTGATTTTATTATGAATTTTGTGTGATATTTTCTTGCGGATATTTTCTGGGGGACATTTTGTCGGAAAATCAAAATGGCTCATACTATTTTTTTTTGCAATCATAATAATATTATTAAATTAAATTTCTTATTAAAAAATAAATTTACTTCTCCAAAAATTAAAATATTTATTTTGCATTATTTTATTATAATTTTTATCAAATTTATAAAAAAAAATCCATGAAATTAAATTAATTTTTTTGTAAAAAAATCAAAAAATTTCTAAAACAAATTAATTAAAAAAATTTTGCAGCATCAGCATAAAAAAAATATCAATAACTTCATTGACACTTTGAATATATTATCCGAGTCTTATAAAATTATTGACTATTAAATATTTACAACAGAACACCCGTTTAATATGTATATTCTTCTTCTTCAATAGGTGTACAAGTAATATAAAAATTTATGACAATCTCATAACTCGATAAAGACATAAAGTCGATTATGATGAAAATAATAGACCGCTAGTTTTTATTTTTATTTTTTTTTTATGATAAAAAAAAAAAAAACATAAATTTAATGACTCAATTGAACGCGGATAAATATCCTGTCCGCCCCATAAATACGCTGTGCATGAATAACTTTCGGAACATCTAGTAATCTATCTCGAGCCTGGTCTAGTAGTAAAGATACTTGACTACACATAACTGATGTCTAAGATTAAATTAGTTATATTGGGGGTACGGGGAGTAGTTGATTAATCCCAATAAACTCGATCTAATTTGTCTCTCCTCTTTTCACGGTCAACAGGCTGTAAGGTCGTTCTACAGAGTAATGTCTTTAACAATATAGAAAGCACGTGTAAATATGTAGCGTTTGCGTTCTATTCTGTTCTCTTCTGTAAGCGCATGCAGAGATAAAAAATAAAATACCAATTAGGTAACTTTTTAGTATCAACCGTACCAGTAAATTTAGCTTTAAACCCATTCAAACCGGAAAAATTTGTTAAGTATTCTAATTGGCTGTTAATTACGTAAAATTAGGCTATGTCTAAATTGTCGGTTCCGTTCAACTCTTTCGAAAAAGTTAACTCTTACTTTACTTTCAATTTGTAAGCTTACAATTCTTTAATTAAATAAAAACAATTCTAAGATTTTTTATTTATCTCACTTTTTACATTTATTTTAATTATTATTCAAGGGTTTTTATTAAACGTCCAAATTGTTTTTTTTTTCTTTTTTTTTTTTTTTTTTTATGGGGGTATATTAATGCTTGAAATATTGAAAAATTTTTTTTACCTCATTTTTATTATTATAGTCTTGTTAATTCACGGAATAAATATATTTTGAATACTATCGTCAAGATAATTTAATTACGATTAATTTAACACTTTTCAAAAATTTATTTAGTACAATAGAAAGGGAAAAAACATCAAAATAGGACAAAAAATTTTCGGGCTATTTTAGCTGCTTTATATAATTTTTTTTTCACATTTTTTATTTTATTAATATTCCATAATTAAATAAGCATTATGAGTCGTGCATTTTTGGATTTTCTAAAATTTTTTTGATATTTTAATAAATATTATTTCACTCAGAAAAAAAAAATTTCTTTTGAAAAAAATAAACCATTTTGTAATAAGAAATAAATTTGTCTAAAATTTTATTTTTAAAATTAACTGAAAAGTTTTTTTAGATTTTAAATGAAATTTCGCAAGTTTTTTATCTAAAATTATTTTTTCCTAAATCTAGACCCCTTTTTATTCAGCAAGAAATTTATTCTAAGAAAAATTTAATTTCTTTAACTAAAAAATAAAATTTTAAACAAATTAATTTATTTTTGTAAAATTAAATTTTTTTTCTTAATTTCGACTTAATTGCTATTAAAAATTCTCTTATTCTCTTCATCTGATTAAAAAAAAAAAAAAAAACATTTCTTCTCAATTCAAGAAGATTTAAACTCTTATAAATAATTATTTCGGTTCTCGACAAATTTTCTTGAATCAAGTTAATTTTATCACGAGTGTACAACGTAGTAAAAATGAATAAATATTGCAAAAAGTCTAAAAAAAAAAAAAAAGGTAAGACCAAAATAATAAATATTTACTACGCGAGGAAGAAAACAAGTTGTTTTGGGGTCTTCTGTTGTTTCGTCTGACTCTGACGGAAAAATTTATGAGTATTGGCGCACGATGCTTTGCGACAAGTGTGTCCATTGCGTGTGGGTTTGGGCTAAATTGGTTACGGTGAATCAACTTTTGAGGAGACGAGATGAGAGAACACATGAAGAAAAGAGCAGAAAACGAAGGTGCCAAGATCGTCGCGACTTATATGCGACGCAATGTCTAGACGCACAAATCGCTTAAAAACATCCGTTTTAAATAATTCACAATACTTGTCGATCGTTATTTAAAATCAATAATTGCAATCGGCAATTAATTTAATTAAAAATTGAACCTCAATAAATTTAGTAACATTGGAATTTCTCCCAAATGATAATGTCAAAATATCACGTGGTACCCATGATCTGATTTGTGTAGCATAATATAATAATTAACTAATAAACTATTATGTATGTGTGTTTTTATGCCTCGAAAACATGTGACGCACGTGGCGAGGTCATCAATAGAGACCGTATCATCACATCAAATTAACTATTACATTTCTTCTTTGCAACTTTATAATGCCCAATAATTCATAAGTGCTCTGAGTTTAAGGCATTTAAATAATCGTTTTATTTATATTAAATCAAATTATAATTAATAAAATAATAATCAAAAAGTTATTTTTGGTCAATTAAGACTCGAAATAATTTAGAAAATTCATTGAATTATTTTAAATATTATTTTAAATACTGCTTCAAGTAAGAAATTTATTTCTCGACCGGCTCCATTTTGTCGGACTCTCTCAACATCAAATATATTTTAAAAAAATTTTTCATTCATAAACTTATCTGTTTTTTAGGCGAGCCCTATATTTATTTAGAAAATTCAGAATCAATGTTTGTATTTATATTACGATAATAAATGTGTAAGGGATCGGTAACTGCGTAAAAAAACTGATAAGTACCCCGTCATTTAAACTTGTTATTGCATCATCATTTGCGTCGTTAATAATAAATTAATTATTAGTAATAATCTAAGAAATCTTTGCTGACCGCAAATATACTCGGAAATACCAGTGTTGGTTCTGCGGTTATTAATCATAATTAATATCATGGATTTTTAATACTTAAAAATTTTTTTTTTCCAGAGAATTGATATTTTTAATTATTTTTTCTAACTATAAAATCCATTAAAATTATAATAAATTTTTTGAAAAAAGAATATCAATAAATATTTTTTACTCTGCTGAGAAGAAAAGTTAATTTTTAAAAAGAAAAGTGCAATGTAATAAAAAATCAATTTTTTAGAAATTTTAAATAATTTTATTTCTTAGCTGAAAATTTTGTTGAAAAAAAATTTTTTAGACTCAGAAAAAAAAAAGGAATTTTAGATAAAAATCACTCTTGCAATTTTATTTTAATTAAAAAAAGGCCATTGAGCAGCCAAAATGAAAGTAGATGAGAAAACTTTTTAAACAAATGCAATAGCAAATTTTAGAATCGGCATAAAGTAATATAACTTTTTTAAATATCGCCATAGAGACATATAGTGACAATATCGCGGGGGTAGTCAGGAAGCTTTCTGTGACCTTAAAACGCCGAGATCTGATGAAAACTCGATTTTTGCAAAACGGGGTAAAACCAATAACTTCCAGATTTTTGAAAATCTTCGATTTTCTTCGCGGGAATTTAAAAAAAGCTCTAATAAATTAATAAATACAATTTTTGGATTATAAATTTTTAGAAAATTGGATTTTGGAAAAAATTTGATTTTTTTAATTAGAAAAAAATTGCAAGTGTCAATAACTAGGTCTTTTACTCTATTTAAAGCTATTTTTTTTTTTTTTTTTTTTTTTTTTTTCAAATCTTGCTATTGGGCGTTTGCTTAAATAAATAAATCTAGAAAAAATTTTTTTTTGAAAAAAATTATATTATATCTTCAGCTAATAAATAAAATTGTTTAAAATTTATAAAAAATTAATTTCTTGCCCATTTTTTTATCAAAACAAAAATTTTTTTTTCAACGAAAAAAAAAAAAAATTTTTCCTAAATATTTGATCTTTAATTTTTCAGGATAAAGTAATCGAACATGTGACCGACATATAACCATCTGGGAAATGATCAACAGAACATCTGTTACAGCAGAGGAATGCTAACGACGCAGAGATCGAAAGTTAAACATTAACGAGGATCAATCGATTATGATTGGGTTAACGGTATGACAAAGCGAAATCACTTTAGAAGAACTTCTTAGCAGTAATCATGTCGGAAATGAAATAACGTCATCAGACATCCCACTGGATTGAAAAAAAGGCTGAAATAATGCGATAGACTATCAATAAATCCAATCGTCTGGCTCTGAACTGTGGTACGATAATTTTTAATCGGCTTCTAGGCCCTCAGCTCCCGGACTAACTCTGCAAAGAAAGTAACTTATTTTTAAATTATGTAATTGCATATTCGCGAGCTTTTACGACAAAAAATTAATAGCATCACATGGCTGTTTTACGGGTGAAGTTAAGTTGCGTATTTAAAATCGCAAGCGAGAAGAGAAGGTGCGCTGACTTGTTCGAAAAAAAAATATATAAATCTTGTTGAATGATTGTAATTAGCTGTATTTAAGTACTTGTAACGTCTAATTATCTTCCTTGATGGAGGAATGAAATGCAACTAGAAAATAATGGTTTTTGACTTTTTTTTTATTATTGCTAAGATCTATATGGACGATCAGTTAATTAATGGACGTCAAAGCGCCCGACAGGAATGCCATTTAGTTTTTACGACCCTAAGGAGAAATACATACCGTAAATAAAAAATTGTAATAGCAAGCCAAGTGAATTTCTTTTTTTACATAATAAAATTAAATCAATTTTAACTTTTAATTTTTGGCTGAATTAATTTTGTTTTAATTTCTTATTTAAAAAATTATTTAATTATTAATTTTGTGATTAAAGAAGAATATCGTAATTTTTTTTAGTGATCAATTTCACGTAATAAATATTAATTCAAAGTTAATATGAACGGGAGTGTCCGAACTGGCTGGACACAGATGTAGACTGCGTGTCGCTGCTATACCAATTATAATTACTTATGATTGATTAAATCGAATATGCACTTAATTAAAAATAAACTTGAAAAAATATAAATGTTTAAAATTAATTTAGATTAATTATTAGATTTTAATCACATTTATCCATCTCACAGGAATTACACAATTTATTTTCACATCGTTTACAATTAAAAATAAAAACAAAATCATAAATTGTTAAGTAAATAAATTACATTATTTTACAATTATTTTTTTTTTTTACAGAAAAATTTCAATAAATGCTTGAAGGATTTTTACAAATTACTCCGAAATAAAAAAATTATAAATTTAACAAGTACAAATCAAATAAAAAATAAGAATTATTAAAATTAAATTTTTTATTTTTTCATGAGTATTTAATAAAATTTATTTAATTTTTACTATATTATAATTTGGCCGCTTTTTAATTTCCAATACGCTCAATTAAGAGGTTCACAATTATTTTGTTAGTTATTATTTGTTTAAATATTTCTTTTAATTAAATTTAAGACACACATTGGCACATGTTGATGTAAATACTCTCATTACACGTGTTTATGGTACAGTGTTGGGCATCTTTTACATAATTTTAATAATTTCATTTATTTTTCCAAACTTAGATTAATTAAATTTTTTAATTTAATTAAAATTTAACCTTCATTATTTATTTATTAAATTCAATAATAATATTTTGAATTCAAATCAACTCACTGTTTGTTTTAATAATTATTTAAAAAAAAAAAAAAAGTTTGTTTAAGTATCCAATTAATCAATGAATGATTAATTAACGCTGCAGACATGATTACAAGTAAATACATTTATATAATTGTAATTAGTACCACATTTCTGCCTGTTAAATTTAAACAAATTCATCAAATCATTTTAATTTTAATATTATGCACACTTTAATCAATAATAACAATTAATTATAATTTTATTGTAACTAAACAAAATTATTTACACAAGCCAAATAATGAAAATAAAATTATCTTCAAGTACAGGATAATTAATGTAATAATTATTGATTTTTTCTATGAAAATTTCTAATTTTTTTTAATAATTCTCTATAAAAATAATTGAAATTATCGTTTAAATAAATTCAATCGAAAAGTGAGGTAGAAAATGAACATAAAAGTAATTTTAAAATTAATAAATATAAATGCATCATTAATTCTTTTTTTTTTTACATCAATTTAAGTAACAAAATAAATAAAAAAATCTATTGTGCAAATAAAATTATCTGTTCGCTTATTTATTTTTGTGCTTTTAATACTTTTACGGAGTTTCCATTGAAATTTTAATATTTAATTTAGAAAATAATTACGGCTAAAAATTGTAAAAAAATATTTTTAATTTATTTAGAATTTTTATGGTTATTAATTAATTAAAATTACTCTAAATAATTACTCTAAATAATATATGCACATTTTATCACGTTATTTAATTGGCTACCTTTGAATCCACAAAGATAAATTTATAAATTTCGATGAAAACTCACTTTATATAGTTCCATGATTCTTTATCCTCCGACAAAATATCCCGGACAAAATATCTTAAAAATTTTTCAATAAAACAATTTGAAAAAAATGATCAATTTTATTTTAACACTTATTAATGGCATTTAAAATATGTCTATTTTGTGTTAATAAGATTAATATTTATATTTAATTTGTGCACTTTTAGGTGGTGGCTAACAAAAATAAGAAAGGAAATTAATCATAAATTTAATTCTGCACACTTGGTCAATTTATGTTAATTTATGAGATAATCGGAAAAAAATTTTTAAATTATAAAAAATTCATATTATTTCACTAAAATTGTGAAATAAAAATTATAATAATAATAATTTTATCACACCTACAATTTTCCTGAAAAACAAACACCCCTAGAATAATCGCTCCATTTTTTGTTACGAAAAAAAAAATTTATTATTATTATAATTTTTTTTTATATTTTTGATGAAATTACATGAATTTTTCATAACTTAAAAATTTTTTCTGGGTTTATTTTTTTCGGGATTCAAATTATTACCTATATTTTTTAATCTGTCGAAATCTTCAACTTTGTAAAAATTGAGTAACCCTGTTATTAGCCCATTGGGCTGTTTAGTTTAAATAAAGGCAAATAAATAAATTTATTTAAATATTTATAGATTTTGTCGCAGTGATATTTTGTCGGGGGATCAAAAATCCTGATACCCTTTATCTAAACGAAAATCTTATGTAATAATTAATAAATAATATTGACTAATTAAATATTAAAAATTTTATATAATATAAATGAAAAAATTTTGTGCCTATTAAACACAAATAATTTTACTAATGAATAAGTAAAAAACAATATTGCCTTTGAGATATTGATTAAATTGAGCAATAAATTGGATATATAATTAGACTAGAATTATGAGATTGTAACTTTACGTAATTATTTAAAAAATTACATACTATTACAATTATAATTCGAAATTATTATCCATTTAATCCATAATAATAGTTATTTTTTTTAAATGCTCGATTATATTTAAAGTACTTTTATGCTTCCCTTCTGCATAAATATTTACAGTTTAATTTTTTATCTTTACACATTTTTTTCTAACTCCTGATATTTTGGCAATCGATGACACATTTATCAGCATCATTCATTCAAGACTATTTATTAAATTGTTTTATCTAAATATGAAATACCAATAGAAGATATAGTAAGCCTTGAACATCGTAAACTATACCCTTGGGTATGTCCTGATATGCTTAGACAATATTATTTCAATATTCAAGTTTTACTAATCATTAATCATTATATTTCATAACTATTTTTCTTTATCTAAGATCAAAAATATTTTAAACTTAATTTAAATAAATCAATTATTGCAATTTAATTTATTACTTTTTTTCTGATATATCTATATCTATATCTGATATATCTATTCATCTAAAAAATTAATTTATGTAGTACCTAATTATTTTATATTTACTGGGCTGAAAATATAGTCATTGTAAAAATATCCCAGTAAATATATTTTTTTTTTAAATAAATAATAAAAAAATTTTCAAAATTTTTAAAATAAAGAGGAAACTTTTTTTTGCTTTTTAAAAATTTATCACACGTATAAAATAAAATTTTAAGTATACCGAAGAAAACCAATGGTCGAATGATAATCTTTGAATTGTATTTAATTGTTACAAAAAAAAAGTATCCTCATTTATTAATATTAATAACCAATTTAGGTAATTATTAACAAGTGGAGTGGCTCCACTATTTTAATTTTAATTTTTATTTAATAAAACAGAATAAATAAAAAAATTAAAAAATGTTAATTTGGCCAAAAATAGGGTGACCCCGACTTGTAAATAATTACCCCAATTTACTTGAATAATGATAAGCTACTTCGTAATAGGTGTTCGAAAAAAAAAACCTCTTAAAAAAATTTAATCGTTAGAAAATTAAATTATAACTTACACCCAACCATTGAAAAGTTGGGCTTGTGTTATATAAAAGTTATTAATTTTTATGATGATTTTAAAGATAATTTATCAAGTTAATATACATTTTTACCATAAATGTTATTACTATTTATAAATTTGATTTTTTTATTTTAATATTAATCAGGCTATTTTTTTTTAATTTTTTTAAATTAAATTGAATTAAAAGCCAATAAAATAAATGATTTTAATTTTAAAAATACCCTCAACCTTAATTGACAAAAAAAAAAAAAAAAAAAATTAGAAAATTACTTCTCGTATACACTCAAGATTTTTGTAAAAATGACTCTTATAATTCCTTTAGAATATTTTAGCAATAAGCGTAGTAATAAATAGTGAATTTTTATTATTGCCAAACTTTACTAGCTTGGCTCAAATAATGTAAAGCCTTAATATGATTTTCAGCCAAATTAGGCGGTCCAAATAAAAATTCACGATGTACATTCGGATTACTTAACAACTCCTGCATATCTTCATTTTTTAATACTAATGAATGTAATGAGCTGTGAGTTAAATTAACCTTTCTAGCGACTGTTCCCGTAATATGAACATCATCAATCCAAAAATATGGTTCTCTTTGAGCTTCTTTATACAGTAGAAATACACTATCTGGTGAATATAAAATAGCCCAACCTGCACAATAAGCTGGATAACGTCTGCCAGGGTATTCTTGAGGCGATACTCGCCATTTAGAACGCCATGATCTTTTCACAGCCCCAGTTGAAAGCGGATCACACAGAATTAATCGCCGAGCACCCCATGGCGAAAGACCGTGTTTTAAGAAGTCTATCATTGCTGGAGTGTGCACGAAAACGTCGTCGTCCAATTTTAATATATATTTAGCACCTAAAACATAATTAATTATAATCTATATTATTAAGAGAATAAAAAAAAATTTTGTATTCAGTCATACGATTAAATGACCTTGTATCTTATCTTGTGAATTATTGATATTTTTAAAGATATAAGCTCATTCCGATGTTACACTCACCAAGAGCTTTCATTTGAGTACCCACATCAATTTTTCATATATTTATATATATTATATATATGAAAAATATATCAAAATGCATGTGGGTACTCAAATGAAAGCTCTTGGTGATTGTAACATCGGGATGAACTTATATATTTAAAAACGTCAATATTTAAGTTCACAAGTGACTGCAAGGTTGCTAGTTATTAATTGTCGAGCATTTATAAATTTTTTTTTAGATAATTTTATTAGAAAAAAAAGGAAATTTTTATATTTGTTGAGATAATTTAGAAATTTTATAAAGATAATATTTTTATTTAGAAAAAAATTAACTGATAAAATAATTAATGCTTTCAATGAATAGAAAAAAAAATAAAAACAAGAATATTTTTTTTTCCGTTTTGAGTGATTACATCATAAACTCTTACACAATAATTGAATCTATTATTTAGTTTTAAAAAAATTGTTAAGTATAAAAAAATAAATAATTACTTGGACAATGGTACGTAGCCCACTTCAATGCCATGACGTGTTTATAAGTCATATTTCTGTATGCATCAATAAAATTTCCTTGAATAATATCTTGGTAATTATTATTCTCTTTGTTCAAGTCAGCCTGGTAGTCGAGGGTGGCTCCGACAAGAAACAGCACGATCATTTCTGGTGTCTGCTTGCCCCAGGTGTCACGCACGACATTGCGTTTAGCAAAATTACCAGGGGCTGAGTGTATCAGCATCAGCAGCAGCGGCTGCGTTTTGTTGCAGGGATCATGGTTGATGGTGAATTTAAAATTTTTAATATCAATCAGCGTCGATTCATCGCTGGACGGCAGATCGTTCAATGAATATGGTACAGGAATCGTTGAGACGTTGTCAGGAACCAGTAGAATGTATCCGGGAACAGTTACTTCAGTAGTTAGCAGCGTTGACTGTGGACACCCGATAATTAGCATCCAAAATGATAAAAATCCCATTAAAAGTAGGGCAACCACGAACAGCGAGTAACCTGGCGACGACACGTGGCCATGAAGCCGCCGCTTATCCAACATATTCACATAAACACCCTATCATTCTACTCACGCCATCCTGTGTGTCATTAAATATATTATTAGTTGGATTTGTTACTTATCTTTATCAGTTGCTAATCATTTATTTTTATACGCTTTAATTCTTGATAAATTTTAATTGCATTTGTTGTTATTACTGCTCAATAGAGTATTCATTTAATTTATTTTTTTTAATATTTATTATCATGTTTCTAGTAAATGATAGTAATGAAAATAGATAAAAAAAATTTTTTTCTTTTTGTTTTAAAATAATTTATAATGAAATAATCACAATAGTAAAGTTAGCCGACGTTTTTAATTTTTAATAATTAAATTAGAACAAAAAAATATTTTTAAAAAATTGCATTTACAGTTTTTAAAAATTTTTACAAATTAAATGTTTTTGTATTAATTTTTTCAATGAAAAAAAATTCTAAAAATTTTTAAATATCGGCTAATTTAATTTTCATATATAATCAGCTGATATCTGTCAATTTTTTAAAATTCGATAACAATTAAATTAAAGAAAAAATTCCACGTGTAAAAATTTAAAAAAAAAAAAAATTTATCAAGATTTTTTTTTTTTTAATTTTAAAATGACTAAAATTATTAAAATTATCACAAAAATTTTTAATTTTTTCTCAAGACTAATATTTTAATAATTGGTAAATTGTCATTACCATTTGCACTATCATTGCAATAAACTATAGAAATATATGACACAATTGCGCAATTTTTAACCACAAAATTAGAGCATCAGTTTTAAAAGTCTTGAAGAAAATAAAAAATATTTTAGTGATAACTTTTAAGGAAAATATAAAATAAAATAACAAAGAAACTTACCTCGTAATCTTATTTTTTACGCGGTCGGAATGAACTAATGACTGTTACCCGGATTGTGTACTTAGACATAATCCAAGGACTAAAACTATCGAATTTAAATAAAAATGTAAAAAAAAGTAGATAGACCACGTAGTTATACACTGGTTTATAATTTATCAGCAATCAAGTACATTTATACCGTGGTCGGCATATGTCAATGTCAGAAAAGAATAAATTGAACGTTTGTTAAAAAATATATTTGTTATATACAATGAAGAATGTATAGCTACTTATATGCATATAGGTTGATGGGTATGGTAGAAATTAATGTAATAATAATAATTTGCAAGAGAATGGAGAAGAGTAACAACGCCCTGTACGTTGGTAATGTCATGCACCTGAAGTTAGTTACACACATGACACTGAAGTTAACTGACACTAAAAATTTTTTAGAATTTTATAAAGTTAAAATTTTGGCTGAGGCTATTCGGACACTGTAGCGTGAATTTTAGCATGGAAAATAATTTGTAATATTCACGCTAGCCTCACGGGGAACTCACTCACAGTGTCCGAATAGACAGTCCGTAATTGATTTGTTGAAAAAATTTTTAAAATTGACAGCTGACAGCTAACTTCAGTATTATAAAAATTTTTAATGTCTGTCAACTTCAGTGTCATTTACAACCTCAAAGTACAAGTTATGCTCTTGACATTTATATACACAAAAAAACTTCTTTAAAGTTTCCTATTTCTGTCTTTATTTTTTGACAGCTGACCAGTAAGAGCAAAAGAGACAATTTGCGTAACTTAAGAGAGGTTTTACAAAATGATTATTTTTATAATAGTTTATGATCCGTCCACAATGGCGCTGATGAAGGTGTCGTAAATTTCATTCTATAGTTTTATAGTCTCGTTAGAAGATCACTTGTCATCCCCTTTGCTCTGACATTAAGTATACACCCGATTCCGAAAAAAAGAGTGAGATGAAAATATGTGAAGTAAATTCAACAATATATAAATGTTTACAATTTTTTTTTTTAATATTGCCATTCCTTTTACTACAAATACTACGAATTCTACTACACTTTACTACACAACAATAGTAATTAATAAACGAGTGTAGTTCATTGATTTTTTTATTTTACGCTGGAAATTGGGTGTGGATATTCATTGTCATAAATATTATTATTTATCAACAATAAGTGGTGATGATTAATACTTAGCAGTTGAGAGTGGTGATATATTTACGGGATATGGGAGTGGGATAAAATATATATAAAAATAAATATATTTAAATATGACGAAAGATTTTAATGGTGACCGTAAAGGGAATTTGTGACGGATGTTTTGATATTTTATTGTTACACAGTGAGATAATAAATTATAATGCAGTTTATAAGGTATAGATGAAACAATAATATGGAGCTGAAAGTTTGGGTTGAAGGGATACAACGGATTGTTTGTGGTGTCACTGAGACAACTACTTGCGAGGTTTGTTTTTTGTTTTTAAAATTTTTTTTCATTTTTTTATGACATTAAAATTAGATGAAAATTAAATTAGCCGACATCTAAACTTTTTTAGAATTGTTTTTATTAATAAAATTATTACAAAGAAATTAAAAAAAAATTCCACATAAAAAAAATCAGAAAATCTATACGTGTAATTTTTTTTAAATATTTTTTTATTGCTAATTCAATTAATAAATTAATAACTCAATTAATAAAATTTTTTTTTATCAATTAAATTGTAACAAAATTGCATTTATAATTTTTAAAACTTTCTAAATGTGAAATTTTTTCAATAAAAAAAATTCTAAAAATTTTTAAATGTCGGCTAAATTTATTGTCATAATTTTGTTTATATATTTTAAATAGAGTAATTTATATTTTTCAGGATGTAGTTTATGCACTAGCTCATGCTACGAGCCAGTCTGGGAGGTTTACTCTGGTTGAACGATGGCGTAATAGTGAACGTCTTTTGGCACCTTATGAAAATCCTCTTATGGTATTTGTCTTTTAATTTTTAGTCAATTTTTGAAATAATTATTTATTAAATTATAAATAAATTATTTATTTACTTATTTGTTATGAAAATTCTTAAAATTTAATAAATATCTGCTAAATTAATTTTTATTTATAAAAATGCCCTTAAAAATTTCCACAAATAATTTTTTTAATTTTCATACGTGGAATTTTTTAATTAAATTTTTTTTTATAGTAATTTAATTGTTATAAAATTTTTAATGCCCAACTTGTTATAAATCTCCTAAAATTCAGAGTATCAATAAATTTAATTTAATTTAGATACTGATGAAATACGGCGAATACGCTCCAGATGTTCAATTGATTCTTCGAAAGTCAAACTCGGATGTGAACAAAAATCAGCCGAATGTATTAAATAAAACACGGGCTAATGGAGCACTAAACTCAGCAGCTGATCAATTTGTTAATAATAGAAGTCACGATAGTGGTAGTAATAGTAACAATAATAATAATAACAATAGTAATAATGGACACTCTACGTCTGAGAGTAATGAATCACCGGAGGTACTCAAGAGGAATCGGGACATACGGAAATCCCTTACGTTTAGTGGATTGCACGGAACAGTATCTGACCATTCAGAGGTTCATTTTTTATTAATATTTTAAATAATATTTTCTTCTTGAAAAAATATGTAATGATTGTATTTTGCAGCAGGTACAAATGGAAAATATTGCTGTAGTTCAACCGACACTACAGACCAAAATACAATCGAGAAAAGCCGCATTTAAGAGCAATGAGTCACCTACCAGAGCTTCGAGTAGCGAAGGTACAAAAAATAAAATAATTTTTTTTTATTTTCATCATTTTTATTTTTTGCTTTTTTTTTTGCTTTTTTTAAAAAAGGATTTATAAGTTTAACACACAAAAAAACCCGTGAAGTACCACCATATCGTGATCCTCCAGGTCCTGATTCATCACCGTTGAGGACATTGCCCCCGTATCGTGATCCTCCGCCACCAATAGTGACTAATAGCAAGTCACAGTCTCAAGAAAGTTCGACTAGTGAAAATTTCAGTCTTTCCAAAGAAGAACAGTCTTCGGCTACTGGTTCTACTAAATCAAAACGTAGTCAGGTAAAATATTAATTAATGCGCAGCTCAAATTTAAACTCCGTTTAAATTATTGCAGTGATATTTATTTATTTATTTTTTTTTTTTTTTTTTTTTTTTTTTTAATACTTGTCAGGAGATCCAAGATACAAAGGGACTTATGCAATCGAGTAAGCCGCAACTAAGTCAACCGCAAAATATAGTAGCTGTGGCTTATACTCATCGTTATGCTGAACTTATAAAACTAGTCAATAACCAACGCGATACTCTTAGCTCACAACAAGTTGATCTCACTAAAGTATATTTTTTTTTTTTTTATATTTATATCAATCCTACTTCTACTCATATTTTTTTTTTTTATGATAATAATTATTTTTATTATTTATTTAATAGTTGAACGCTGAAATCTTGTATTGGGAGAGTAAAAATAGAGAGCACTATAATCAAATGGATTTTATATCACAGGAAATAAATCGTATTGAATCAGCCGGTCGTGTTTTAGAAGAACAGGTACAAAAATATTTTCAATAATATTCTCAAAATTTTAATACTAATTATATCATTTAATTTAGTTAAGTGAATTAATGCACACTGAAGAAGAAAATGAAATTGTGAGGCAACAGGAAAAATCTCTGATATCAGAAATAAATTCGCTTAGATCAAAGATCAATAAGTGCGAAACGGAATTACTGCAATGTAAAAATAAAATAAGGTATAATTAATTTTTTTTTTTTTTTAATATTGATTGGTTTGAATTTTAATCAAAATTATTATTTCAACGTTAGGTTGTTAGTGGATGAACTTTCATTAGAGCAACACAATATTAACCGAGAAACCGAGGAGCGTTCAGCTATGGAACGAAAAATGTTGAATGAAATGGAAAGACTACAAAGTGAACTTGAATTAGCTAAACGGTTAACAGAACACACTAATCAGTCGGCTGATTTATTGAAACAAGAAGTTACGAATATTGAATCGGCTATTGTAGATAAAAAATTACAAGTTGAAAAATTAGTGTCGGAGATGAAAGAAGCTAATTTACAGAGTTTGACTGCTGCGTGTCAAGAGGAACAAATCAAAAATTTATTAGAAGGTTTATATTATTATTTTTTTTTTTTTTTTTAATTATTATTATTAAAACTAACCAAAATTTAAAATTTATTTTAGGTACCCAAAAACCTATTTGTACACGTAAACTTATAGGACCACCAAGGCAACTGGAGAACGCAGTGCCTACTAGTAAAAATCCACATGGCGTATGGGTATAGAAATATTAATATAGAAGATAAATAAATCGAATTATTAAATATGTTGAGTGAAAAAAAAAAAAAAAAATTCTAAAGAGATTGCATTTGCACATTGTTGACGTAGTAAGTTTGAATGAAAAAAAATTTTAATGTATAATATTTTCACTTTTATAGTATTTGTTTATTTATAAATTTATTATCGTTAACCTTTGTTTACTTAGTCATTATTTTGATTTTATACTTTATATATATATATATATATAAATAAATATATTGTAATAATTATTACCAACGACGGGAGGTCTCGCGTGTTTTTTAACAATTATGATCTCCAATATTAATTAATTTTGAAATAAACACTTTATATTGCTCACGAATTTTACTTTTATCTTTTTTTTTTTCCTGTTATATTTTTAATAAAAAAATGTATAGTTAGCAATAGACAATTAATTTTCATTTAAATTTTCAAATTTCGGCGGTAACATTAAGCTCATAAATGATTTCTATGAAAGAAACAAGCGCGACAAGATTTGTCTTAAATACTGGACTTTATTGATCAAGTGACAGCTGACAGCTGAACCTAGAAGAAAAAATAAAAAAACAAACTGCATAAATAATAACAAATAAAAATTACTTCAATAACGTTTAATTATTATTAGTAAGTAATTTACAAAACATTTAAAAATACTTTACATTTTTTAATGGTAATAATTTATAATTGATAATTATAATATTTAAGTTAGAACAATGTTGTTGATGGAGCGCATACCAGACCAAGTAGGATATTTAGTCCTCACTCAAGACGGAGCAGTACTTGCGGTAAAAAATAATTATTTTACAATTACTATTATTATATTAATGATTAAAAAATTCAATACATTTATATCATGTATTTATTTATATTATTTTTACATGACAGTAAAGTTAGCAATTACTTGATAATTTTTTTATTTTATTTAACAAATAAATTTGTTCTAAAAAAATTATTTTAGAAAATTGCATTTTTTATTTTTAAAAATTTTTACATGTCAATTTTTTTCTAATTTATTTGTTGAAAAAATTCTTAAAATTATCAAACATCTGCTAAATGAATTTTAATTATTTTTACAGTCTGGTGGAGAATTAGAAAACGACGAAAGAGCAGCTAACATAATAACAGCGCTAGTAACTTTGACAGATAAAATAGACCCCAAAGCAGTGTCATCAAATGATACCTTCAATAAAATATCAATAACATATCCCAACCACTGCTACATAATTTGCTTGTCAAATAAAAAAATTCACGTGATTAAAAAAAAGTTGCGATTGTCAGAAAGTCAATCAGGGACCATTGAAACTCAAAATTTCATTGACATGTAACTTAAAATTAAAATTAATAAAAAATGGAATAGGTCAGAATGTATGATAATTTTAAATAAAAAAAAAAAAAATAATCTTATAAATTACTAAAAAGACAAATTATAAATAATTTGTTACCTCACGCTATTAAATATTATTTATATTTTAATCGATACTGAATAATAGAGAACTTAATCTCAGTTATTATTTTACAAAACATAAATACACAATTGCTGCAATATAACTCGACGTTATATATATATATTTTTTTGTCATATATCACCATACAATAATTAAAAAACTGGATTATAAAAATTCATTACGAACAAAGTAACAAAAACAAATAAAACCCACTTGTGAGTTGTTATTGTTTGTATTCACTAAAATCAGTATTTCGACTAAGTCGATGATAACGACGATGAAGATGATGACGAAGTAATTCGTCTTCTTGACCGTTTTTCAGTTTCACCCTGCGTTTTAACTCGTTTCTGTTTTTTGCTGTTTTTTTTATGAGATTTTTTGTGAGACTTAGCTTTGGAATTGGAGTGCTTTTTTTCACTTTTGGAGGTTTTATGTCTGTCTGAAATCTCACTGCATTGGCTATTAGATCTGTAGGCTTCTTCGTCATTCTGCGAGTCAGTCATCGCGTACAAATGTTTATTTTTCAATCTTTTATTAGCTATCTTGGCAGCTTTACGCCCTCTGTACCTTTCATTAACAGAATAATGTTCACTAGCATCACTAAGTTCTTCCCGAGATCTACTTCTACTTCTACTTAAGCTCCTGCTTTTACTTCTGCTCCTTGATCGTGATCTGTTGTGTCTCTCCGACGTGCTCTTGTGTTTCAACGAACGCTTACTCTTCGACCGCTTTTTCTTCCGAGATTTATCAACCTTATACTTATAACTACTAGAAGTAGTCAAACTCGTTGACGTGGTATCCAAGCTGCTGTTACTTAATCCACTTTCACTGGAACTACTGCTGCTAGAACTGCTGGTGCTGCTGCTGCACCTAGTTCTTCTTTTGTACTTCTTCTTGCCGCTTATCAAATCCTTGCGCACGCGAACGCGACAATTTACTTTAGATTTATCATCTTTGTCTAGCGCCTTGGACTCATCATTATTGCGAGAGCTTGATTGATCGTCATCGGACTCGCTTGAGGATATGTGAGCTCTGGTTGTTTTCCTCGAGCTGTTTAACGACGTGCGACGGCATTTGGACTCTCTGGGACTGGGGCTGTCAGACGAGCTGTAACTGTGCTTGCTACGTTTTTTACTTACATCACTCTTCTTGCCCGATGACTTTCGGGGGCTCTTACTTGTCTTTGATACTTTTGTTGAATGCTTTGAAGTGCGTCGATTTGCTGCTTTTTTAGATTGGCTCTCTTCAAAATCGCTGTCACTGTCGCTAAATGACTCACTTGATCCCAGAGATATTCTGTCTAGTTGCCGGGTGGTTGTTTTTGATTTAGAGTTTTTGGATAATCTTCTGCTGGACTCAGATGTACTTGGTTGGTCATTTATTGGTGATGGAGATCTAGGTCTGAAAAAATAATTTTGTTGGGAAATTTGCTTAATTGGTTTCTCAAAAAAAAAAAAAAAAAAAAAAAAAAAAAAATAATAATAATAATAATAATAATAAAATTTTGTATTGACATTTCTTAAGATATTAGCTCATCCCGATGTTATACTCATCAAGACCTTTCATTTAAGTACCCACATCAATTTTTCATATATTTATATATATATATATATATATATATATATATATATATATATATATATATGTATATATGAAAAATATATCAAAAATGCATGTGGGTACTCAAATGAAAGCTCTTGATGAGTGTAACATCGGGATGACCTTATTTTTTTTTTAAATGTCAATTGTTCACAAGATTAATAATATAGATAATAATAATAATTACGATTCTAGATCAGGTACTGAATTGCTGCAAGCGTTAATAATTTCTTCTTCACCCGAAGACATAAGTTCTATTATTTCTGGTGTTCTCTCACATCTCGGTTTAACATATCCTACTATTTCACATTCTGATTCCGACGAGCTCGATGTTATTGTAAGAACAAATGGACGAGCCTCAGGTGTTTGGAGTTGTAATACTTGGCTAACTGTACTTGGACCTAATAAAAATTTTTTATTATTAAAAATCTTTTCATAAAAAAAAAAAAATTTTTTTTTTAATTACCGGGCAAACTTATGAGATGAGGACCAACTGAAGGAACTTCAGAACCATTTGGATCAACATGGTCAACAACTCTTATATCAGAATCATCGGATACCGTACTGCTGGTGCTGCTTGAGGTTTGAGATTGTACATGATGCCAGTATCCTAAACCCGAAAGGCCTATAATAAAATAAATATCAATTGTCAATAAAAAATAGAAGTGGTTTTTCTGTTTTAATAAATTAAAAAAAGAGCGACGATAACAAACCATGAGTGAGAAAACTATTGTAATAAGTAACAGTGTCATCATAAGCGGCCATAGTTAAATCTGTGCTCGCATAATTCATAAGTTCATGAATAAAATGATCTGTTTCTAATTGAAGAAGTGGTCTTATCTCATTGCGAAATTCGGGACTTCGCATATCATATCGTTGTAACAAACTCGTAATCCTGTCTAGGACATAAGCGATGGGAGTCTGCTCGGGATTAAATATCGTTTGTAAGTCCCGATTTATCCATGGAATTAAACGGTTTATTTCCTGAGGGTATCTCCTGATAAAAAAATTTTTGTTTTAGATTTCATTAACATTGAGTACAAAATTATAAACAGTTTAAAGTAGAATATTACCTGTAATATTTAAATAACTTAATCTTAGGAATTTAAATAATAAATGAAGATGTTAAATTATTTCCTGAATTTACCAATTTTCAGGAAATTAAAAAAATTAAATACTTCGCGTGGATCTTCTTAAATATTAATTACCTGTAATATTCAGCACTACATTGACGAAACCGCGAGTACACATTTGATACTGGATCAGACCATTCACCAGTCCTATAGATATTCCGACGTTGTCTTCGTTCCTGTGCTGATACAGGTGGTGGATGAGAAACGGAGACTGGTGGTGCTTCTTGACGCGTGTGATGACTGGAGTTTGCTTGGAGGCCAGCATAGAGTCGCCCGTAACGACGGCTTGGCGTCATTGTTGTTCTAAAAAAATTATTTAAATTAATAAAAATTAAATTTAAAAAATTAACAGCTTTTCAGCTGTTAAAAATTGACACTTGTTTTATAAAGAAAATATTATTTAATGTTATGTGAGAGGTTACCTGTATGCAAAACGCTGGTAAGCACTGATAGAAGCATTCGAAAGCGCACTTGAAAAAGCAAGTGCTTGAGTAGTTATATGGGTTTCTCTTGGTACATGGTACTGATCATAATCCTCCTCGGACCTGACATTGTGAATAATCGACTTGAACGTTTGTTTACACAATGGACACTCGGTTTTTATCCTCGACCACTGCAGTAAACAAGTGAAACAGAACTGGTGTAAGCAGCTGTCAGTGAAGGATGTGTTTATCAATTTTCCAAGGCATATGCTGCAGTTTGGAGGAGGTGAAGTTGTTCCATCGCTTCTTTCACCAGAGTTAGATGCTGCTGGCTCTTCAGCTTTCACTGGCTCTTTAGTATTTGTCTCAGGATCTTCCTGATTGATAGGATTCTCCATATTTGTTTATATTTTTGGTTATGTACAAATCATTTGTTTCTGAAAAATAATAAAATTTTTTAATTAAAATAGCAATCACTCGATAATTTTTTTTAACAAAAAATTATTTGTAAAAAATTAAATTTTATAATTTTTTAGCTGTAATTTTATTTTATATTAATAAAGTTAGCCGACAGTTTTAATTTTTTGATTTTGCTTAATTTACAAATAAAAAAATTTTTTGTAATAATTTTTTTTTATTAAAAAAAAAAAAATTATAAAAATTTCCAAATATCAACTGACTTTATTTAAATATTTATTTATAATAAAATTTTTAAATTAATTTAGCAACCACTTAACAATTTTTTTTTTAACAGAAAATTATTTTAAAAAAATTAAATTTTATCATTTTTATTAATTTTTACTTGTTAATTTTTTTGCCATAATTTATTTTATATTAATAAAATTAGCCATTTTTGGTTTTGTTAAATTTATTGAATTAGAATTAAAAAATATTTGTAAAAAATTGCATTTATAGTTTTTGAAGTTTTTTACAAGTGAAAAAATTAAAAAAAAAAATTACAAAAATTTAAATGTCAGTTGATTTTATTTAAATATTTGTTTATAATTATAATAAAATAATTAAATTAATTTTCACAAAAATTTTATGTCAAACAGTGACTGAGTAACTTAAAAATAATCAACTTACCATAAAGATTAAAAAAATATCCACTATTTTAATTGTCTTCTTATAATTTATTATTTGAATTTGATTTTTGCCATAAATCACGTCAACTAATTATTAAATAATAATCAGCTGCACTATATTAAATTCAGCGAAATAAAATAAAATTGTCAGATTCACGTCAGAACAGATGAAAACTCCGTATAGATGCGTTATTGATTGTGGTAAAAAAATACACGGTAATTATACAAAAATTGTAGCAATTAAATTGAAATTTATAACTTCAACTATAAATATCTTGTAAAATGTTTAAACTGTGACGGATTTTATAATTGCATTTCCTTAAGCATCAGAAACTTAAGCGTGACACTTGGATTTAATTACTCAGGCATCTCTGGATACTTAAAATAATTTATTTCCCTTTTCCATGTAATTGTATCAACGTACTAGTCAAACTAAATTGTTAATCTGTAATAATTGTTAAAGAAATTTTATTGCAAAAAACAACAAACGAATCAGTTGTTAAGTAATGAATATTTACGTGTGGAAACAAGAAAAGGACTATAATCAACTATGGATAATATAATATGTTGAAATTGAGAATGATTTTACAGTGAACGGGGAGACACTACTTCCTTGTCTTTCCCATGCATTTTTACACTTTGTATTTGCGCATGCGCGGTTAATTTATTGTACTTTCTTAATTTTATGTTATTTGTTTAATTAATAATTTTTTTTTATTAATTTATTAATCTATTAAAAATTTTGTTGTTTTTTTTTTTTTAAACATTTTTTTGCTTTTTTTTTTTTTTTTCCCAAAAAAATATATTTATTTTTGTGGATAAAAATTTTTTTTATTAAAAGTTGTTAATTAAAATTTTTTCTTTTAATTTTTTAAATTACAATTTAATTTTCATAAATGAAAATTTAAAAAATGTAAACAAATTAATTTTTACCGATAATTGGCAAGAATCAAGTGGAAAGCGCAACAGGTGTCTCTGGTGTAATTTTCTTATCTCAAGTTTTAATTTCAAATATAAATTTGTGATTTATATTTTAATTCTTCAACTTCAACTTGCAGTTACTATGTAACTGTCGTGACTTGTGAATTTTAAAATATTAAAATTTTTATGATAATTAAATTGAGAGACATCTGATAATTTTTAGAATTTTTTTTTTTTAACAAAAAAATTGTAGCAAGAAAATTTTATTGAAAAATTTCATTTTTAGAAGCTCTAAAAATTATAAATAATATAAATTAATTAATAAAATTTGATTATTTCTTTTTAATCTAGAAAAAAATTTTGAATTAAATACAATTTATTTTAACTAAGAAAATTTCTTAAAGAATTTTTCTAATTACAAAAAAAAAAAAAAAAATGAAGTTCTTCAAAATTATTTTTTCTGCGTATATAAATACATATTTTGCATTGAGGAAATATTTTCAATCCCGTTTTTCTAATCAAAAAAATTATTACCCTTTCTAAAATTAATTTTAGAACGTCTGAAAATAATCGAGATATTTTTAAAAAATAAATTTTCTATAAGACGATAAATGAAGAAAAAAAAAAAAAAAAACAAAAATATCTTAAAAAAATCAGAGGCAAGCT
Source organism: Cotesia typhae (assembly GCF_013202065.1). NCBI lineage: Eukaryota > Metazoa > Arthropoda > Insecta > Hymenoptera > Braconidae > Cotesia > Cotesia typhae. The sequence continues at coordinate 12,563,218 of NW_027423756.1, read as the reverse complement.
TTAAATTATTTTTTATGAAAAAAATAATCATAAAATTAGATTACAGATATTTATTAATCAGCCTAGATATGAAGTAGATTAATGAGCTGAGAAATATTCATAAATAACTGTAAAAAAAGTATCTAAAATTTTTAGCTTAAACACTCTGAATTAATGATTTAAAAAATTGGGAAATCGTTTGAAGCTGCAGCATTTAAACTGAAATTTTGCGTTAGATCTTCTTTGTGTTTAAAAAAAACTGCATTGAATCATGCAAACTGCATAAAAATCGGTTTATTCGTCGAAAAGTTTGAAAAAAGGCAAGACAAAATTTTTAAAAAATTAATTTTGATAAAATTATCAGATTTGGTAACATGAAAGTTTTTTAATTGTTTTAAGCTCAAATGTAGAAGGAAGCTCCAAAAATTGTTCCGATTTTTAAAATTAAATGCTTAATAAAAATAATTGAAGCAATAATGGTAACAAAAATTTTGATAAATCCAAATGTTGGATGATCTTTATAAAAAAAAAATGATAGCTGATAATTCTTTCCCCAGAATAAAAAATATATCAACGTATAAATAAGAGAAAAATAATTTTTTTTATCTTCATTAGGAACCACGTTTTTGCCTCCACCCGTGAACTTTACATTATTTAGTTTTTATTAGATATCAGAATTTGACCATCAAGTTCATGGGCGATCTTCTTAAAACTCTATTTAATTCTATTTCATAATCATGGATGAAAATAAATCCTGAAATATCGATTAATTTCATCACTTTAATTTAGGATAAAAATGATTTATTACTCAATACTATTTTTAAATTTTATTAAACTAAAAATATTACAGATAATATAAGCGTTAAGATTATTTTTTTCACACATATCAGTATAATTATAATTTTTTATATTATTTAACAGCAAAATATTAAGCGCTTTTGTTACATTTAAACTTCTATTATAATTTATTTATTTACAGGCTATTATACATTATTTTCTTTAATGGAATTGATTGCAAGATTTTTATTAATATAATAATCCTCTATAAGAGCAAGACATTTAAAAAAATTCTATCTATAAATACTATAGAAAATACTAAATATCACCAAAAAATCCCTAGTTATTTTAGTTTATTTTTAATACTCTTTTATAATATTTACAATTTTATTATAAATATAATTATTAATGAAATCATAAATAATTATTATTTATATTTTACAACGTTGACAAAAATTCAATATATTTCTATGAAATTATCTAGTTAAAAATAATTAATTCTCGTTTTTATAAATTTGAGTTCCTAAATTTTTTTTATTAATAATTTTGACGTGTCGCATTAAAAGAAATTATTTTAAAAATAATTTCTTACGCAGGCAGTTAATATCTCGTATTCTCTATTTGGTTTTTATAAGACTGTAACCCATATTCTCCACTTTTTGTTTGCTATTACCACAGTAATTCCACTTAAGTATCTTCTTTGTTGTCATATAACTTTAGGATTGTTATATCCGGCATTATTCAACTGACACTTGGTTTCTTTGCGTTAAACATTATCTTTCAACATATTCATTCCACTTTTTATTGTCTGCATTCATTTTTATAATCCACTTGGTGCTGCTATGCGACTGTGGCCGACTTACGCGTTGTAATTAGTACCTGCATTCGCATTACGGCCTTAAATAGTATGAAAGTACTGCGATAATATTTTATTACTTCCATAACTATTTGAGAAAATTACAGAAAACCCGGCTGGTACAATAGTCGGAATCGAACCCTGGTTGGTCCCGTTCTTTTGAAATCCAGATACCGAGCCGATTAGGCTACTGCTATCCTTTAAATCTGAAAAATAATTAATTAAATTTTTAATTATCTATTTATTATTATTAAGAGAATAAGCAAAATTTTGTGGCAAGTGTATTTTATGATCTTGTATCTCGTGAACTATTGATATTTTTAAAGATATAAGCTCATCCCGATATTACACTCATCAAGAACTTTCATTTGAGTACCCACATCAATTTTTCATATATTTTATATATATATATATATATATATATATATATATATATATATATATATATATATATATATATATATATATATAAAAATGCATGTGGGTACTCAAATGAAAGCTCTTGATGAGTGTAACATCGGGATGAGCTTATATCTTTAAAAAAATCAATATTTAAAAAAGTACAGTGCAATTTAACAAAAGTCATTATTTCATAAAACAAAATTTTATTTATTTATAGTTCACGTAGTGACTGCAAGGTTGCTAGTATAATTTTAATTTTATTAATATCAAAATTTTCATAATTTAACAATTAAAAAAAAATGTTTATTTTTTTGAATATTTAAAAATGAGGAAAAATAAATAAAAATACTTACCACTATTTTAATAAGTATAAAAATTATTGACAGTACTGCTGAAGAGTTTCAATGGTACAGGCTTTATGACAGCATTCTTCAACAATTCCACCAGATGAAGGTAAATCTTTGAACTCGCTAGGCGATGGAGGTTCGTAAAATCCGTCACTACACACAAGTTTAAGTGCGTTACTTAATCCTGAGGAACACGCTCTAATTGGTCTGTCGCCTCTATTCAAGGGTGATGCTATCACCAAATGAAGCATTCCTCCAATAATAATAACTAATAATACCGTGGAACTTCGCAATAAACACATAAGCATGATTATAAAATTGAACTGTTATTTCTACTTAAAACTTATTGAAAATAAATTATTAATTTTTTCTTTAAATTATTTCTAATCAGTCTTGTAATAATACGGTTGATTATATTTCAGTAATAAATTACTAAAAATATATTAAGTATATACAGTCGTAAGAGCGATAGTAACCATCCTCTGTCGACGAGTTCGTCGGTTCTACTGAATCCAATGAGATTTTTCTTAACTTGTAAAATTTGGTCAGTATGCTAAAAGATATATCAGCGCCCATACTATCTTCAGATATTCCGGTGGTGGGGGTTGATTTTTTTTTTCCCCAAGTAGTCGTTAACATCACGTAAACACATTGACCAATATATAATGTATTATCTCTATACTTTTTCTCTACACGGATATTGTAAGCTTAATCTATCATCTATTTGGAGTTAACTTATGACCTTTTGTTGACAAAAACATTCTACTTCCGATTTTGACATATACTGCTATTTTTAGCCGTTTTATGGGTCCTTATCAAATTTTTTTCTATTCCACTTCAAGAGTCTATTATTGTAATAGAAATAAATAATCTAAAAAAAAAAAATTAAAAATTTTTACTATTATCATTTTTAAATAATTTTTTTTACTGGCAATCTAATTGATTAAAAAAATTGACATTTAAATCAATAAATTATTAATTGAATTCTATTTTTAAATTAAATTAATTAAAAAAAAATTTTTTTAATGAAATTTTAAAGAGAAAAAATTTTTTTAGAGCTTCTATAGTGGGTATAACATTTTTTCTAATGGATGTGATAAATTTATAATTATATAAATTAAGGATAAAAAGATAAAATACAATAACATATTATATTATCAAGAATACCATCAGTCTAGACTTCTCCCGAGTGTTTTTGTAAAAGTTACGTTATAGAATATAATACATTTTCGAATTAAAAATAAATTCAACATATTTTATATTTATTTCTTCAGAATCAGAATAAATATGAAACTTTTTGAATAAACATACCCGATACTAAAAGGAAATAAATTTAATCTAATAAAAAAAAAGAAATTTAGTAATTATTTGAAAATAATTACTTCCTTGTTACTTTCATTCTTATTTCCACTAATTTTTCCACAGAGGTTGCAAAAATAGCTCAATAAAAAGTTTAATAAGCTTGATCTAACGCGCGTGTGGTCGATAAGAAGTTGAAAATAAATGTAAAACGTCAAATAAAATTATCGCGATTTTTGCTGTTTGTTTAATGTAACTATTTAATTTTTTTATAACAATCCGTTATATCAGTCACATAGTTACATTTATGTTTTACATTGTAATATGTGGATTGCACGTTAGTTATATTTTTAACCATGCGGAATGCGACGACAGTTTATTTTTAAAATCAAACAAAAATAAAGTCTCTATTTAAAGAAACGAAAAATTATACGAGATATTTTTTTACATGGACGTAATATAGTATTAAAATTTAAATATATTTAATATTGTTGTAAATAGAATAAAATAAATAATAAATAATAATTAATTTTAATTAATTATTGTTTTCTAGAGCACAAGATCAATGACAAAATTTAATTACAAACATCAATATTATCGTATATTGTAAAATTGTTGTTCCTTTGACATTTGGTCAAAATAAAAATATTTTTTTTATGAATAAATACTTTTTATTAGAACTTGCGTCCGAAAAAAATTTGTATTTATAATTTTTAGTGAAAAAATTGCAAAATAATCATTCAGAAATTTATAAATATCTGCTGACAAAAAAAAAAAAGTGGATTTTGTTTACACATTATATATTATATAAAATATGAATGAAAGTACGAGCCTCATTATTTCCAATCGAGTGTTTTTATTACAACATAAATTAAATAACACATTTAAATTAAGTTTATTTTTTTTAATCTGAATGACAACAATATTTATATCACTACAAGTATGATTTCATTAAATTATTAACACAATGATTGATTTAATCATGATTTTATGTAAACAAAGCGTGATACTTTGTATTAAAAAATAAAAATATATATATATATATATATATATATATATATATATATATATATATATATATATATATATATATATATATATTCTATTAAAAAAATAAATTCCGAATGAATTATTTTCCGCAATAAATAATCGATAAATAAATTATGTCAATTTAAAATTAATCGGTTTTAATTGTTGGTGAATATATTTTGGTCAAGGATTATTTTGTCTGATATTTTTCGACCGTATTCCCTTTAAATGTGAAAGTAAAATAAAAGATGAAGCAACAATTATTACATTTCTAATGTATTAAATAAATAAATAAATGATTATCATTAATATTAAATTAGTAATTAGACAAGTAGGAGGAATTAATAGCTTAGAGAGCTTGCAAAATCGGTCATACAAGTCAGTCGAACAGCTTTAACAGTGATCGATAATATATTTAATATATATATATATATATATATATATATATATATATATATATATATATCGATTTTAATAATATAGGATAACCGCCGAATTAATATTGCGAGATGATAGAATAATAAAAAAATGTAAAAACAAATCTATAATAATAATAATAATGTATGTAACTATCTAAACACCCGGTTCGAATTTTATTATCGCATTCAAATGTCTGCGGGGTCGCCTGTATCATTTCTTGTCTCTCACATTAATATATATTTATTTCGTTCTTATTGTATAGACATATATATTATTAATATTCCTATGTAGTTTTAAAAGGCGTTGTCTGTATACAGGTCGGCCTGTCCGAAGTCTAGTTTGAGTTTCTTTCTCCCTGGCGCCATGATAATCAGCACTTGTGTGTTCTCTTATATTATATTTGCTCATTGATATAATTGTATAGTAACATACCTAAAATAAATACAATAATGCAACAACAATAACAACAAGGGGCGTGAGAAAATATTTAAGAATTGATAATAACCACCGCTTGATATAAATAACATTGAGTATGAAAAAAAAAGTTCAGAAAATATATAAATAATAATGCTTTAATATAATAACAACAGTCTCAAGAGATTCCTAAAGAATCTCTCTGCTTTTGCAATATCGCCAGACACGACATTGTCTTTAATCTGTGTTAAATATATGTATATAGATGTTTATTACATTATCTTAATAATAATTAAAGAAAAATAACAACGTGGATCGGCAGGGGGATTATGAGTCACAGTTAGAGGGACATTCCCCTGTCGATCATCCTTGTTATTATTTTTTTTTATTTTTAGCTTACAGACACTGATCTCAAACTACGCAAATTATATCCTCTTAAAAATGCTAATTACCCTCAGGAGTCATTAATTACATTTTTACTGGATTAAAAAGTTGTTTACAATTCATTGCTCTTTAAATACTTGTAATTAATTGTTATAAAAACAGGTCATTTCACTCTTTAACTTGTTCATTTATATTTTTAATCATTTTTTTTTTTTTTTTTTTTTTTTTAAATACATCTAGCATAAGAGTGATAGGATTTATTTTATGTAATTATGAGGGCCAAGATTTTTAAATTAATCATTTAAATGTTAGAATTCACCGAAAAAATATTAATTATAGAGTTGTACACAGTAAAAAATTTTTGTGTTAAATATTTAATACAAAATTTTTTACTGTGTAGGACAAAAGTTTTAGAAAATTTAATTTTCTACGAAAAAATGTCTCAATAATTTTTTTATGACTAATATTTTTACCATAAATCCAAACTTAAGACTCATAATTAATGATTTTAATTTTTGCAAATTATAAAAATCTTTATTTTTAAATTACGGCTTTTTGATTGGTCCTAAAAAAAAAAATTATGAAACATTTTTTTTATAAAAGTAAATTTTATTTAAAATTTTTTTTTTTTTATACGACCAACATTTTCGCTTAAATAAAAAAAATTTGACACCCTTAACTATATTAATAATTATTTTTAAATTTAATTTTATAAAAATACTAACCAGCAATTAATAAATTGCTCACTCTAAGATAAAATATAAAATATTCATTTAAATTCCCATTTTTCTAAAACTATTTTTGAACTAGAATTTTTATTATCGTAAAAGTATTTTTAAAAACATATAAATTATAGAGGTAGAAACTAAACTCACAGATATTATCTGACTAAATAAATTATTAGAAATATGTATTTAACATAAACACAAAAATATTGCTCTAGATATCAATGAAAATAATTTATCTGACAGGGACATCTCACGCAACTTCCATATTTATATATATTTCACGGTCCATGTAATCTAGACTTGGCTATATAAAGTATACAGTGAAAGCAATAACATAATAATAAATATGATAATCTGGGACACAATAGAATACTTGATGGTGATTTCTAAAGATGTTATTGGCGCCTACTCGGTCAACCACGTGTTGATAAAACGCTGTGTCTAGTCGAAGCGATTATTCTCTTCATCATCATCATCTTCTGTCACTTCAAAAATATCCACTGCATTACACAATTGTCGCTTGTATTGTTCGTAGTTGTAATTAAAAAAATAAAAATTTAAAAGAAGAAATAATTTTTAAAAATTTGAAGATGATAGTGAAGAATAATTTGCGCGAAAAGACTTAATAAATAAAAAAAAAAAAATATATATATATATATATATCCTTTTATTAAAATGGATTATTACCACTCGTGGTTGAGTTTAAAAATAAATCCATCAAAGAAGATAATAATTTGGAGTGAATTGTTAGAATAATTGAATAATATATTTCAAATGAATATTATTTTTAGCATATCTTCAATAATACTTGATTGCTGCATTATAATTTGGAGTAATAGTTACTCCCATCTTATTTGAATCTCCCTCAATACAAGACCAGCAAGCTATCTCTTAAACAGAGCGAACGAAATATAAGAATTATTGTAAGTGTTGGTGGTTGCAGAAAATAAGCCGGAGATCGTTTTAGTAGGACTCAAGTACCGGCTAACGTCGGTTCTCTTCGAGTGTCTCTCCCAAATTAAGATAATTGTCTTCTATTATTCTTTATACTATTATTATTATTATTATTATTATTATTATTATTATTATTATTATTATTATTATTATTATTAATATTAATATTAATAAAATAATAAACTGTAGATATATTTTTTTACCTTTTATACTAATTATAAACCCGTCTAAAGTTTATAATTAATTTATTTATTATTAATTAATGACAATAGTGATATTAAAATTGGAGTAACACCAGTGAGCCCTCTAAAAGTGGATTAATAATCAAATGAATAAAGTGATTTATTATTGAGAGTAATTTTTGTAAATAATAAATAATGTATACAATAAAATACCCGTTCCACTCAAGAAGATTATCGGTGATTCTTCTTGGACTCTTATTATTTTCATTGACCTTGGTCGAATCACGACCACACCAGAAGACAATTAGATTGTGCTCAAAAAGTTTGAGTGACGCTCTTTATCTCGTCTGCAATAATCGTGGCTTTAACGAACCGTTTTCAAATAATGGTGATGATAACACCAGCAAAGCACCCACTGGACCGGGTATTGTTGAAGAATGCTGTCATCGGTGGTGTAGTTATGAACAACTTGAGCAGTATTGCAAACCACCGTCTAATTAAAATAATTCATTATATTGATACAACAGAATGGAAACTATGGTTAGTTATTTTATTATTTAAAAAATATTATTCAGTGATAATCATTTATTCTATTAATAATAATAATAATAATTAATAATTCCAATAATTTACGCGATAAATAAATGATTTATTAAATAGCTTGTTGTTTAGTTACTGTAAATATTTATCATCTTCTTCTTCTAGTATTTTTTTAGTCTAATAAAATAATTCCGAGTGACGTAAAAAAATAGAGAAAAAAAAAAAAACAAGCATGATTTAATGATTAATTAAACGCCGATTGATAGCAGTATCATGAGATTTACGGGTGGGATAAACATTGAGTTAATGTAAAGAAACCAGGACGAATCATCAACAAATTGAACAAACGGTTATCATTTCGAAGCCGAACTCTTGCTATCTAATATAAACTATTCGTAAAGTTCACGGCTGGGACAGAAATGTTATGCATGGCTTGTTTCACCGTGTTCCGGCGTGACTGATAAAGACACGCTGCTGTACAAGTAATAAGACAACAGTAAATGAGAAATAATATTTCCTTATCATTAGTCTCAACGTTATGTGACTTGTTTTCCAAAATTTAATCATCTTATATGTATAAATATAAATATATATATATATATATATATATATATATATATATATATATATATATATATATATATATATATATATAAAAATCGGTTTATAAATAATTGTGTATAAATTTATAGATATACAATCGGTGGTTTGTTCTGTCTAAGTATTTAAACAATTAACTTTTTTTCTTTCATCAGTTTTGCTTAACTTAATAAAAAATGATTAAATATGTTAATTGTAGTTATTTTTAGCGCCCTAAAGAATATTATTCTTTAGAGAGACATTCCCCTGACATCGGATTTTTTTTTTTAATTTATAAATCACAATATTTGAATTCAATGCTCGTAAATTGATAATTACATGTGAAAATTAACGTAAAAAAAAAAAAAAATTAACTAATTACTTGAATATAGTCTTTATCTAGTGGAAAATTTTTTGGATGAAACTGTTCTTAAATTTATTTTTAGACTGTATCAATTTTCATCAAACATTTTCCACACTACTATCAGCATTTATATTATTAAATGTTAATTTTTTTTTTTTTTTATATTCATTGTTGGTATTTTAAATTATAAAAATAATTAATTATAAGATTATTTATTATCTTTATTTATATAAATAATAATATGAATTAATAAATTTTTTTTTTCTCTCTTTTATTTTTACAGTGAAGCCATAAAAAATACTAAGATGTGTTTATTGAGAGCTGCAATGAAATTTAGCAATAATAAACTGGTATTTATTATTAGCAACAAACAGAATACAAAGTACAGCAGCGCTCATCGTTTAAAAGTATTTATTATTGAATTGTCAAACGCAAATATCATTTGCAGTCTGGTTGACTGGTATAATCAAAGGAAAATAAGAAGAAACAGTTGTCAAGAGAAAGTCGTTGAGAATGAGGAAATCAAACTCGATTTTATTAAATATGTCGCACTGATCTCGCTGGTAATTATTTAATTAATTATATTTGTTTTTATTATTATATAACCCGGTATTAATTTATTTTTTATTTTTCAGTTTTTCACTGTAAGTGTGATGTTTATTATTTGTAAATAAATAAATAAATAAATAAATAATTAATTATCGAGCTGTATAAACTGTTTAACAGTTATAATTCGACCTCGGCTTAGTAGTTGGATTATTATTACGAAGATAGTAAATTTATTATGTGAAGAACCGGAAGTATAAAGGACAGAACTGATATAAATACAAGACACCAGTTTCAATTTCGATGATTTAAATTAAGTGAGAAGAATTTATTTATGAAATTATAAGTTCTCCACTCATACTGGATTATTCCTATAATTATTAAAAATTTTTATACGCCTATAGACAGTTGAGTGATAAAAATAATTCTGGCTGTAATTAGAGTTTTTTACATCGTATTAATATTTCTATGTTATTTTACACTGTAAATTATAATAAGTACAGTACGATGCTAATGACTGATCTCATCAAGATAGAATAAGATAGACTATGTATAAAAATAAATTTATTCATGCTAAAATTAATCTTGAATTAATTTTTATTCAACCAAAGAGACTGTGATAAAAAAAATAAGAAGAATTGTAACTCATTTTTGGAATCCAGAAACGGGCACGTAGTTCAGCTCAACAGTGAGAAGTTTTACGTCAACTTGATCGAATATCATTTTCACTTGTTGAACCAATTGATTAGGATTGATGGTTTTTATATTGAGGACCTCCAAGATCAGCGAGCCAACGAAAAATCCGTTGGGGCTTAGTGTCCAGAAGTGAGCGTTTAGCACATTGTGGACTCCAGATAACTGGTATACTTTCATGTAACACACGGGAAGAATATCGTCCAACTCCACAGGCTGTCTCTGTATCAGTATCTCCCCGGTATCTTTCAACATTGGCACCACACTCAATATCATGCACAACGCAATGACCATTGAGCAAATTGAATCAGCAGTCATTGATCTGAATATCTCCGTCTGTACTGCTGATATCACGAGAGCTACGGACCCGAGAACATTTACGAGAATGCTAAAAATAACTTCCTTGGTGATCAGGGGATTGTCACCTCCGATGACTCCAGTTTTAACGTCATGTTGCTCTTTACGTCTGTCTGAGAAATGGTAGACGTAATTGTTAATCAAGTTGAGCAGCAGACCGACCACCGAAATCACGATCATCTGTTCGGGTCCCACTTCACCGGGATACATCAGCCGCGGTATTGCGGGAAGAAAGATCTCCATCAATGCAAGGTACACTTGAGTTACTCCAATCGTGAAACAGGCTAGTACTTCAACTCGAGCGAACCCGTAGGTGTATCTGTTGTTTGCTCGCCATCTTCTTATCCTCATCATCCCGAGATTCACCACCATACTGCTGTGGTCGTGCAGCCCGCGTAAGCAGTCGGCTTTTAGGGCCCAGCTGTTGTTCCAATCTCCGTACAGCCATTCGATACACGGGAATACTATGTTTACGAAGGAAAGCAGGATTAGGCTCTTGATTATCCTGCTGTTGGCGTCCAAGGCGAATAGTCTTCTCCACTGTTGTATTTGCTGTCGGATTTTTCTGGTGACCCGCCGGGTTTTATTGTTTAATATTGGAAACATCTTGCTGATTTATTTGCTGTTTTTAAGTTGTAATTATTTTTTTTTTATTAGTAGTTAATTTTTATACGATGATTAAGTTAGCCGACATCTAAAAATTTTTAGAACTTTTTTTTTATTGCAAAAATTATTAAAAAAAAAATTCACTTGTAAAAAACTTGAAAAACTAGAAGTGCAATTTTTTACAAATATTTTTTTGCTCTAATTTAATGAATAAAAAAAACTCAAAAAATTAAAAATGTCGGCTAACTTTATTGTTATAATTTTAATTCATAATTAGTGTAACATTAAATTTAGCAGTCACTTCATCATTTTTTTATTTTATTTAATAGAAAAGATTGCTCCAAAAAATATTTTTCAATTTTAATTTAATAAATGAAAAATAATCAAAAAATTCAAAACTTACCAAGGTTAAAATATTTATCTTGAGAAAAATTTTTCGTAAAGAACACTATACACAATGCAATAAATAATTATAAATAACAATTTTAAAAAATTTAAACCGATCAATTGGGTAATATTTAATAACAAATTAACAATATAGTTATGCCTTGAAAGTAATGCTAGAGTTTTCTAGCTTCACGTGCGCAGTCAACAGCTTTACGTTTATGAATAAATAATCACCGATTATTTTCATTGTACAGAGAAATATTTGGCGAGCTTATTAATACTTAGTAATTCATTGTCAGTGTAGGGATATGTACACCATAGACTTCACGGTAATTAGTATACAGTTTTTTTTTTTTTTTTTTTATCAGACAAATTAGAAAAATTCTAACAAATATTTTTGATTAAAATAAAATTAGGTGACTTATAAAAATTTATTTGTTAAATAAAATTAAAAAATTGTCAAGTGACAGCTTACCTTAATTTTACAAATATCCACCGATGTTTATTTTTTTTTTTTTTAATTATCACATGTGTAATTTTTTTCACAATAATTTAATTGCTGTAAAATTAATTATAGTAAAATTACCTGACAATTTTATTTTGTTTTTCAATTATTAAATTAGAACAAAAAAATTGCGTGTGTAATTTTTTAAATTTTCTACATGTGAAATTGTTTTTTTATTTTTTTTAAAGTAATTTGTCAATAAAAAAAATTGTAAAAATTTTTTAAATGTCGGCTAACTTAAAAAAAATTTAATTTAGCAGATATTTAATAATTTAAAGAGGTTTTCTAATAAATAAATTACTGCATTAAAAAAGGAAAAAAAAAAATTGACATTTAGAAAATTTAATAAATTAAAAATGGAATTTTTTAAAATAATTTTTCGGAAAAAATTTTTTTGTTAAATAAAATTAAAAAATAGTCAAATGACAGCTCACTAACTTAATTTTCATCGGTTAACTGTAGTAAACTTTAGTATTATGTCATCTCAATAATAAAAACAATGAATAAACATATTTATCCGTTAAAGGAGTTAAAAATGTATGACAGCGCCACGCGGCGGCAAAAAAGAAAATTATTTGAAGCAAATTTTGAAGAAAGATTTTCCCATCTTGAAATGATTTATTTTCTCTTTAACCTCCTCTCCCTAGCCCACCCTAATTCCAAACCAATCCAAACATGAAACAAATAATGGCTGACCTGTGTCGTTATTGCGTACATTGTACGATGATAATATTTACATTCTAACTCAGTGACATTATTCAACATTAGTAATTATAATCTGAATCATAGTGCGTCAATTACTTTATTAGTTATTTAAATGCCAAATAACGTAATCCATAATCAAGATTGTAATAATAACAGACAAACACGCTAAAAGTTATTGAAAAAAATAAAGTTGGCATACGCAAATGTGCATCACAACAAATAACATTCAAAATAATAATAATTTGTTGTTATTGTGTACATGCATCCATTGTTACAAACTTAATGATGGAAACAAATTGTGGCCCTGGCATTTTAATACGATTATTAATATAAGTAGGTTTTATAAATATTATTTTATTGTTGAAAAAAACCAGTGTTATATTGATGGTGATGTTGCCGATGTCTGAGTCATTTTATTCTTGGTATTTATCATCATCATAACAAGCTATTGATAATTATTATCATAATGGTTCACATACCCAAGGCTTATAATTACGATTTTTGGGTTAAAACCCCATCAGACGATGTCGAGTTGACATGCCTTATGCCTAATGGTGTCATTATACCATTAGAAGTCAATCGCAATACCACTTTTGGTGAAATTAAAGAGGTAAAATTTTTTTATTTATTTTAATTATTAAATTACATTTAATTTAGCTGTCACTTCACAATTGTTTTATTTTTTTTTTAATAAATAAATTATTAAAAAAAATGGACTTGTTGAAATTTTAATAAATTAAAAATGCAATTTTTTTGTTAAAGAAAATTAAAAAATTATCAAGTTTAAAATTTTTAGAAGTTTTTTTTTATTAAAAAAATTAAAAAAAAAAATTTCATTTATAAAAAATTTGAAAAACTGTAAATTCAATTTTTAAAAAATTTTTATGTTTTAATTTAATTATTGAAAAAAAAAAAATTAAAAACGTCGGCTAACTTTAGTATTGTAGAAAACAAATTAATTTAGCTGATCTCTAAAAATTTTTTTTTAATAATTTTATTGATAAAAAAAAATTCTAAAAAAGTCTGATTATTTAATTGAATTTCAATTCTCATCAGGATTTATGGGAAGAAGCAAGTAAATATCCACTTCATGGTACACTAAAAGACGCACCATCTTACGTATTTTCATGCATAAACACAAACGCCGAAGCCGAAGAAATAAGAGACGAAAGTCGACTGTGTGATGTCAAACCATTCTGCTCTGTATTAAAAGTCATCGAGAGAGAATGTGTAAAAAGCGACAGAAATTTGGATTCCCAAATAGGTTCATTGATCGGCAAAGGTTTGCACGAGTTTGCTTCATTGAAAAACTCCGAAGTTAACGACTTCAGATGGAAACTTAGACTTCTCGGGGATGAGTATGCACAAGCAAGACGTAATAAACAGTGGGAGGAAAAAGTTCGGTATCAGTTTCGACCCAGACTGGCTCAAACGCCAGACATACCCAAAAATATTGAATCTCGACTTAAAGATGGCAATATGGTTATCGTTACCAAATTTGAAAATACCGAGGTGAGTTTATTTTATTTTATTTTATTTTGTTTTTTTTTCATTTTATTTATTTATTTTTTTTTTTTTCACTTGTAAATAATTATAAAAAATAATTAGACAAAGATACATTGTAAAAAATATTATTTAGCATTCTTAGATTTACTTGACGCGTGTATTATTCGATATTTCGGAGTATTACTAATTTGTTTAATCAACTTCTTCGGCTCTGGATCCACAGTGTCATCAGAAAATCTTAAACTCTTGTTTTCTTTGCCCATACTGACATCACAAGCTGAACTGAAAGTAGTTTTCCAAACATCTTTTGTAGATTTCAAAATCCCTTTTTTTTCTACGTGACTTTTTTCCGATAAAACGGAAACAGACTCATTCGGATTCTCAATTTCTTCTGGATTACCCGAAGCTGGTTCAACAAAATCGATCAAATCACTGTCTAGAGGTTTTGGTTTTTCAAAAATGACCAAAGATTCATCAACAGACCTCGCTGGTTTAATTTTACCTAGTAACATCGGAATTTCCATAACGCGTGCAGTGTTATTCAGCGTACAGTCGACTACTTTAACACTGACTGACGAATTAATTTCTTCCTCACATAAATTATTGTCTGGCCTACCAGTCTGTCGAATTAGTCTCAATAATTCATGATTAATTGCTGAAGAATCTGTTTCTAATCGACATTTAATTGCTTCAAGTTGTGCCTAAAAAATCAAGGCCCAAATTAATTATTTAAAACATCTACAATTAATATGAAAAATAATTTTATTAGTAAAATAAAAAGCCACCTCCTTGGTGACAGCTTTGCGTCGCCAATATCGCAACTGCTCATTTGTTTTACACTTTATTTCCTCTTCAATCAAAGCTTTGATTGATTTACCCTCAAGCTGTGATGAAAGCTCTTCTATTTCCTTCCTCTTGGCACTTAGCTCGTTGTCGAAATACCTGATTAACAAAATTATCTCAATAAATCAGCCCTAAAAAATTGAAATGAAAGTAAAAATAAATGAAATATTACACAAACTCATCACAAACGGGTTGTTTCTGTTTCTCCAATTGCCAGACTTTTTTCTGCTGATCTTTCAACTTAACTTCCAGTTCTGAAATTCTATCTTTATATTTTTCTATTAAATTAGCATTATGCTGAATTTGATCGTCTCTGTCGTCTTGAATCGTCGTAAGAAGAGCCGCTTTTTCAGCTTTCAGGGCTTTTATTTCTCCTTCTTTTACACTCAGAGCTTTTTTCGCTTCTAAAAGACTTTCTTTCAATTTAGTTATTGTATCCAATGATTTTTTACGTCTATCTTCTACTTCAGCAAATAATGAGTTGCCTAAAAAATGAAAATTAAATTACCAGATATTTATTGAACTTTAATCATTTTTGTAATAAATTAATTATGGTAAAAATAATTATGTAGAAATTTTTAAAAATAATTTGTTTAAAAAAAAAAAAAAATTAAAGAATTGCCAAGTGACTGCTAACTTTAATATCATACTTAGAAATAGTAATTATAAATTGTAGTTATCTAAATTTAATTAAAAAAAAAAAAAAATTGATATTTATAAAAACCTTTAGACTGTTGATCAGACGGTGTAGTTTTTGATAACATTAATTCACTTCTACATTCAGCTAATTCGTCTCTTGTAGCTTCTAATACACTCGATTTTTCTTTTAATTCCTCTTTAGTAGCCTATAAATTTATTAAATTTTAATAAATCAATCAGATTGTTGAAAAATTCTTTTTTTTTTGTTGAAAAAAAATTTAATTTGTAGAAAATTAAAAAAAAAATTTTTTTTTTTTGTTTTAATTTAATAAATAAAAAACGTCGGCTAATTTTAGTATTAAAATAATCGCTAATAATTACGTTATAAACTTCTGTCATTTCAGACATCCTTTGTTCTAATTCCCCGAGTGCTTGCTCTAATTTAAACGACTTATTCTTCTCATCAGCCAACAATTGCAATAACTCTTTAATTCTATCATCAGAATCTGGATCGTCTACTCTGCTTGCATTTATTGCAGAAACGGAATCAACAGCAAGCAATAATTTATCATTAGCTTCATTTAATTTAGCTTCTAAACAATTTATTTTATCAGTTTTCATCAATAAATCACTCTCCAGTTCAGTGATACGATCCATCAACTCTTTAGCTTTGACTCCATGCCTGAAAAAATTTATCCATTAGTTTTTACCATAATTTACTTGTTAAAAAAATTATCTAATTTCTGTTTAATTAATTTTCATCTAATTTCAGTGTCACAATCAGCTGAGAATTAATATTGACATACTTTGTTTTGATTAGCCGTATTTTTTGCTCGACAGACTGAGTGTTTTTTTTCAATGACTCTTCAAGGGATTCAACATTCTCAATCAGTTCATTTTGCACTGTAGCACTTGCTGACAGCTTACCCTGGAGCAAGTGGTTTTGCTGTTTATAGCTTTCATTTTCTGATGTCAATTGATTGACTTGTCTTCTGAGGACAGATATTTCATCAGCTTCTATGATTTCGCTGTCATTGAATTTTATTAAACTCTCATTATTCTCTAGCGTCGACATCCTTTTAGGTTAAGACCGGTGATGCGGTGGATGATTTATTATCAATGAAATTCACTTTTGTAAATTATTAGTTGTGAAAAATTTTCTTCCACTAAGATATGATTTTTTTTCTTCCACTGAGATATGAGTTTATTTTTTTTACTTCACTTAATCAGTGATGATATTCAGCACTTTTTTCTGTTTACAGTGTAACAGTCATTCAAACTTCAAGTTTGTTTGGAATTTTAAATTAATTACGTTACAGAGTCGTCGATAAAATAAATTCCTAACTTGTTGAATTAATTTTTAATTTTACAGAAATTAAATTTAGACAATTTTTTTTATTTTTCTTGAAAAATAAATCAGACTAAAAAATTTATTTTTAAAAAATTGCATTTATAATTTTTTAGAGTTTCTAAAGATGGAATTTTTTTAATAAATTTTTTTTTTTTCGTATAAATTATTTATAAAAAAAAAATTCTAAAAATTTTTAAATGTCTCTCAATTTTAGTATCATAAAAATATAACACTAAGATTAACAGATATTTGACAATTTTTTTTTATTTTACTTGAAAAATAAACTACGCCTAAAAAATTATTTAAAAAAAATTGCATATACAATTTTTTAGCGCTTCTACAGATAAATTAATCATAATAATACTTACTATTTCAGACGACATATACCTTCCAAGTATCTCACGATACAACACCATATCAATTAATAGTTTTAATATTAAACAAACGTGCGAACACACTGATGTCAAAGGGTGAAAAGCCGAATGATTTTACACTGAAGATATGCGGCCAAGAAGAATATTTAATTGGCGAGAATCCATTAATTCAATACACATACATTCAGGATTGCATATCTAGGGATGTGTCACCAACATTGATAACAGTAAGCATTCGCAATGTTATGATCGACAACGATAACTCGTTAGAAAATCCAGAACTGGATTCACTCAAGCGATCGCGGCCAACTTTTTCAACTTTAACGTTACGAAAAAAAGGCAAACACATATCCGCCCTTAAACTCGATAATTATTTCGAGTTTATAGTCAATGGAATTTCACGATTAAACTGTGACGCTGCTCATCGAACTGTCGAGGTATTTATTTTTAAAAAAATAATATTTTTTCTTATTATAAAAATTTTTAATAATAAATTACGAATTTAATTTTTAAAGGTCGGACTACAAGCTGGTTTATTTCACGGTGGTAAATCACTCTGCGAGAGTCGAAAAACCAAAGAAATGACCGTTTCACCAGACGGTAGTTGTATCTGGAATGAAACACTTAAATTTGATCTTCGTGTTAAAGACATACCTAAAAATGCTAAGCTGTGTTTTGTCCTTTACGAGTTAAGCAAATCAGGAAAAGGCCTAAAAAATCGTAGAATGATTAAAGATTCTAAACAAGAGTACTTTATAAACGCAATGTGGTGGGCTAATACCGCTATTTATGACTTCAAGTCTCAGTTGAAAACAGGTGCAATGACACTCTACACCTGGACTTATGCTGAAGAGATGCAAAATGAAGACCTACTTCATCCGCTTGGTACTGTTGTATCTAATCCACACATAGACCGAGCTGCTGCTCTCATGCTCACGTTTCCCAAGTAAGTAATAATTAAATAATTAATAATAATTTATTATTAGAAAGCAAAATATCTGTCCTAGTATTTAATTAAATTAAATTATATCGCGTTACCAAAATCAAAAAGACGTGTAAAAATTTTTTTTACTAAATTTTTACTTTTATGCATTCTCTAGTCGATGGAAGAAAAAAAATTTTTATTTTAGTAATGCAATGTATAAATTTTTTTTTTAAAAAACTAAATGATAATGTTATTAAATTACTTCATAGTTACGGAAAAGATAAATCGGTTCTCTACCCAACACCCGAAAAACTCGTGGAGTACGCATCGAAATTACGCGAGTCTTCTGAAGACCGTAGCCTTGAATTGGAGGCAAACGAACAGCAATGGGAGCAATTAAAATTATTAGCAGATCGTTATCCACTGCACGAGCTTCATGAGCAAGAAAAAAAGACAATGTGGGCTTTGAGAAGACAGTGTCTTACTAAAATGCCGAATTTGTTACCGAAATTGCTGCAGTGTGTCGAGTGGAATGATCACAGAGAAGTCGCTGAAGCTACAGCTTTAATACAGCAGTGGCCGAAACTCTCGGTGGAGAAAGCTCTCGAGCTTCTAGACTTTGCATACGCGGACCAAAATGTCAGGAGTTTCGCTGTTCGCTGTTTGAAAGACCTGAGAGATGAAGAATTAAATCTCTATTTGCTGCAATTAGTTCAAGCGTTGAAGCACGAAAATTACTTGTCGTGCGATCTCACTGAATTTTTGCTAAGGCGAGCGCTGGATAACCAGAGGATAGGTCACTATTTATTCTGGCATCTCAGGTAAGTTTTTATCTAAAATTTTTGACTGTTTAATTAATTTATTTTTAAAATGAAATATTTAATTCTTTATCTTAGGCCTGAAATGCACGTAGCGTCGGTATCAGTGAGATTTGGATTAATACTTGAGGCTTATTGCCGAGGAGCTCAACAACATATGAAACATTTAAAGAAACAAGTTGAATTGTTAAATAAATTGAAGAATTTATCTGAACAAATAAAGCTTAGAAAAGATCGCAAAGCTGCGCTGCAATATTTGCACGATTTTTTGCAAGAAGAGCATTGCCAAGAGGCGCTGTCTAATGTATTAAATCCACTGGACCCGCGCTATCGATTGCGACGAATCCGAGCGGAGAAATGTCGTATTATGGACAGTAAAATGAAACCACTGTGGCTTGTGTTTGAAAATGCAGACACATTTGGAGAAGACATATATGTAATCATGAAACACGGAGATGATTTGAGACAAGATATGTTAACATTACAGATAATTAAAATAATGGATAAATTATGGAAAGAAGAAGGCTTAGACTTTCGTATGAATTTATATAATTGCATATCTACTGACCATAAAACTGGGATGATTGAAGTTGTCTTGAATGCTGAGACAATTGCGAATATACAAAAAGAAAAAAATATATTTTCAGCTACAGCTGCTTTCAAGTTTGTATTTTTAAATATTTAAAAAAATAAAATTTTCTTATTCAAGAAATAGGATTTAATTAAATTAATATTTCAGATGCGGTTCGTTGATCGCTTGGCTCAAGGATCACAATTCAACAAAACCGGAGCTCGATAAAGCTATCGAAGAGTTCACTCTCAGTTGCACGGGCTACAGTGTCGCGACTTATATTCTTGGAATAGCTGACCGTCACCCGGACAATATTATGGTGAAGAAAAGTGGACAGTTGTTCCATGTGGATTTCGGGCATATTCTAGGTCACTTCAAAGAAAAATTCGGAGTCAAGCGTGAGCGTGTACCCTTCGTACTCACTAATGATTTTGTTCATGTTATTAATAAGGGACAAGCGAAAAAGAGTCAAGCTCCAGAGTTTCAGAGGTTTCAGGAGTACTGTGAAACTGCTTTTTCGGTATTGAGGTGTCATGGCGGGTTGATTGTTTCACTTTTTGCTATGATGATATCAACTGGATTGCCAGAACTCTCTTGCGAGAAAGATCTTAATTATTTAAGAGACACATTGGTAAGTCAAAATTTTTTTTTTTTAATAATTTAATTTGTAATTGAGATTAATTGATACTAGCAACTTTTGTTAAATTGCACTGTACTTTCTTAAATATTGACATTTTTTAAAATATAAGCTCATTTCGGGGTTACACTCATCAAGAGCTTTCATTTGAGTACCCACATGCATTTTGATATATTTTTCATAAATACATATATATAATATATATAAAATATATGAAAAATTGATGTGGGTACTCGAATGAAAGGTCTTGATGAATGTAACATCAGGATGAGCTTATATCTTTAAAAATTTCAATTTTTCACAAGATACAAGGTCATTCCTTAATAATATAAATTATTGAAAAATTACAGGTATTGGAAATGTCAGAAGAAGAAGCACAAAATCATTTCAGGAGTAAGTTTAATGAAGCTCTTGTTAATTCATGGAAAACTTCGTTAAATTGGGCGTCGCATAATGTCGCCAAGAACAATAAAGCAATGTAAATAAATAAATAAATAATTAATGACAAAAATAAAAAAAAAAAAAAAGAACAAGTAAGACTGCAAGTGCTCAGAAATTATAAATTTGTTTTTACGACTATTCTGACTGAGAGTGGTTATTGTCAGTGATTTATTTTATGAGATTTCATAGTTCTTTAATAAATAATAATAGGACAAAAAAAATAAATAAATAAATAAACATTGCCAAATGTGATGGAGACTTTTTTATCTTAAGAGTGTAATGTTCATTAAAACGAGGATGTAAATGTTTATCTGTATGCTCGTGGCAATTCAAAGTAATAGCAATAATTCATAATCATACATTTAGTAAATTTTTCAATAATGCTAATAGTAATGATATTAATACTAATAATTATATAAAAATAAAACATCGTAATAATAATTATAAATAATACAATTAATCACTGACTCCACTCGTTAGTCTTGTATAAAATATAAAACATGACTGTTAATATTTCGTGATAGATGTAATGATTGGCCGTGTAACTGTATCATGATGCAAGAATACTTTATAGTAATTTTTCATATGCAAACGTAAGAATATTAAAACCGACTTATCAATTACGGATAAAAAAAAAATTTTTTTCTTAAAAGCTCTTGCTATATTTGGCGCTAGGATTTTTTTTTTTTTTAAATTTAATTGTTCAATTGGTGACAGAGTTGCTTTGTACATTTGCGATAAGTTGAATATATGAATTAACAAATGAAAAAGTGTAAGAGAAAAGTAGGAAAATTGAAACAGTACAATCACTGACGCAGGCACCGTTTCCAATGCCAATCACATAGACAAGTGCCAATATAAATAGGATAAATTGCTAATTTTATTATAAAGTGTCTTAATTAAAGACTAATAGCTTAACTCACGATGTCTTAGAGTATGTACTTTTACTTTAAAATTATTTCTTTTATTTTTTGTAGGATAGTTCATTTTTTTTTTTTTTTTTTTTTTTAAATTTATTTACCACTACTTTTGGAATTTTGGTAAATATTTACAAGTGGGGTCAACGATTTTAATTTTCATTTTTTTGAACGAAATTTCTTTTTAATTTTATTTACATTTTTTTTTAAATGCATAAAAAAAAAATATATCAAAAAAATTAAAAAAAAAAGACAAAATAAAAATTTTATCCAAAAAAAAATGATAGCCAAAATTTTTTTCAACTTAAATATGGCCAAAAATAGGTTTGACCCCACTTGCAAATAATTATTAAAATTTTTTGAATCTACTAAACAAAAACAGCAATAAATAAATTTTAATACGCACAAAAATATTATTTTAACTAAAATTTTTTTCAATATAAAATTATAATTGTTCTTCTAAAAGTAATGGTGAATAAATAAAAAATAAAAATAGAATTTTTCACTAGTAAAATTCAAAAATAAATATTATTTGATAAATCTTTAATAATATGATACTGATAATCTGTCTTTAATATAATTTAATAATAAGTTATTATTCAAGCTCACTGAAAATACATAAGTGTCTGTACGGACGAAATAGTTATAATTTTATTTTAAAACTAAGAAAAGAGAAGTTTCCTTTTAAGTTTGGTCGCAATGCAACCAACCGCAATGCAATTATTATTAATTGATTATCAAAAAATATTATTATTACCATTATAATTATGTTCAATGATTATTAGTGCTATTAATATAATTACACTATTTTAATGTAGTTATGATTTGTATAAACATTAATTAGATTTAGTGAAACCTACATCGAGCATTGGGCTAATGATAATAACTGAAAAAAAAATATTTTTTTTTTCAATCGAATTGTTAGTAATGTATACGAAGTGTTCAATATATTATAAATTAAGAGGAAATACGAATGAAATTTTAACTGCAAAATTATTTTATATTTATTTTGTTTGCTGCAAAATATTTTGAATTTGTCTATTAATTTTTTTTTTTTTTTTTTTGTTAAAGTTGGTAAAAATATTTCTCATTTTTTTTTTTTTTTTTTTTAAATGATAGAATATAAATATATTTATTTGCAGTTGGTTATTTTTAATTGTATTTATAACAGTAATTAAAAAAAATAATAGTTTCATCGATTTCCTTTCGCTTGAAATCATGCCCAAGTAATTTAAATTAAAAAATAATAATTTAATTAATCAATTAATTATAATTATAAAAAATAATAATTTTAATTTATCTTTAAGTTTATAATAATTTTTGTTCATTTTTTAATTTTTATTTTAATGGTTAAAGTTATGATTAATAATAATAAATAATAATAATATTGACCTACAGTTAAATTGCGCTTGATTCAATATAAATAAGCCGGTATGTACAAGCAAATAATCTGGCTTAATTTTAACGCGTAAGGAGTATTTTTTTTGTCAATTGTTCGCAAGTTCCATGTGTTTAAAAAATAAAAAATAAGTAAATATGGTGGGATTTTGGCTATTAGTGATGTTTAAGAGTGTGTATATAATTGTACAGATGTTACGTTGAGTCTGTTGAATGATAATTCAAAACTAGTTCGATTTTGAGTGACGAAATAAGCTACAATTGACCGTTGAGTGATTGACAAAAAAGTTTACAAAAAAGGAAAAATAAAATAAAAAATTGTTATGAAATATTTTTTTTTTTTTTAATCAATCTTTATAATTTTTTTTGTCTCAAGGTCAACTATAAATTTTTGAAGAGATTAATTACGATGAATTAAATAGTTTACTCCAATATTTGATGAAAATTCATCACTATGATTTAATTATTTATAATTGCTTCGTTAAATTATTCTTATAAATATTTATTTAGCTTTTAATAAACCAAAATCAATGTATTTCAACGTTATTTATAAATTAATTATGTAATTAAATAAAAATAAAAATTATTGGCAATAGTATGCTAATTTAAATAATATTTTGTTAATTTTTTTCTGTTAAAAATTTGTCAATTTTTTAAAAAAATTTTCTTGCCATAATTTATTTGGTAAAAAAAGTTCTAAAAATTATTAAAGATCTGCTAAATGAATTTTCATGTGTACAAACCAAAATAAATAAATAAACAAATTTTGTTTATCGCTAAATTCAAATCTATTTATAATAACTTCTAAAAATTGTCATAATAAATAAACTATTTAAAAAAAAAATATGAATCATTGAAAAGGCACAACTTCAGGTCAAGACCTTTCCAACGATACCAAATTTAATCATAAAATCCTATTTTATTGAACAAAAACACTGGCCACAAAATTTCGCTAATTTTTTTAATAATATAGATTAATGATTCCTCATATAAATGCACATCTTAAAGGTACATAGTACCTTTACATAGTACCCTCAGTGTGTATATTTACTCACTACAGTGCGAACTTGGACAGTAGCTTACTATTCAGTCAGTATTCGATCGTCCGTCTCGAAACGTCAATTCTATTCATCACTTATATTTTTTAAAAATAAATTTTACAATCATTATTTATTAATTTGTATTTATAAAAAATTTAATAGTTATTTTGATAGAAAATTAGCGCGTTAAATTTTGTTACATAAATTATTTTCAAGAAACTTATTTTGCAAACCATAGATAACATTTGCGAGACAGTAAGACGATTAGTGATGCTGTTGCAGATTTAAA
Source organism: Cotesia typhae (assembly GCF_013202065.1). NCBI lineage: Eukaryota > Metazoa > Arthropoda > Insecta > Hymenoptera > Braconidae > Cotesia > Cotesia typhae. Next base: position 12,538,416 of record NW_027423756.1, on the reverse strand, counting down.
CGTTTACACAGCGTTTATTTATTATCTTTAAAAATTTGTTCTTTAATTAGTCTGTGATTGTAAAATCTCGAAAGAAACCGAATTTGAAAATACAAGAATTTATCATTTCAGAGAAGAGTATCTAATCAAAAAAAATTTTTTTTTTTAATATTAATATTAATAGCCATGAGTATCTAATTAGTTCAACAGTTTAAATATATTTAGATTTTTTCTGGAGAACTATAAACATAAAGAACTCCCGAGGAAACAATTGTGTGATATAAGTGGCATGATATTTTGCAATAAATAATGTAAAAGGAGAAAATAGAATTATTTTATTCTTTATCAACTTGAAAAGTTTTAGTTTAATTTAATTAATCAATTATTTGAAGAATTTCTTTTTTTTTTTTTAAATGACTAATTCGGAAGAAAATCGCCCGTTGATAAATGCCGAGTCAATTGGATCTACCAGTTCTATTCCTCGGACTTATAATTCAGTTTATGTAAGTAGTTTTATAAATTATTTTATAATTTAATTAAGTTAGATAATTCAGTGATAATAAAAAAGAAGGGTCCCTTTGAAATAAATTCATGGAAGCCGTATTAAAAAAAACAGGAACGGCTTCCCAAAGAAATTGAGAACCCTTCGGGGATTAAAAATACACAGTAAAAAATTTTGCGTCAAAAATTTTTGTGTTAAATATTTAATACTTTTATGAATAAATTTAACATTTATTGTATTAAATTAACAGAAAAAAGTGTTAAATATTTGACAAAAAAATTTTTAACACAAAATTTTTTGAGGAATTGACGCAAAATTTTTTACTGTGTAAATAATTCATACCAAAAATTTAATTTTTCCAAAAAATTAATTAAAAAAAAATTATCTTGTTTGTTTCTTTAATTTTCACTCAATAAAAAAAAAAGTAAAAGTGTCAACGATAATGAGTTGCGTAATTTACAATTACTCATCTTGGAAAATAATAATTAGATTAAGTGAATTCATTTATAAGAGCGCAGTTTTATGCATTTGCTGATAACGATAAATTTATAAATTTATTGCAATAATTAAATAACATTTAACTTTTTTTATTTCAAATTAGCAGAGTTATTTAGATTTAGATGAATGTTTGTTTGAAGAAATAAAAATTATTTTTTATAACAGTATGGCTGCAATGGAAATCAACAGGCCGACGCGCCTGATCAAAATATTCGAAGCGAATTACAAATGGATCCAGCGGTTTCTTTGAGATCAGAAGTTGAAGTCATACTGGATTGTTCGGATAAAATTACATTCACATGGAGTGATGTTAATGTCTACTGTATGCAACGAAATACTCGAGCTTGGGATCGATTTTACCGCAAACAAAAACCCGTTGAGCAAAAACATATTTTGAAAGACGGTAATAAGATGCCTAGCTTTACAAATTAGCTTTGATAAATATTTTTATCAAGATTTTAGATTTTAATTTTTTTACGTAGTAAAAAAAAAAATTAATTTTAATCAAAAAAATAATTTTAAAATTTTGATAATGATAAAAATCGTTCTTATCGCTCTTTAGGAAAAAAAAATGTTTCAATAACTGGAAAAAAAAGAATCGGCTTCATTTTTTTGAAAAATATCTAAATTATAAATTTTTGAACTTCAAATGAAAAAAAAATCACCAAAATATTCAATTTTATACTTTTTATCATAAATTCGCCGTGAAAAATTTTCAAATTGTTATTTAAAAAAATAAAACATTCAAAAAGATCAATTTTTCGATTTTTTACACTCAAAAATAGAGTTATAGCGCCAGTTCTGCATAATTATCAAAATAATTAGTTGATTTTAATTAAAGTAAAAAAATTTTTTTTCTTGAAGTTAATTTTTTTTTTCCAGTGTATAATTATTAAAAATTAAAATTATCGAAGAATATTTTTCTAATGTATATAAAACCAAATTAATTATGAGTATTTTTTTTTAGTATCAGGAGTAGCATATCCAGGAGAATTATTAGTAATAATGGGCTCATCAGGAGCTGGAAAAACAACGTTACTAAATGCACTTACCTTTAGATCCGGCAGAGGAATTACGGTGTCAGGAACAATGGCTGCAAACGGCCGAAGAGTGACATCAAGTGTGCTCACCTCGAGGACCGCATACGTTCAACAAGATGATTTATTTGTCGGGACTCTGACTGTTAGAGAGCACCTTCTGTTCCAAGCCATGGTGCGGATGGATAGACATATCCCCTATAGACAAAGAGTTGAAAGGGTCAATGACGTTATCTCTGAAGTAAACGAATTAATTTTAATTTTAAATCTTTAATCTTTAATCATAAATTATTAAAAAAAAAAAATAATCATCAGCTTGCCTTAACCAAATGCCGAAATACAATAATTGGAGTACCTGGTAGAGTAAAAGGCCTCTCGGGTGGAGAAATGAAACGATTGTCCTTTGCATCGGAGGTCCTTACAAATCCGCCTCTGATGTTTTGCGACGAGCCGACATCAGGTTTAGATTCCTTCATGGCCCATCAAGTTGTTTCTGTTTTGAAGGCTTTGGCTGGTAACAAAAATAAATAATTTAAAGACTTATTAAAAAATTAATTTGAATTAAGAAAAAAATTCTTGAATCAAGTGAAATTTATTTAAACCAACGAAAATTTCTTAGTTTAAGAATTTTTCTACTTAAATCAAGGACATAGAGTTCTTAAAAATTATTTACTTGATTCAAATTTAATTTTTTTTGAGTGAGAATTAAAATTTACGGTCTAATTAGCAATTATTCGAACTCTTTGTTTTTTAGAGGATGATTTTTAAACATTTTGATGTAGCAATAATCAAATTATAAATTATTTGAATGATCCAAATCAAAATATTACACCTCTATTAAATACAAAATGGTTTTTGAAGTGATAATAAATTTTAAAATTATTTTTTCGTTCAAATAGAAGATTCTCTAAAATGGACTTAGACAATTTGCTAATTAGAAGGTCGAAATAATAAAAAAAAAAAAAAAAAAAAAAAAAAAAAAAATATAAAATGATAATTATTCTAGCTCAGGGTAAAACAATAATCGCTACTCTTCATCAACCGTCTTCAGAGCTTTTCGCTCTTTTTGATAGAATACTACTGATGGCAGAAGGCCGGGTCGCTTTTATGGGAACCGCTGATCAAGCTTACACCTTTTTTAAATCGTAAATTTTTATTTACGGAAAATCTAATTACTCGATTGATAATTTTAAAACTTTGACAAAAAATTTTTGATAAACCATTTTTTAGCATGGGAGCCGTTTGTCCGAGTAACTACAACCCAGCCGACTACTTCGTCCAGGTTTTAGCGGTGGTTGCAGGCCGTGAAATAGAATGCAGACACACGATAAACACAGTGTGCGACACATTCCAGCGAAGTGATAACGGAATTAAAATAGCGCTTGAGGCTGAAACTATTCAGGGCGAGTTCCAAGATTCTTTTAAGCTTGCTAAGTATCATAGAAACAACAACAATAGATCACCTTATAAAGCTTCTTGGTGCGAACAGTTTCGAGCTGTTTTATGGCGATCTTGGTTGTCTGTTATCAAAGAGCCTATTCTTATTAAAGTGCGATTGCTTCAAACTCTGGTGAGTTTAATTAGAAAAATTCTGTTGAAAAATTTTACACATTTTTTTATTTTTTCCCTACAGATGGTTTCGCTCCTAATCGGAGTTATTTATTACGGCCAAAAATTGGATCAAGACGGCGTTATGAATATTAATGGAGCGCTTTTTATTTTTCTTACTAATATGACATTCCAAAATGTATTTGCCGTAATTACAGTCAGTAATTTAATTAATACTATTGTTATTATTTAACCCGAATGGAAATTTGTAAAAAAAATTTCTACGGTTCACTTTTTAGGTTTTTTGCGCAGAACTCCCGATTTTTCTACGAGAACACCGGAATGGAATGTACAGAACAGAAGTATACTTTATTTGTAAAACATTAGCCGAAGCTCCTATTTTCATCGCTGTACCGCTGCTATTCACCTCAATCGTTTATCCGCTAATTGGATTGTATCCAGGAATTGATCATTTTTTTATAACCACTGGAATTATTACTCTTGTAGCAAATGTCGCTACTTCATTTGGTAAATATTATTAATTTAATGGTGGATTTCATTATTTATAATTAATAATTAATAAATTAATAATTATTAGTAAACATTTACAGGAACGAGAAAAAATAAAAAAAAAAATGTATTTTCTAGACCATTTTAATTTAAAAAAATTTTTACTAATTATTTTTGAATAACTTTAGAGTTTTTAAAGAAGATAAAAATTTTTATCAGTAGCCTTTTACATTTTATACAGTAGTTTATAACCACTATAAGATGACACAAATATTCATTTCATTTTCTTATCTTTTTTCATGGATAAAAATGGTGTTTTATTAAGAACATACTACATGAATCTGATATTAAGAATGAGTAGGATTATATTATATTTATTCTCACTTGATAGAGTTACATGGATCATGAATATTGTATTTCTCAGAGGCGTACCTGAACAAACACATACAATTATGTGTAAACTCGATTGTTTAATCGGAAACGTTATCAATTATTACTACAAACAACAGACAAATTTTCAAATTAATTTAATTAGACAATTAATTGTGTCAATATTTTTTTTTACACTCAGGGTATTTTATTTCGTGTGTCAGTATGAATATTTCAATGGCTTTATCAATAGGACCACCTGTAATAATTCCATTTTTACTATTTGGAGGTTTTTTCTTAAATACCGCGTGAGTTAATTATATTTTATAATTATTAATCATTTAAATTATCAATAAAAAAATAAATTGAATTATTTATCAGATCTGTACCCTCGTACTTTGAATGGTTTTCATTTCTCTCATGGTTTCGTTATGGTAACGAGGCTCTTCTAATAAATCAGTGGTCTGAGGTTGAAACGATTGCTTGCACACGGAGTAACGCAACTTGCCCTAAAAGTGGTCATATGGTTCTGCAGACATACAACTTTGACGAGGTTTGCGGTCATTCCATTCCATTAAATATTCACTGTGTGTCTTTAAGGTCTAAGTTGTTCTATATAATTTATTTAAATTATTTTTTATTTTTTCAGAAAGATTTTTGGGTCGACATTGTCGGTCTTATCGTCCTCATCATCAGCTTTCGGTTCCTAGCATTTTTGGCACTCTACTTAAAAGCACTTCGCAAAGCTTTTAAATAATTTTTTTCAAAAATTTTATGTAATAATTCTTGTATTTTTATTAAATTTTTAATCAATAAAAAAAATTAATTATACGAAAATTTGTTTTTTGTTTAATTGCACTGTACTTTCTTAAATATTGACGTATTTTAAGATATAAGCTCATCCCGATGTTACACTCATCAAGAGCTTCCATTTGAGTACCCACATCAATTTTTCATATATTTTTTATATATACACATATATATATATATAATATATAAATATATGAAAAATTGATGTGGGTACTCAAATGAAAGGTCTTGATGAGTGTGACATCGGGATGATCTTATATCTTCAAAAATGTCAATATTTCACAAGATACAAGGTCATTTCTTCATTATGTATCTAGAGATAGAGCATTTTCGAATGCAGCCTAAATATTTATCATAATAAATTAATTATTGGTGAGAATAATATAAAACTTTAAAAATTTGCTTATTCTCTTAATAATATTGATTACAAGTGTAAAAAATTTCTTGGTATTATTTATATTTTGATGATTAAAAAAAGATAAAACAATGTATTTCAAAATAATGTAAAATTTCATGACTTTTTTGATAATAACTTTTAAGTTCATGTACTAATGACATCATTTAATAAAAAAAAAAAAAAAAAAACAGTCCTAAATAAAATTGATAATAGAAAGTATTGAAATAAACTTTGGATACAATATCACAACTGACCTCTGCGCTAGTTTGAATAAAAAAACAAAAATATTCTTCGATAACAAATCAAAAAAAATTTTTTTCTGATTACCGAATACCACAAGCTGTCTCAAAAGATTTAAAACGTAACATTCACCAGTGTAAGGAATTTTATTTCCTGTCCGCAGGGACACAAGACCGCGTCGATATTGATGTCGTGACAAACCGGTTGATAGATACACCGTGCGACTGCTTCAAAGGGTTAAAAAAATATTTATTTGAATATATAGAAAAGTGATTCGTAGCTGATGGTTTTATCCGATACTTGATATCGTTGAGTTTTAAATTACGTCAGTGCATGCTTAGAGTTGCGAACGCGTAATTACTTTATTTATTTACACTTTGACTTTATAATAGATATTTTATCGATAGTTAATAGTTAAATTGTAATTATTGAAAAAAGTGATTAGTAAGTGTGATATTAATTAATTTTCTACGCTAAACTATAAATAAATTATTAATTTATTTAATCTTAATCTTATAATTCTAAACAAGTGCTAATAATAATATTTATTTTTAATTTTTATTCAACTATTTAAATTTTTAGTATTATGACGGAAAATTAATTAAAATAAATTTTTAATTATTATGAAACTTTATAGCCAGCAAAGTTATTATAATTTTTTATAAAATTAATAAGCGCGCTGCTAAAGAATAATGGTAAAAGTATAAGGTTTCGCGACTTCGATTACATTAATCCATACTTTAAGATTTACAAAATATCAATTTATAAGAATATCATTAGAAAAACAATTCGTTAAATCAACAATTTTTTTAAGCGGCAAAATAACAATCGCATTTTTCGATATCAGAGTAATTATTGGAAGTAATTGTTGGGACTTGACCTCTGATAACCCGAAAACTTATGACATAAATAAATAAAATAATACTTTGCCGATAACTTTGAATGAATAAATAAAACATATAATATAAAATAAAAAACATATAATGTAATGTAACGAGAAGTTTCGAGTAACATTTCTCTCGTTACATGCACGAATCTTGACTCAGTGACAATCCCTTGCGGCAGTCGGGTCTGGTAACTAAGCGATTCCAGTCGCGTTTCAGCACTAAGGTTTCTTTGTTGTCTAGGGAATGGATGACATTAAAGTACCTTAGGGCTTATTTGTGATTTTTTAAAAATATTTTATCTTTTTTAGAAATGATTTTTCTTTTTTTTTTTTAATTTTAGTTGAAGTGTAAATTATTTTTTTTTGCTGTGAAGTGTTAATTTTTTTGTATTTATACTTAGAAAATTTTAATAAAATAAATAATTTATTAATTTATTACAATAAAAATGGCTAAAAACGAATCTAGTGTATCGAAATCACAAGGTGCGACACTTTCTTGGCGTGATTTATCTGTTTACGCCATGAATCGAAGTAATATCATTTGCAAACAGCTTGTGAATAATGGTAATGTAATTTTTGATATTTTTCATTGTAAAATTATTGAAATTTTTTATTTAATTTTTATTAGTTCGAGGGATTGTTAAGCCCGGAGATCTAACAGCAATTTTAGGAGGAAGGTAATAAAATTTTTAAATAAATCAATTAATTATTCTAATGCAATTGAACTTATATTAAAGCGGAGCAGGAAAAAGTTCTCTTATGACGGCTTTAGCTTATCGTACAGCTCGTAAGTATTGCGTATGAGCGGATAAAGATAAAATAAAATAATAATGATATATGTTATTATATTCAAATGTATTTTTCTGATGATCAATAGCTGGTATTATTGTACACGGAGACATTAGGATCAATGGACAGAGAGTAGATCCTTCTTATATGAGACACCACACGGGTTTCATGCATCAAGAAGATATATTTATCGGTACTATGACTGTACTGGAACATTTGTGGTTTATGGTAATTTTTTTTTTAACTTTCTTATTAATTATTAAACAGATGAGTAGTTTTTTTAGCCAAAGTAGCCGATCCAATGTGTAGAGATTTAATTTTTTAACCACGACGTTTCTTTCCCAAGTTCCCAAAAATTGTCTATAATGTCAAATTTAGCTACCCAGAAAAAAAAATTTTTTTGAATCAAGTAAATAATTTTTAAGAGTTTCATCTTTTTGATTAGAATAAAAAAATTCTTAAACCAAAAATTTTTTGTCTTGATCTAAGACAATGAAGCTCTTCAAAATTATTTTTGGTCGAAAAATTAATGAAAAATTGAATATTATAAATCATTTATAATAATTTTTAATAAAAAAAAATATTGAATATTTTTATTAATATTTAATAAGGCGCAAATGAAACTGGATAGAAGAATATCAAAGTTTGAAATCCACGAACGGATAAATGCATTACTTCGCGAAGTTGGCTTGCACGATCGACGAAACGTGAGAATCGGTGCAGGTGGAGACGATAAAGTTTTATCTGGAGGAGAGAAAAAGAGACTGGCGTTTGCAACAGAAGTATTAAACACTATTCTATTTCTCGAATAAAAAAATCCATCATAAAAAAATTTTTTTTACAAGAAAATATTTATGTTAAAGCTTCTGACGGATCCTAAAATACTTTTCCTGGATGAGCCGACAACCGGCCAGGACTCAAATTCAGCGAGCTCATTAATTTCAAAACTAACGACGTTCGCCCATCGCGGTCGGACGGTCTTATGCACAATTCATCAGCCAAGCTCGTCTATTTTTGATGAATTTGATCGGATTATTTTAGTTGCTGACGGGAGAATAGCTTTTGCTGGTACTAAAGCCGCAGCCATTGATTTTTTCTCCAAGTAATTATTTTTTACAATAAGAATAAATAATAAAGAAATAAAATTCTAAAGAATGTATTGAATTTTTTTTTTTTTTTTTTTTTTTATAGACAAGGCTATGAATGCCCCAGCAATTATAACCCAGCGGATTTTTTAGTAGCGACTTTGGCTATCACTCCACGAGAAGAAGAAACAAGTCGGCGGACAGCTCAACGAATTTGCGATGCTTTTTTAACTAGCGTTGCTTGTCAAGAAATAGATGTTGCACTGCAGCTTGAAAATCACATTTCAAAAACATACAATGTAATAAAATTATTAATTACTAATTATTTAATCAAGAAAATTCTTATCAATAATTTTATAATTTTTTTTTAGTGGAGTATAAGCGCTTACGAACCAGAATTGTGAGTATAAAAAAAAATCAAGTACTATTTTTTATTCCCAGCAATAAAAACGATTCAATTTTTCAGCAAACAACCTTACTGGTGGTCGAGACTATTTTGGCTAACTCATCGAGGGTTCAACCAAGTAATAAGGGACCCATCAGTTCAATTAATAAGAATAGTCCAAAAATTGGTAGGTTAAATGAAAGTGATTAGTTAAAAACAAATAAATATAAATAAATTAGCGGTTAACGCATTTATAGATTGTTGTTATGCTCTTCAGTGTGTCGCCCTGATGGCAGGACTGTGTTTCATTGGTGCAATAAATTTAGATCAACTTGGTATTCAGGCGGTTCAAGGAGTACTTTTCATTCTTGTTACTGAAAATGCATTTTTTCCAATGTACGCGACACTGTCATTATTCCCCCAGGAATTTCCGCTTTTTATACGCGAGCATAGAGCCGGAATGTATCCCACTCATCTTTATTACATTTCTCGGATGGTTTCGTTGGTAAATTTTTTTTTTTTTTTTTGATTAATTTATTTTATAATTAAAGCTTTAATTGAAGCACAGTAAAAAAAATTTTTTAAAATCAACACAATGGACTATATATTTAACACAATATTTTTTACTGTGAATGTTCAAATTGTGGGATATTCATTTTAATTTATCAATTTTGCAGGTACCAGGATTAATTATAGAGCCAGTACTCTTTACCATGATTGTTTATTGGCTCGTTGGTTTACGAAGTTCTATAGAGGCGTTTGGGCTGACATTACTTGTCACTATTTGTACAATGAACGTTTCTACAGCATGTGGTACCTTTTCAATTAATTGAACAACAATAATGCCTTTAAAAAGATTTATAATTTTAATAAAAACTCATTGTTTCATTGTTTCAGGATGCTTTTTTTCAGCTGCCTTTGAAACTGTCCCATTAGCAATGGCATATTTGGTACCTTTTGATTATATTCTTATGATAACAATGGGGCCTTTTGTAAAACTCAGGTATTTTTTTAATAAATTATATTAAATATATTGAAATTAATTCTAAACTTACCGTTTTAGCTCACTGCCAATTTTTATAAGATGGGTTCGATACATTTCATGGCTCCTTCACTCGACTGAGGCTCTGACAATCGTTCAATGGAAAGATATCTCCAATATCTGTAAATTTATTTCAATAATTAAAATAAATTAATTTACTAGTGTAGTTATAATTATAATTTGAGTTGCAGCATGTGCATTTGAAAGATCTGGACTACCGTGCATTCAAAATGGAACTCAAGTTATGGACATCTATGATTTTAATGAAAGAAATTATTGGACTGATATTCTTTCTATGTTTATTATCTTTACTTGTTTTCATCTTTTAGGGTACTACTGTCTTTGGCGGAGATCTCGACTAAAGTAATTTTTTATATTTTAATCATTAATGAATTTAAAAATTTGTAAATTGGTCACTTGTTATTTTATATCTGATAGTCAATAAAAAAATTAACTAATTTAAAATTAATTGATTTAAAATTGAGATTATTATTGAAATTTTAAGAGTTTTTGATTAAAATTCAATTTTTTTCATTGTAATGATGAAATACTTACCAATAGTCTTGTCATTTCTTCAAAAAGAAAAGAAACGTCAAAATATTCGATGGATCTCAATTTTTTTTAAGATAAATAAAAAATTTTTATTAAATCAAAATGTTCAATGCTTTAATGGAAATTATTTATGCAGATATTTGATAATTTTAATAATTTTTTAACAAATAAATTATAACAAAAAAAAAATTGACATTTCGAAATTTTAGAAAGTTAAAAATGTAATATTTCAAGTATCATTTATAAAAACTAATTTAAAAGATATTTAACAATTTTTTTAAATTATAAAAAATTTTTAATATCCGTCAACTGTAGTGTTATCATTAAGTTAAAGAAATAAAAAAAAGTATTAATAATAATAATACTGAAGTTTGCCGACATTTTTAATTTTTTAATTTTTTAAATAAATCAATTACAATAAAAAAAATGCTTCTAAAAATTTTCACTTGTAATTTTCATTAATTTTTACATGTGAAACTTTTTAATTAAATTTTTTTTATAATAATTTAATTGCTATAAATATCTAAAAAAATTTATAACCCTGAAGTTGACGGACATTAAAAATTTTTTTAGAATTTTGTAGCAATTAAATTATTAAAAAAATATTTAGTTAAAAAATTTGACATGTGAAAATTAATAAAAATTACAAGTGAATATTTTTATAAGAATTTTTTTATTGTAATTAATTTATTAAAAAAATTTTTACATCTGTCAACTTCTGTCATTAAAAATAATTATTAAATATAAAATAAATATAAAACAGAGCATAAACTTTGATAATATACCGATAGAATAAATAGTTTAAAAAAGCCCGCACAGATGGCGCGTCAGTACAGAGAAAAGCCGTTGGCGTCTGGTTTGAAAAATATTTTAGTATGGGAAAAGGAAGCGGCCATGTTACCATAAGACAAGTGATCTCGGAGTCAGTTGTTGCCGCTGCTCGCGGGGGCAGCAGTGGAGATAAAATAAAAAAAAGGAAACAAACGAGTAAGCGTGTGCGTGTAATGTGTGCGTCCTCGTAGGCCCGTAGCTCGTACCTCGTCTCGTAGTCGTTGTCTCGGAGTGAGCGGGAGAGAGGATTATTCTCGTTCTCGTGCTCGTTGTTCTCTCGAGTGTGCTCTGCGTTTCCCCAGATACTCGCTCTGGCTTATGCTTATAGTTCGTAGTCCGTAGTGACGATTAATAATCGCTCCAGTACAGACGTGTCCGTGTTGTTTTGTTTCTCTGTGTTTTATTTTTAAGTACCGTGATACATACAATATATGCATATATTATATATTGTACCTGCATAATACCCGCGTGTTTGTTTTGTTGCTTTCAATTATTAAAGAACAATGCTTTTAAATAGTTAATAATGCGTACCGACGCGACGCCTGTGTACTTTACTCGTGCTGTTAATTCCGGTAACCGCGAGTGCCGAATGCAGAAAATAATGACGACAATCGTGAGCCTGATGTGTGCCCCTGAATCCTCATAGATACACACCAGAGGAGCTATTACGCTCTCGAGTTTGGAGTACAACCAATTGTGAATATCTTTTTTATTATTACATCGTATATTTGTAAGAGGTAAGTCATTTTTCTTTAATAAAAATCATTAATTTAATGATACTGAAATTTAGAGACATTTGATCATTTTTAAAAACTTTATTTTTATAACTCTGAAGTTGGCAGACATTAAAAATTATTTTAAAATTTTATAATAATGCAATTATTAAAAAAAAAAAAAATTAATTAAAATTGCAAGTGAAAATTTTTAAAAGAATTTTTTTATTGTAATTGATTTGTTATTAAAATTTTTAAAATTGACAGCTAACGGCTAACTTCAGGATTATTTATGTTTAAAAGCTCTGAAAAATTATAAATAATTTTCTCTGCCTAGTTTATTTTTCAAAAAAATCAAAAAATTGTCAAGTGTCCGCTAAAAGTTCAGCTTCATTTAATTTAATCAATTTTATTTTCAGAAAACAAAATATTTAAAATATAAATTAATTGGCTTTATATATTTTGTTGAGTTTTACTTAGCCGGCATGGTATAAAAATTAAAAAAATAAAATAGTTCTCGCAAGCATTTCCAGGTTGATAAGAACTATATAATTTACGAATAAAATTACAAACACCGTACATAATATCAACACAAACCGAACAATTGATTTGTCATAAAACAAGTTAACACGGTGTAAAAAATGTTATTTGTAAAACAAGGTATTGTTTTGACAGATTCTTAATAACAAGGATAAGAATAAGGATAAAGATAGCGCTTGTAAAAAATTGTGTAGTGTAGTAGATGGATTGGAGGTTGATAATTTTTTCGAGGTTAACTTTTTACTTTATTTGTTCGTAAACTCGAAGAAAGATTGACCGTGCTCGTGCAGAGCACAGCCTCCTATCCCGTACCGACCACGGCTGCATCTCTTCACAGTATCTTTTTTCTCTTGTTCCTTTACTTCCATTCCATCGAATTCTCTCGACGTCTTTCTATCCTATCCGTTTTGTCGAGCCTCTGTGTTCTGTATCAGAGTCTCTATTCACTCTGGAGTCTGAGCTCGAGTTGGAGTGGACGAGTTGGAAGTTGGAGCCCCTTTTAAAGCGTACTGGAGTTTTTTTTATTGAACTCGCGTGAGCCGATTCGAATGTCCATAAGGAGAGCGATCTCAAAGTGCAGACGTGAGTACATTTCAGTAAATATATACCTCTAAGTATATATCAACCATACACACTTACAATCTTGCATTTTGCCTTTGTAGTCTTTTCTCGGGTACGGTGTTCCTCTCGACACTGCAAAATTGCCTCTATACTCGATTGTATTACTACTACATTGTACAACCGCTCACTGGCATAGCATCTCAGTCTCAGGCTCACAAGTCTTGGATCGACCTTGGTTGAGATCAATCCCTCTTTACTTCACTTGATTCGTCGTTACTCTCCTTCTAGATTCCCCGTAAATGTAAACTCTTTGCAAAATTCCCACTTGCTCCGATCCAAAGAGAATCCAGACTCAAATATCCTCCAGTTGTAGTTGGTAGTCCCACACGGAAAAAAAAAAATTCTTGACTGGAGTTAGCTGATATTTCAAAATTTTTTAAAATTTTTTATTGAAAAAATTTTAATTAAATATTAAAAAACTTGAAAAATTATAAGTGCAATTTTTTAGAAATATTTTTTTTGTTGTAATTTAATTAATAAAAAGAAATAAAAAATTTTTGGACGTCTGCTAACTTTATATAAATTTTCATGATACTGAAATTGAGTGACCGGATAATTTTTAAAAAATTTTTAATTAAAAAATTATAGCAAAAAAAAATTTATTTAAAAAATTCCATCTTTGGAGGCTCTAAAAAATTACAAATGCAATTTTTTAAAAATAATTTCCCAGACTTGCTCCAAAATAACTTTTGTTTTCCTTAAAATTTTCTTGGTGCAAGAAGTTCTTTTTTCTGTGCAGTATTACCAAGATAGGGCTAAGCAGCATCGCCAGACCGTAGTCTCGGCAACTAATACAACTTGCTGTAACTTTTGCACGATTCTTTGGCTTCTCTTTTCATGTCCCGAGAATACTTATTATCCTTCTTGCTAAATAATGTCCAGTACTTATACTTTGTAAATCTTTTCTTTATTTAGTTACTGGTAATGTAGCCGTTGATGCTCCTGGACGGTGTAACAGAAACTCATGCAAGCCGCGTTCTTATATATTTTCAAGGACGCTTAATATAATGTTGAGATGATCTTTTGCGGGTGAGAAGCTATACAACAAACCGTGCATGTCGGGGTCTACTCGGGACCACTACAATAATGACGTTACTACACTCGTTTCGTGATCGTCACGTCAGGTCACGAGCTGGCGCCAGTATTCTCTTTAGTTAATGTCTATCTGTATTGGTCATATCATATACATATACATTTATTTACATACCATGATATTAAATGTTATTGAACGTTTAAATTGGTAATTGAAATATTATTAAGCGGGAAAATATAAAATTTGAATATTATTTTATATCACAGCTTTGAACTTTTAAACGGAGGATTTATATTGGGTCATTTAATTGAAAATCTCAATTGGATCTGTTGTTTATGCTCTGCTGATACTCGAGCATTTGAAATTAAAATTATCTTGAAGAAGAGTTGCGTTTATTATTTAAAGTTTAGTTAAATATTATCTTTTTAGTTTGTTATTTGTTATGCGCGTTTACAGTTGAGAAACATCCGCGGGATTATTATTTGTAGATTAAACTCAAGAGTAATTTACCCTCCAGTGAATATTAAACAGTTAATAACGTCTTCAATGTCTTATCTGTCTAGTAGTATAATATTCTTTGGTGGTGTCTAAAATCTCTCAGGCAAGAGTAGAGACGGGATTTTCGAGATCCCCAATGCAGATTAATCAAACTATGAAAATTACGGAGCACGTAATTTCATGTCTCACTTTTTTTTTATATTTATTTAATATAATATAGATTGTAAATACATGTGATTAATACATGAAATATATTAATGTCCATTGAATTTAAAATTTTAAAATTTTAAATTCACAATTTACTATGCAAGCGAGTAATGAATATGGAGACAAAAAGGCTTTTATTTTTTTTTTTTTTTTTAGTTTAAAAATAAGAGAAATCGTACTTGTACTTTTTCCGTAGAAAGTGCTATCAGCTATTAAGGCTTGGTGACTTCTTTGATATACACCACAGAAATTGCCGGCAAGATGCCGGTTTGTCTGTGAAAAAAATATAAAACTTTTGATCTACAACTTGGTTGGCGCGACAAGATCTCACTCTCGTCTCTCCTCTTATATTCCGAGCCATACTTGGCGACCGAATCTAGAGTTATAAATTTAACTTATTATTTTTATTTTGTTAATTATTAATAATAGTAATAATTATTATTTATTACTAACAGAGAGTAAAATAAAAAGAAAGAGTCTGAATAATATTAAGCACTGATGCGATATGTTATATTTTAATGAGTAATACAAAAGTTTAAGCTGTTATCTCAATAAAGTTACACCGATCATATATTAATGATATATAAATAGGTGATGTCATTTTTAAATACCAGCGACAATAAGTAATTTATGCTTGAGGAGAGAACGAGGCCGTCTGGTTGGTTAAAAAACACTATTGTGGATCAAAGACCTGGAAATTAATTGTCTTCTTAATTGTCTGATGATGATAGTATAAATTAGTTTTTCTTTTTTGTTTTTATTTACGTAAATAAATTTAAAAAAAAAATTTTTAATCCATCAAATTAATTGATAAAAATATTTAAAATTAAAAAAAAAAAAAAATCTTTAAAATTGACATTAAGACGTCGAGTGGATGATGTTTAAAAAAAAAATAACCGAGAGTTGTTATTATGGCTCTGGCGTGACAAGCACATTCTACACACTTATCTATTATAATATACCGTACGAATAAATAGTGTCGAGCCGTTCAGTACAGTAATTATTGTAAAAATAAAAAATAAAATAGTTGGTAGTAAAAAATAGTACAGAGCGTCATTTAAATATTTATTCAATTAAATAAAATTAATAACAGTAAAAATATTTATCCGGTGAAATAATTATTGGATCGAATAAAATGTGATGTGTTGTGAGTATGGGTTCTGTTTGCATATCATTATCTCTTAACTCTGTTTGCTGTGCTGGTATCTGTGCAATATCACACATTTGATCGACATGAGACATGTTTCATCAGTATTTATGTGTATACACACAATAATGTGAGCATATAACCTAGACCTACCTCGTTCTCGTGTCCCTGAGGTAGATTGTTAGACTAGACGTTTAGACGACGAGAAATCCAGCTAGACCTGTATATGTATACCAAAGGATTTAATACCTCTGTTAAAGTTAAACTCCACTATATCTCTATTGCTCGCTCAGCTTGCCTGGTATGTACCGTAAATAAGATTAAAAAAAAAAAAAAAAAAAAAAAAACAAAAATAAAAATTACCGGTTGTCATCGTGAGTCCAGTCTTAGCCGAGTTAGAGTATAATGTGTATTACCTGGTATTTACTCACATTACCAACATAGAAAATGTACTTGAAAACATCTGTCATGAAAGTCATGTCATACTTTACGAGGATTTTTTGCATTAACAAATAATAATAAATATTTACGACCTTGTCTATTTAACCGCTCTAACGTTTCAATTAATTAATAGCCGTTAATTAAAAATATTTATTATTTGCAACGGACTTCTGTGTTGTATTATGATATTAATTACACGTATTTTATCTCGTTTGTCGTCATTAATAATTAAACAATATTTTTTCTTCGATCGTTATCAGTTGTCGTGAAAATTTTATTGTTTTTCTTTTCATTACAAGTTTATTTATTTATTTATTTTTTTTTTTTTTTATCATCGAAAGATTTTTACATTAAAACTACACGACTGAAAAATAAACTGACGGGCGCTACTGAGTTACCCAGATTGATCTCGATCACTTAACGATATTGAGAGCACATCCGGAAGCAAGTTTGAGCAATACAACAACTATACAGAGCGGATTGATAGTCATGGTATTATAAAGTGCATGGAGTGTATATACGTGTGCTGTGCAGTATGTAGAATGTAGAGTGGAATAAAATAAAATAAAAGCGAATTAAATAGAATAAGAAGCATTGGATGGTGCAGTTGGGCGTGACGTCTTTCTGTGAGTGAACGATAGGCATATCAACTATCGGACACGACCAGACCGTCGATCGTTTATTGCTTTTTAAAGATAAGATAATACCTTCTCGTTTCTTCTCTCTCAGTCTTCTTACTGCTCTTACATCTTATTCCTGCTGCTGGACGTGCTCCGGGTGAGGTCATAAAGCTTATAATGACTACACACAACTCAACTCTATACCACTCGCGTCTTTGTTTTGTTTTTCTTCGTCTTCTTCTTTTATTATTTATTATTTTTATTTCATTTCGCAGCAGAAAAAGTCATTGTCGTCACGGGCTATAACTTTCACCAGATATAAGATGAGAATATCATCATCATTTAATAATAAAATTTTAAAAATATCAAATGATCCACATTCAATTTCCGCTACATGATCCTATCATTTATTTTCTTGTTACCGATAGATCTTTTAATCTATTTTTAATTTGCTTCAGTAAAAGTAAGACATGGCTTCGATTTCTGATGAGTGCTCTATTTTTTAGTAGATTTTATAAAAATCTAACTATTGCGTTAACTATTTTATTTTAGAGTTAAATTTTAATCGAAAAATATAAAAGGAATATTGTAAGCGCAGAGGATGGGATAAAACGCGTCACTGACTCGTGAGAGATATGAACCGAGGGTTGCTTGGATAATTAACGTGTTGCTTCTCTTCTCATTTCGACTCGGTACTAACGAGTATTACACTGGAGATGAGACGAATAAACGATATTAAGAACGGAAGGCAAGGAAGGAAGAGAATTTATTATTATATCTGTGTTTAAGTAAAGATTTGTGAGTTATATTTATATATATGTATAACCTCGCTGTCTTTACTTTTCAGAGTTGATTCTCATCTCCTTCGAGTGTTTTCTTCTTCTTGTATTTAAAAACAGGAGTGGGTTGACGTTTTTTAAATTCTATAAGGAAGTTAAGTGCAGTCAGTGCGAGAAATGATGTAAGCGCTCCCGTGAATGATTAATAAATTATTTTGTTTTCAAGATATTATTCATAATGACACTGGGATTATTATAATAATTTAACGGATTATTTTTTTAAAATTAGGCTCGGATAAAAAACAATTTTTCACGGTCTATAATTTATTTTGAGGCTTTGGTGTTTGATAATTATTTCAGTAATTTGCCATTGAAATTTATTACTGACGGTAATTTAAATTTAATAAAACTTTATTGCCTTGAAATTTTTTTTTTAAGGTAATTACGACATTTTTTTTTTTTTTTTTTGGAGATATTCAGTAATAATCTCTCGAATAAAGTTTGAAACTATCGACTTTAAAAAACTTTTTTAATAGCTTGACTAATAATTACTCGAAATTGCAAAGTGATATTTACTCAGAAATACTGTTGGCGTTGAAAAATTTTTAATTCGATTTATCTAATCTCAAATTGTCAATATACAGAAAAAAAAAAAAAAAAAAAAAAACTTATAAATTAATAAAATTTTTCTGAGTGAACTTTCATCTCAGCTTTTATTGAAAAAATTATAAAAACACCACATATGTCGGCTAATTAAAGTCATTAACAGCTGGAATTATGTTGAATAAGAGTAAAGGAAAATTTGACATTTCGTTGATCTATTAAAAGGTAAACTTCGACAGTAATTATACTTCAAAAGGTTACATAAAGTTTACAATGAATAAATTTAATAATTATGTAAAAAAAAAAATTGTGTTTACTTTTACGGTGTCTTCATTTCAAAACACAGTAATTGACATTTCTTAGATATTTTCAAGCTTATTATTGGAAAAAAATTTACAATTTAAAAATTATTTTTTTAAAATAATTTCTATTATTTTTAAAACAATAAATTTTATATAAAATCTAGACATATTGTTTAGAAATGATACAGCCGGTTATTTTTTTTTTTCCATACAATTAAAAAAAGAAAAAAAAGTAATTAGATAAAATTGTTTAATTCAATATTCAATTTACCATAACACAAATCTCCATTATATCAAAAATAATAAAAGTAGTGTAGGATAAAATTGCGCAATTCAGATAAATGATGCTTAGACAGGCCGGCTTATATTAAACTCTGTATCTGGTGATATGATGACGGTTGAAGGGACTGAATATTACAGTATAGCATTATATAGTATACCATCAGTGGTGGTATCGTTAGCTGTGTATCGAATTCGTCGAAACCACAGTAAGGCTGCGAGAATGGCGTCGAGTATTATAGAAGCCTTGATCTCATCTCCTTATTCCTTATTTCTCACTCCTGTTATTATTATTTAGTTTTATTGTTCTTTTATCCATTTTATTCGGTTGATGGTGGTGTGGTGGTGGTGGTGGTGGTGGTGTGTGAGCCTACCTTGACTAAAGCTTTACTTCTTGCGTGAAGCAAGGCGTGATACGAGTAGACTCAACCAACCGATACTGTTATTCGCGGCAAAAAACTCTCGAGGTTGCTTCTTATTCTTTCTCTCTCACTTTTTTTCTTCAATCTTTTCTTCACTCAGTGTTTTTAGTTTAACAAGTCGACCAGAGTGACGCGTTGGCACGAATCTCTTCTGCAAGAAAAATAATATCTGCGTTTTAAACGACTCAACGCCTCTACCCTGTCTTTTATTCATGACAACAAATTATTTCTTGAATGACTCGTCAAAAAACGCTTTCAATCATCGGCAATTTATATTCCTTCCCGTCAATTAATTGACCCAATTTTCGGTTTTTACTTACAAAGTACAAAATTATTCAATTCAAGTGTTGAATGTTGAATTATTTCAATTTTTTATGTAATCAATTTAGTCTTTTTCTACACAAAATTAGAACAGCTCACAATATATCGTTTGTATATGTACAAATGTATGGTGACCTCAATTTAGGTACCGTTAATAAAATTCTAGTAATTATACGAGTTTTAATAATTATTTAGAAATTTTTATCTAATTATTTCTTTCAACAAAAAATTACTTATAATCAAGTTTAAAAGTTTAGAACTTATCTAATTAATAGTTTCAGTTATTTGAATGATTAAATTACTCGATAATTAAAAAATACTTTATATTAACGATAATTTATAAATTACTTTCATAATTTATCATCAAACGCCGGATAAAAACTTGTAAAATTTAGCAATAACTATTAGAGTTAGAAAAATTATTAAATAGTCATATTTAATGCTAATTATTATTTAGTACACTGCAGTTAAAAGTTTCCGTACAGTTAGCACATTTTATATAATAGATATGGAGAAAATTTACCTACCTATATTTGTAAACTTGTCGCGAGACCGAGCCTCCGAAAAAATAGCAAGTTCAGCATTTTTATTGAAAAAATCCATTATCCTAACAGAGCATAAGCAAGAATTTATTGCACAGGAAGGACAATTTATTTTTATAAATTTTAATTACAGTTTATTAGCAATAAAATATACAAATCATAAATAAAACTGCAATATACTGTTTTCAGTATATTTCGTATAAAATAAATAGTGACATAAGAGACACAACATAATTTAATATACATTAACATAAGCGTAAATGCGATAAATCCGCGTATAAGCAAAAAGTCCTCGAGGCTAATCGGATCCCGCGTGCGGAACTTGGTTGCTTTGATATCAACTTGAGAAAATTCATACATCGCCCAAGAGTGTAATATAAAGAAAGATTCTTATACACATATATATATATATATATATATATATATATATATATATATATATATATATATATATATATATACACACAGACAGTACAGGTGTAATAATGTCATGGTAGAGAACTACATCGGTTCAACGCACCAACTTTTTTTTTTAATAATAAAATAACCAAAAAAATGTATCACGTGTTAGTATATGAGTGTATAAAGGCATATACTGTGAAAGAGAAAAATATATAAAGATTTATCTTTCGGTTTGTGTATATTCGATAGAACATATAACATAGCCAGGAGTCACGATCGTCGTCGTTGATACTTATACTTATACTATTACTGGTGGGGAATATTTTTAGCTACGGGTGTGTTAATAGATGCGTAATTTGTCCCCGAGTAGAATTTAAATTCTTTTTTTATTATTTGCTGGTTTTATTTTATTAAACTCTGATCTTCTGCTATGCCTACCCGGCAAGTTTTGTTTTATGAACATGTCTGCTGCCTGTTTAGTTATGTCGGTGTGCAGCGTCTCGCTCGTTTCCATGTAGTTGTTTTATTTTAACCTTATTTCTGGCACACGTAAATTTACACGACCACGACGAGGATACTCCAACTTTCCGAGTTTAGTTGAGACTACGATAGGCTTTATGCTGTGTGGATGTAATATGTACAACAATATTTTCACCAGAGTACTTCACACTTGAACTCTTTACTTTACTCTATACCTTAACCAGCGATGTATTCTTACTTTGTATGCTCTGTACTTGCATTGGGAAAATGTTTTAAGCTTTCTTAGGTTTCTTTATCTTTAATACTACATGGAGAGAAATGGAGATTTTAAATTCAGAAAAATTAATAGAAAATCAATGAATTTTTATTATGAAAGCTGACTAAAAGTTTTAGAATTTTTTTTTTGTAGCACAAATAAATTATTATCTATTAAAATTTGTTACAATTTTTCAAATACTTATTACTTTTTGTCTTTTTGTTAAACTGAGCCTTGTATTTTTTAAATCTAAATCTTTCAGTATATTTACCCTTGTGATTTTTTTTCTGCTCAAGCAAAACAAACTAGCCTATCGGTTTGTTTACTTGTTCTATAGATAACTAACCAACTGAAATATTATTCATAAAATAAATTTATAATTAAAGAAATTTTTTTATAAAGTAGCTTAAAAAATTTTCAAATAATTTAATAATACACAAAAAAAAAAAAAAAATAATAGATTATAAATTTTTCCTCCAAAGCATGGAATTTTTACGATGTAAATCAAAGAGAAAATATAACCGTGGGCATGCATTGTAAGTCGTGTCGTGTGCATTAAACTATGTATGACACAATACACGGAATATTTCATATTGATATACATATTATTCACACAGCACACAGCACACTATATCTATATTGATAATGTAGTATGAGCAGGAGGCAAACTGCTATGTTGTATTGTGGTCATATACTGACTATGACGGCGGCGGTCTGGTCTCATCTGATCGATAAAACGTTTACTCGTATGTATTGTAGATTTGCTTTAGGCAAGATCAGATTTAAACGATTTGTACCTTACTTTATTAAAAATAAACAAGGTCAAAAATGAAATCAATTTGTTTATTATCTTGTTTACTATCGAGCTTTAGTCCAATCGATACTTAAATCTCCTGTTAATACAATGTAAATTTCTCTCTCTGCTTATTATTTCTGTGAGGCTGTTCATGATTTTTATGCCATGTATTATTTAAACTTTAGAAATTTTTATCGTTGTTTATTCAGATCGAGAATGAGAGTCTTAGCACCTTTACTTCACTGATAACTGATCCAATCATCAATTATTATGATTATGATTATGATAGTGAACTGGATTATATTTTATATTTTTTTTTTTTTTTTTTTCATCTAATATAAACACAACAAAAGACTCGGATATTTGACAAGTGAGAAGAAATTAAAGAATTACAGAGCTCTCTTTCAATTCTATTAATCCTCGGTCTAGTATAATTTTTCATTTGTCAGATTCTCGAGCTAAGCGCTGAAGGATTACCGTAAGTTCACAAGAATAAATTCCGGATCGATGGAAATACGAAGGGAAAGATGAATGAGGAGAGAAAGAGATGGAAACCCTGCAGGATCTTGACATAGATATTTATATTTATATTTATATACTTTTCTGTATAGGTATGCCTTTCGTGTGCTCGAATATCTGTCGTCCTCTTTCTCTTACACCCTCCTATTTCCTTATTCGCTCGGTCGTATCGTCGAGTTTAACTTAAAATTCAGGTTGCGCACTCGAGGAGGAAGGCCGTCTCTTTATCTCGACAGAGTGCATGAGGTCGTTGTATCCTTTTATTGCGTGTCTATCTCTCGTACGGTGTCCGAGAATCCCCGGACACGCTTCGGGAGTCGCGTTACTTATACTCTGGTCCGCTCCAAAAAAATTTGTGAATATATCTAAGCGAAAATCTATTCCTCTGTACGACTTGTTCGAAAAATCCATTTTCAATATTTTGTTTTTTACACTTGTGTTATCAACTTATTGATATAAATAGATAAGAATAACATGGATCAGCTTTTGATACTATTTATATAAATATTTACGTAGAAATAGTATTTTGCTTTTGTAAAATGAGGATCAAATAGAGCTGCTCTAATCTTTTTAAAAATAATCTGTGTAAAAAAATTTATTCTCATTATCAATTTTATTATTAAATTTGTCTTAAAAAACTTTTCTTTTGCCAAGGAATATTTTTTTTTATAATTGAAATTTAAAAATTATCTGAAGATTTCAATTTTTTTATTCAATTTAGTTTTTTTGAATAAACCTTTCTTCATATTAAAAGTAATAATAATAGTGAAGAAATAAATAACAAATATAAATAATTCAAAATGATTAAGTATTCGAATTACACTGCAAAAAATTAGTAAAGAATTTTTTTTTTCTCTTAATAACCTGATTTTAATGACAAATATATCCGGATACAAGAATAAGGATACATTAATGTCTTGACATTTCCTTACTTTCTTTTCTGTTCATTGGATAGCTTGTTAATGAATTCACTAGACTTCCGTCACGAATGAAAGACTTAATCATTACACTATAATATATTATTTATTATTATTTATAGAACATAATAATAAATCCTCGAATAAAAATCCGATAAAGAAAACTAAAAAGCAAATATTTATGATATTTGCCGAAAAAAAATAATTGAAAGTTCGAGCCGTGATAAAAATAACAAAAAAAAAAAAAAAAAAAAAAAAAAGAAATGAAAGGATAAAAGATTTACTGTCGTCGCTCTTTTAATCACTCGATTGATCTCTCTTGATTCCCTTTTCTTAACGAGCTTGCTCTTAGCTTCCGTTACGCTCATACTCGGCTCCTGACTCCCGACTCGATCCTCGCCAAGTAAAAGAGAGTAAGACGAGATGAGAGTAAAGGATGAGTTTTAGTTTGCAGAGGCGAAGGCGAGCATTGCTAGCTCCAATCGCCATTAAGTAAAAGTCAAACTTTACTCTCTTGATTTTCTTTCTCTCTTCAATTATTATCTTTTCGATTATATTACCCGGACAAACACTTCGTGCCTTGGATTTGTGAGAAAAAAATTAATAATAATAACTGAAGAAAGTTTTAAAAAATAAAATCTCAGGATAATTATGATGAGGAAGAAATAAACTTTTATCTTTTCCCAAATCTTGCAATTTTCCTTTTTTTTATTTTTGTTTTCTCAATAAGTTCAACAGAGATTAATCTTCTGTGTCACTCGACTGCGAGCTAGGATATGTTTACTCTATCTTCGTTAAATCTTTCAGTCGTTTTACATTAAATCAACGAAGATAGTTATGAAAGTACGGAATATTATATCTCTGCATATTTTATTCTTACGTCCACTTGATACTTTACTTTATTTATTGCATTAGACATCAGAAGAAAAATATCTAAATGTTGATTATGATGTGATCTTTTCTTTTTAATAAATAAGGGAAAATATTATCGAGATAACTATTAAATTATGAACATAGTTCAGATAAAATATTAAAAAGACGGCTTTAAGTTTAGTTAGTAATATACGATCCAGTAGGATATCTAAAGTGGAAGCTATTTTGCACGAAAAACCTGTTTTTTGTAGATTAACTTTTTTTCCATTAATCTCAGAATTTTTTTTCCTTCATCCGCTTATCCAATGTAACGATTAATGATACTTTTTGCTGAAAAATTACTTTAATTTATACCAAAATGAGTTATAATATTGTACAATTTAATTTCATAATATTTACAGTCATAAAATATTCAAGATCTATAATAAGAATCCATAAGTTAATTGATAGTTAAAAGTTTTAGCTGTAGAAAGATAATAAAAAATAATTACATTGTAGAAAGAGTATTTTTAAAAATCAATTTGTCTAATTATTTACTATTAATAGAACTTGTTTCAGTTAATGGAAACTAATTAAATTTTACAATCGATTGTTTCGGAGTTATTAATAAAAACGTTTCATTATATTTTCATTCAATAAAACGTGATAAAAGTTGTAAAAATTTTTATGATTGCTAAATTAAGTAATAATTATCTTTTAACATAATTAATTGATCTTTATAACAATAACAATAAATTTTTTATTATTTATCAACGATTATTCAAAAATAATTTATTGTAATTTCCGATAGCAGATAGAGAACATAAAATTGCATTGAAGAACTCTCTACCCGTTATCCGCAACTCTGATCAGAATATCGAGAGACTTGACCTTAATCGTATTGTCGCGACAGTAATTTTTACTCGGGCAAGGTGCTTCGTTAGAACATCACATTTCGACTTTATCGATAGATTGATTGTATAGGTCCTGTCTCATAAATCAAATCACATCAACCGAACTAATAACACATATTACCGGCATCTATTTTATTGATGATGATATTATATAAATAATGTATAGTAGTCTATCTATACCCCTTACAACTTCAACTATAAAGTCATTCTTCATTTTTTAAATTACTGTACAGTATCGTGGTCGGTTCTTATCATATTTTATTCAACACTCAACACTACCTTACTTTTCCTACTTTCCACAATTGTTCGTTAGCTGTAATAAAAGTATAACTAGAACGTATATCTAGGGCAAACTTCTATACGCTTAATTAAATTATATCCTCCATCATATCATATCGTTTGATATATTTTTATATATAAATGTACACCAAATCTTTATTTTACATTAAATAAAAGCAGAATCACATTAAAAAAAATCATTCGTCAGCAGGTTTAGTTATGCAAGGTGTTCTTCTTATTTCTCAGCAGATATAATAGCACACTTTCTTGCTAATTCGTGATCAAAAACGATTAATTCATCCATAAAGTCACGAAACGATTGATCATTAAACATTTTCACGGAAGACGAAGTAACGAGAGAAAGAAGTTGGGAGAAATGAAGCAGCACAGAGCATACAGGTACGATACCGTTGTTCTCGTGTAATTACACGATTCTAAAGTCTACTTCTCTCTTCTCTTTATGTACATCTACACATACATCTGTATTGTATATTGTATATTGTATATTGTTGCTGTTTAACCTCCAAAGCAATTAAACTTTTTTATTTCCACGGTTACGACTTTCGGATGATCGTCTTAACTTTGATGCTCTCGAAAAATCTTTTCGGGTCTTAATTATAAATCTTTCTCTTTACTTGTTAAAAAATCTCAAGTCCTACTATACTGTATATACTAACGTAATATAATAGTACTTCCATGAGTTTCTCTTCGTTAATTATTGTAACATAAAATAGTAGAATAAAATTCATCATTACTATTATTATTTTTATTTCAACTCTTTATCGTGAGCTGTAGTTAAAGATTTCAAAGATATAAAAATAGTTAGCTTGTTTTATACGCTAACATAAAGATAATTACGTAAATAGTTGGTAGTTTCAGTGTT
This sequence comes from Cotesia typhae, assembly GCF_013202065.1. NCBI lineage: Eukaryota > Metazoa > Arthropoda > Insecta > Hymenoptera > Braconidae > Cotesia > Cotesia typhae. The sequence goes on along the minus strand of NW_027423756.1, from coordinate 12,511,590 downwards.
TACAATTTTAATTTAAATGTCTGGGTGTATAAGCTCACTTGAATTATATTTTATTTAACTGTTTCCTTTACCTATTTCTCGAGTAATATTTTCTTATATTTCGCGCTGGTACTTTCATCTACTCTAGATTTTCGTTAATTTGTGCTCATTGTATTTTGTACATTTACACAGTTAACAAACATCTCCCGCATCGCAGCCTGTCCTTAGCATACGTTTTCATTTCGGAACAAGTAAACAATCCCTGTCACCAGTTTGTGTACTCAGAAAACAGTTGCTTCTGGCACTGAACAACAGTGAAACTCTAAATAAATTATAACGCTATTATTCACGTCATTGTTTTTCTCGTAAATTAATTTCAAATATCTATTTAAATATTATATAATATAACAAAATAAAATATAAAAAATCGAAAGATCATCTTGATGTTTGAACAGCAATTTTCGAAACAAACATACGAGAGAAAGTTTACCTTATATTAAGTATTTTATATTATTACTTCTTCCATTGTGGATTTGTGCATTTAAATTTTTTCCGTGTGAAATCTTTGTATTAAATTAAAAAAAATTATGATTTACAAGGACGATTGTGAAATAAACATGAAAAGCAATGTAATGTGAATATAAATGTTGTTAAGTTTGTACTGACTGGAAACAGAAGTCAATGTGTCTTGTCTGTTTCAAATGATCGACTGTATCATGCATTTAACTCTTGGAGACCGTGAGAAGTCGATCTGAGATCGTGCTTGAGGTCAACTAGCGACTTTTAATTTTTAATCACTGGCAAGTCTCATTTGTAATTCGGTGCTTCGATTTTTCTGAATTAACGAGCCATCCTGGGCGGTCTTCAATGCAATTTTGTTAATTACTATTTTCAATATTTAAACTTTGAAAAAAATTTTTTTTTTTTTCTTCCCACGACTCTGGTCAAGCTTATAAAAATTTAACGATTTTAATATTTACCAAGTTTACACTCGAAACTCGGAGAGAGTGTTGACAGAAAATAAAAAACATGGCTTGTGATGTATTCATTTGTGTACCTCCGGCCAACCAAAATATTTGATCAATGCAACCAATGCGAAAAAATAATAAAAACGCAGCTTTAGAATGTAAATATGAAAGTTAGTAACAGGAAAAAAAATTTGACTGAAAATAAAATTGACGCCAACGAAGCGTAGTTAGTTTACTATTAAAAATTCAGGACAATTGAATTAATTAATATTTCCAGCTACAACGGATATGTTCAAACGCGTATAGATATGCTAGTAAAAATAATAATAACAATACAAAGTTTACTGCGGAAGTAAAGGTCAACAGCGAAAAGATACAGGTAAATTAATATGCGATAAAAAATAAATCGTGAGTTTAAAAGAGGAAACGATTGTTAGAATTCACTTCACGGTATCTTATTTACTGTTCCTACAAGGAATCTTGTCAGATCCTTGGCACCTTTCCTAATTACCGTGAAAAGCGTCTCGCATAATAGTGAAGAAAGAAATCGAGTAACGTTACAAGTTGTGGTATTGTAAAATAAAATAAAATAAAATGCCGTAGTATGGAATAGAGGTTTGCTTGCAATTCACCTCTTTCCAGAGAACTTCTGTTCTGTTCCTCCATCTTTACTTTCTTGACTATTATCTACGTCTACGTCTCATATGAAAACTTTTCTCCGTAATTGCGAGTTGTCTCTGGGGAAGAATAAGTAGAAGCAGCAGAAGGAGGAAAATAAGAAGTTGAGAATAGGAGATAGGGTGACTCTTCGGGTCATGAGAGATGAGGCAATTCAACTGTAAACTTTTTACCTTTTTTTACCTCCTCCGTTTAATTTGAATTAACATTTGTCAGGCCTGGTAATTAAAAATACTTTACTAAATAGAATTTATCGTCTATATTTGAATTTTCTTGTCCATAACAAACAACAATAGCAGCAAAGATAAAATCTATTGTAATTGGGAAGATAAATTGTCGGATATGCATAATACGAGGTTAGTTTCAATTATAAGTGTATGTAGTGGTCTAGAGTACGCACTTGGATCAAGAGAACAGAAGAAACAGCGACTCTGAATACTCGAGACTTTAGACTTAACTCTCCAGAGTGTCGGCACGCGCTTGAGTACCCATCTTCTTGTTCATTCTCTTACTATACACTCGTATTTATTATTTTCCTCCTATCTACTTCTGCCATACTCTTCTGGACTCTCTGCTCGGACATGTGAAGAGTCGAGCAGTAATGAGATGCCAAAACGAACCGCACATGTCTAAAAGTTTACGGCCATTACGATAAAGTATGATTAAAGAAATTTAATAACGAAGAAGCGGGTTAGGTGCTACATACAAAACAAAAAAATATTTTTTTTTTTTTTTTCCGGTACTTTACGCGACATAATTTCTTTTTTACTGCACACTCTTTGTGAACACGTTTGGCACACATTTTTTTATCAGACTCTGTACTTCTTTGCGTACTGTAACGTCGTTAATTTCATTTACAATAACATCTCGCATCTCATCTGCATTGTATACTTTCTCTTATGATTATTATATGATGCATCTTAAATATTGTACTCTTTCTCTTTCGTTAAAGAAAGTACCGTAAAAATACTATTTTTGACCAATTTTCATCGGTGATATTTCTTATGAATTATTCATTTATTCATACAAGCTTCGATTTATTTATATTGAGTGGAAACAATGCTCGTTACACGGCAGATTGTAAGCCGAGATTTATTTTATTATAAAGATTTCTCGGTATCAAATTTAAAATTCAACCAAGTAAAATTTTTTTAATACGAAAAATTAAAAATATTTCTCGTTTGCTTGGTAATTAATTATTTTACTAAATTTTTTTAAATTACTAAAATATTCTCGTATTTGATTAATTAAAGCAATTACTGGAGTTTAATTAAATGCACCCCCTATTGTAACAAAGTTCACTCAGCTGTATGCAAATATTTCGGTCCTTTGAATTCAGCACTACAAAGGTTTTCCCTTAATAAGATGTAACGATGACTAAGTAACTTGTCACATAAAATGGATAATCTTTGCTTTGCTTCTATAAAAGAAATAACTAAGTAGATAAAAGAATTTTTTTTAAATCGTTCAATTAAAAAATATTATTTAAAAAAAAAAATAATAAATTTATTTAATAAATTATTTACTTGACTTGTGGAGAATTTCTCAATTTAATAATTTTTTTTTTACTGTATGAGCTTAGTTCAATAATTTATCTATTAAATCAAGTTAATATTTTATTAGTGTGAACGTTCCAATCTCCAATAATTTCTATTTTAATTTTTTTTCCATGAAGAAAGTCAGGTAGCATATAAATTAGATACCCATATATTTTATTGTCCCATAAAATGAATAGTCTTGCAATAAATAATGGAAGTTATTTTATAAATCGATTTACCGAATGAAATAAAATTTTCTCGACTTCAATTACAGAAATAAACCTCCGTAGGTCATACAATATAATAAGTCTTGAGATTCGCGAGTAAACTAATACAAGAGGACGACAACAAAGAAGCTAAGGAAAAAATCAAAGTATAAATAAACAAAAAAGTAAACAAGACATTCAGTTATGACGCATCGTATAGGTATAATATTGTTGAAGAGTCTGCCGACTCTCGATCAACTCTCACGTATAATATTGTATTATGTACAGAGAGCACCGAGCACCAACTAAGTCCCATACCAAGGTTCATCGAGTGGGCGTACAGAACTCTATACTGTATATTGTATACAGGATAGAGTGAGCCCAATACAACCGAGCCATCAGGCTTCAATGCAGCCAATGCAATACAAGTCTCTCCTCGATGACCGTCGAACTCACTTCCGGTCTGTCTTGTATATATGTATATATGTGTCGTTAGTATAACTATATGATGCTGGGTGCATGCAACCACGAGACGGTTCCGCCCTCTAATCGATTCTCTCGGGAGATTTCGACCACGCGCGCATTGATCCATGATCTAGAGGTTCTTAAGTGAATACGTGGAGTATCAACCTGGGCTTAGGTATTGTCATGTAATTATATTAGTTTTCAAATGATAGAGTCGGGGACTGAAAAAAAAAATTTTTTTTATTCAAGGAAAAAAAATCTTGAATCAAATTTTTCTCGAACTAAAATTTTTTTGGTTTTTTTTATGCATTTCTTTAACAAATTTTTAGTATATTGACGTTCTAAATAGCAAATTGTCTAACTTTATTTTAGAGAATCTTTTATTTGTAAGAAAACAATTAGTTAAAAATTTATTATCACTTTAAAAAACCCTTTAATATCTAATAGAGGAATAATATTTTGGTTTGGGTCATTCAAATAATTTATAATTGAACTATTGCTACATCAAAATGTTAAAAAATCATCCTCTAAAAAATAAGGAGTCAACCCAATTGCTAATTAGACCATCGACATGCAAAAAACAAAATTTTGTATTAAGAGAATTTTTAAGAAAAAAAAAAAAAAGATTTTGAACAAAAAATTAATATTATTTAAATTTATGATAAATTGATAAACTTGTATAACAAATTTTTTGTTTTAAAAAAAATTCTGCTAAATAATTTTTTAAGTAATGTTTTTTAAATTGACCTTTGATAAAATTATTTTTTTTTATCCAGATTTTTTTATATATTTTGGTGCTAATACTCCTAAAAAATTTTTTACTTGTCAAAAATCTGGTCCATAAATAATTTTAATACTTGGAATTTGCAATTTCACTTGCGATCCTCCCACAACACATCGCAGTTACGATAGAGAGATAGATAGATAGGAGATAGATCAAGATTATTCACTTTCTCACGACGTCAGGATGGCTTACAACTAACAATTTAGAATATATAATATGTAATATAATGTAACACAATGTACATGTATGCATAAATAGAAGAATTTAGATTTAGCGAACGCAGTTGAGTGTGAAAGTGAAAAGAGTGAAAATAAATATGTATTATACATAAAATCGGAGTAAAGTTGAATTTAAAATGCACGTACAGCAAGTATACAGGTACCATACAGCACACACCAACTAAATATGTTGACTGTTGAGAATAAGAAGGAAGAAGACGTAATATGATTCGCACCAATTACTTTCAACAGTCAAGTCGCTGTTGTATCATGCATACATTGAATCATGCTGGTATAAGGTATTAATCTTTGTGAACGGATTGCTTTCCGCGACTCGGTTAAAATTGTGTAAACCCAACAGTAATAGTAACAGTAACAGGATTTTTCCCTCCGCTATTATATTATATAGTGTTTTTTTCGTTATTACTTTTTTGCTCTTGCTGTTCACTTCGGTTGTTATTATTTGTCTTTTTTATTTTATTATCATTATCATGGATTATTTATGTATATTTCGTTATGCAGTCTCCAGTCTTTAGAACATTTATGTTTAAAGTGCCTTGAGGTACACACTCGATGATCACGTAGACTATTGCAATAATAATAGTAATGATAGAATAATAACGATAATAACCTGCAATAGTTGCACGTACATTGCGTAACCTCGTAAAATCTTCCAAGAATTTATAATAATATTTATTTTTATTATATATTATATTAACCTTTTCTCAATAGGGTGACCGCTTTAAGAAAATACCAGGAGTATTGTAATAATTTATAATGTCATTTTTTTTTTATCTTTTTATTGTTGTGAAAATTTTTCCGTGATGTAAAATAATTGTTAGATATTTTTTCGCAATTTAATTTCTTATTAAATAATTATAGATTATTTTTTTTCAACTCGATTGAAAAATACGTTTGTATATTTATTACTTTAGAACCCCACAACATTTTACCACGTAGTAGGTACTGACAGAGTCAAGTGTTGTACGGTTTGTAGTACAGTAATTTTGATAAGTGTTAGGGGAAAAATAGCGGTCAGAATTTGATGATTTATTGCAGTCAGTTATGATTTTAAAGAACAGTTTTTTAAATTAGGGTTGTTATGATGAAGAATATAAAGTGAACCTCCTCTTGAAAAAAAATTAATTATGATCTTATCTGTTGTTTGTTTAATAAAATTTCATACCTCAATCGCGAATGGTAATTGTATAGATGTGTAGCTCCGCCTATTGATCATAAATCATATTTTTTCATTACTACTATGAATTATTGAAATTTTATTAAAATAATTCACAGAAACAATTCATTATAAAAGTGAATTTTCCTTTTAAAAAAATTCAATCTAATCACAGCAAATTTCACAATATATTACTCGTTAAAAGTAATTCAAAAAAGTACTTAACCTTTTCTGAATAAGCCATTACATATAATTGAAAATAATCAAATTAATAAAATCGCAATAAAACAACGAAACATATAATTTACTTAATTTATATTCCGGTTTAAATCAATATCAAATTCACTATTCTTTCTAATATATCACAATTACAGCTCCGATTTAAATACCGTTCTTTCATAGTTAATTTAAAGCACCCATTTGATTGATGTTATGTGTGTTTAGATATTAAGTAATACCCACTAGAGAACGTATTTATTTTTTCTACAAAATAAAATTAATTCCTTTTTAATATTCATGCAGGAAAGAATTAATCATGCATATTACGTCTTTCAGAAGTAGTTTAAATTTATTTATTCATTTCACGGTCGTATTGGCTATCAATAATACCCACTAAAATTATTCCGAATCACCGAACATAATATACAACAAGATCCTACCTTAAAATTTGAACTATTAGATCACCGATTTCGAAACTTGCTTGCTTAATTTTAATGGAAAAATCATGTATTACCTATAATTTAAATATAATAAATAGTTATTGGTTTAAAAAATCATTGATTATGATTGAAAGTGAATCTAATGGCTTAGCTTATAAAACCAAACAATAATTATCTCAAATAATTCATCACATTTATCCAGTGGCTGTAATTATTCCGCATTAATAATATCTACCGTTTGATTAATTTAATTTATTAAACATTAGATAAATTTATATTTTACAATTTTTTCTCATACATCGTACCGTTTGACATTAATTTGAAGCAATATATATATATATATATATATATATATATATATATATATATATATATATATATATATATATATTTATAAACAATTGTATACGTCTGCATTTAGCAAAAAAAGACTTTCAATTCTCAGAATAAGAAGCAGGATTTAAATAAAATAAAAAAATTCTAAATTGAAAATACAGTAAAACTTTCTCAAATCTTAGACGCATCATTAATCCATTGAATCATAAATCTTAATATTAAATTCACGAAGAAACCTGTCAGTAATTTAAACTTAACTTTGTATTATAAATAAATAGTTATTGTTGCGCAATAATAGTGAGTGAAAATCGTAAATCACGATAGGTAGATGAAAATAGTAAACGATTGTAAGATTGTCGTTGAGTGTTGGACTTTGAGAGTAAATCCAGCGGAGGCGGTCTTACACACGAGACAAAGGTGAGTCACATAGACCATCGGGGTTAGAATCGACCTTCCGTGGATCTGTCTCTCTGCCTAACCCGTGTATTATCTTCTGCATTGTAGAGTGCATGCATGTGTGGACTAAACTTGGTGGAACGGATAAAAGAGACTTAGAGCACCCACACTTGGTAGTCTGTAAATGCAGAGAAACGTGTGGGCGAGACACACACGATTGAGGGAGAAAGTGGCCTCCGGCTTTGAACGAGCTCGTTGCTCTGCCTAATCGTCGATCGTTATCCATCCCAAGAGCAATTGCCGTTTTTCTTTCTCGTGTACACCTCACGCCGTGGCTCTGCTATGAATCTAAGGCATCTAAGGCAGTTGTTCTCCAAAGATAAAGTAATTAACGCGGTCTACACTAAGAAATTATACAAGTCTATGGGAACAAGAAAATCACCTTAGCCATCCACTTCTTGCTTCCTATCGACGCTATTATATTTGCTCTTGCTATTTCAATATAACAGAGCTTCCATCCAGTTGTTCTTCTTGTACTTATTAGTTATTATGTTATATCGTTGTGTTTTCCATATGTTTATGTTAACTCGGGTCTGTCTATTCCTTTACGGCGATATTATTATTTACTTTATTAATATTCTCTTGAATATAGAATAGAATGTTAATATGTCTGCAGACATAATGCATCTGCACTAGGAAGTGTTCGTAAATTTTTATTAAATGCAATATGGAAGACTGTTAAATAAAAAAATAAAAACTGTGAGAAAGCGTATTCTAAATACAGATTTCTTAGCTAGTAATTTTAAAACCATTAAAACATTCATGAAATATATATAAATACATGTACAAGAATAGTAACTATAACGGGCAATAATAAATGTGTAAAGAATGGTTGTTATTGCTGCACTTGGTCTTGCGCTTGCGATAGAAAAAATTACAGATCACTGTAATTTCACTTTCTGTTTTTTTATTTATCAACTTTTTTTTTTTTTTCTTTTTAATACAAGTTTCTTTTTATCTTTGTATTGTGATTATCAATTTTAATTGTTAAGTGTACGGTAGCGTTAAGCTGACTACATATAAGTCGTTATATAATTCGTTAGATACACAAAGCCGGCCAATGTCGAATTGATTTACTTAGTTGACCTTTTATATTATCAGTTTAAATATGTTATTATGTATACACATTATTATTATTATTTTTTGTAATTATTTGTTACTTTATATCTCGGCTAACTGTTAACAATCATAATAATATCAATAAAAATAATAATAATAATAATAATTTTCAATTTCAAAGATAATTTTATCAATCCGGAAAATTGAAAATTGTCGATGAAATTTAAAATTGAATTTAAAATCAGCCTGGTATTATAAAAAAGATATTTCACACCAATCTTGAAACGATTCCTTTTTCACTATTTTATTTTCATGGTATTGTTACTCTACATACGTATAAGCATGTAAGGAAGTGATATATGAGGAGGTAATTTCTAAAATATTCTATATCTGTTGTTACCTTCCTCACCTCGAGCCATCTTTTCCTCGAGTCTCGCTCGACTTTCCGTCACGATGTTTCATGGCATAGAAAGTTATTTCCGTAGAGGCAATAGAATTTACAAAAGGTAGCAACCAAGGAGGAAGATGTACAAGTTCAAAAAATTCCATACATACATCTACACTTTATTCATGTATACATATTGATATAAAGCAAAAAATATAAATAAATTTTTTATTTCGAGAATAAGAAATATAGAACCTAGAACTAGAACGATTTCTTCGATCTCTCGGCGAATATGTTTATATTGCTGGTACTTACAGCTGTATAACATTTAGCCCCTTTGACTTTGACTATTTCTGAGTGCCTCTATTTACCTCCCGAGATTTATTGCTGAGAAAATACATGCATGCAAAGAGAGATCTTGTATTAAATTATTTTTTTTTTTTTTTTTTTTTTTCGTTTATTTATTTTTTACGACTGCAATATTTAGAGACTCGGTCAAACTTTGGTGGTGCAATAGATAAGTAACTCGAAGAAAATAGAACAGAGTTAGTTCGCGTTCGAGAGTTATATATTATATGGCTTGGTCATTCACCCGCGTTACAGTAGCACTCGTGCAAAATTCCGTGAGTCGTTGTTAAGCTTATACTCTCGAGAAAGAGTAAAAACGATCATCCTGGCTGACTGACTACTGTTGCGAGATAGCTTGGTCCAGGAATTTAGATACTCGGCAGCTATAGGGTTTCTTCGCTGGGATGGGACTAAAATATCCCGCTCGAACTACTCGGGTGCAGCTTTTGTGCGTACAAGAGACTCTAAAGAATTCGTCCCACCTATTCTGCACAACAGTGTGGTCCATACTCAGTGAAAGAACACGACAAAAAGATATAATAAAGAGCACAATAAAAACCGGGTCAAAAATCGTAAATTAATCTTCTGGTTAATTTTTTTATTTTTATTCCAAGCTATAAAAAGTACTGAAAAATTTTACTTTCTTGTTAGAATATGTATATATAGAGTTTGTTCTGTGAATTTAAATCTTTTTATAAGTTTTTTTCACAAAGATAAATTTATCGCTACAAATAGTTGAGGTTTAAAGTTATTTACTGTGAAATAAAAAGACTTGGGATAAATTTTTATTGAATTATCTTTTCAAGATAAAATTTATTGGCTTTTTTTTCTTTGTAAAGATTTTGTGAAAAATTTTTTTCGACATTTATTTCGAAATTTTCGGGTCACAAAACGGTGATTTATAATTTTATGCCACGCCAATCAGCGTTAAATAAATCTTAATTGTTATTGAGTAATTTTGAATTTTATTATCCGTATAATTAGCAAGTATTCATATAAAAAAAAGCAAATGAATGGATGCTTTTAGTAATTTATTTCTTGTCAAATAAATTAAACAGAAGATTTTTTACATAAAGTGATGTATCTACGACGTAACGCGTTTGGTTGGAATCGAATATTGATGATTCATTTTAGAGCAGGAATAGTATTTATTATTTATACTCGGCAGTGTTTGTTTCGTTGAGTATATACATAGTTTAGTATATAAAGTGAGTTTTGGATCGTACGTTCGTTCGTTTAGCGTATTGTGTGCTGTGTCAGGTATCACAGAATAATGTAACGTTTAACAACACTAATGATGCATTCGAGGCACGTTCGTTTGCGAAAGACTGTATATGTTCGTGCACAAACGTATTTTGTGTTCACTGTGCCAAACACGCTGATTAAGCTAAAAGGTACATGGAAGAAAAATAACGATGATGATAATAATAATGAATAAGAATGAGAAATAAGGAGTAAGAAGTAAGGGGACCACTATAACTATACGGTACCACCAGCAAGAAGCAGAAGTAGCATCATCTCCACAATCCACTACCTGACTCACATAAGACGTAGCTATACACTGTATGCTATATACCTGGGACCGTGAATTTAGGCCATCCAGGATACACCAATTACCTTTTAAAAGTTTATCCCGCTGTTGTGTGTGGCAACGAGTTAAACTAACCCAAAAAATAAAAATACCTTCAAGTTAAACAATGTTACTGTAGTAACTCATGGTGGACCCTTTTATTTTTTTTCTTCGAACGCAAAATGTTTATCCTGAATAAAATCTTGATGATGAGTAAAGAGTCAACAATTTAGGACGTCAAATGGACGAGCTGTCAAGAAGTGAAAGTAGCGCGTGAAAGTACCGTGTTTATCACTTCATTGAGAATCATTTATCGAATGATATTTTCCAAATTATCATTTGTGGTGGATTTAATACTCTAATTTTGATTATTAATATAATAATATGATACAGAGTTTATATATAAACTTTCCTTTGAAATATTAAATCTACAAAACACGTTATTAGTAATGCGATAGCATGTTATTTTATATTTTTAAAGATTTAATATTTACTGAGATAATTTTTAGTTATTACTGATTGTGATTTGATTACAAAACAGCTTACTTTATCCTTGATACTCTGCATCACTCGACATTATTAATAATTTGTGTTGATCAGCATCTACGGCTTATATATTAGCAGTCTTGTCTATCAGATATCTCTATTTGTTCTGCCAACAGAGAAAAAGAGAATTATTAAGATAATTGTAGATGCTGACATTTACATCATTATTGGATTGCAGATTTTAAAATTGAATTTTATTTTATAATCCAACCTGAGTACTTGACTCTTCTGTTGAGAGCCAGTGGGTGAGAGGCATAAAGTTGCTTTTTTTTTTTTTTTTTTTTTTTTTTTTCCGTCATTAAATGGTTTAAACAGTTTATGCCTGTCACGACAGCTTGCTTAAAACACCTAAATGCAAAAAGTTTATTTTATCTTGAGCTATGTTTAAACTTTCCTAAAATAAACAACTTCTCAACACTTTTACGTCTGCAGCTTTTTTTTTTTTTTTTTTTTTTATCATCATCAAAACTTTGAGTTAGTTTTTCATCTTATCTGGAAATTTATAAGACAAGTACATATCAAGTTTATTTATTTTCCTTTTCACACGGTTTAGTTTTGTTGAAATATATTAGCTAGAGTAATTCTTATCGTAATATAAAAAAGTTTCCCGAATTTAAAAGTTGAAAAGAATTTGACAAAGTGAAAAATTGAGATAAGTCATTATTAATTGTTCAAGTGACATTATTGAGAATAATAGTCGAGATATAAATCTTATTTTATTATTACTACACTAGTTCATTAAATTTTGAATACAAATACATACAGTCATGTTTTAAGAGACAGCAATTATTCATAATAAGTAGAAATTTTCTTTGAAAGCATGTATTGATTCCTTTATCTGTTACAGCCCCACTTTTTTCATCCACTTACAACTTACGTCTCATTCAAAAGTGATGTAATATCGATAAAAAAACAATCTCACGTTGAGAATGATTTACTGCAACATGACAAATAACTTTTCATATTAAAAAAATAAAATTATAACATAATACATATATATATATATATATATATATATATATATATATATATATATATATATATATATTTAAACGTACAACTGATGACTTTCAGTTTGTTCAGAATTATCTAACAAATATTATATTTATAATTTTCATGCTCCGTCAGAATTTATTGCATAAGACGGTATTATACATTATTTTCTTAAAGTTTATATTAATGATAATTATTTATCAACAAATAACCTTTTAATGGTGAACGTTATTATTCCTTTTCGTAATATAACGGCGTTGAGCCTAAGTGGAAGTGAAATTAAATTTTATTAAACGCTGAGCCTATAAACATAAATTAAATCAATAAAATAAAATTTTCTCCATAAATTGATCTCGTCAATTTATAGGCATCGCACCAATGGAGATTTGGCGTGACTGTTGTCTGGTATCGGTACAGCGGCAAAGTCTCTTTCACGGTAATTGGGGAAGATGGCGATCAGTAGTTGGTTTATATACGTACTTATACATACATACATACATATTTACTGAACAGAAGGAAAGAAGAGCGGTCGTGCTCTTTTAACGTATCTCCTCAACGAAATAAAGAGAAAAAGAGATAGCTTTAAGTGAATGAGACTCATTCCAATTAAATGCAAATTATTAGCGTTAATGCGGCCCCTTAACGATGTCTCCATGGAAATTGAAACTGTTACAAAATCATTAACAATTTAAGAGGATAAAAATAGTAATTCAATGACTTGAAGCAAACAAAAAACGAGGCTATCTTGATTCATTCTTTTAATGATATTAATTGAACAAAATTTTTTTTTCTCAATTCATAGAAGCTCATAAAAAATTTACGAGGGCAATTTTCTTGGTTAAAGTAAAACTTTTTTCCGCCTACCGTAAATTAGAATATATTTTGACATAAACGATCTCTTAGCTGGCAAACCTTTTTATTTATTAACCATATCGCGGACTCAAACAAAGAAAACAAAGGAAATGACAATGGGAATTTTTTTCTTTCAGATTGAGGAGTCATGGCAGACGATCGCAACACAGCCCAGGGGGTTATTGCCCCAAAGCACTTGGTAAGTACGAGCCTTTCTTTCTTTCCCCTTTTTATTTTCATGCCAACCTATCATAGTAATACATACGCAAGTCCCTAGACTATATATGAGTTGTCTATGCTGTTCAGCTGAGAAAAGATGTTTCCTGAGCTTCGTCTAATAGCTCTAGGACAGATACTTCAGTAGTTCTATGAATAATTATTATACAAACCCGAATATACCTTGTTCACAACTTATGACTCACTGCACCATTTCTACCCTCTTATTCAAACCCGATGGAAATTCCTCCATCCCCGGTGTGTTAGATTGTATAGAGTATCATTTATGATGCATCCACACCCCTGAAAAAAAAGTTACTCTCAGCCGTTTCTCACCCGTTATACAAGATTGAATGGACGTACGTTAGAATTTACGATCTTGGGGTCAGAGGATAGTAGACCAAGACCTAGGGTGGATTTTATGTATCGACTTCAGTATTGCTTACACAGTTAAACGCTTCGGATCTCTGCGTATAATATTGCTGCGTTTCATTTTTCAAATTGATCGTTATCGGAAGCACACTTACTTCCGTAATCGTATTAGTTTTTTTTTTTTTTTTTTTTGGTGATATGAAATGTACTTTAACAGTAAATTTATGTTGTTCTTTTTTTGAGACATTTTAATTATAATCTGCAAGGTAATATTTTATCCATCAGTCGTATTAATTTTAATTACCGGGATTAAATAACATTAATAAAATAATTAAAGCGCCATAAATCATAAACATTTCAATTTCTTTAGTGTATAATTTTGATAATGTGCCAAGTATCAGGACATAAATTATTATAATACTTATAAAACGTTTTAGACGCGTAGGCTGCCTGGTGTTAAACGAGTTGTACTGTCATTTAGTCGATTATTCGTATTGCCACCTACTTACCCACTTAACTTGGCTCTTGGCCATTCGCTAAAATAATAATAACCATAAATAAAAAATAATTACACGAAAAAAAAAAAAAAAAAAAAAAAAAAGGAAAATAAAAATATCAAACCATTGTATAGATTTGAATACACTTTCTACTGATAACGTCGATAATAATTAATATCCTGGTTGGAGCGAATGAAATATTAATTATCGGTTCCTTGGATCTCTCGATAATGAATTCATCCGCCGTTAATGTCAACATATAAATTAATGTTAGCCATCCTGCAGTGCTGTCGGGTAGACAGATAAATACAGCCTCGTATTTAATATTTAATATTTAACATCAACAACCAGTACATACAACTTTTACATACGTACAAATAATGAATAGACAAACACGATAAAAGCAAAGTTTCGCCGGAAGTTTGATCTAAAACCCAGTCAGCACAATGATCCTACCGATCTAAGATCCGAGATGGACAAACGAGCACGTATGTTATCCTGCTCGGGTACATTAGTTTCGCTGGTTGTTGAATCTTTATATGTGTACAGTGCCTTTTTCTGCAGCTCCACTAATTCAACGTCAATTATTCATGATTTACGAGGCATCCGGTCGAGTGGTTGGCTCTCATAACTCCAGCGAATCTCAAATGAAACCGTGGAGTGTACTAATACTAAATTAGCAGGATCCCCAATAGGTTACGTGAATAATCCGAGTCCATATGGGTCTGTAAGCTTTTCCCAACATTTTGTGATTAAACCGCTAAGCAGAGTAGAGTCTAACTAGCATGTACCAGGTTTTACGCTTATGCACTGATATCCCAGGTCAGCGTAGCAGCACCGTGATTATCTTTCGAGGAAGTACCACCATACCAGCATTTAAGTGTACCACACTCTAGACTAAACTACTAAAGGTTCATATAATATTATACCTGTGGATACATTCTTACAGAGCAGCACAAGCTAAGTATAACCCGTCGTTGATGGTTGAGTTGATGCTACTATTTTACAACCGTAGCATATATAACATAACATACCATACCATACCATACCATACCATACCATACCATACCATACCATACCATGCCACTTAATACTCTTCTTCTTGGTGTTGTTGTTGATGACGGTTGTTTATCGACATAACTGAGCAATTAAAACGAGTATGGATAAAAGTTGGCAATTGCTAGTGAGCGACCTGATTTAGGTTCGGTCTTTGGCTGCAGACACCAAAGAGTTTATGGTTTGAGTTGTTATAAGTATTGGCTGCAAAGCGAATGCTGGATGTCATCCGGTTGGAGTGTGGGTTGATGAATTTCTATGTAAGTCTACTTGTAATCATACTAACACACCGTTATACATGTCATTTGGTGTCTCGGTTTAAAAGACGAGATTGTATGACCGACCGCGTGTATATATGCTATATTACTGCTATTGCTGCTGTTGCTGTTGCTGCTGTTGCTGCTGTGTTGTTACTGCCACGTCAAGCTTGAATTACGTTCCCTCGTGATTCAGAGCATCCTGCTCGGTGCACATAGGTCGCTCAGGAACGTGTTTCGAATAGCGGTGTCGAGACGACGGGAAAAACATTGTTGTCGGCCGGCTGATGTGTCTTAATTCGACGTTAAGACATACTTTATCTTAGTTTTGCTTATTTAATACCGTCGGCAGAATATTCTTCTGAGTTAACTTCAATTTGCTGGAACTCAGCGGTAAATATTGACTCAGATCGTGAATTTTTAATCGTAATTATAATGACAATCTTCTAAACCAAAGTTTCTTCTTAGTTATTCTTGGTGAATATTCTGTACTCGATTAAAGAATACCACAAGCTAGAAATAACGCTCTCTAATACTAATTTTAATAATTATTTATCTCGAGATTAATATTAATGACTTTTGTTCTCATGCATAAGCTAAATTTATGCAAAAACTATTATAATTTATATACGGGAGAGTATAATCACTCGAGAGGACGTTAAAATAGATAATTATTTTAAAATAATATTTTAATTAATAAAAAATTTTAATTATGCGCATATATATACTAAATTATTAATGATATTGTTTAAATATATATAACTTTATATAAGCAATGCTGGAACATGATTTTGTAATAAAGTTAAACCAGAGAGTAGCCTTATGGCATTGAATTGAACACGCGATATAAATGTACACTGTAAATCGAAGATTAGGATATAAATTCATTTCAATTCATTCCGTTATCCTGCAACTAAACCGAGAAACGCTGGCTATAGAAATTTATATATAAGCCAAAGCCTGGCCGTATAATAGTTCATATACCCTTTCTGGTTTTTACCATTTTACATACACACTATCTTCCAGAGTATTTATATTATATTCAACAGTTTTACTAAAGAAAACATGACTACTGGATATCACGTTATTTTATAAAACCGAATGCTCAACTTCTCTTCTAAACAAATAAAACACTTGTTCAAAGATAGATTTTCCAATAAAACACAATAACACACCCGTTATACGATACCGAGCGTATAAAACATTTAATATTAAATATAAATTATTCTACATGAATTATTTTTACGATAAAGCCAATCTATTGTGCAAGATAGACCAATATATTTGTGGTTTTACATGAAACGTTAATCCTATTAAGCTTTCTCTGGGTAACAGAGTTTTATTAGCCTGCCAGATAATATTATTATTAATCATTATTATTAATATTAATGTTAACCTGTACTCACGGAATAAAAAGTTCATTAGAAATAATTTATGAGGTTTAGTTAGCGGTAGGACATACTCCCACTGCACTGGGTCAATTTATACTACACTCGGGTTTATATCATCGACAGTGGTTGAAACATGAGTTTATCTCCTTTGGTGGGCTCCCGTTACAACTAGATAAATCTCTACAAAGCATGGACACGTATTCACGTACACATGTCTTGAATTTTTCCCTCACTTTTGTGTCACCAAAAGACTACATTGTTGCCACCGCGGTTTTACTTTTTAATTAACACCAACTTTCACCGATCCGTGTTTGATGATTTTATTATTATTCCAGCCGTAATAATAATAATAATAATTATTATTATTATCGAGAAACAAGTCATTGCCCCTAAGCAGCTGATAGATCGTTTGACTAATCACTCCTCTGTATCACTGTTCGCTGGAACTAAAATCACAAGTACAAGTACAAGTCTAGTACTTGGTTTGTTTGTTTGTTAATGCTACTATATTTGCTCGTTAGTCAATTTCTCGTGAGATAACTTGGAGTAAATAATTCTAGACTACGCTCCTAGCTCGCTTACATACAATGAAAATATATCCGTGCTTGTGAGTGAGTATCAGTTTATTTATGTAGTAAGTCTACAAATCCGTCAATGGACAATGTAGCTTACATTACGAGGAATGTCGCCAATTACCAGGTGGCCAGACGCAAATCAGTCAAGTTAATGGCTAGGCTAGATGTTGATGCTCACAAATCTGTCAATTACATTTACATATTACATTTTATTTTAATCTCGTTTTCATAATATAAGTCCGATGCTATTATATTTTATTATCTTCTTACCAGCTGTTTGTAGCTCGTTCTAATTTGCATTCATTTTCTTTTTAGTCTCTGGAATATTTATTTATTTTTTTTTTTTTTTTTCGAGTATTCATCTGTGCAAATATCTTACAACGCAACTAAATATTAATAAATTTTACTAATTTTACTAAAGCATTAATAAATTTAAATTTATAATCTAGTGAATTACAAAATAATTTGTAAACTTTTTATTTTTATTCGTTAAATTTTTTAATTAATTTGTCTAAAAAAAAATTTGATTATTTTATTCAGAAAAGCATTTATGGTAAAAAATGAAGATTTCGATAGATTTTTTGCCTTTAAAATTTGGAAAAAATTTTGGCTCATAATTTTGGATAAAATTTCTAGTTTACATTTTTTTGATGTTTTTAATAAATTTTTTTTTGAAAAATACATAAAAAAAAACGAACAATAAAAAAAAAAATTGAATATTACAATTTTCTAAAAAAATTTAGAAATTTTTTTTTTAAATTAAAAAAAAAAATATGTCAATAAAATCAAATAAAAATTTCGTTCAAAAAAATAAAAATTAAAATAGTGGACCCCACTCATAAATAATTACCAAATATTCACTCTTATAAAAATTCTAAAGATCATTTAAAAAAAAAATTAAATTTCTTACATTCAGGCAAAAAACTTTGCAACAACACTTAACAAAAAACCCATAAACTAAAAAATACTTAGCACTAAAACAAAAAGCATGCTCTTAGCCTTATATGATTATTTCGATAAACCTCAAAGTGAGACCACCCGTAACACCATCAGCAAACACTTTGTAACATTACATACACGAGTTTTTGCGTAAGAAGGTAAAGCTGTACACAAAACGTTCTCTTGGTAAGCTTGGACAGCGTTGTATATCTCAATAGCAAGAGCATAAAGCTTTCATCGTGTAAGCGTTGGCACGAGGCACTTTCCTTTAGCAAAAATGAATTATCGATGTAAGCAATTAATGTAATCAGTAAAGCCCTACCCTCTTGTTTTTGCTCCGTAGTCTACTTTAATTATTTTTTTCCTCGTTATCTTGCTAAAAAATTCATCTTAAAATTATAATTATAATTACAATTCCGTTTGTCGGGCGGATTATAAAATGAGATATGAGCTCGTAGATTACACCGAGCTCATAGATGTCTATGATGTGCTGATCGGCAAACGCCTTAGTCTACAACAAAACCACAATCGCTATCTCATTAGGCCGGCAACCGGCCCACGCCTGCTCTCTGTCTCGGTGCTTTCACCGATGAGTTATTACAAGGTCCATGGACCAAACGAAATGAAATGCACACGGTTCATTGTTTTCCTTTATTCGTGAGAGGATTTACCGTTGTATTTATATTCCTCTATATCTATAAATATAAATATAAATATAATAATAACAAAATACATTTGTAGGAGAAGAATCTTAGCGCAGTAAGCAGCGTGTACGGCCACAATGCTTTTGATTCTGACATATAACGCTGCACATTGCGTTCTATTATTTGATTCGATGCTTTGGGCTACAACAACAACAACAATAACAGCAATAACAACAGCAGTAACAATAATAACTTGTGCTCACAACACACCAGTATTGGTTTATAGTTAGCAATGTTTCTGGCACGTCAATTGCCACGATTATTCCATTCCAGATAGATTTCACGTTCATTTTTACAACAAATAGTTATAGTTAGGCGCGCCTTTCCGTGAGATTTTTATTTCAAATTTATAAGAATCCAGTGAATGGAGCTGAGAGCTCACCGAAGCTTACTAATACCGATTTAGTGGCCATGAGTCCATTTGTTCCCTTCACCCTATCTGTCATTTTTCTCTGTTATTGTCTGAAATGAAACTTGTTACACACCGCACTATTTTTATTTGCTCAGTGAATGCTTTTTTTTTTTTTTTTCCTAATCCATCTATTATATTATATTGATCACTTAATCTATTTAAATAAAATCCTTTCACTACGGAAAGACAAATTAAACTATATATCGGATTAAATTATATTAATAACTTGTCATGTTATTTATTTTTATACCATTGCAGTGTTATTAATTTTTTGCGCTTAGTAATTATTTGTAATAAAAAATTTTATATGCTAATGCAAATGGAAAATTGATTTATCCGTGTTATTTTCTTTATCGATCATTATTTTAATAATAAATATTAGATACAATGGCTATTTTCGTAATTATATATTTTACTTCTACTGCGATCAATAATATAATACAATGTTTATTATTCATTAATTTTGATAATGATAATATTTGAATACTATAGAAAATTTTATTTTTTTATCTGTATTATTAAAAGTATTATTTTCACTGAGGAAATTTTTTTTGATTACTAAAAAATTAAGAAAGTAAAAAAAAAATTTTTTTTTAACACATAAATAAATTTGCAATTAAAAAAAAAATTATTTATATTAAAATGTCTTGAAAAAAAATTTAAAGAATCAATTTTTCTTGAGCATTAATTAGCATACAAGCTTGCCTGCTGATAAAATGTATTAAAATTTTTGTAACACATTAACACGGAAATAAAGTTGAACCGATAAAAATATTGTTATTCACATGACAATACATATTCAGTATAATCAGAGTTATAGAAAGTAGAACTCCCGCAGAGTCATTGAGAATAGGACAATTAAATGAGTTAGTGGGAGACTCGCTGAACGTAATCTAATGTTAGCGCAATTGCACGATACGATGATAGAAAATAAATATACAAGTATACAAGAGTACGCACGAGCAAGTCGGTTTACCCATATACTCGCATTAGTAATTTCTTGGACTAATATAAGCCTGTCCGAGCGCACAAGTCGGTAGCTTTGTGATATTAGATTCAGATAAAAAATAAAATTCACTTTTTGTTACGTTGTTTCTACTCGTAACTTATGGTACGTATTATTAAATTCAATAATTGCAATATCTTTGAGTAATCACTCTCTGTCAGTACGTTATTTAAATAATTTATCGAGGCAGAATGTTATGATTATTTTAGCAGTTACAGTTCGATAGTTGATAAATAGATAAATGTTGAAAATAGTTTTGACTAATTATAATTAGTATCACTTACACACAAGTGCGTAGGTACGTTACGGTTATTAGCGTTGGAGTTACTATTACTCACCGTGGTGGCACGAGAAAGACCTGCTAAGCAAACTAGATATGTGTAATAGAGAAAAAGAGTTTCACGAGTTGATTGAGCTAATACACATGTGTGTACAGGCCAACCGAGGTCAAATTCCATCTGTCCTGCAACCTCGACACTAAACTAGTGATAAAGCCAAGGATATACATATTTATCCGAGTAAATAAATAATAACAACAAAAGGAGAGATTGCATTTACTATAAATCGTAAATTATAAATTAGATCCAACTTTTTATCGAGTAGAGCAATATTTATTTATTTATTTATTTATTTATTTACTGTGGATTATTTTATGATAGAGGATCAGCTATAGGAAATTAAATAGTACGAGTTTAAATTACACCGTTACTTCATTAATTTTATTTACCTTTTGACTAGACTGGTTTTTTTGTCCATCCGCACTCCGCAGTTAGTGGAACACTTGAGACCGCTCTTCTCAGGTATCTCATTTTTAATAAAGATTATTATTACTTTTTTTTTTTTTTTTTTTTTTTTTTTTTTTTTTTACTCTCAACTGATCATTAGAATTTCGTAATTTCTTTTTGAGTAAACGGAAATGTCTTAGAAATTTTTTTTTGATGATTTATTACTTGTATTAAAAATTTCAAGTAGAATTTTCGTCACAATTTTAGAAAATTTTTAAAATAATAAATTCAACAATTGAAACAGATATCTTGAAGTTATGTAATATAAATATAGAGAACATCAACTGACATTTTATTTTACGAATTTTTTTATGTTTACTTTGGAGTGTTTTTCGGCTGAATACGTTACCAAAGGAAATATGACGTGGAGTTTAGTCTTGAGACTTTTTGAAGATACTTAAATTTTTGAGTACTTTAAAATGTGGAGCGTATAAAGTATCGGCATTACTGGAATTGAAAAACAGCGTTTTATTATTTCTCTGCATTTTTATTTTCTTGCATAAAACTTTTTTTATCGTACTGTATTTAATAAAATATTAAGGGGGATAGCCACTGTGACGCTGGAAAAAATAGGCAATTTTCGGGAATTTTTTTTACTAGGATAATAAAGGAATTTGGGGATCGGGTTTTTTTTGTTTTATAAAGTATATGTTGAGGATAATTCTCCTAAATTTTTATTCAAAAATATTTTGTTATCACAAAGTTATAAACATTTTTGTAGAGCACCAAAAAAATTTCCCCCTCCATTGCCGGTACTGTAACTCAAAAACGGATTATCTGAAACAAAAAACCAAACGGCATTTTAATCTATAGGAATGTCGCTATCGTCGCACGTAGGGGATTTTGAAAATTTTGATTTGAGAAAAAATGGCGCCATATTGAAAATTTTTTCGTCTTTTTCCTCATTTTTTGGACTCAAACAGCCTTAAAAAATCTTAAAAATTAAAATTTTCAAAATCCCCTAGGTGCGACGATAGCCACTAAGTAGACGAATACGGGGAAACAAAAAAATTGAGAATCGGTTCATATTTACGAAAGTTACAGTACCGGAAAGTTTGAAAAAAGTCGTTTTGAGAAAAACGCGAGTAAAGTTTTAAGAAGATTCTCGCAACTTTAAAATCTAGTCTTTCACAAAATATTCATACTCACATCAAACTATCAAGTCCTGGGCCATATGAGGGTTCTTCCTCCTTATCTTTAGTATTGACCTTGACTTTTTTATTTTTTTACTGGCCGTTTCCATGCGGCTTTCAGCAGCTTTAACCCGAGTAGCGTCGCGCTCAGCGCAGTATGAGTAGAGTGTTGGTCCTACTTTAACATCGAGATTCTCTAATATCTTCAGAGTTGCTAGAGCCCCATCATTGAATGTAATTGTTGAAATATATAAAGCTATTTCAACAATAAGGGAATAAGAAGAATTTGTTTTTGGGGCGAGCTGCCACACTAATGCATTGAAGCTTTCATTATTATTTTGTGTAAACCCACCGACACATCGTTCCAATAACTCTGGATTCGATAGATCTTCATAAATCGGTATTAAAGCTTCCGCAATATCTGCAGGAAGTGGTGGTTTTTCAACTAATGAGTCCAAAGTATTTGTTGCCACAGCTTTTTGAAATTGACACCACGAATTTGCACCTTCAGGACAAAGAAAATGCTGCGGATCTTCGGGTGATGAAAACTTGTGATAAAATGTTTGCCAAATAGCATTATACATCTCATCAACATCATTAGAATGACGTCTGATTGCTAAACCATAATACTTTGTAAATTCATTAATTGCTTTGTCCGTTAATCGACCTTTCCCACCTAAACTTTTCTGTGTATTTTCTTCTTTTCCTGTTTTTGTCTTCTTGTTAGTTCGTTGCTTCTTCAAAGCCCTTAGTCGACTGCCCATTCGTTTTTGCACGTGATTAATACATTCCTTTTTTTTTTATCTTCACCATGTCCCCATACGGTTTAGCATCACAAATATTTTTATACGTTTTAGTGTCACCATCACCTATATAGTTTACATACTTAACGTTATGTAATAACTCTGATCGCATAAACATCTCTTTTATTCCATCTACCTCCATTTGTCCAGAAGAATTTTCATGGTTTATTGGACAGTCTAGAGCATGGTCTTGCATAAATTGATCGTATTCAGCTGTTCCTTTTTTGAGCTCATTAGCGCACACATCTTACAATAACTGGATTTCATTCTTACATCTACGATTTTGCCAGTGAAGTAACCAATTAGAGAAGATATACCAAATGAAGATTTAAACCCTCTTTCTTCCAACTACCGTCACCGGAGACAGAAATTCCAGGAATGTCATTGGATTTTAAATGCTTGCAGGTTTCTTGGATTTCTTCTTTAGCAGCTTTTTTCAACACTAAATCACAACAGTTTCTAGCTGCATTTCTGATTTGTGTGACCAGACGATCGTAAAAGCTATGGAACATTGGTCGTGGTAAATCCATGAAAGCACAAAATCTTTCAGGTCCAGATAACCCAATACCAATTATCCGCATTGCAAAGATGAAACGGCGATTAATTTCATACGCATTCTTGATGAGTGGACATGAATTTATCAAAACTGGATCACATTTTTGCAATTCACAACTAGTTTAAAACCTAATCCTCGAATACTTGTCTCAGTAAAGTTTACATCACCACCACACTTTTTACACGATACACAGCCACTTAGTAAATTAAATATCGAAAAAAATTTATAATTTTGTAGCTAATACTCGAATCAATTGTACAATCAGATTTTTGTGATAATTTCCTCTTGGAAGCACTATCACGTCGTTGAGAGCCAGTATTTTTTCAGTTTCATATCTGTTGAGCGGTCGATTAAATTTTTTCCTGTCGTTTGGCAGTTTTCTTTCGTTTTTAATAACTTTACTTTGTTTACGATCCATTATTTAACAAATTTTTTTGTTAAATAAACAAAAAAAAAGATCAGAAGATTTAAAAAAAATAAGTAAGTAAACAATAACGAGTACACTAAGAAACTCAATAAATTAAAGAACGAGTGTGTATTCATACAAAACAACTAAACTATGAGGTACAGTATCTCAACAATAAGAAAAAATATACGTTAAAAGTCAAATAATTGTAACGGTTGACAATCGTGAGGGAAAACAATCGCCAACCCGTACGAATCAAAGACGGAGCGAGCAGGCGACGTTTTCGTCGAAGCGCCGCGCGTAAAACGGTCAATCGACGCGCTCTTATAAAAATGACTATAACTCGAAAACTATTCGGAATTTTTCTATAAAATTTGAAATACATAATTTTGAATATATAAACTTCAGTTTAATGAAAAAAAAAAAAAAATTTTTTTTCCGAAATTTTACAGTGGCTATCCCCCTTAATAATGTAGTTTAATGTAAAATATCTCTTAACATTTTTATTATTAAAGAACATATTTTTTTGCGATAAATAGTTATGTAACGTGTCGAGTAAAAATAGATAACAAGTAGCAATATTAATATTTTAATCGGCTGTACAAAGCGGTAATTATCTCACTTTATTTCAATGCCGTTATGATAAAAAAGAAATTACGATAGCAACAATCGCTTCTGTTGAATTTTAAAATATTTAAATGAAATAAATGTTTATATTTTTTTTTTTTTAACTCCTTTTTATTTTTTGTTAATATCAATTTAAAAAAATGTTTTAAAAATAGTACCAAGTCCCCAAAAATAAATTTTAAAAAGTATTTAACAATTTTCTTATTCTGGAGCGAGATGAAAGTCTGTCAAGGGGGATTAACTTTAACTGGCAAGTGAGAAGCCAAACTAAAGCCGGGCTCCACATGTGCGTGTTACGTGTGATGTGTGTACATTCAATTCAATTGAAGAATGAGTGGCGTGTAGAACGAACGCGGGCAATACAAACTACAAACGGTGGCCAGAAGTTAACCGAGAGCCGAGCTACGACAGCTCGCGTTCAACAACCATTCGACGCGTCTATAATATACATAACACTCCATCTGTATGTATACAATTGTAGCTCGGTTATAAATGCAGTAGAGCACATTCGCGAGCAAGATGACACGTTGTATTGGACTTGAATTGTATCACTGCTTTTTATTTATGTATGCTACAGCGTCAACAATTTAAAAACGTGGGAATAAATTATTTTTAAACTCTATTTAAATTTTCTAACGTCGTAATCTGGTGTCATGAGTTTTCTGGAGTGAATTTTACAAAAGTTTGTAATTAGATTTTTTACTCGTTTAAACTTTTATAATTATTTCGAGCAGACTTGTACTTTGTGTTAATTTAAATGCATTTTATTTTTTCTGAGGATTTATTTTTTTAATGAGGAATTTTAATTTACACATTAAAAAAATTTTGTTTTAAATATTTAACACTTTTATGTGTAAATTTAACGTTTATTGCTTTAAATTTACACAAAAAAGTGTTAAATTTTGAACAAAAAATTTTTTGACGCATTGACGCAAAATTTTTACCGAGTAATATGGACTAAATTTTTTTATTGATCATTTTTTAACTCGAGAATTAAAAGAAAAAATTATTCCAGACTAAAAAAGCTTAATTTAGCTTTTCAACTCCGAAAATTTAATTACTAGGCCCAGGCTGTAATAAATAATTCGCAATTTAACAATAACAACAATAAAAAAAAAATTAGACGACTTACGTACAAGAATCTAAGTGGCTAAAGGTGTTTAAAAACAATCGTTTGAATTCATAAGAAATTTACCAAGTTAAAGCGTAAATTATTAAACAACAGAGCCCGTGACAAGTCATCAAGACAAACGCATGGCATGATTCACACTAACTCGTAAACTTTAAGAAAAGAACCGCGACGGTACGTTTAGTAGCGTGAACACAAACGTTCCATTAAATCTTACGTATTCATAGCTATTTTGTCTTCATTATTTGTCACCCAACATCCTACATTTACATCCCGTTCGTTCGTTTGGGCTTCTGTCTGACAATGCTCCAAGTTATCTTTTATTTTTATTTCATTTCTTCGCTTATATTACACTTACAAAATTTAAATCATCACGCATAACACCTTACATTTTTATTTTTATTTATTTATTTATTTATTATTCATGAGCTTTTAGTTTCGGGTGTTAAGTTGTTCTTGGGTAAAACATTTTATTTTGTATTTTTATTTTTATTTCATGTGTACATTTTTAAAGGTAATATCAGAGTACAGGCTCGGTTTACTTGCAATGTACTCAGTTTTCAGGCAGCTGTGAATTTTTCATATTTGAATGACACCTGCAGCACGAAGGTCCATGTATATTTAATTGTTGTTCTCACCATATTTTTAATACCCGCTCTGATATTGAAATTATATATATTATAAGGTCCATACTTTCTGGGTGGTAATATTGACAACAAATTTTAAACATTTTTAAAAAAATAATTTTTAATATCAATTTAAAAAATTTTTTTAATTTTTTGTTTGGCACTGTAAAAATTAAATTTTTTTCTGTGAACTCTTTAACTAGCAAAAAGTCCAAGATAAAAACATCCTAAAAGGTTTTTTTTAGTTTAACAGTAGCTTTTATTGCTACAGTTTTTTATTCGTCGTTTTTATTTAAAAAAAAAAAAAAAAAAAAAAAAATCTTTACTCCTCCATCTAACCATAAAAGTCGGTGTGAACCCTTTAATAAAGCGTAATGATAATGCCGTAACAAATAGTAATAATTATTATAAAAAAAAAAAAAAAAAAAAAAAAGTTCTATAATAACAAAAGTAATAACAACAATACAATAACCTAGAGTGCGTTTCGTAATACTAATGTAATTGGATCTGAGAAGGTACAAACATTATCGTATATTTTACGGTCTATAGTGTGTACTATAAACTGAAGA
The DNA here is from genome assembly GCF_013202065.1 of Cotesia typhae. Taxonomy (NCBI): domain Eukaryota; kingdom Metazoa; phylum Arthropoda; class Insecta; order Hymenoptera; family Braconidae; genus Cotesia; species Cotesia typhae. Next base: position 12,484,314 of record NW_027423756.1, on the reverse strand, counting down.
CTGGTGTAGAAAGAGGGTGCGGTCCTGCAACCTGCGACCCGACTATATAATACCTGCCACCAATTTTATCCCCTTCTCTTCGGTATCCAATGTACAATCCAAGTTTTTTTCTATTCTATTTCTTTTTATTATTTTTTCCCGCCTCAATATCTCTCGTGAGCTCCCCTAAATGCTGAAGGCTCGCCTCTGCTTCCGGATATCTTTAGCTTTCTCCGCTGCTCTTATGCAATAGTGGTAACAGCGGTGGTGAGCTGTACAAGTACCAGCTATACGACACAACACAGGATATATAGCATGGAGAGAAAGAGAGCGCGCATGACAAAGGGGACAGTTCTCCCTCAGCCCCTCCGGGTGAGTCATAACCGCGGGATTACCTCCAAGTTGGACTACTGATTCACCCCTCGAACGAAAGAGAGGAACAACAGCGGATAACACAGAGGGGTTGGCGCTGCTTTATAGGGTTGCATAGTACGCTCTTGTGTAGGGAGTTATATCTGTGTAATGTCGGCGCTGGGATAAATTGTGCGTCGAAATTTTACGCTTGGAGATTTTACGTGTGGGAGTGTAACGTACAAAGACAAATATAATGTATCCTGGGATATTAAGCGAGCTTATACACACGCACAGTACATCCACACTAATTTACTGTTCCGTACCATGCACTTTCGTTCGGCTCTTACTATTTTATGTCCATGTAATGGGAATACTCTAGACTACACAATCACAAAACTACTATACTCTGGACTGACTCGTCTCAGACAAAGCACGTGACTCCACACTCTCATCGATATTATCCTGCTCTGACTTCTACATCCTTTGAATTCCTCTTATTCAACAGCTCCTTTATTAAATAGTTAGCCTGACTTTTTAATATTTCATTTTATTTCTTTTTTTAAAAAAATTTTCCTTTTTTTGTAGATTTCATAAAAATCTATTGCAGCCGTCTTCATGGCGCAACTTTTAAAAAATTTAGCCATTTTTTGAATCAGCTAATTGATCAGTCTTTCGTGTAATCTATCCGGGTAAATCGTTAGTAAATATTTCACAAATTAATTCTAAATATTTTTTTCTTCTATTAAACTTTCATCCGGTTCTAACATTCTGATTAACTTAAAAACTGTCGTTCCTAAGCAGTCACCTGAAATTTGGACATTGATAAATAAAATCTCCTAATCTTCAAAATTGTTTGATAAAATTTTATTTTTGAACAAAATTAATTTCAAGTGTCTTTAAAATTATTATTATATTTTTTTTTATTCAAAGAATTAAGTTAATTATTATTAATGTCAATTTTATTTTATAAAAAATTAATTTTCTTAATTCGAGAAATCTACTTCAATTTCGACTGCCAAATGGCCTTTTTTTACATTTTTTAGAAACGAATTAATTACTTCTATTCATCTAAAAAATTTCCATTGTACATTTAAGCCGCAGTCTGAAGAATAAATTGATTTTTCAATTTTTCTTTTGCTCGAAAAATTGGATATTAATTATCACAGCACGGTTGGCTGCTCTCACCGCTCGAAGCATAATTCACTAATCCTAATTGAAATTTGATGGTCGATTAAAAAATTTTAATTCTACTCAAAGTAACGTAATAATTTTGATTTAAATTTGAAATTAATTACCATTAAATAAAATTTTCTAAAAAATCAAACTTTATTTCGAATAAAACTTTTTAAAATTCTATTTAAACTTTTTCATTGAATTAAAAAAGTTTTGAATTGAAAGCCGAGATAATTTAGAGTAATTTAAATTCATAAATTTAAATTAAAAATCAATAAAACGTAAGAATGATTAAAATAGAAAAATACAGCGGGTTTATCAGTACAACATAGCAGAAAAAGTATAAATAGCACACGGGTTTATATTTATCTATAGTAGAAAGTTGAATGACCTTATTAGTCTGGTGAGTCTGTCGAGCACCCTCACAATGAAGATCAACTAATCCGCAATCGAGATCCATCCCCTTTGGTTTTGTCTGCTCGGCTGCTTTTATGTACACACTGGTGTCAGGTTGATCAATTGGCAAGAGTAAATAAATCCGAACAAAAACAGTTTCACTGTTAAAAATTGCGCCAAGTCCACGTTCATAAAACTCATCTCAATAACATCTGCACTTTGCAAAAAAAATAAGACTCGTTACAATAATTTTCATTTTATACAAAAAAAAGTTAAATACAAAAAAATACCAAGAAACCGTCATAATGTTGAAAAAATTGAAAAAAATTTGTTGAAAATTTAAAAATTAAGAAAAAAATTTTTTATCGTACTTGGCGCGCGTCATTGAGTACCTCAAATTTTTTCGGACGAATTTCAACCCGAGAAAAAACGATTTCGCTTGAATTTATGTAATGTAAATATGTATAATTATATAATATATGATTTCATACATTGTTATGTTTATAGATTCACATCATTGAAGTATACTCAACGAATTAAAAACACTGCTTACTGAATTAATATCAGTTTCAGTGAAAAAATCCGTTTCGAAAATTTTTTTCAGATTTTTAGTGAAAATAACTGTCAATATGGTAGTCTGGTGAAGATATCTGAAATAACACAAAATTTTTAATTCAATTTTTTCAGTTCCGTCATTAAGCTTTCATGAAGAAACTTGATCATGCTTCGTTTAATTGTAATTAACACATTTTGATTGGCAATCACACCGCATTTTATCAATTTAGTCGGCCATACGTTTTATTTTTTAATCAACTCAATTTTCGCAGTGATTCCACGACAGAGTCAACGTATGTAGGCGTATTCACTTGTAAGCAAATTGCATAACCGAACAGGAGAAGGCGTTTTATTGAAATCATAAACGATGTGCGGATAATTTAAAAATTTCAAATAAAATACGTATGCCATGTTGATTTTACCTAACTTTTGTTAAACGTATCATAAAATAATATTTCATCAATTACATTTATGCATTTTATAGGTTGACTTACTTATAAATATTGAAACATTAAAAGGATGTTCATGTATCCTGAAAAAATTTGGGGTACTCAATGATGCGCGCCAAGTACGATAAAAAAATTTTTTCTTAATTTTTAAATTTTCAACAAATTTTTTTCAATTTTTTCAACATTATGACGGTTTCTTGGTATTTTTTTGTATTTAACTTTTTTTTGTATAGAATGAAAATTATTGTAACGAGTCTTATTTTTTTTGCAAAGTGCAGATGTTATTGAGATGAGTTTTATGAACGTGGACTTTGCGCAATTTTTAACAGTGAAACTGTTTTTGTTCGGATTTCATATCTTTTTGTTAAGTGTAATTTTTTGCTCGCCTCTTAATACATTCTTAATTTTAAAATTGAACTTTTCCCGCGCAAAATTATAAATATATAAATAAATTAATTAATGCAGGTAAAGCTATTATCATATAAAAGGTTATTTGTTCGTTAATTTTGAAAATCAAATTCTCACAAAAAAATTAAAATTCTGTTTCTCTCATAGTAGCTAGTAGCATTAAAAAACTTGACGTGACTGACCCGTGTAAACTCTTCGGTTTCAATCAATTAACTAGCTTATCAATGGGGATTTAAAATTTTTTATGTATATATAGTTAAAGTTTAACATTTTTTTGAATTAAAAAAGTTGTTAATCTAGATTTAATGCTCTACTACACATTAATTTAACAATAACAATAATTATTTTGGTAATGAGATAAACAATAATAATGATACTTTTAACATCAATTTATCATTACCGATATAATAAATTTCATTTTTATAATGATTATTATTGTTATTGTTACAATGACATTATTGTTAATAAAGGGGACAATGCATCATACGCATAATTGTAATACCTATGGCCTAAAAATTACAATTATTTGAAATCCGCTCGATTGAATAACAATGCCACCTACAGGCAACGACTACAAAGTTGTAGAATGTGTACACTATCCAATGAGAATTGCCTAAATCTTGAACTGCTGGCCTGAAGGAAGAAAGTAAAACTCAAACAATCTTTAGCCTGTTGTGTATTTAGTCTAGTTAATAAATGAAATTCAATAGAAAGAATAGGTTTGAAAACCATCCACATATGAAGTTGTTTGATAGTTTGTTCTAGAAATTTTGTATTTATAAAGTATTTTAACATTCTTAATTTCAAAATTAAATTTTTCCCGCGCAAAATTGAAAATTCATAAATGAATAAATTAATGCAGGCAAAGCTATTCTAATATGATAGGTTGTTTATTCGTTAATTTTGATAATCAAATCCTAATAAAAAATTGAAATTCTGTTTCTCTCATAGTAGCTACTAGCATTAAAAAACTTAACGTGACTGATCCGCGTAAACTCCGCGGTTAAAAGCGATTAACTATCTTATTAATAGGGATTTTACATTTTTATTTATATACAGTAAAAATTTTAACATTTTTTTGAATTAAAAAAGTTGTTGATTTGGATTTAATACTCTAATACACATTAATTTAATAATAACAATAATTCATTCCGTAATAATAATGATAATGATATTTTTAACCTCAATTTGGTATTACCGATATAATTAATTTCAGTCTCATAATTTTTATTATTAGTGTTATTGTTATTATGACATTGTTGTAAGTAAATGACACAATACACCATGCGCATAATTGTAAGACTTTTCACCTAAAGATTACAATTATTTGAAATCCACTTGATTGGATAACAATGCAACCTATCGGCAACGACCACAAAATCATAGAATGGTACACTATCCAATGGGAATAACCTCTGATTATGATTGTTCATGTACAAAAACCTTTGTTCCAACTTCAAATTGTTTATTTCTTGTTTAATTAACATTTTTAATAAGCTGAATATTTGTATTCTAAATATTTGCACTGCGCATGCGTCAACTTTACATTTAGACTTTCAGCGCGGACTTTTGAAAATTATATTGACCAGCACAGTGATTAGAGTAAGTGTATTTTTCTTGTAATTTCAATTATAGAGGTCACAGGACAAAAGGGCAACGTGTAGTTTTTAATAATTTTATAATAAGTTTTATTTTAATAAAGTATTGAAATTTTTGTTAATTGTTATGGATTTTTTTTTTTTTTTTTTTTTAATAGTTCGTAGTATTCATGAAAATAGAATTGATGAAAATAAAAAAAAAAATGTACATGCATTGATTAACAATTCTTTCGATATTTTTAAAAAATTTAGAATGAAATGAATATTTATTAGTTATTTATTTATTTACTTAATGACATTGATATTGGCTGACGTCTAACAATTTTTTTATAATTATTTAAATTAATTGAAAATTGATTCCTAAAAGATTACACTTGTAGATTTTTTAATTTTTTACACATAAGATGTGCTTGTCACTATAATTTTCAAAAAACCGCGCTAAAAGTCTATATACGTAAAGTTGACGCATGCGCAGTGCGAATATTTAGAATACATACATTCAGCTAATTACAAATGTTAATTAAACAACAAAACAACAAATAAACAATGTGAAGTAGAAACAAATGTTGAATATATATGAACAATCAAAAATAGAGGTTTAATGACCCAAATTGCTACCAATATATTAAAAAATGCGATAGGGGGGCTGACTTAAAAGTACATTATTAATAAATTTTCTTTAAAATGAATAAATGGAGAACTAACAAATGTTGATATTAAACAATAAAGAACAAACGACGAGCTAACGACGTGATGAAAAAAAATCAAAAATTAATTAAAAAAAAAAACTCTGGGGTGCTAACTTTAGTGAGCTATCCCGTTGAATCTACAGTTTATGTAGAAAGAACCAGTGCACCCTGGCGAGTGTAGATCCAAGCTGCGAAATATCTTTTTTTAACTGTAGTTTCCCATCTATCGGAGGATTACTATGCATTCTCGAATTATTTAGTCTGTGGCAGATCACTTTGCCGATCGAAAAAAAGTCAGGATCGAAATTTTTGCGTTGCTATAGTTTGTGCTGATTAAATTTAATAATATTAAGCAGATTAATTGTTATAATTGCATATAATCAATTAATATCAAGAAAATAAGGTATGAACTATCGTTATAATACTAATTTAAGGAAAAAAAGGACCGTAGAATTAAAAATAAATTTGCAACCTCTAAAAAACGTGATGCTTACAGTAAACACAGTCGGTAGTCTGGCGCTCCGTTTACAACGGGATTTTTGAACGGACCTTGGCGCCAGATTCTACCGAATCTGTGAATAGAATACAATATTATATATATATATATATATATATATATATATATATATATATATATATATATATATATATATATATATATCTGCAACTGTAAATTAAACGGTACATCTCCCTCGGCCGATCAGAGTCTACTTGACCAAATTAATCCGAAATGCTGGATTAATAGATATTTTAGTGGTAAATATAATTTTGGCGGTAACGATGTTGATTGTAAGTAACTTTGGTAAAAGCGTATAAATTAATTTAGCCTCGGGGTCGAGTGAATCCAATTACAAAGTTCATCCAGACGATGGCAAGTTGACATGCGAATAAATGTTGTAGACCCATCTACACACACATTAATACCTCCGTCCTGTCAGTATTTATACATATATTTATTATATAGTATATGCCGCGAATTAATATACAGATAAAACGATAATATTATAATGAGCTTACCATCAGTGATCGTCAATTAGCATTAATTCACCGAGATTTATCCATTCTATTTCAATTATTATTTTTATTCAATAATTTACATTTTTGAGTGACTCTCCAATCAAAACAGCCAATAAATTACAAATTAAAAATTCTTGACACAAAAATTAAATTCCCCATTGAAAATAATCATCTGTGAATCATACACAGGAAAAAAATTTCTTTGTCTGACGAATTAATCAAAATTATTTTTAAATGGTTAATTTTAAAAAAAATCTTTGTCTGGACTTTCGAAATCAAAAAATTTCCCACAAAAATTTAGGACTCCATTCAATTATCTTTCGACAATTCTAATTATAGTTAAAATAAATTACTCATTATACTATTGCTCAAAACAAAGGAAAAAACATCGATTGCATCAGTGTTGAACAAAAAAACTAGATGAAAACAATAAAAAAGCAAATGATTAAAAATAAAGTGAAAACAGTGTTCTCATAAATATTAACGTACAGAGGCTTCTATCGAGGACAACAACACAAAAGCATATTGACGGTTGACGAAAACCTTTGAAATAAACGGGTGGATGGTTTCACCGTGTCACCTGAAGCAATATACTAACTTCTTTTTTTTTTTTAAATATTTTTTTTATTTATATTTCACAGCCAAGCGAAGCGGGAATTTTTATTTCTTTTCGTTTTACAACACTGTCGCGTCTCTACCCTCTTGTTTCCTCGATTCGGGTATGGAGGGTTGGCTCTCTTTGTGGTCTTCTATTCCTCGTCTCTCGTCCTTATCCTTGCCCTTTGGGTTTCGTTCGCGTTCTAGGGTCTATGGGTTTAAGCCTAGAGCTATTTCCACCGGGAACCAAACTAAAGGCTCCAACCGAAGTTTAGAAGCGTCTAGTCGGCATCCGTAGTCTAGATTGCAGAGTAAAAGTATTATACAGCCAGAATTTTAGTGGTAAAATGGGCGGCGGTATTACCTCGAGAAAAGCCTCTGGGGTAGAAGCTACTGAGCCTTCGATTAATCTTTTATTTATCGCTACCGTATTCTTACAGGAAGGGGATTTAACTGGTTCCCTTCTTCTCTATCTTTAAACTCCTCCTTGCCTACACGATACTAATTTTCCTTCTCACTTGCACTTCTTCTTTCCTCCATCATCTTCATCATCATCATCATCATCATCATCGTCGTCGTCGTCGTCGTCATCGTCCTTCTGCAAGCTGAGTTAAGTGAAGGTTTCTATCCTGAGACAAAATTAACGACGGATATTAACCGGTCTGTAAAATTTTCGTCGCGACGAACGAGTTACGAGCGCCGGGAGATTCTCAATGAGAATAATAATAATTATTGTGATTATGATGACGATGACGATCGAAATCAAGAGAAAAATAAATAATTTACAACCGGTTATTTGAGACGAATAAATTAACGATAGTTGTTTCGCCTTTTATTTTAATTTAACTATTTTAGTTTTTGTTTTTATTACATTTTTTTTTCATAGTTATTATTTCATTACTGTTAATTGTCGGCTCAATCGACGGATAAAAATTACGAAGATGATTTACTGGGGTTGTATAGTATAGAATGTTAAGTAGAGAATGGATTCAAGTGCTGTTTTATCCCGTTTTAGTTTTAGTTAATATAAAGAGCGTATGCCTGTGTATTTCTGTACACATATGTGAACTATTGACATGTCGAGTGTTCAAGGGGGTGGCTGAGCAAACAGAGGGTTAGGTGAAATGTATTTAGTTCAGGGTAAAAGGGACGCTAAAGGGTGTGTTTCAGACTGTAATATACCTTCTTGATAATTTAATTGGAGGGATACTTAATTTTAACGTAAGAAAAACAAAAAAAAAAAAATTTCTTTAAGTTTATTACACTTTGATGCAAGATGAGGAGTAATCTAAAAATTTGTCCGTAATGAAAATAAGCCGATATTGTGCCGAATAATAAAAAATACCAGCGTGTAATTTAAATCCTACCGGAAATTATCGGGAAAAAAATTTTAATACACCCATAAGCAGTGGACGTAAAAAATATATAAAGCTCAAGATTTAAAGATACTTATACATTATAATTATGTCTACTTAAACTCCAATTGTGCTGGAGATAAATATTTAAGTGTATTATAATTGTCCTTTTAAAAAGTAATATTTGAACTATACCTTTATGAAAGCTTTACGATCGGTTGCCGGTAAAATAATCTCAAAAAGGGATGAATAATAACAAAATAATGATAACAACAAGAGTAGAGTGTTATTATTATTTTATTTATATATTTGAATTTTTCTTAAAACATCAATAACTCATGAAAGGAGAATGGAATAAGAATCGAGGTCGATTCGTCCCAGGATGCGATTGCGTGCGTACAATTATGGTTTATTTGTGATACACGTGCGTGTTATATTATAAACGCATCTACATATATCTCAGATATGTATTGATGTGATGTCTTATATAGTCTGTAGTAAGATTAATTTTAAGTTCCGTTTTTATTCCCCTCGAGCTCTCTTTCTTTTACTCTTCTCCACTCTACATATAAATATATATATATATATATATATATATATATATATATATATATATATATATATATATATATATATATATATATATATGTACTCACGAAAATAGAAATGAAGCAGAAGTAACATAACAAGTAAAGTTAAATAAAATAAATTAAGGCTGCTGCTGCTGCCCTACCTTTTAGATTTATCGTTTTTTTCATCTCCGAACAATCTCGACCTTTGGCTGGTGGCTGTTTTATGTGATCTGTGATCTGTGATGTAGGTATTACATTTACTTACATTTACTGACATGTATCCAACTGAAAAAATATTTGGTATTGCGAGATCTGTTAAATCTTTACATTGCAATAACTCTCTTAAATCTGTAGACTCAAAGTCGAAAGAGTTAACAAAACTATTTGACGTGATTATCTTAAATCTAATTGCATCACGTTGATGAGATGACTTTTTAGTTAAGTGTTTAATTGTTGGTTTTAAATCCAAATATCATCGCTTAGAGTCGCTTTAAATCCGAGAGATCACATCTCTTCTCAATCACATATAAATTTATATTGAGTAAACATTTCAGAGAATGATAGAGAAAACATTTAGGACACATAATATAATAATAAAGTTAACTATTGAAATAAAGTACTCTCACATTATTGTTTTGTTTCTGCAATAAATGGTTGCTATTGATTTTCTACTTTCACCTATTTTATTTCATTTTCTCTATCGTATCAATAAGGGTTAAATTTCAGGCAATTATCTTATCCGTCGATCTAATTCACTCTCGATATTGGTGATAGCTTTTTCTCATTGCCAGATTTATCGATTTTTGATTGTAGATCGATACCGTGAATTATTGTCTTTTTTATCTACTCTTTCATTCGCTTTATCCACTATATAATAATAGTGTCGAGTACTTACGAAGAAGACACATTTGTGTGTAAACATCAAAGAGAAAGGAGCAATAGCGTTCGGCTGATAGACAAAGACATGTTTTGTTGTTATAGTCCTATTCTCGTGGTCTTCCAGTTTACGTCGCCGTTGTTGATGTCGTCGTCGTCGTGATGCTCTGAATGCCTTTCAAAGAACATTTTGTCAGGAGGAACACGAGCGTGATTCCACTTTGACTCTCTCCTTCATTATATTACACCGGAAAACAATGATATTAACTTGCTGACATTCTTTTAATAGTTATTTAATAGATCACTAGATATCATTACAGGTGCTTGGCATACTTTCATTTTATTTAACTATTTTGTCATTTTTACAGAACTTTATTACTTTTTTATGGTTACTTCTCGGTATAGTCATTTTAAACTAATAATGATTGTATCTTTTAGTTTAGAAATTTTTCAATTGTTTTTAACATTAATTTTTTTTTTTTTTATTTTCGAGAAATTTTTTCTATGAAAATTTTTTTGCTTAAAATATTCAGTTATTTACTTTAAAAAAAAAAATTATTGAAAAAAAAATTTATCAAATAAAATTTAATTAAATTTTTCAATTTTATTAAAAAAAATTTTTTTTTATAATTAATAATATTAATTAAAAATTAAAAAAAAAATATTACTCGACTGATCAATAAATCAAGATCTCTCCTTTTCTAAATAGGGAGGCATAAAAACGAAATGACAATATGTAATAAATTTAAAAAGCCCTGATTTATGTATTGTATAATCTCATGAATGAAATGGAGTATAAAATTGAAAAAATGTATATTATAATTTATAGAATCGCAAACTCGAAACGCACAAGTAACATGACCTCGAGTGTCTTTGTGCGAATCGGACACGGCGAATTTCCCCTTCCGGCTTTTATATTCTCGGCCCTGTCGGTTATGCTAGATGAACTCAATTCATAGGTATACATATGAGTATATAGTATTGTATAGTATACACTTTATTCAAACTACTCTTGCGCCCCCGCTTTATTATTATAGATCTATAGATGTATACATTTATACTGCAGGTATATTACACACCCGTATAATACCTAAATGTGTATTTCTCGGTCTGCACATTCACCCTTTTGAATTGAATACTCTTGTAGAGTTCCCTCAGGTATTCTTTCATAATACACACCCGCGCTGGCTGGTGAAATGAATGAATTAAAAGAAAAAAACATTTCCCTCTGCTGCGACTCGACAACGATCAATAAAATTTCTTCGGTAAAATAAATCCGCTAAAAAATAACACACGTATTCTTTCCTTACTTTATTTGCAATCAAACAATAAAAAATAAGAAAAAAAAAAATTTAATTTAATATTTATAAAAATTGTGTATTTACAGTTTATCCTAAAAATATTCCTGCATTATACTTTTCAACATACTTTAAATGTAGATGAGTGTAAATAAGTAGTCGGGATTATTTTTATTTCGTTTATTTAAATGTAAATATTCAGTACTCGTTTATCGTTTGCATCCGGGAGTTTTTTTTATTATTATTATTATTATTATTATTATTATTTTGATGAAAAATAAAATTCCGTACAAGTTTCAAGATAACATAATATAAACAAAAGTTTCATTTGCCTCTTAGTATTCTGTTATTTTCTTTAGAATTGCACATTTGCTTTTATTTAATAATAATAAGCGATTTGTATTACCAAGAATCATAGAAAATTAGATAAACATTTGGAAACTAGAATCAATATTGAACGTTCTGTCGCTTATTGCGATTTCATCAGCAAGCTATTCGAATAATTTAATCCTCAGTAATTCCAGTAAAGCAACCATTGCTGTTGAACTAATAGTAAATAATCATAAAATAGAGGAAAATATAAATTTCTCACTATTAATATCCTTGAGCTTGAATAAAATTTTAATTGTAAAAATTTGGCAATAAAACAAAGATAAATAAACATGAGAATATTAATCGGGGCTTTTAAACTGTTGGGAATTGTTATTCAGATAAAAATGGCCAATTTACATATTTATTAGTGAGTATCTCTCGAAATGGTTTAATATACAAAAGCGAGTCACGATAAAGAGTAATACATATAAAAACATAACACATAACTTGCTATTTTATTATTTATTATAATTATTGTTATTTTTAGTGGAAATGTAAAACCAAAAAAAGAATTGTAGACAAGGATCGGGAATTATGTTCGTAAAACAAAGTGCCACTTGGTAAGAACGCCGTTATATCTCGAAGTTGACCTTTCCGGTCCAAGAGGGCAAGCGTTCTCCTTTCGTTGTTTAGTTGCTCGGTTCACCACTGCACCACTACACCACCTAACTACATAACCTAACCATTACATACTACATATTATACGTTTGCTCCTTTCGCGCGCTTTTCTTCTCCCTATAATGCCTTTTTTATTTCCCCACTCGTCCACTCATACCCATACTTAGCATTGTATGTACTCGTGCTTCCATTGCATATTCCTTTTTGGTTTTTTTTTTTCTTGTACTTTTCTCTTCATTCGTTTCCTCAGTACCTAATCTTTTTTTTCCTTTCATCGCTCGCGTACTCATCTAGTTCTCGTCAGAGCGTAAAGCTGTAACCGTCGAGCGATCTAACGAGCAGCAGCAGAAGGAACAACAGGTCCTTTTTCTCCTTCGTAATTATGTGCTACGAACAATTACCCAACCTCATTTTATTAGTCAAGCATAAATCATAGACGTGCCGTCCTCATCCTGTTTGCTGCTTTACACTTATATTTATTGTTTCTCGGATTCATTTTCTCTTGTAATCTTTAGTTATTTGCCTCTATAAAACTTGTTATGTCTTCTGTATTTATTTTTATTATTAATACTCTTTATATTTCACTTATAAGCCGATAAATTATCTTGTTCAGGTATTTCACAACTTTTATTTATTAGTTATTAGTTATGCTGGTATTATAATTATTATTTGTTTACTTGATTAATCAACATGCTAGAAACTAGTTCTAGTTGTGACAAATATTTTTAAATTACCAACTTGATAGATTAGTTTTATACTTTATTATGCATAAATAATTATTCTACTTTGTTGGCTGTCAATATTTGACATTTTACGTAAAAAAAATTTTTTGATGTGTTTATGTATCATTTTTTGGTCAAAATTAGTGTTGAAAACCTCCGACAGATGGCGCATGATTGCGGAATCGACTCGTAATAAGAGAGTTCAATTTTAGATCTTAAATTATTTTTATTTAAAAATTTTTATTAAAAATTTTAAAATTGTCTTTTGTATAAATAAAAAAATTAATTTAAGCAAATGTCTTATTTAGTTTTATTATTAATTATGATGAAAACTAAAATTATACTAGATCCAAACATTTTTCTATTTTTAAACTCTTACTTTTTTAAAATTAACATAAATATTTATATCTCTGCTCCACTATTTTGTACTACATAAGTTTTTTCCATGTTTTTTTTTATTGTCTAAATTTACATGCATATCAGTGTACTTTTCTTTATCCATTATTCATCTGTTTTTATTATTTATTAAAACATTACGTATTTTAGTACACATTATGTAAATTTACTCCATTTTTTAACTTACACACGGAAAAAAGTAAACTGTAATAAATAACAGTCGATTTATAATAAGTAATGATCAACTGCTAAAAATTACCACTTGAAACAGTAAAATCATGATTTTACTATTCACATTGTAATATTTACAATTTAAACCTTACAATTTACTCTTTACATGGAAGAAAATACTATTTCAAACAGTAATATTCGCCATGTAAATGTCTAAAATGTTAAAGTATAATAATTAACAATTCAGACTTTAATATTTATCATTTCGTACCTAAAAAATGATGTTATGATATGTAAAAAGTATAGAATAAAGTTAGTAAATTTCTAATACAAGCAACGTCAATATTTACAAAGTAAAATGGTAAATTTTAAACGCAACGCTAAAAATCAAACTGTAATTATTGACTTGCTTAGACTGGTAAAATGTATATTTTAAAAGTATAATTTTTACTGTTTGAAATATTAAATTCTCCCAGAGTGAGACCCCCTTCTCTTTCATCTGAGTTCCCCTTCTCTTCATAATATGGACTATATATTGAAATGGCAATTTTTACTGTTTGAAACTGTAATTTTTAAAGATAAAAGAGTCATTATTTACTATAGTGACAACTACTAATTACTTATTTTGGATATTAAATTATAAATTGTGGCTTTTATACTTTCTACATTAAGTTCTGTAATATTTACAATTTTGCCACCCCGATGTCCGCTTTACTGTTTGAAACTATAAAAACTAACCGGAATCCGAGTGAATATTACAGTTTACTTTTTTCCGTGCATATTCTAGATTAGATCTGATAAAAATTTTTTAAAAATTTCACTCTTCAGTAAAAATCATTAAAGATAATTATCTCTTAACTTTGTCAATTTTTCAGTGACTAGAAATTTTAAATAAACCCAATGATTAGAAAAAAAAAAAAAAAAAAAAAAAAACAAGAATTACAGTAGAAAAAAAAAATTTCACTCAGCCAGTTAATTAAATAATCTTTGTCTTTATTTACTTAGTTAAATATAAAATTTAAAGATTGTTTACCGGTAGTGTAGAAACAAAACCAACAATTTACTATTTACTACCTCGGAGATGTTTGGGGTAATGATAAAAGTCACGAAAGAGTAATATAATGTATATTGCCTATAGATATAGATAAATGCACGTTTTAGAAAATCAAATCTTCTTATTTTTAAATTCACATGACCATAACATCGTCAATTTCCCATAATACAAAGTGTTTTCCTCTCTCGTGCCTTAAAAGATTATAAATTAAATTATACTTTTTAACAAATTATATTTTCATATAATACAACTTGTTTCTCTATTAATTCTAAATGTTTACAGTAATATACAATAACATAATGCCCGTACGAACAATAATAATGATGATAGTAGTAATAGTAATAGTTGTAAAGAAATTCATACGTATTTATAGCTAATATATTTAGTAATACACATTGTTAATATAATATGGATATGAATATGAGCATTATAAGTATTAAAGCTAGCAAGAAAACGCCTTTTGCATTACTTTCACATTTTATAATTTTCTTTCGCCACTTGGTTAGGCCAATTAATTATTCTCTCGTATATAACATAATTATATATACAACAGAGATTATTTATTAATTTATGGCTTCCAGCGAGAAAGGGAGCCCCAGTATTTTTAACGTTAGTTTATCAACACTTTCATAATTGGATAAGAAAATTAGCACGCACGAAATTTAAATTCTTTTTTTTTTTTTATATTTAATTCAGCGAAATTAATTTAATTCCATGAATTAATTAAGTAGTTCATTTCTTGGAAGGGATGGTCAAAAGTCATAAAGGTAAATAATATCTTAGGATTATCGCCAGGTGAATTTTATTTTAGCAATTGTATCTCCTTCCGGTATAAATGACAAATTCGACAAAGAAATTCTTTAAAATCGGCTTTTGTTGACGCAAACGATAAAATTTTAGGTGACAAAAATCAGCGGTTGATCTGAAAGATGAATAGAAAGTTATATAATAAAATTGAGGTTAATCGATTGCATGTGACGACTTTTACCGTGACGACAAAGGAACATTAAGTAATCGCCCATTTTTTTGACGCTTTGTATTTTAGTATTTTAAAGTAAATATCGAAATTTTTTAACAAATATAAAATTATTTAAACATTTTCCTCAATTCACTAATTTAAAAAAAAATTATTAAGCTCAAACTTATCCAGAGTAAAATAATGTAAACATTTCGAAGACTCAGTCAGCCTCTAAAAGTCCATAAATTAAAGTGCATTGCATCAGTTAATTAAAAATTTCGACAATTTATGGGAATATAACCTTTCTCCTGGCTCTAAGATGGCAGATAGCTTTTTTGATGTCTATCACACGCTTTTGTTGTTAAAAATAAAACTCTTTGAGACTGAATGAATAGAATAGAGCGTAACATTATAATAGGAATAACTAACAACTGAACGTAAAATATAGACCGTATAAAAGATTATTTTAGTTTTGAATATGCAGCGTAGAATGACGTAAATCCGGGCACTCAAAGACCTCGACTTGGACTCGGTCTACTCTAACTCAGCACCTGAGTACAAGTTGCTTCTGTTATTCAGCTAGGTACTGACAGAAAATAGATGTTTCTAGGTCGCTCTCGCGATAATGCCTGCTCCAACAGTTTCAAATCACTTTTCTCATCTCCTGTCTCGGTTTTTTGCTTTGTGTACTTTGTAGCAAGGTAACTAAACGTCTAATGGCCTTCGGTTGTCTTTGTATGCCAGTTTTAAATCTAACTTTTCAATTTCACGTCATTTAAATTAATTTAATTAGAATTTTAAAATTAAAAAAAAAAAAAAAGACATTTACTTTGATTAGAAAACAGCAGCCTAGATTGTACCTATAATTAGAGATAAATTGCAGTAATTAACAATCACTCAAGCATAAATAAAATAATCAGAGGCTCTGTGGTTAATTTTTTTGGATTTATTTATTTTATCCGCTGAAATTTGTGAGTTTGATTGGCAAACTTGTTAATGGAGGTTTCGCGATCAAACATCGCCCATTGGTGTACCGTGAGAGTGTAGCCCTGAGGAGAAATAAGAAATATATAGACTGTGATATGCAGCACATGGTTAGTATTGGCTTGGTCTCTGTGTGACCGACCGGTTTATGGCTTTCGTGTCGCGGACACTTTCATTCTCGACTGGACTCTCGATCTTCGTACTGACCGTCCCCTGGAGGAGATGAATCGTCAGATTATAATCCTATCTTGATCTCTCTTCCTTTCTTACAGCACTCACACTCTGACTCACAATTAAACTTATTATTTTTTCCCTTTAAGCCTTTTCTTTTATTACTCTTATCATAATCACCATAACTATAAATAATAATAATAGAATAAAACCAATCCAAGCTTATTTTACACCTTTTATCATTTATTCAAAGTCAAAAAACTTTGCTAAGAAAACAAAGACGTCATCGAAAAAATTAGCATCGCCCTGACCAATTTTTTTATTTCACTTTTAAAATTTTATTCCCTGAATTTTTTATTAACAGATGTCTCATAAAAAGCCAACAAACATGTGCTCGGTTTATAATATTAATATAAAACTATAAAAATTAATTGTTATTATTTTAAACCGCGAGTATTATTTACGAGAATTAACCTTGAACCAGGCCGCGGATTAGCTGAAAAATATATATTTAAATGCGTATATCAATGTTGGGTTATTCATTCTCTTACAATCATCCATTGTTTTCTTGGAAAAAATAGTCATTTATGCAACTGCACATCCGACTTAAATAATTAGGTTGACTAGAGTAACCTTGAGAATTTATTTTTGTGAATTAATACTATTTATAAATGTTGATTTTTAGGTAAATAACCACTTAGAGGATTACTTTTATTTAATAAATAATCTTTTTTAATTTATCGTTAATTTATACGAAATTTATTACCTGAGGAACACATATGTAGACGTAACACCTCTGAAATATAGCATTTATTTTTACGTCTACGTCAAGTATACCAAAAATACTCCAAGTTCTAAATTTATAAAATTCAATAAAGTTACATTTAGAGCGAAATAAATTTTTTTTTCTCATACATTAGAAAATTATTAATATCTATTTGATGTATAAAATTTTTCATAGTCAATCGTTATTTATTTAAGACTGGGCCCATAATCTGCTCCAAAATTTTTTTTTTAATTTATTGACTATCATTATCTTTAATTTCTTGCATTTATTTTTATACTCAAATTTTTTATCAAAACACAATTTAATTAAAATTATTTTCAACTGAATTATTATTTTTTATTTAATAAAAATTAAAAAATTTTTTTTATTTTGGAGTAAAAATTTACAAAATATTTTTTTTTTTTTTTTAATTTTTTTTTAGTCAAATTTAAATTAAATCACAAAACTAGTAGTCTTTAATTAAAAAAAAAAAAATTACTTCAAAGGTGATATTAAATTTTAATTGAAGCGTTGTTGGACAATAAAAGCGTATTTTATAAAAATAATCAACAAAAAAAATTGGAGTGAATTTTATACGTTAGAAAATTATTAATATCTAATGTAAAAAAATTTGCTGTTTAAATTTTTCATATTCAATCTTTATTTATTCAAGACTGAGGCCCATAATCTGCTCCAAAATTTTTTTTTAAATTTATTGACTATTTAAAATAAATAAAAAATTTTTTTTATTTTATTAATTATTCAAAATAAATAAAATAAAAAAAAGTATCATCCTCCTTCTTCCTTGTGGGTTAATTACTCCGCAATAAATTTTCCTGGGCAATGAAAGGGAGCCTGGAGCAGTAACTAAAAATAATAAAACTGAAACATGACCTAGTGAACTATCTTTTGGAGTATTATTTTATTATTAACGGTGATACTTTTGACATGGAGCAAGCTCCATATTTATTGGACACATATAATACCTTAACGATAATCCAAGAGGTCTCACTTGGCCAGATAATAAATCATTTGCCAACAAAAACAAAGCTATTTTACTTGATGGTGAATTTAAAACTATTTTTAGTGGCTTGTAAAACAAACGATGCAAATTGTCTTGACGATCTTATGATCTTATGATTACTCCACCTTTCAAGTAAACGTTGGTAGTCGTAGTAGCACATATATAATCCAAAGCATGAACGAGGATACATCAACAAAAGTAATATTAACACAAAGACGCATCAAGACCCAGACAATACTATACTCACATGAGTGACTTTAAAACATTAGCGCGGGTGAGTAGAGGGCACACACGAGTGTTGTGGATCCGCGAGCCCCTCCCCTCATATACATAGCCCAACATTCCCTCTTGCCTCTTCCCTCGTTACTTCTACCTCCTCCTCGTTTAGTTCACCCGCCGCTATCCGACTGCTCGCGGTATGTGCGACAGTATCGCGCCGTCTGCCGTATTGAACGTGTCGATCCATAACATTTTTTATAAGTTTTACTTTTACATTTATAACACTCGTCTCTTGTCTAATCACTATTACTTTAACTAATTGTATTGCTATCTAATCACAAACTCATTAACGCTGTTTCAATTTCTCCTGATAAAATTCTTTAAACTTTACCTCAGTCTTTAACGAAAGTGGAAGCGACAAGTTATACCAAATAAATAAATAAATTCAGTGGATTTTATTTAGAAAAAAAAAAAACTAATGAAAGTTTTTTGGATAAATAAATAAATAAAAATATTTATTTAAGTTTTGTGAATAAAGTTTCGAGGCAATATTTATATTACTATGTACATTGTGAATGTATGAGAATATATTTATACATACTACTGTGCGTATAACAGCCGTAACCGGTGCAAAAAAAAGCCATAACATAATAAGAATAAGTATAAGTTTTAAATGTGTTGGTGATGACAAGTTCCCTCTTTTCTTGCTTGAGGATTACTTCACCTTGTTTTGCTCGGCGTTATTGCCATCGCAGATCCCTACGGTCTTTATAGTCATCTTGTTACTACTTTTACTACTTACGATCATTTTGAGACACTGATTTAAATTATTCACGGTTCATTTAATTCGGTAAGTTTGCTACAATACATCAATCCAATAACAACAATAATAAAAATCATCGTCTTTACCTTATCTTGCATTTATTTTTATACTCCAATTTTTATCAAAACATAATTTAATTAAAATTATTTTCGGCTGAATTTATTATCTTTCATTCTATAAAAATTTGAAGTAAATTAATTAAAAAATTTTTTTATTTTGGAGTAAACTTTAAAAAGTTTTTTATTTTTTACTCCAATTTAAATTACATCACAAAGCTAGAACAGTTTTTTATTTAAAAAAAAAAAATTACTTCAAAGGTAGTATTAAATTTTAATTAAAGCGTTGTTGGACTATAAAAGCGTATTTTTTAAAAATAATCAACAAAAAAAATTGGAGTGAATTTTGTTTCATTAAAATTATTAGATAGATTTTATCATTATTGTCTGTCCATATGTGCAGTGTATAACAATAAAATAGAACCGTGTATCGTTAAATTTGAAATATGGATAATTTGAGAAGCCTGGTGTATGTGCACGTGTGCACTTGGTAGGAAACAGTGACACGGCGCGTCAAGTATTGGACGGCTTCACAACACGCAACTGACCACTACACACACAGACCTTCGTGCATGGACATAATACAAATGTATTTAAGTATTAGTGTAGTTGGATTTGTACATTTAATTTAAATACATCTATACCTTGGTCGCTTCGTCATGTTTAGTTGTTTATTTAGCTATTTGCTTACGGTTTATCTATTATATAATCGCGGGACTGGAATCTCATTTACACGTACATCGACCAGAAAATAAAATACATAAGCAGACGCATGATACATGCCTGAAATTACAATAGATCAAATGGAAGAATAAAAGTGATCAGAGGCTTATAATAATAAAACATGAAAACAGCGTGTAGTATTATTAATATGTATATATTTAATATAACAAGAGATGCGAGTAAAATATGAGTTGTCTGATTTTTAAGGGACCAAAAACAAAAATAAAATAATAGATCTAATGGTTTTTTATTCAAATTTTCCTGTAGTACGCAACCGCAAGGTCAGGTTGACGCAACTGTGGACCAAGAATGAATAAAAAACTGTGGATCGTTTGGAAAAAAAAAAAAAAAAAAAAAAACAACGATTGATATTTATTAATCTCGGGATTCAACATGCTGCGATGTGTTTATGATTATTATTGTGATAATAAAAGATAATTGTAAAAAATGAACCGAGTCAGAGTACAATGCAGAGCGATGCGTTTAAAATTTTCAGTGCATTTCCAGTTCAGCTTAGATATTCGTGTCGGAATGCGAAGGTCGAAATTGATCAAAATTAATGGGACAATACTCGAGTGCGCATGTCACACATTAAATCTCCGCGTTCATTCGGCTTTTGTCTCAATTGTACTTCATTTTTTCATCACTATTTTTTAGTTTTATTTCTTTATACGCTCCTCCAGACTTATTCAATATTTCTAAAGAGTCTGGATTGCTATTAAATACATTTTTTTAGTTTTTTACTCATTTAAATATTTTTAGACAGCTGAGTAATTATTCATGTGTAAAATCAAGGTGGAATTTACTTGGATTAATTACAAAAAATTTCTCAGTTTAAATTAATTAATACTTTGCTTTTTATATTGTATACTTGAAGAAATACAAAGGACGATAACAATGTGTGTAAACAAGTTATTCCACTACAAAAAGTTTTGCCATTTTAATATGTACAATTACACACCAAAATTCAAGTTGTAGAATGACATAAATGGATTAATCCGTAACTAGCAACCTTGCAGTCACTATGTGACTGCTGTGAATTGAAAAAAAATTAAAATTTTGCTTTATTAAATAATGACTTTTTTAAATTGCACTGTACTTTTTTAAATATTGACATTTTTAGAGAAATAAGCTTACCCCGATGATACACTCATCAAGAGCTTTCATTTGAATACCCACATACATTTTTTTATATTTTTTATATATACATATATATAAAATATATAAATATATGAAAAATTGATGTGGGTACTCAAATGAAAGATCTTGATGAGTATAACGCCGGGATGAGCTTATATCTTTGAAAATGTCAATAGTTTACAAGATACAAGATCATTTTTTATTTATTAAAATATCTTCATCCAGAAAATTCAGATTACCTTGGAAGAAATTGCATTAAAATCTTGACCTTTTCTCCAAGCTCTAATATCAAAGAAAGAATTATCAATTCACACACACACCTTACAGAAAGTGTAAGAAGGTATTATGAAATTGATGAGATATGTAGTAATAAAATGTCTCACGACTATTGCAATGATTTTAGATTTTAACAGTCGACTAAAGACGTTACAGTCGTTTTAGCGTTTCCTACTCTATAATATACATATATACATAAATATATATCGTATATATTCTATCGATCGATCTTCTCAGCTCGACCTACTTCTCACTCTGCTATTGTAGACTACATCTAACACACAGATAGAGGAGATATATATCTCCGCTACCAACACCTTTATAAACTAGCGCTCATATAATGATAATCATAAAGATAATATAGAGGCAGGTAGTCTTTAAGTAACACAAACCCCGCAAGATCTTCTTCACTGAGAGACAAAAGATATGTATCCTCGATCTTGCGGTAAGTGAAGAGTCACAATCTCCTCTCACTTTACTGTCGTTACGTTTCATTTTAATTGTCTCGCTCAAGTGTCTCATTGTATATAAGCGCAAGTGTCCTTATCCTCTACTCTCTTTATCTCTGTGTTATATATTATATATTATATATTATATATTATATATTATATATAATATTATCTTTTGCTGCACTGTTTTTCTTGCATCTTAAGCTCCAGCTTTATCTCAACGTTAGCAAAAATGTTATTTAAAAATTTTGCTGGCTACGGCTCGTTTCAATCGATCCGAGACCTCGATCGCATTTGGGATAAACATTCGCCTCGGTGGTGCATAAAACGGTCGCGTCGACGCGGCTGGTTTCGCAATGGGGGCGCGACGAATTGTCGATGAAGTAGCCATGCACATGCACAGTCCAGGCCAACTGAGACAAACTATTGACCAGATAAATGTATATATATGTGTAGTGGTATTTGTACTGTAAATGACAATAAAAGAAAGAAAAATGATCTGGAACTCCCGATTAAAGTCAACCAGGAAACAGCGACCCTGTGCTCGCTATTTCAGAGGCTCCACTATTCATTCTGTCCGGGTGTTTATTCATCCGAGATTAACTCTCACACATTAACATATACGTAAATTTTTTTTAATTCTTTTTTTTTTAAATAAATGAAAAATTTCACGAAAATTTATATTTTAAATATGTTTTAACGGTACAGAATATACTAAAAAAATATTTTTTAAATAAAACTTTTTTATAAAAACATTCTAATTCAATTAACAAAATTGAACAATTTTTTTTTTTTTTTTAATGCAAGTCTTTTATTTTTTTATTTTTTAATTTCGCGTCTAAAAATTTTCTATCCATGAAAAAAAAAAGAAAAATGACATAAATAGTAAAAATTTTTCTTTTTTCCGTGTATTATTAAATTTTCTTTTAAATCGAAAAAGATTTTTTTTTTTTTTTTTCTCGGTAAATTAAACGACAGTGATGAAAGTTCGGTATCGACTTTCGACTGAAGGGTTTTGCTTGTACCGGCTGGTCCTGGTAACGGGATTCCCCTTGTAGCACCCGCGCTTCATTTTACAACCCGACATCGAGCCATAATGCCACTGCATCACGCTGATGTATTTTATAGTCTTGTTGAAGGTTAACTCAAACAGAAAATCCGTTCTCTGTACAATACACTACACATCCAGCTGAATTCTGCAAGTACAAGTACAAGTACATGTCCATGTCCATGTGTATGTACTTGTTACAGCCGCTGTCTGTATTTCTACACCATCCATTCTTTCCTTGCAATCATAAAATCAACGGATGAGATTTCCGAATGGGCGTTTTTATGATTCTACTCACTCACCCGTTGCCAATTTTAAATTTACAACCAATGATATCTATGTTGAATTTATAAATATATACTTACGTTCACTTCTGTTGTTGCTATTTTGATTGTGGTTGAATTTTTTTTTTTTTTATAAATACACTTTATTTTAGTTTTTTATTATCGATCTCCGATTTGACCCAGACAAAATAAAATTAAATAAAACTGAGCGAATAATAAAGTATATAAACAAACATTTATTTTATTTCTATAAATAATTTCCAAGAATTATCTCTAAGAAACATTTTTTATTTAAAAAAAAAAAAAATAAAAAAAATAACTTTTTTTTTTTTTTTACTTGAGTTAATTTTCTCGAGGAAATGACCCTGTAAAGTAATAAAAAGGGAAATGTCAAATAAGAAAATTTCATCTTCGGAAGTTTAGAAGTAGTTGTAGCTGGCTGTCATGTAGAAAATATAAAGACATGCAAAACGGTGCGCAGCATATTTATCTCGTTTTTATTATTATTTTTGCTTATTTTAATGCTCCCTTTTCTCGTGCAGAGGAATACCGAGTTTTACTTTTCCGCAACTTCGGCGTTACTCTATTATATCTGAGCACACAGAACATAGAACATAGTATAGTTGTAGAATTGTTCGAGTAGAAGCACGTGCTTTATCCACGCGTTCGCAAACGCGTGACACTCTCGACGTGACAGGATGAAACAAACGGGAGCTCTGTATGGAGGTGTATAAAAGAAAAGAGAATAGACTTTTATATACATAACATACATACGAACATAAAATGTGCCATAAACTGTTTCCACAATAGAGTAGAAATAGTTCCAAGAGTTACTTTTTTTACAATTCTGTTATTCAATTATTGATATGTTGCAAATGGTATTAAAGTCACTCAAATAAATGTCAAAGCTTTACTCAACTCGGAATTTATAAAAAAAACATTTTTAAAAAGTAAAAAAAAATTAAACTGCAAAAAAAAAAATTTATTTCGCATTTAATAAACACTAGTAACCTTGCAGTTATCATACAAGAATAAATTTTTGAGTTAAAAAATTATTCTTGGTCTAAAAAAATTTTCTTGTTTCAAGAATTTTTTCTCTTGACTCAAAAAAATTTTTTTTCTTTCAATTAAATTTTAATTTTCAATTTTACGAATCAAAAAAAAATTTTTATCAGTGCATTAACTATTTAAAATACATGCCTATTGAAGCGAAAAATAAGGAAGTGATGGTTTAATCACACGTTAGATATTAATTCATAAGAGGTTTGCAAAAAAACGAGAAAACGATAGATATCTATCAGAAAAAATCGTAAAAATAATAGGCTGAGCTTTATCAGAATATACGTCAAATATGTACATATATGATAGATAATATATAATGCAGAGTGTTGAGTATCGAGTTAAATGATTTATTTATTAATAAAACGGCGATTAAAGTCTCATTTACCACGTGAATAAGCTCGAGGTACATTAAATCATATTAAATCCCGGCACACCCACGTGATAAAAAGCTTGTTGGATGTTGGACTACGATTTAGTATCGATCAACTTACGGGGGGCCTGAGCATGTCACGGTTGCATTTCACACCGGTACGGGGTTGGGGCTCGATACGATTATTCGCAAGACTTCATTTATCCTTTATAATAATATAATATAATATAAGTAAAGCTTAAAGGTCTCTGACGTGAAAGTTCAGCTCGAACCGTTTTATTCCCAATGTTCGCTACCCTACATATTGTATTACGAGTGTAGAGATGATGTCGCACATAATCAAGTGGAAGGTCTTTCGCTAAATGTCAAACGACCTACGCATGTTCTTTCCTCGTATTTTTTTTTTTTTTTTTTTTTAATTTATACCTCATTTTATCCATTCAACGCGGTGACATTGAATTTTTATTCATGTTTTACCCTAATTACCTTTGAATTGATACTATGGTAATTTCTTTATTCATGAATTTTTTCATTGTAATTGAATTGACTGAAAAAATAAAAAAATATGTGTATTATGTTTTACTTTGTTTAATAAACTGGCGTTAAAATAAAAACAATGAGGGGAAAAAAAACAAAGCATATTGTTCAGGGAATAAGAAGCTCGGTATAAATTTGCGAGTGACAGGATGAGCGCAGATAACCAACCATAACGAAATGCACAACAGCACTTTCGGAGTCTCCAAAACTCTTCCGGGATTAAATAAAAAAAAAAAAAAAAAAAAAAAAAAGACCGGGAACCCACGAAAACCCTGCTGAGAGTAGAGACAAACAAAAATAAAGGATTAACGATCGAACTTTCGTTCGCTTTGTTAACTTTGGTTTTTTTTTTTTTTTTTTCTTACTTGTTTTTTTTTTTATTCTTCTGCCTGACTTGATTTCTTGTACCGTTCGTATTCGTTTACGTTTGCCTTTTTTTTTTTTTTTTATTTTTTTGCCTTTTAATATCAGGCCAATGTATCTTGGCGACCCTAAAGGATTTACGTAAGCAGATTCTTCCGGGTTTGAACGAACCGTGCAGTTAGTGTATGCCAAGTCGATTCTCTATCGAGTCTTTTATCGATCATTTTATTAAAAAAAAAAAAAAAAACCAATTATGAAATTTTGTAACTTAAGCCTTAAACATTTTTTTAATTTTTTTTGTACAAGAAAAATTTTTTCTTCTGTTGTGAAACCCGTCGTTCAATCAAATCTGTTTGTATCCGGTGACAAGGAGCAAAAAATCTAGCTCAGTAAAAAACAGTTTCTATTTTAATAAAACAAATTCGAGTGACCTTACCTCATAATTTATTCACGATCTTTCAACGGACATTTGTTTCGCTGCAGAGAACAAAAAACAGGTCATTAAGTCATTAGCAGATGAAAAAAGTTCTCTTAAATGAATTAAAAAAAAATTAAAATTAACAACAGGCTAATTACAATTAATTTCGAACACAAGTATAGATTGATACTCAACACTTAAATTCAGCGATCAAGTGAGATAATAGTGACTTTTTTTTCAAGCATCTTATGCTCAAAGCGATGACATAAATGCTCGAAGGTTTCAGGCGTGTCATTATCCAAGTAAAGGCATCTACCTATATAAAATTTGGCTTCGCAATACGAGTATAAGTATATGAGGATAAAAAGTTCGTATTGACAGTACCGTTAATGGTTATTTGGAATTCTGTTTACGCGAGCTCCCGATACGACTCACTATAAACTCACTATAAATTTATATATATATATATATATATATATATATATATATATATATATATATATATATATATATACAACAAATTGACGCTTAAACACGTATATAAGCCATATAGGATTCAGTTTCAGTTACGTTACACATTTTACACATTAGCAGTGTGAGTATATAATAATATCACGTAATACTTTGCTTGTATTGCCTTTACTTAAACTTTATATGTGTTATAATGATAATAATACACAGCACCTGTCAGTGTCAGTACCTGGGGATTAATTTAATTTCTATCTATCAGTTTATAACCGATCTCTTGATCGATCGACTGCACAGCACGCACAACACGTATTACACCGATATCGGGTTGATCCATGTCGAATAACCGACACAATAAATAAAAAAATACCGAGGCCGGAAACTTAACTCTAAATTCGGTCGATATACATATCTATATGATATGATGTGAATGTGAGTCAAATTGATCACGACTTGACCTCGAGAGAATTATACGTGAGGATTTAACGTTAACACTTACATATATTGTTAATAGTAAATATAATATGTATTAACAATAATGATGTGTATCGCAACTTAACTGGTACAGTAACTTAAAACTTATAACTAAACTGTGTAATCGTTAATCGTAATGTTAAATCATGCATATCGGTTATTTAGAAATTTGATAAATGATCTGTGATCAGTGTTGCCGTTAGTTATCGTATTGTGTTTAAAACTATTGGTACTATTGTTCAACGTGTCGATTATTTATCTATTGTCATTATTGATCATTATTTTTTTAAGCATCGATTGTTTCTCGGCATTTTTTATCCGGTTGTTTTATTCTATTCCACTTGACAATTTTTTAACATTCACAATTTGCCAATAAAATAACGGTACATAATTTTTGCTACTCATTCTTGCTATTAAAATAATTTCAATTCAAGTGTGTAATCTGCTGACACCTTTTCGTATCTTTCATTTTTATTGGGTCTTAATACGTTCTAGATACGTCCAAAATCAGAAGATAAATATTTAAATTTTAATTAATGTTTTATTTATTCGCGCGAATAAATTATTTTATCTCAGTAAAAAAATAATTTTAATAAGTAATAGGCTTTTTTATTTTTTTATCCACGATATTATTTTTATCGAAATTAGTTTAGTGGACGAGAATTCAAATGAAAGCTATTGATTGTTCAATAATTCACTCTTCAGATTCAAGATCACCTTTCGACTCGAGCGTTATTGCAAAGTAGGTAATTCTCTATCTTAATAAAGGTGCTTTTCGCGATTCGAGAAACGTTCTCCAGCGATCTCGTGGTTGAGATTGGATCCCGCAACCTTATGACCTTTCAGCCTCGAGTTTACCTCTCTCGAGTCGAAGTTTCCACCCACTAAACAGAGAGTAAATTAAATCTTTTTTTGTTTTTTGGTAAACCGTATCGTTTTTATTGCGAGGAATTAAATGGCTTTTTATTTTATTTTTAAGTAATAACGACAAAAGTATGTTGAAGCTTGAAAAGTTGTGTTAAAGAACAGGTAACTTTTTTTTTTTAAGCGGAAAATGAGGGCAAAGGGAGAAGCCCTTTTAGTTTGTTATTATTACTGAAAATAATTACAGTGAAGGGTATTGTTACTGGTCATTTCTGTGGAAAATATATGAGAGTCAGGCTGACATAACATATGTTAATATTTATAATGCCCCCAGCTAAATTTTCTACAATGAAAACCTTAGTAATTTTTTTTTTTTAAATTAATATAAAATAAAATTTATTTTTCTGTTGAGATCAAGAAATATCTTTAAAGAAATGTAAGCTAATATTATTTTTACATGAAGCTTAACAAATAAAATACAAGAGATAATCTATTTAAACACATGTATATAATATTTGTGTAAATAAAACAGCTTACTAGATTTTTTTTCCAGAATTATAAGTAGTTTAAATTAAACTAGACATTTTTCTCTGCAAACAAATAAAAAATTTAATTTATGAACCCTTTTTTTTATAAAAAAAAATTTATAATTAATTCTTAGCTTCAAATTATTTCATAATTTTTTAATTCAATGCATAACGATCCCGTTTGAGTAGAACGTAGGAAATAATTTTTTTTTTTTACTTTCACCTGTGATTTATCACTTAATACTACACCTGCATTGGTTCGCTGTTATTTAATAAATTTATAAAATAAATAGAGATTAAAATATTTTTATAAAAATAATTTTATCGTAATGCTAATGACTTAAAAATAAAAAAACTAAAAATTGATATGAGTTGACAAACGTTTTCGTGGAAGAGCATTTACGGCGTGATAATCGATGGAGATAGCCGCGTGTCATCCCAATGTCTTAGTATAGCTTCCGACCACGGAAACCATAAGTACTTTCACGAGTACACAATACAAGTAAAGTTCTCCTATTGTTGGCTTCTATTCTGTTGTATTGGGTATGTACTTGTGTATACCGGTATGCATCGTCATGATACTCGGTTGTTGACAAGCAGTTACGATAACATTATGGCGCCTTATGGTGGCCCTTTGGCGTCTGAACGACTATGCAAATAGAGCAATAAAATATAAAATAAATACCGAGCGGAGGCTGTAAATATAATCTTACGATTTATATTTTAAATAAAACAAAGTTAAGGATGAAAGTATCAAAGAGTAAACAGTCTAAGTGTGTTTGAAGAATTTTAATAGTCAAATCATCGTTTATATGACAATTGTTAATTGTCTCTTGACTCTGGTTAACTATAATAAGCCTTTAATCACGATCTCAATAAATTCCACTTGTCGACGCTAAAAGAATTAAGAGAATCTTGCTGTTCTTTTTGCTTTCAAGTCTCGAGTACTAGAGTTTAATTTTATTTATTATTGTCTACTTTAATTATATGGAGATGTTAATGTACAGCGGGCTGTAAAAATAATTATTTAATTAAATGTCTTGGATTATAGATCACTTTTAAGGATTGGAATTTTTTTTAACGTTCAAATTTCAATTTTTTTTTTTTTTTTATTATTTATAAGAAAATTTTTTAAATTAATCAAAATCATTTTCTTGTACCATTTAATTTTATAGAGAGTAATAATTGGTTTTTAAAATTGATCAATTTGTATTGAACAGAAAATTTTTATTTTTATTTATTTTTTTTTTTTTTTTTTTTTTTTTGACGAAAAATATATAAAAAAAAATATAGAAAATCCATAGCTTACTTGTATACCTACGTGCAGTTAAATTAATGTGTTGTTATTTTGAATAAATAAATAATCAATTGCTTAACTTTGAATTTTATTAAATTTTGAGATAATAATTAAGAGATAATAATTATATTTCCTTGAAATAATAATTATCGTTGTTTTGTGATATGATGATTAATAAAAATATAATAGAGATTTGAAGTATAATTTTTATTTCAGTTAATGTTGATAAATAGTATTTATTTTCTAAATAATACAACACATTTTATGAGTTATA
The DNA here is from genome assembly GCF_013202065.1 of Cotesia typhae. Classification (NCBI taxonomy): domain Eukaryota; kingdom Metazoa; phylum Arthropoda; class Insecta; order Hymenoptera; family Braconidae; genus Cotesia; species Cotesia typhae. Next base: position 12,454,090 of record NW_027423756.1, on the reverse strand, counting down.
AAAATAAAGATTTACAATTTTCACTAGTTTAACTCAAGAGAGAAAATCGATCAACCAAAAAAATGTAATGATGCTTTCGCTACTCAGTCATTAATCAGTATCAAATAGAAATCACAAAAAGTGATCTATCCAACCCGATACTTTCTCAATATAATAAAATAAAATAAAACTAAATTTTCTTATAATAGTTGAGTTAAGTTTAGTTAGACTCAAGCAAAACTGTCACAATTTTCTCACAGGTTTATCAATTTCAAGTAATTACGCAAAAATCACCAGCGATAAATTCTTAGAACGTGCAAATATCTCAATTACGCGCTGATAGATAACATAAAATGCAAACACAATAAAAATAAGTGTATTAAAATTAATTAATCCAATTTTTTTAATTAATAAAAAAAAACAACGGACAGTTATAATTTATAAAATAAATCGAGCGTTTTTTCACAGACTTAATTCTTATAATTATTCTGAGTTAATTGCACCGCGAATCGTCGATAAATAAAAGTACGAGCTTAGTAACTTAACAAGCGAGAGATTAACATTATCAATTAACATACTCGATAATACGTAAAGTTTATAAAAAATTTATTTTCGCAAAAAGTGGATATGGATCTGTTTATCTACATATACATATTATCAATGGAAAGAAGGATCTCTTGATGTTAAATCGAAGTAAATAAATCAATGTCCACGGACAGGCCTAATAAATTGTTAGATCGAGTAGGCAGTTAGATCGTGAAATTCCTCAGCGATCTCACTTTCGTCCCGACTTCGATAAGCCCTATTAATTACGCGATTAGCCTCGGTGTACGAGCATGTGCAGGTTATTCTACGAGTGTAACGGTTTATGGCCATATCGGGATAGATGTATGCATATTTACGTATATTTATGCATATATACACACGTAGTCTTACGTACTTATCTTCATACTAACATACTCTATATATTAGGAGAGATATATAGACACCTATGTGACGTAACTCTGGAGCAATAAATGCGATAACGATTATAATCATACGTACTTTAACCGCGATTTTTTTTTAGAATGCTGATGAAAAAATTAGCTTGATTTAAGAGCAAAAATTTCAATCTAAAAAAAAAAAATTATTTTCAAGAGTTTGATCATCTTCAATTAAGTAAAAAAATAAAATAAAATAAAAAATAAACAACATAAATGGAATTAATTTCAAATTTTTAAAAATGATATTGTTAACTTAAGATTTTTTTTCTTGAATTAAATTAATTTTTTTTATCAATGAAGAGAAATTTTTTTTCAGTAAAATTTTGGTTTTTGATTTTTTTATAGATATAAGCTCATCCCGATGTTACACTCATCAAGAGCTCTCTTCATTTAAATACCCACATGCATTTTCGATATATTTTTCATATATACATATATATAAATATATAAAATATATGAAAAATTGATGTGGGTACTCAAATGAAAGGTCTTAAGGCGTGTAACATCGAGATGAACTTATATCTTTAAAAATGTCAAGACGAATTTTCTTCTGAATAAAGTCTAAAAATACAGATTAAATTTTTTTATGTAAAAATTGATGAAAATTCAAAACTTTTCAATTTTTCAGTAAGTTTGTTTTTTAATAGAACGTCAAGTTATAAATTAAGGTAAGGTATTGCCTAGTTAACGTCTAAGATCAATGAAAGTTAACTATTTCAACTGAGGAAGTCGAGATAGAACGATAATTAGCTATTGGGTAGTAAATTTATTATAGAGAAGATGAAATTACAAGCAAGTGACTTTATTAGATTAATAAGAGTTGTTAAGCTATCAGCAGGTGACTCACGTTTTCTTACAAGAGCTACTTTCTTGGCTCCAATAGAAACTTTTATTTTACTGAGCAATAAACTCTCAAGAAATTATACGGTTTTCGTGGCTTTCTGAGTTTTTAGTGTTGTTCAAATAGTATTGCGGAACTAGTGGTGTAAAAAGTTGCGGTGTAAATAATTTCTAAGTCACAAAAAATAGCTTTACTTACAATACTAGGTGATTAATAAAAATTAATTATAACACGCTATAAAATTGAGATGAAAAAAATTTCAAGTAGAAATTTTAATTACATGATTGAATGACACCGGTACATCGAGCAGTAATCATTATCTTTTAAATAGAGTAATCAATTGTTGCTCAACGTAGAGCCGATAAAAAATTACGCCACAAATAAAGATTAAAATCTGAATGTTAAGTTTAAAAATGATAAATTTGTGAAATCAACATCGTACTAAACACGAGATAGAGTAACAATCGATATCAACTTGTAATCAGATTAATAGTGGATTTATTGTTAAATCTAATTAGCCTGCCATTATAATTTAATGACTACACATAATTTATCCAGTCGATTTGAATTTACATGCCCACTAATTCCATACAATTTGATATTACTTTTTCTCAGTGATCTTTGCTCCTGCACTGCACTTGATAGCGTAATTACAATAATTATTATCATAATTGTTGTTGTTATTTTTGTAATATTTTTTCCAAAGGCTACCACTGTAATTTTGTTTTTTTCTTAACATTATAAGCTGCAATTAAAAAACATTAGTGTTGTTATGATAACTTATCCGTATATTAAACGCGACGTTATTATTTTTATCATCATCATTGTTGTTATTATTTTTTATTATTCTAATATGTTATGTATAGTCGTGTAATAACAACACGACTTATCGCTTGAATATATTAACGATGACGAATACAATTGGGTCAGACCACGCACGGTGGTTTACCAGTTGTCTTTGCGGTTTTCCGCGTTATCCAATCCTTTCCCTCAGTTTGCTATTGTGTACCTAGGACCTAATATATACAATACATATACATACACATGGATAATCCACATACTCTATTTAAATAATAACCCACAGACCACCATTTTTTTACTCACAAGAAAATTCGTCTTGTTTCATTTGAATATTTTCTATATTACTAAAAAATTTTAATGACTTCTTAATAAATATATTTTTTTACTAATAAAAAAAATCATATATATTATTAAGAGAATAAGCAAAATTTTATAGCCAGTGTATATAGGTAATGAAGAAATGACCTTGTATCTCGTGAATTATTGACGTTTTGAAAGATATAAGCTCATCCCGATGTTACACTTCTCAAGACCTTTCATTTGAGTACCCACATCAATTTTTCATATATATATATATATATATATATATATATATATATATATATATATATATATATATATATATATATATATATATATGAAAAATATATAAAAATGCATGTGGGTATTCAAATGAAAGCTCTTGATGAGTGCAACATCGGGATGAGCTTATATCTTTAAAAATGTTAATAATTAAAAAAGTACAGTGCAATTTAACAAGTCATTATTTAATATAGCTAGTTAATCAAATTAATTGAATTATTGCCATCAAATCAGCGATTAAAAAAATTTATTCCTTTGTTCAAAACGCAGATCTATTGAAAAATAATTTATATAAATTTTTTATCTGTCATATCGCGGTTATAAATATTAAATAAAATAATTCTCCTCAAGACAGCTCATTATTTGGCTTACATGCAATTTAACTTAATATTATAACGATCAGTTTTGCCATTAACAAGAAAAAGGAGGAGCCGTGGGGGTTTTATTCGTAAAAGCCTCTAATGTATAACTCGACTTCTCTCTCTTTTTCTCCTGTATTGATACCGGTACAAAACAGACGCGTACTTAACCTTGGATAATAGTTTAGAGTTTTCAGCGAATAAATTAAGATTGGATTATACCAGTCTCAGCATACATTATAGTTTCCTAATACAGTATTTATAGGAACATCTGCAAGACTGTGCAAATAATCATCCATTAAATTCAGACAAAAAAAGAGTAGAAGGATTAATAATAAATAGACAAAAAAAAAGTACTTTGGTCATTTTATGGGACTTTGAGGATATACTTCTTTATGTTTGATGTTGAATGTTGGGCTCGGCAATGAAAACATCTCTTATATATACCCAGTGGTTATTTGTAGAAGGATCATAAAGGATTTAATGCGTCCTGTAAGAGAAGAGGATCCTAAGGGCAGTTTGCCACAATGGATCAAGTCCTTCATCATCCAGCTTCAGAGACTGAGACTTTTATTCGTCTCCATCTTACTCAGACGATAAAATCGTCGCTAAATTTAGCTCCTATTCGCAATAGCAGAAGCAAAGATCAAATCGTTACTTCTTCTCAGTTTGTAGACAGACACTGCACAGAAATCTTGCTGATTATTATCGGGAGTTTTATTTATTTAAAACTAAAATATCTTTTATATAAATTTAGATCTCGTGTCTTATCAAAGCATAATATAGGCGTCATACACATCAGGGCTGATATGAATGATGCTGTCGAACAACTGAACGAGCAGGGGCGGTACGTGAGTGTGGCGGCGTTGCAATTTTCGCGATTGAAAAAATAATAATAACAAACAACGTTGAGAAAATTGTATGCGTGCGATCCGAGCATATATTATTACTGAGAAAAATAATTCGAAAATTCAGTCTTGGCGCCAGATAATTTTTCTATTTCATCGTAGTACTCTGTAGAGTCCTTGGAATTAACATAATGGGTATAATAGTGGAAAGAGAAGGGAAAATTAGTTGAATAAAAATTGACGAAGAATCTAATAAATAAATAAAATTTTATTTTTTCGGTACTTTCTTAAATATTGACGTTTTTAAAGATATAAGCTCATCCCAGTGTTATACTCATCAAAAGCTTTCATTTGAGTATCCACATGAATTTTGATATATTTTTCATATATTCATATATATAAATATATAAAATATATGAAAAATTGATGTGGGTACTCAAATGAAAGGTCTCGATGAGTGTAACATCGGGATTAGCTTATATCTTTAAAAATGTCAATATTTCACAAGAAACAAGGTAATTTCTTAATTATGTGTCTAGAAATAGAGCATTTTCGAATGCAGCCTAAAGACTTATAATAATAAATTAACTATTGATGAGAAAAATTGAAAAGTCACAAATTCAAGTCAAGACCTTTGCAATGACACTAAATTTCACTAAAAAAACTGATTATATCATATGACTATCTTAAAAACAAAATTTTTCTTATTCTCTTAATAATATAAATAATTATTGTGGTATTTTCTATTTCTGTCCTTCAAATGACCCATTAACCTCACTGTGGAATGCTAGTGGTATGAATGTGTCTTCTGTGTATCTAGAGTACTAAACTCATCGTAATAACAGCTCTCCGGATCATCAAGAAACGTAATGTCCTCTTTTATATCGTTCTCTAATGTTCTTACATTAAAACTCTCTTTATTTATTTTTTGCGCTATTATTTTTTACTCTCAATAAATATTTGCGTATTTAAATTTAAGTGTTGGAGTTTAATTTTATTTTCCAACTACAAAGAGCTTTCATTTGTGTTATATTTATGGAAATATTCGCTTATAATGGATGGAGCGATTGCAAAAATAAAAATTCAACAATTGACCATTTTTCTCTATCCTCTACTCGACACATTTATCAAAAATGGTCACACTAGAAGAACTAGTTTCTCGCAGCCTTTTAAATATATTTTTTCCTCACGTATTTATCTATCAACTTGAACTTTTTCCAGCTCAAGTAAAACCGTGTCTAGTTTTTATTTAAACAAGAGCAATTTTCATGTCTATATAACTAAATCTTTAAATAGATTTATCCATAATAGATTCTTCTATTAATTTATACCGTGTCGATTTATATCTTTAAAATTAATTCGATGCTAAAAATACTATTTCACCAATTTCATCACTTATGATGCAACGCAATAACACTAAGAGTTTCATTAAAATAATTGCAGGATAATGGCTCAAAAATGAGGGAACAATTTTTAGTGACTGTAACATTTAATCACCAACAAATTGAAAATGACTTTTTTTTTTATTTTGTTGGCTAATAAATAAAAATTATTTATTGCGAGTCGAATTTTAGATTTATAGACGCGTTGATTTGCGAGCGTTAATCTTTATCGAATTTTGACAAGGTTGAAATCCTTTTGTTAACCTTGCATGATGAAAAAAAAAATCACGCGTGGTTATAAAAAACAAAATAAAAATTAAATAATCAATCTTGAGTTTTAAAAGCTGAGCGCGTGGTTATCTCATTATGAATTGCTCTCTATTAAGATAAAAGGAAGAGGAAAAAATTATCTTGACATTAATTAAAATGTTTAATTAATTTCTCTTTCTTTAGCTGCATCTCGAGACTAAGGTCTGACTGTTAACGCGTTCTTAACTAATTGCTTAGACTGAAATAACCCAGATGCCAGTAAAAAGTGACATATAATTAATATAATGGTATTTATATATAAAAAAGTCCTTATTTATTTTAAATTCCTTTAAAATGATCAAACTTAGTTGATTTATTTCAATTGTTGTTTTTTTGGGCAAAGTTTTATCCTTTAAGAATTAAAAAATATTTGTAAACATTAAAATTTTGCTTTATTGAACAATGACTTTTGTTAAATTGCACTGTACTTTTTTAACTATCGACATTTTTAAAGACATAAGCTCATCCTGATGCTATACTCATCAAGAGCTTTCATTTGAGTACCCATATGCATTTTTGATATATTTTTCATATATTCATATATTCATATATATATATATATATATATATATATATATATATATATATATATATATATATATATATAAATATAAGAAAAATTGATGTGGGTACTCAAATGAAAGGTCTTGATGAGTATAGCATCAGGATGAGCTTATATCTTTAAAAATGTCAATAGTTCACGAGATACAAGGTCATTTCTCAATTATGTATCTAGATTAAATTTAAACTAACTTTAAATATAATTTGGTAAAAACTATTAACAAATTTCACAAAATTGACAAAAAATTTTTTAATCTCAACAATTTAATAATAAATTCAATGTCACAAATAAAATAATGGCCAAAAAAAATTTATTTAAATAAAAAAAATATTCAAAATTTTTTTTTTCGCAATTTTACCAATGTCTCGACGTAATCAGTATACAAAGTATAAAATAAAAAGATAATTTAAAAGTAAGGGTGATGAGTACAAGTTAAATAGCCAGATTGAAATAAATATGTCTCACATCATGTGAATGAACGTAACATTTTGGCATGTCATCTCTAATTTAATAAACGAAGCTTGCGCATTTCCGTCAGTAAATCCTAAATACACTGGACGATATAATATGATATATAATATAATAATAATAACTTAACATGAAAATTAAAGATCGTCGAACTGAACTTTATATTACTATATTATAAATATTATATTATTATTATTATTATTATTATTATTATTATTATTATTATTATTATAATACTTATACTTTGTGGCACTTGGCATCGGTCTCGCTTACGTCTGGACGACGTCTTATAAATTCTGCAGCCTCCCCACTGCTGGGTGGTTGCACCTGGCCAGCAGTCTCGAGGTGCAGAGTGCAGAGTACCGAAGGGAGGGAGAATTGGCATCTCTGCGGCGTGACCCTCGGTGACCTCTCGGCATCGGCTCGTGCTCTCTCTCGATTCCCGATCGACCTTTCGCCTCGATTTCCGTTCTTGCAACGGCCTCGGAATATTTTCCAGAGTCTTTTCCTCCTGAATCAACTCCTGTTCCTACTAACCAATTCAAAAAAAAAAAAAAAAAATTTACCCAATGTAATAAAAAAAGTCAGTAATTTGATTTTGTTCTTCTGCGCACAGAATCTACCGAATATTCGGCTCTGGGATACTTTTTTTTACATAAGATTTCAGTCGCAAGTAGATCGTGTGCTATTTCACCCTCTGGATCATTGCCATAGATCTCTCAGCCTCTATTTTAGCCCAATTTCCTCTTTTAATTTCTCTTTACTTATATTTCCACTCGTTGAAAATTCTTGGCAACTATTTTCTTGGAGAATTTTTTAGTCCGGAATTAAAATATACTGCAGAGAAATAAAATACTTTTGTGAAACTCTTCATCGCTAAAATATTAAAAAAAAAAAATTTTTATACAAAAATCTATGCAAAGGTGCTTTTATCCTCTATAGTGTATTCAAATAAATTTCACAATTATATTTATTAAATATTAATAATTTAATTTATTTGAAAACAATTATTTAATTTATTAAATTTTGATAAATAATTTATTAACTGTTAACAAATGATTTTTTAACATCATAGAATTTAATAAATATTTATTAACGGTTAATAAATTAAATAATTGTCTTAAAACAAATTAAATTATTACTAATTAATAAATCCATCTATCATTGTGCGGAACACTCAGTAATATTTTTTATTTACTGCAATTTATGAAATTAAAATTTTCTTTCGCTGAATTTTATTTAACATTATCTATTTTATCAAATAAAATTCACACAGATAGCAATAAATCTTTTTAAAAATAATTTTTTTCAAATATTATCATTATCAAGTGTTTACTTTTCGTATAAAAGTGTCTGCACATATTCTCATATGAAAACAAAAATAAAAGCCCGAAGGTACTGCACAATCATGTGTACACATCGAATACATTATACATTTGTCTTTTTCTATTTAACATCCTGATATACATGCACATTACTCGCCCTCAAAGCTGAAGCGTTAGTTCTTATCTAGACTCTTAGTTTTGGTTATATTTACTGTACCGATCAGCCAGCATGCACAACCGAGGTAATGTACGCGTACATAGTTAAGAGTTTGTGCATGTTGTGTACTCTAGAGAGACTAGATATCCTATACAATCTCGCTTTTATTTTATTTTACTCAAAAAATATAGATTTATTGTTCTTTATATTCACTTAACATTTCATTGTTAGATGTTACGGTAATTATTGGAGATATAAGTTAGGTGAGAGGCTAAATAAGCTGTGAGAACTTTTATTTATTTATTGTAGGAGATAAAGGATCAGGTGTTCTAGAAACTAAAAGTCAGAAAAATTTTTAAATGAAAATAAAAGTGATTTTTTAATTTAATTTATTTAAATATAAAAAATATTTTATAATTAATTATCATTTATATTTTAATATAAATTACGATCTTATGGATTGTCTTAATAACTTTTCACTCTCAAGACTTTTTTATGATCATAAAATATTTTAAAATTGTTATTTAAACTCAAAGTTTGAAATAAAAAAGAAACTTGGGTGATAAATTTTTTTTTATTAACTTTAATAAATTTTTTGCGGCCATAAATGTGTGAAGATATATTCTTCTGAATTATTATTCGCAAGACGTTATCAAACAAACAAAAATCTGCGTCATAGCTGTTGAGTCATTGAGCATTTAATTACCATTTATTGGTAAGTAGCTGTTTAAAGATCCAAATCTGTGTACGTCAAATTACGAGAAACATAAACGTGCAGTGATTACAAAAAATAAAAAGTATTTAATTGTGAGAAGAAAGTCAATATTTATGATACTTTTCTATTAAATATTTTTCTTATTTAATTGAAACTGACCGGTGTAATTCAAAAATGAAATTAAAACCACCCGGATTAACTGTTCACTTAGATTATATTGAAATATTTTTTATTATATAAATATATTATCATACTACCATACTCCGCACATTTTTATCACGTCACAGATCATTAATGTGTATTATCGTCAATCTACACACTTCACCCGAGTTTAAAGTAGATCATTATCGAATCGATGCCGGATGTTACTTTAAACAGCTCGGACATATCGAAATCGATCGAAAGGGTCGATAAGTCTCAGAAGGTTGTCATTAAAAATAAATAACACGAAAAAAAAAAATCATCTCTAGAAAATTATAAATATTTACTTTCTCAATGCAATTTTACGTTATCATTATCATTTAATTAACGCAGCCTTCCTGATTGCTTGATAAAAAAATCATTTTATTCCATTTATTCAATCTATTTTATTAAAATATTTAACTCGATAAAAAGTGGACAGAAAAAAAATGTTCTTGAATCAAATATATAATTTTCTTGATTTGAAAAAAAAAAAATTCTTGAAATAATAAATTTTTCTTGATTTAAGGAAATTTTACTTTATTTAAGAATTTCTTTAATTTTTAATTTTTATTTTTTAATTTCACTGCCTTAACATTGAAATTAAATAATAAATAAATAAATTACCATCTTTTAAATAATTTTCTTGATTCAGGAATTTTTGTCTCGAATCAAATTAATTTTTTTTTTTTTTTTTTAGTGTGGAGCATTCACATCTCGGATGATAGATAAATAAATAAATAAATAAACATAATAAATGCAATAGGAATGAAATAACTAGGCAATTGTCCGCTGATAAATCTAATCTTTATTCAATACTCATTTTGATCGTAAATTAACGCTCATGTGTGTATATATACTGGAGCAAACGTGCATTAATACGTGTATTAATTCACTCGGTAAGAGATTATGTAGATATATATGACCGAAGATCCACATAACCGGGGAGATAAACCTCCTGGCCGACGATCGGTGTCAGTTAATCGTGACTGGCAAGCTCGTGCGTTAAACGGATCGTTACCTCGAGTTGTTAGTATTGTTAGTACGTTTGCTATCCGATTCATACAAACATGCTGGAGCAGTGATCGAAACCAGCCGGCCGCCCGAATAGAATTACCAGTATGTAGGATCATAAGTACAGCAATATGTGTGGAAATATCTACACCGCTCATATATATTAAGTATAAGCGGACGTAGGATGTATTAATACGAGTTAGAGATACGTGTGTAAATTCTGTATGTATGTTAACTTGACTATAAAGATAAAGAGAGTAAAAGAGCTGTACGTCACTACCAGTTAACTTTAGTCTTTAATGTACGCTGCGTACATATAAAATAACACACATGGATGTAACAATATCTCCACATGTGTAGGACAGCACCGGTAATATACTTGGCAATGTTATATGTTATATTATATGGACCATGGGGCAGCGGGCGTCAGTCAGATCAAGAACAGGCAAATATAACGGCCGGGATCGATAATATCGCATGCTGATGCTGATGCTGATGCTGATGCTGTACTGGTTGCTATTATTAGTAACAACCGTCCTACACGGTTAGATATATTCTCCTCTATATGCAAAAGAGAGAGAGCTAAGCACTAATTTGTTATTCACCTTTACCCTCGTCGCTGGACCGAGCTAGAGTATGCTTGGATCGAGAGTATAAACTAGATGTTTGTATGTATGGATAATATGCATATGCTACTTCCGAGAAAACACGTATTTAGTTCTCTCTCGGTTGGTATGTCATTTTTTTTTTTTTTGCGAGTATTTTTAAAATATTCACGTATGTAAGTATAACCACACGTACTACTAAGCGACTTTAAATTTATGTCGCACAGGTGGCACGTATCTAGTTGCATCTTAAATTCTTTATTAAGTACTTCCGAGACTATGATTTATTTATAAATTTATTGTTTTATTTATATTTTTATGTACATTAATGCATTTATGATTGCTGATTTTTATTTTAAGTGGAAAAAAGGATTAGAATCTTGATAGTGTGATAATTAATTACTTTAAATAAAGTTTTGTGAGAGAAAAAAAAATTTTCTTGGCTTATTGGCTTAAAATTTGAAGCAATTAAAGTAATTTTTAAATAAAATTTATTTATTTATCAATTTCAATAAATTCTTGAGCCAAGAAATTGTCAGGATATTTTTTTTTCTCCACGTAATGTTTAATGTTAATTCCTAAGCTTGCTGTTTCTTGGATTTTCCTTTAATTGCCGTAAGCAATTATCAGCTTGAAATTTAAGTGCAAAAAAATTATTTATTGCTGGTTGTATAATCAGAGGAAAATTATGCTGAAGATGATGCCCAACTACGAGCACATAGACAATATTGAAGCGTAAATAACAATAAAATGTCTGGCAGTACAGTAGAGTACCTAGTCGTGAAGATCTGACATGAAATAAAAGATTTTGTTCGGTATCGTTATCTCGCAATCAACAATTCGCTCGTTAACTATAAAGTAAACACCTCGAGGATTTAAACGTCACCTTTTTTGGCCTTGACATCATCTACTGGATCATTTCTTTCATAATGTATAGTTAAATACACATGCTCCGTCGTGTGTTACAAGCTTTTAATTTTGTTTTTATGTCAGGCTTTGTCTCTTTTTTTAATACTTAAGACAAGTCGGGCAGCTATAATGGCTTATAAAAAGCTGTTGGCGTAAATATCTGAAGGTTATTAGTTATTGGTGTAATGCTGTGTTTTTTAACCATGCAATTATCAACTAAAAAACACTTTATTAATAACTTTATCAATATTATGTCTGTGCTCTTTTTTCCTTCAATGTTAGGCAGTAATATCTTTTATTTTTAAACCATCAAATTTATGTTTTAAGATTATTTCCAGTCGGGCTTTAAATTTTTATTCTGAAAAATTTTACTACACTTTAAAGAATAATCTTTTATGGTCAATATAAGATTTCTTCTTGAATATTTTACTGCAGCTCAGATGGTTTAAATGATTCGCGCATTTAGAATGATAATATTTCATAAAATATAACTGTTAACATTATTTAGTATCTTATCAAAATGCAATAATGGAAATATGGATTTTTTTTTTTTTAGTTTATAGTTTGTTTTATCAGCTATTATTTATCTCAAGAACAATAATAGCAGACAATTTATATTTATACTTGTTATCAATCTATTTAAATTTCAATAAGTTTACAAAATAATAGAGGCCTTCGAAATAAATTATTGATTGATATGAACTATTTAGTTTTAAAAAATTTTAGCTTTAAGATAAGCTCTAAATAAACTAACGATGTAGTAAGAAATGATCTTGTATCTTGTGGACTATTGACATTTTTAAAGATATAAGCTCATCTCGATGTTACACTCATCAAGACCTTTCATTTGAGTACCCACATGCATTTTCATATATTTTTTATATATACATATATATAATATATATAAATATATGAAAAATTGATGTGGGTACTCAAATGAAAGGTCTTGAGAAGTGTAACATCGGGATGAGCTTATATCATTAAAAATTTCAGAATTAAAATTTTTTTAAATATAAAAAAAAAATTTTATAAAATTAAAAAATTCAAAATTTCTAAAAAATAATTAATTTATCAACTCTTTGGCCTAATGTGTAATATACCCATTTTTCTCACGAAAATCCGGCATACAAGTAAAGAAATGAAAGTTAGTGAATATATAGGATCATAAGAATAAATAAATATTTTCAATTGCCAACATTGTCGTACTTCCATATGAGAATACGCATAATAACGTTCCAGAAAAGCCTGGATAGTGACTCGCCCTTTATTTGTCCATTTGTGGAATTCAAAACCGCTGTCAAGCCGTTTTATTGTCGCTCATGCGCCTTATAAAAGCCCATATGTGTAACAGCGATAAATGTTACAGGACTTACATGTATCTCGAGCACACTTATGCATGCAGAAAAATAAAAATACGGTAAAAATCAAGGTGTAGCAGCAGTTTACCTCGTTCCCCGCACAAAAGCGAATTTGAAAAATCGATCGGCCACTAAATAAATTATAAAACAACGAAATAATGAAGTACAATGTATAAAGTGAAGTAAAGACTGGTCAGGTACTCAAAAGAGAATCTCAATCTTAATCATCTATAAAATAAAATAATACTATATACATGCATATATGCAACAACGACCTCACCACGACCTTGTCCCTTCTTCACTCTGTCTTGCTCTGAACAACAAGCAGGGACGCCTTCTCTGTGTATCGATAACCCATAAATTTGACTTGGCGTCTTATTTACGATACTGCTTATGCTCTTGCCCGTTTAGTTGCGCTGGTATGTCCAAGGCGGTCGCAGTCTTGCCTACCATGACCTACGACAACGTCTATACTTATATACATATATATTACTAAATCAAACAGCACTCATCTCCTTTAATTTTCATTTATAACAGGACAACTCGAGTAATTTATTCTGTTCAATTGATTCTCTATATGTCTACTACATTCTTAATTTACATTTTTATTTTTTCAATTAATATTATTCACTTTATTGCTTTTATTTTCATACTGAACATCACCAGGGACTTTGTGTAATTTATTTGTCAATTCAATTTAATTTATATTATTAAGACAATAAGTAAAAATATTAAAATATCTTGTAAAATATTGACATTGTTAAAAATAAAAGCTCATCCCGATGTTACACTCATTAAGACTTTTCATTTGAGTACCCACATCAATTTTTCATATATTTATATATATTATATATATGTATATATGAAAAATATATCAAAATGCATGTGGGTACTCAAATGAAAGCTTTTGATGAGTATAACACCGGGATGAGCTTATTTCTTTAAAAATGTCAATAATTAAAAAAATACAGTGCAATTTAACAAAAACAATTTACATTATACTTATTCTCTTTTATTTTATTTTTTTTTTTTTTTTTTTTTTTCAATCACTAGAGATTTATTTTCTGGTAAGTTTTATCGCCGCAAAGTGGTTTAATTCTATACGTACTCTAAAAAAAAAATTATAAGTCAATTGTCAGTGTGCCAAAAAGTAAACCAGAAATGTAAAACAACCGAGCGTAATAAGCTTGTTGATAGCGTCCAAGTCTGGGTCCTTTCGTCCGTGCAAAATTACTTGGGATACCTTTAGAATGTCGGAACATTTGGCAAAAAATCAAATTTCATTATTCACTTCTTGTCTCCGTCTTAACATTATTATTTACAAGTGATACTTAAACATTGATTCAACTATTTGAAACTGAGTATGGCGCTAACAGAAATAAATTTTCTTAGAATTTAATTTCATTATTTTGCATTTCAAAAGACACCGTAAAGAGTTTAATTAAAATTCTGTGCATAGGTTATTTAATACGAATGATAGTAAAAAATGCGTTATGGCGCAAACACTGCCGTATCTTTGGATCTAATATTCATTGAAATAAAAAAATAAAAAATTCAATTATTTAGTAGTTGAATAAAAAGTCAAATTAATAAATAAGTACACTCACAAATAAATTATTTCAATCAAAAAAAAAAGATAACAAACATGATGAAAAATTTTTTACCAGCTTTTATAATTACTCGCATTAATTAAAACTGAAAAAATAAATGTACCGCGTAGCAGTTGAGTGTTGAGAATATAAATAACGATTTTAAAATATTGTAATTTAATTCACTTGTGAACAAAACTTTTTCGATTACATTACATTACAAGTATTATAAGTATTAAAATTACCATTAAAATAAATCCAGTTGATCTCAACAACTTTTGAATATGTTGATAAAAAGCGAGCTAATGCATAATTAGTTTCAATAATAATGAAAATGAATAATTTTAATTAATGACCGGGTGATTTATTTATAAATTAAAGTTATTTATCAAGGTCTTGTGATTAACGAAAAATAAAATTTTTTGACGCAATAACTTAAGTTTTGAGATGACATTACGCCACTTCTCGAAGCGAAGGAAGTCGAGTAGAGGCAGTAGTAGAGGAGGATGAAAAGTAGCCGTGCGCGTAACCGTCGACGAGTTACCTCAAAATAGATGAATACATGCAATGTCAGTTTTTGAAAGAGAAAGACAAACAAGTATTTATTAACCGACTAACTAGCAAACTAACCAACCAACTGACGTATTTTTATGAATAATCTACTTTTTTTTTTTTTTTTTTTTTGGAGAGAGAGAGCGAATGTCGAAATCCAGTACGGGTAACAGAGACTTGTACGTCACTCGTAAAGTCAAGGTATTTTATTTTATTATATCGTTTATGTTTTTCTTGTCTCTTGTAATGCCAAAAATAACATTCAAACATACACTGATTACTCCATGCTCTAGTTTTTTTTTTTTTTATTTTATAAATCTCTTATCCCATTGACTATCTGTTTGGTTTAAAACTCGATACATTTTGCCTTTAAATTCCATTAAACGCTCATTAACAGTCGCCTTGATTTTTATTTTTAACTGTTAAGTCATTTTTAGACGTTTGAATTTTTTCATAAATTTTTTTCCGCTTAAAAATAAACTATTACGAAATAAAAATAATAATTTTAGATATTTAAAGGGTAATTTATGTATCAGCTGGAATTTTAAAGATTATTCAATTAAATTAAAATAAATAAACAATTAATTATGTAGGTATTATCGAAGGTGTACTATAAATATCGATAAGTGGATAAAAATAAACAAATTAATTATCAATAATGGGAAAATAATGTTTTGAATTAATTAAATCGACGGTATAGAATTAAATATATATTTAATGATGAAATAAAAGGCAGAAAATTCTATTTATATCGAATTATAGGAAACAAATAAATGAATGAACGGGTAAGTGAGTGAATGAATGAATGACAATTAATTAAAATAGTTATTTGTATAAAAGCTTGATACTGATATAAGAGATAAACGAGTTTTCATTGGGTAGAAAAACATTTAATGACGTCAATCCTTTTCGATTAAACAAATGCGTGATTCGCATGAAGAATCATCATTGACTAATAAGTGTGTATTATTCTAGACACATTTATATCTCTTTCACTTTAGACTCGAGACATTACTTTACCAAGTAAGAGCACAAACACTGTTATGCTCATTTTTTATCCTCACTGTCACTGTCACTGTCATTGTCATTGTTACCGTTCAAGTGCAAGAGCCATTGTAATCGGTAAAGGATCGTCTGGTAGATAGAATTCACAAAACAGCAACTGATAATAAACAATCGATCCAACTACTAACTAACCAACATTATTCACCAGACATATCGGCTGACATTTTAATTAACGTCAATTTATTTCTCCAATGTTTAGTTTATTAAATTTTTCATTTTATTAATCAGCTCTTCTTCGAATGGAGAATTTTTTTTCTATTTTTTTAATTTTTTTTTTGTACATTAGTACAAGGCCCACGGAAAAAATAAATTTTTTATCGGAGAAAAATAAAACGATGGAATAATTATATACAGCCAAATTAGTTTGAATAAATAAAGTAAATTAATTTTTTCATCAATGTCAAGAACAGAAGCAGAGGCGGGTCTGACTTAAGTAAAATATATACGCATGAGACAGTGATGTATATTCTGTAATAGTAACAATTAAAATAATTTAAGTACGGGAAAAAATAAGAACGAAATGACGATGATGATGATGAAGAACAAGAACAAGAAGTTGATGTTTAAATAAAAATCAAATAAAATTATGTATATCCTGGAGCAAAGAATAAAGAAAGGATTTACAATATCTCCTGGTTAAAAATTTAAAGTTCTCTTCAATACACTCCATCGTAACTATATAACCGGTATGGCTTCTACTCTTCCATTCCGCGGTTACTACGAACGCTCAAAATATATACATATTATATGTAGTTTAAGTTTATATTTATAAGTATCCTTGCGAGTGTCGGAGTACTCGTAACCCACGGGGAATGGATTTATATGTGATGTCAGATATAAGAGAAAGAGTGAGAGGGACTGAGTAGGGGGAGTTGATCCTACAAAGGGGAAATCTCTTGAATAAAGGACTTGAGAGTAAGAACAGTTCAAGGTGCTCACGATGAATTAATGATTCAATATTTTTATTTACTTTTTTCCCGTACATGTATGTCTTCTTCATCTTTTCTTCTTCATCATTCGCACCTTGAATAGTTTACTTTTTTTACTGCTTTCATTTATTTATTTTTTCTTTCTTCTCTTCGCATATATGTACAGTATCTTTTACCGTGTACATTATGCAGAGTTCTTTTTCTGATTGCATCCGGAAGAAATAGTTGAGTAACCGGATGCTTTATTTTACAGGCTGATTCGCAGGTGTACAATCGTTTTGCATGTAAATACATTTTTGAACGTACTAGAGTTTTTTTTTTTTTTTTACAATTAATTAATTTTTAGCGAAATTTACACAATAAAAAAAATTAATTGGATCAAAAAAATAATTTTGAAAAATTTTATCTTCTTGATTTGAATAGAAAAATTCTTAAGGGGCTATTTTGGTCTAGAAGCCTAAATTTTAACAATTTTTTAAACGAATATAATAAAAAAATAAAAAACATTCTTTTATGTGATATTTATTGTCATTTTAAAAATAAAAATAAATTGGTAAAAAAAAATCAGAAATTCGACAAATTACAGGCCGGTGGGGGCTAAAAAAGAAATTTTAATGAAAAATTTTTCGACTCAATTCAAGACAATAAAACTTGTCAAAATTATTTTCTTGGTTCAAGAATTTTTCTTTTGATTCAAGTAAATTTTTTTTTCAGCGTATTGCAACAAATAAAATTTTATTTAACTTCTTACTCAAGACTGTTATAATAACATTAATTTTCATCACTATCTAATCTCTTTTAATTAAAATATACATGGATATTTGTAGAATTTACAATTATGTATTATTTATTAATATCCCCATTGTTATAAATAAATAACAATATTAATAATTAATAATTAACAATAAAAAAATCAATAAAAAAATTTTGATTGCCCAATTAACCCTTTAAAAATGTCGGATAGAATGATTAATTAAAATTTTATCTCGGATAACAAATGGAGGGTTAACCTCGGCAATGAAGCAGATAATTAAGGTCATTCTTGTATAGCTCGGTAACACGTACCCAACACGTGTGCATACACATGCTCGTGTTACATGTGTTTTATTATTACACTTATTACATAAATTATTCAACACTCGTACGGACCAATACAGACGTTAAAATAAAGCAGGATGCTGCGTATCAAACAGCTGAGGTGTCATCTGTCCAAAACATCAATTTCTCTATCAAACGCACTTCCGTTCCTGAATTCAATAAAATATCGGGTCTAAAAATTATTTTCATTGAAGGAAATGAATAATTTGGTTTAAATTTTGGCTTATTTGTGTTTTAGATCGGCCACGCATTGCCCCCGCCACCCGCGCCTTTTTCTGGGCACCAACAGCAAAAGCAAGATATTTCACCGCCGAGAGGACCGCGGACTCTTTTACTACGCCGCAGCGAAAATGGATTTGGATTTACCCTTCGCCACTTTATCGTCTATCCGCCCGAGTCCTGCTGTGTAAGTGATCCATTATTTTGATACTATTAAATCAGAGTGTCTGTACTGGTAATTAGATTTATTGTTTGCTATCCTGCGACAATTTAATTACTTAATTTACTTATGAGTTAATTAATTCATTCAATTATGGAAATTCTAATTCAGTTCGTTAATCAAAAGTTTGGACACTAGAGGATAATAATTCAGTGAATTTTTATTTATAATTATTTTTTTTTTATTTTAGTTCAGAAAATTTAATAAATAACCTGAGATTTAGGCGGATTAATTTATATCGAATAATTTATAGGGATTAAAAGTATTCTTGTATTTTTAATCTTTAAAAACTTTTAGTAAAAAAAAAATTTTTTTTTTTTGTGAATTTTTTTTATCAAGAAATAAATTTGGTAAATATTAAGTCCCAAGTCACAATAATAATGCATGACATTTTATGTTTTAAAATTTTTACTGAAACCTGCTTAGAATTTTTATAAAGAAGAAATATATATTCATATTTATTTTAAAATTGGAATAAATTTTTTAAGTATTTATAAAATAAAATTTTGGTGAATTTAGAGCATATTATATTATTATTAAAAATAAAATATAAATGTATTACTTATTGTCTAGAATTTATTCGCTTTATCATAAAAAATTAAAATAATTGAGCATTAAGTGAATACTAAATGATAATTATCATAAGTAAAGATAAGTAATATAAATATAAGAAAATAGGCCAATGTATTGTGCCTAAAAAAACAATGTTTAGATAAAAATAATCTATATTATTAAGAGAACAAGCAGAATTTTGTGGCCAGTGTATTTATATAATAAAATAATAGATCGATAATTGAGAAGTGATCTTGTATCTCGTGAACTATTGACATTTTTAAAGATACAAGCTCATCTCGACATTATACTCATCGAGACCTTTCATTTGAGTACCCACATCAATTTTTCATATATTTTATATATTTATATATATATATATATATATATATATATATATATATATATATATATATATATATATATATGTATATATGAAAAATATATAAAAAATGCATGTGGGTACTCAAATGAAAGCTCTTGATGAGTGTAACATCGGGATGAGCTTATATTTTTAAAAACGTTAATATTAAAGAAAATAGGCCAATGTATTGTGCCTTAAAAAATAATATTTAGATAAAAATAATGAATATAAAATTAAAATAGATGCTGCCAGGACACGAGCGGACGAAAATCGAGGAGCCAATGGACACAATTTTCGTAAAACAAGTCCGTGCAAATTCACCAGCAGCTGAAGCAGGCCTCCGGACCGGAGACCGCGTCGTGTCAGTAGACGGCGTGCCAACTCGCGGCGAGCAGTACGCGAGTGTCGTTCAGAGAATCCAGCAAGCAGAACCTTGGCTGCGACTTCTGGTAGTTTCTAAAGACGACGATTTTTTGCAAAAGGTAAATTAATAATAAAATAAATAAAAAAACTAAATTTACATTTGAAATAATGAAAAAAAAATTCCAGTTTTTCGGTGACACTGCGCACAATCCCGAGACGAACCAACGACCAGCTCGCCTGCGATCTCCCGATAAGATATTGCAGAAGCAGCGTCGGTCAATGAGCATGATTCCCGGGCCGTCATCAAGAGCAAGACAGTCTTGGGTTTGCCAAACGCTTCCAGGGTCGGAGAACCAAGGCACGGCGGGTTCTTCTTACCGACTGAGAGAGGAGGCTCTGAAGGACCAAGCAGCGAACAAAATGACGACCTCGGTGCCTAATATTCAGCGACGGCCGCTGATTGAAGCTCGGAATCATGAGAGTATGTACGGGCGTACGGACGACAGGAGCCAGCGGAGATCGTTACCGCAGCAGCAAGATATCATTGATCCTATGGGACAGGCTTATCGATCTCCGCCGGACGCAAAATTCCATCTGTACGACCGTACCCGGTCAGAGTCGATCTACTCTCGGCCCAGCAGCGAGCAAATCTACGACAAGATCAAGGATCCTATTTACGAGCGAGTTAGACCAGATTTAAATACGTTCAGCAAGTCGCTGGACCATCAGTATCCGATGTCTCGCGCTGAGCCCCAAGTACCAATTTACCGGCCGGGAAGACGCATCGTTACCCGACGCGCCAGCGAAGGCAGCGGCCCGATTAATGATCCCGAGGGTGATGGAGGCGGAAATGGAGGACAGGCTTACAGCAACAACGAAGGATTCAAGTCAGCTGGAGACCCGAGATCTAGATTGAGTGTAGAATCACGACAAGATTCGTCACCGCTCAGCAAAGATAGCAGTATATCTTCTTCCTACGAGTCAACCTCGACGCTCACTGGGAACGAATGCTCCGACGATTCTATAATGACGAGACTGAGAAAGAGTTTTGAACAGAAGGAGGAATTTTTACGACGTCCCAGTCATCCTATCGGCTGGCTGCTGCCTGATGAAACCGCGAGGATCAATCAGAGTCAGGGGGTCATTCAAAGGGAGTTTTATGCCCGACCGCAAAAGCTTCAGCGGCAGGTTTGGCCGCCGAACGAACAGCAGAGTCCACAAAATCAGCAGCAGCAAAGTGGTGAACCTACGCATCAACCGCTCACTCGGAACAACACTCTGGAGAGAGCTAAAAATAATAAACCGAGTAATCAGAATTTACAGCGAGTTAGAGGTGACATCGTTGAAATCAGCAATGACGTGGTTAATTCTAATGACGTGGTTAAGAATGGCGAACGCGAAGGAGCTCAGGCGATACGTGATCGATTTTATTCATCTCTGTATGACACCAACAACCAGTACGGCAAGGAGAATAATTTTAATAATTATTCTCCCGGGAAAGCTAACAGTGACTCACCGAATCGCAACACTCCCAATTCCTCGCCGAGAAATACGAGCAATAATAAAAATACTTTTATTACTACTTTGTCGAGGATACATGAGAATGTTACGCAGCAGCAGCAGCAGCAGCAGCAGCAACAGCTGGAGCAGCAGCAGCAACAGCAGCAACAGCAGCAGCAAGAGCAGGGTGAACTTAGGAACGGGACTTCTTCGCTACCTTCTTCACCTGGACCAGATAAGAAGGCCGAAAAGTTCCCCGTGCCGCCTCAGGGGCTTCAGATTGTTTCTAGACGGGCCAAACAGTTTGAATCTGGAAGGCTACTCAGCGACGACGATGAACCGACTAGTGATAGGACTAATTTGTACAAAAGCGAGCTTTCGAGGTTGTCGAATAAAAGGAGCGTTCCTAATGTCGCTGTTAGGAAACGAGAATTTGAATCTAAAGCTGAGTTTCATGATGGAAGAAGAATTGCCGCTAATCGCGAAAGTAAATCGTTAGATTCCGGTGAGTTTATTTTCTTGAATATAATTTTTATTTTTTGCTTTTGATTATAATTTTATGGGAAATTTTTTTTAATTGTCTGCACAGAAAAAATTATTAATTTGAATTAAGTGAAAAATATTTTCATGTATTTAAAAAAAAAAAAATATATGAATAAAATCCAATAAAAATTTCATTAAAAAAAATGAACTTGTAAATATTTACCGAAAAATTTCTTAGTTTAAGAATTTTTTTACTCAAATCAAGAAGATAAAGTTCTTCAAAATTATTTACTTGATTCAAATTAATTTTTTTTTCTGTCTGTATTTCCCTAAAATTATTTA
This sequence comes from Cotesia typhae, assembly GCF_013202065.1. Lineage (NCBI taxonomy): Eukaryota > Metazoa > Arthropoda > Insecta > Hymenoptera > Braconidae > Cotesia > Cotesia typhae. The sequence continues at coordinate 12,431,437 of NW_027423756.1, read as the reverse complement.
TGCAATATTACTGTTAATAAAAATGCACCTGTAGTTTTTAGAACAATATTGCTTGTTTTAATGAAGTAAATTATTATTTAGATTTATATATTCTTAGAAAACTAATTATTTAACATTGAATTTATTGTTTTAAATACCAATTACCATAGGCAAGGGGTTGTCGGGGAATCGAATAATTCCTATAGGCAGCAAATACATCCACTGCGTACCACCTTCGGGTTACAGAGAGGATAAAGGTAGAATTTGATGATGGACGTATAAAAAGCTGTTATGCTCAATGTGGCTGAATTATTTAATTATAAATAATAATTATCATTACCATTATTAATATTAATTCTTAATAATATTCATTATTTTTTGTTATTAATTTTTTTTTTTTTTTTTTTTTTTTTTTTTACGCGAGTGATAATTAAGTGAGTCATACATGTATTACGTCAAATGGTATTTGTGTGACATTTATAAATTTAACAACTAATTATATATGATAAGTGAACTGAGAAAACGTTCATACTTGTACTTGTGATACTTGAGTTTGATGATGTTGAATGATTATGTCGAGACAGTGCACTTTTATGTATGCCCAAGAATCAGAACAAAAATCAAAGTATAAATAATATAATTAATAATTAATATAAATTGATTTCTATGAAATCTACCTAAAATAAATAAATTAATAGAGCGAAAAGAAGTAAAAGCTTGCGACTTAGTATGAAGCCTGAAGATATAATACGAAATAATTAAACTGTTTATATCTGTTTTGTTTTGTTATTTGGTTTTGTTTTGTTTGATTAACTTTTTTTATTAACAATGTTAATAAAAATTTAGTCGTTTATATCGTAGAAACACCGGCGATGGATATGGAACCGGTTCGGTTGCGAGCACGAAGTAATAGCGCTGAATCTTGGGAAGCTGTGAACGGAGGAACGACCCGACGAGGCGTCAGACATACCTGGCAGACAGAACCCGACGATCCGGAGGGCGAAACACGAAACAGCAAGGCTAAGAGACAAGACAGCTATCTTCAGGCTGTTAGAAACCACCTCGGTTAGTCGCTAAGAATTTTCTTATCCGATCTCTTCTCTCCTCGTGGACCAGTTTTGCATAGAGTCTAAGAAATTCATCCAACTGCTCATAAGTGGTTGATATCAGAATGAGACTGCTCCAAATCATATCAGATTAATATTACGGAGTTTATTTTATTAGCGACAAAAAGATATGAGTCAATTGTAGAGTAAATTGCATCTTGGATTTTTTTTTTTATATCAGTATTTTATTTTTGGTACTGCTGTTTAATCTATCATCTGAAAATTTATCATTTTTCAAACCAAAATATAGAAAAAAAAAATTTTTTTTTAAATATTAAAAAATAGGTAATTATTTACAAGTGCACGGAAAGAACAAGATGACACTGGATATCATCTCAGATTATACTCAGTGATATCTGTGGTGAAAAAAAATTCAGATAGTAGCTAGTATAATCCAGATTATACTGGGTGATATCTGGATAATACTGGGTGATATTTGGATTATACTGGGTGATATCTGGATTATACTCATTGTAATCAGGATTTTGTAAAAAAAAAAAAGCAAAATTAAAAAAAAGTTTATTTTTCACCTAGATATTGCCAAAAATAGGTGAAGCCCACTTGTAAAAAATTACCAAAAAATATTAGAAAAAAAAAAAAATACTGATATTTTTCAAAAATCTCCATTTAGTTTAACATGCTTATTTTACACTTAGATCCCGTTAGAAAAAAAAAGTACCCTAGTCATTACATAACAATCAAAATAAAATTAAAAAAAAAAAAAATGAAGTAGACTGACATGTACTTGAATTCGGGCAAAATAGACCGAGAATCTCATGTCGGACAGCAGCACGAAACAGCAAACGAGGCGCCAAAACCCACGGAATTGAATTCGGTATTTCCGGCAGCATTATCAGAGGCCATTGCGAGAACAACAGCAAGCACGATGCCGACCGTAACCATTAGTCCTCCCCCGCCAGTTCGTCCAAATCAACTTCCTATCCCGAACCCTCTGCGTCCTTTAGATACGTCATTCAATCATCAGCATTTACCATCAGATCAGCAGAATGTCGACGATCCCGAGTCCACTGGCTCGAGCCTAGGTCAGGATTTTAACAACAACAAAAAAAAAAAAAAAAAAGATAAAATAAAAAAGCAACCGAGTGTTGGACTAACGAATTAACATAATTTGCTGTGAAATTAATTTAACGAGTATCAGTATCGATTGTCCAGAATCATTGATCAAATGCGACTCGACATATTTAACAAGATTAGCTGCAATAAATATGCATAAATAAAGTAGCCGCAGTATCATGTAGTTAATGATAGTTTGCCAGAGGCTTTGGCTTGATCCATTGATTTTGCATCAATAATTCATAGTATTAAGCGTTAAACGTTAGACATAGCTTATTTAGTGTAATAATAAAAAGATGCTGGTAGATATAGACAGTTAACATGACTACTTATTTATCTATAATTTTATTGATGGTTTTTTTTTTTTTTTTTTTTTTTACTTATTAAAATTTATAACTAAACATTTTAACGCTTTAAATAATACTTAGCTTGTTTTGATGCTCACTTTGTCTTATTTTTTCAGCCCCGGGGTCCGACTCACCAGCCAACGAAGTTGTTCTGAGGCGACAGAAAAATAGTCAACTGAGTAAGTCTACTGCAATATTATATTATATTAAACTTTTGCTCTCTTTGATATCTTTATAATTATTTCCGAGCTCAAGGCTCTGGTTTAAATTTATATTTATATTTATATTTATATCGCGTACTTAAATTAAAGGTAAAAGGGCTAAATAAATAGAAAATAAATCAATCAAAAACAAATTAAGTAATAAAAAAAATCACCATTATAATGTCAGTAATAAAAATTATTCTAATCTAATGGATTTATTTAATAGGTGATGAAGAACGCGCTACAAGACGCGTTTCTTATCTGAAAGCTACGTGGGGCGAACGGATGCATGTGGACAGTGATCTGGAATTGAGTGATACTGAATCGGTAGTTCAAGCAATACGAAGGTAATTAATTTCATTAAATTATTTATTAAAAATTACAGCGCAAGTATAAATTAATTCTGTTGTCCAGAATTTTTGGGGAAAAAAAAAATTTACAAGACAACAGAATTTAAATTTGTAAAATTTTATCGCTTGATTTATTTTTAAAAATAATTTTATGTAGGCATAAATTTACCGCGCTTCCGTACTCTTAAGTGAAATATTTAATTTATTAGAAAAATTATTTCTCCCCTTTGCTAAAAGTGAGCTAAAAAATAAAAACAGAGGAGCAAATCAGTGTACTTATAAATGTATAAGCCAACTGTCGTGTTATGCCTCAATATAAACTAGTAGAATTCATTTCCTCGATTCATTTGAGAGAACAAAAAAAATTGGTCCCCTTGCGTGCATCACGCAACTTTCAGGTATTGGCAATGTGCATGATTCCAGCGTACACAGGCGATGGAGACCGCCACTGTTTCCTAGCGACATTACGCCACTTCGGCGAATCTTCGAGGATGTTACTCAAGCTGCATCACTGCACCGTCACTACCATCGGTGAGACTCATCGACTTGTCGCATGAAGACGAGCAAAAAATTTTAAAAATTACAAATCAAAACAACCAACGTGCATTTTTGATCTACTTTTTGTTTATGCATCTTACGTATGAACAATTGCTCAGGAAAAATAGTGACGAAAAAACTATGAGAGCGATTGGGTTTTAAATTTTGTTTGTTTTTGTCAGTGTGATTATTTGATAATTATTTACAAGTAAAATCAACTATATTTTAAATAATATTGAAGTTAAAAGACATTTGAAATTTTATAACAATTAAATTGATATGAAAAAAATTTAATTAAAAAATTCCACATATGAAAATTATCAGAAAAAATTTTTAGAAGCATTCTTTAGTATTGTAATTGATTTTTCATGAGAATTTAAAAAATTGAAAGCTGTCAGCTAACTTCAGTATAATTATTTTGGACGAAAATTAAGTTAGCCAACATTTAAAATTTTTTTTTTATTAAATAAATTATTACAAAAAAAATCAAAAAAATTTTCACTTGTGAAAAATTGTGAAAAATAAAAAAAAATAAAGATTTCGATAGCTTTTTTGTCTTTAAAAGTCGGAAAAAAATATTAGCTTTCATATTTTTGGATAAAATTTCTATTTTATCTTTTTTGATTTTTTTTTTTTTTTTTTTTTTGAAAATACATAAAAAAACAAACAATTTAAAAAAATAATTTGATAAATTTGATTAAAAAAAAATTTAACATGACTTGTAAATAATTACCGATTATTTTTATAATATAATAAACTCTACTAATAATAAAACTAACCGATTTAAGGGCGGAAATTTTCCATTTTTAATTTCTCGAAGAATTTATTGTCATTTACAAAGTACATTTACTCTCTGTGTACACTTTTATTCCGCGTTGGTTTCGTTCCGTTTCGGTTGGTCCTAATATAAAAGAATATAACTTTCCCTCGTACTCGATTGCTAACAAGCTCGTAGTTCGCTGAGTTTATGTTTTTATTGATCACATAATAGAATAACAAAACAATTAAAAGTAAAAAATAATTACAGGCCGAAGATTATGTAATTAAACAACCAATTTATGTTAACCACCCACGTTGTCGCAATAGTTTTAGATTTACATTAATAATATTAATAGATAATAATAATTTAGATCTTTTTTAAATTTCAAATAAAATTTTTTATTAACTTCGCTAAAAGTACAAATTAAAAATTTTATATCTAAAGCGCTTATCTTAATAAATTTAAATAAATAATTATCCCTTTACTTTACAATTAAATCTAATTAATCATTTATGGTATTAAAATTCTAGTAATAATTTAAATGGATAAAAATTTTCAATAAATAATACTAATAATAGATAAAATGTTATCAGCATAATTTGTTAAGTCACAAATGCATGAAATAAATAGTGTGATTTATTGATCCTATAAACTAAATTTAAAAAAAATTATGTAATTTATAAATTGCAACAAATTTTTCATTGTATTTAAATCCAAAAAAATTCTGAGTTACGATTTATTAGCGCTAACATATCAGATAACTATCCGAGTAATAAATAAGGACATTAAACTTCTACTATCAATAGATTAATTAATAATTATACAATTAAAAATAAATCAACAAGATTATAGTTTGTACAAGGTATACATAACACATAATATAACAAAATATAAATAATAATTATAAAATAATAAAATAAACACAAGTTTAATATAAAATGGTTGTGTGCTAACGTTTGTACATAATACGCAGCTAGAAATTGTAAATTCCGTCACGTTATTTACTTACCCGCACTACCATAAACTGTCACGTGTACTCACTGCTTGTTGCAGTTTAAAGATAAATAATAAAAAAATATATTGATGTGTCTTGTCAATGTTTATATGGAACTACCGAGACTATAACGGTGTACGTGTGCAACCTGTGTAAATTTATTGCAACGAATAACTATTTAGGTTTATTATCGATATTAATATTTAAAATTTTTATTATTAATCAGGTAATACTGCTCGGCAAGATTTGCATCGTCTAATAATTTATGTATTAATCGATAGAAGTGATAACAATCATAAATACATAAATATCAGTCAAATAATATCATTTTTAATCAGAAAACATCAAATTCTTCTATCGAATACGAATGATAGTAATAATAATAACAAATTAAAATAAATATTTATGTAAATTTTAATGACTTTTGTGTACATGTTTTTGCAGTAACAGCATCGCAAATACACATAGTAATACCACATGCAGCGCCGGGACGCCGAAGGACGTCGAACCGGTCGAGCGAGAAGGATCCCTTCACGTCAAGTTTACTGTACTTGATGGCAAGGTGAGTAAATATAAACTATTTTTACTAATTTATCACCGTGTCGATATAAGTAAATTCATTTTATTTTATTGCTTGACATAATTATCAAATTTGTCAATTTTATTCCTCTGGAATATTTTAATTAAGTTTCTAATAAACAGTAAAAAATTTTGCGTCAATATTTTGTCTTAAAAATTTTTTTGTTAAATATTTAACACTTTTTTGTGTTAAATATTTAACACTTTTTAATACTTGCAAAGAAGGTAATCAAGTTAAAAAAAAAAAAAAAAAAAAAAAAAAAAGATAAAAGTTGTTTTTTTATTTCAGCTAAAAAATCATAATTTTTGAATTAGAAATAATTAAATAAAAATTTTATTATAAATTTATCCAATTAATAAATATTCTTCTGAAAAACAATTAAAGTCAAAGTTAATGATTGAAAGTAGTGAAATCTCTTTGATTAAATCTTTATCAATATAATAAGTATGAAATATTTTTAAAAAAATATTACACAAGTTGTTCCTTATATAATTAATTAAAAATAAGTAGTTAGAGTGAAAATTTTTATAAAGATATGTATTTCAATTAGTTGACAAATAGTAACTAATTATTTTTTTTTGCAATTTTTTTTAGAGATCTACAGACCGTTCGTGGAAGCAAGTGTGGGGCGTTCTTCGTGGCCCTATCCTATACTTTTACAAGGACCGTCACACTCAGGTGAGTCTTTCACGTGTATTAATACTTGATCCTTTTCAAACAATTTTAATTAGCGAACACACACGATAACACAATAATATATCATTAAGCATACAGAAACATACGTTCTATTTCACGCTTTCTAATAACAAGATTTAACATTTTTTTTATTTATTATTCTTCACCTTATTAATGTTCAGAAGAAGGCAATAAAATGTCTGTAAGGTTGTAAAACTCAACCGGTACTCTACAAATAAAATAGAGTTTTAATTTTATTATCTTTTTACATTTAATTAATCAAACAGAGCTTTCAAATTTAAACAATTTTAAGAGGGTATTCTGGCCTAGAAGGTAATTTTTTAATTGCGGTAAAAAAAAAGACTCAGTATTTTTACTATTCATTTTTTTTATAAGATATATATTAATATTTAAAAAATAGATTAAAAAATTATTTAATAAAGTGGGAGGTTTCGAAAAAATCATACTTACAATTCCAACCCTCCTAGCAATCTAGGAAAAAAAAATTATTAATTTAGAGTAATGCCGCTCCTGTACTAACTAAAAAAAACTTGAAAAATAATTTTTTTTTAACGAAATACCAACTGTTTGAAAAAATTTATTTTTGTACCACTTTTTTGGAGTTTTCCGAATTTAAAAAAAATAGTCAATATTTAAATTTGGGGATGAGGATAGTTCATGCGATAGAGAAGTCTATAAAGAAGACTTACACCAAAGTAATTCAAGTAATTCGGTTCAGTAGAACTTGAAAAATCGTCCCGTCAGCAATCAACCATATCTCCGAAAATAATTTGAATTTCCTAAAATTTTCCTAAAGACATATTTTTAAAGGGTTAATCTTTGAAAATATGAAAAAAAATCAATTTTTTCAAATTTCTAGACCAGAATACTTCTTTAATAATAATTAATAATAAAAATTTCATACCAAATAATTTAGAGTCCTCAAACTATACAGTATAATAAAATAATAATAATAATAAAACATAGCTTGTCTGTGTGATTGATTAGTCCAGGGTCATGTGTGTGCATCAAGTATTCAGACTACGTATTAAGTATTAAGTATGGAGTGTGGGGGAGGCACGAGTTTCGATACCTTATTGAACGATTCGCTGGGTAATTAATTCCGAGGGACGTGTGGCAAACACCCGTATCGAATCGTCCTCGATCTTACTATTAATTCTCTATAGTGTACACCGGCGATTTTCGATCTCAAAGTCGTGGAGGCATCTTATCTAGTTTATTACCAGCAGCTCGTGCTGTTTACTTTTATTTGTCGTCGTCCAGCTCCTCGTCATCCTTCGGTAATTGCGTTGGCGTAACCGCTGCGTTCCTCGATCAAATTATTTTCATTTATTATTTATTGCTTTTTTTTTTCACTTTATCCGCGAGTAAAACCAACTTCGGAGCTTTTACTTTTTATCAATTCTAACAATAATATTAATTATTTATATTTTTATTACAAAATTTTAATTACGTATTAGCGAAATTATTACATTGAAATATTGTTTATTTATTTATGAGATTACTTCAGAAAAAAAATAATTATTTTCATTTAAGTAATTCATTAATAAAAATTTTTTTAAACTTTTAAATCATAAAAATACAATTTTACTTAAAAAAAATTTCATTTTTTTCTCAACTAAAAAAATTTTAGTAACTTAAAAAATCATCCCTTTCAGCTTACAAGTATTAATTTTGATTATAAAATAATAATATTTATTGCTTTTATAATTTATTCAATTAAGCATCTCCAAAAAAATGTTTCTTTATTTATTAGTTTATTTAAATTTAAAACTTAATTAAAAAAAACTTCTAATAATAAAAAGTAAACTTTTGATTATCATTTTTAAATTAAAACCTCATAGTACTATTATTATTATTATAATCACAAACTTTCATTTGTAATAAATTAAACCAGGTGATAAAAAATCGCATTTATTACTCTGTTAAATATAAAATACAGACAGTGCATGTGTGTAAAGTAATTAAAAGTTAATATAATTGGTGTAATGATTAATTTAAAAGCAAAGGATATATAATATGGTAATATAGACTGACGTGTTGAAGCTCGTATCTGAGTAGAGGATAGAGAAGTAAAACAGTCCTTACAGGGCATAAGTAAACTTTCGCTGATAAAATAATTCGCTTAGTATGGAGTACGCTGTAGCAGCGAACATTGAACATTGAACAACTATGCCCAGACTCAGACTTACAACTCAGGCTAGTACCAGTACGAAGTGCTATTATGTGCATACATGTATATAATATAATATAAGTAAAGTAGTATAAGCCGGAGGCTATCGTTCAAGTGATCATTAAAGATGCGTAGAGTAGTAGCGCTCATAGTAATGGCACGCAAATAGGAAACTGAGACCACGCCAGTGCAGTAATGCTTTAGCTCGAAATATCAGATGATATCGCGAATCGCAAGCACGACGTTGAGTCTCGCGTATCACCGGACACGGAAACGCTGTTGGTTATATTATCACTCGATTTAAACTACATGAGCATGTGCTTATATTATACCTACTGCTAGGATATAGACTGACTCATTAAAGTATACTTCGCTCATTTAGATTTGAATTATATGCCATTAGTTTTCATCTACTCTTTTATTACTCACTTTTTTTTTTTTTTTTTATATAATTAAACCACACAGAAAAAAAATTTATTTGAAGCAAGTAAATACATTTGATGAATTTCTTGTTTTTGAATTGAGCAGAAAAATTCGGTAATTATTTACAAGTGGGGTCAAACCATACGTTTTTTTTTTTTTTAATTGTTCATTTTTTTATACTTTCTAAAAAATTATAAAATAAAAATTTTTATAAAATAAATTAAAAATACTTTTCAAAAAAAGATAAAATAGAAATTTTATCCAAAAATATGAGTTAGTTTTTTTTTCAAACTTTTAAAGGCAGAAAAGCTATCAAAATTTTTATTTTTATTTTTTTACGACATTTTTTATCATTAATGCGCCGTAAAAACAAGCAGAATATAAAAAAATTAAAAAATGTGAATTTATGGCCTAAATTGGAGTTGACTCCACTTGTAATAACCAAAAATTCTTAAACAGAAATTTTTCTTCACACAAAAAACAAATTTCTTACTCTAAAAAAATTTTAAGGAAAATAAAAATTATTTTTGAGCAAGAAGAAATTTTTTTTGGCTCAAGAAACTTTGGCTTTATTCAAAAAATTTTCAATCTTCCTTAATATTATTTTGAGCCAAGAAAATTTACACTCCAGTCAAGAATTTTTTTTTCAGTGCTAGTTTGAGTAAATTTTATTTTGATTCAAGAATTTTTTTCTTTTTTTCTGTGCAACAATTTATTTTTTAGTCTTAAAAAAATATTTAAATGACAGTATTTTTTAATCATCAAACAGCCTTTACCTTGACACGAAGAGTTAAAAGAGTTTGTAGCCGATAAAAGATGCGGTGCGTAGGAATAAAATGAAAATAAATGTTTTATTTTATTGTTAAATAATTCAAAGATTCCTGATTAATTCAATCTAACATTAGCTCGAGTCTTTTAGCTCACTACACTCAATATTATTTCTATTTATATTTATATTTATACACTATGAATTATTAAATTGAACAATTTATAAATGACTATCGGTGAAAGGTTTAATATATTTTGCTGGCTGGAGTCTCGAGTGGGGACTTTGCTTACTCTAATAGAGCTCGGCTCATCGACAACGAGTTCTCATCGTAATCGCGAGCACCGCGGACTGATACTCGCGTGCTCACGTTTCAATAATAAATATTAAAATAAATATGTGTGTTGGTTAAATTAAACAAGTGTAAATAAAATATCTAAAATAAATAAAATAAAATTAGAGACTTTTTTAGTAATTAAAAAATTTTTAATGACTAGAAAAAAAATGCTCGGTTCAAGTGACAGTAGTTCTTACTCGTGTATTCCCCTACACTTTAGCACTCACGGCCTTTTTGGTCGCCGGTTACGGAGATGGGGCTCCACGGGATCTTGGGTAAAAATGGATTTTAAATCCGCAAGTTGGTGTATTAATTAAAAAATTTAATTTTAATTATTAACTAGCAAATTTGCAGTCAGTATGTGACTGCCGTGATTTGTGAATTTTAAATAAATAAATTTTTGATTTATTAAATAGTGACTTTTGTTAAATTGCGCTGGATTTTTATAAATATTGACGTTTTTAAAGATATAAGCTCATCCCGATGTTAAACTCATCAAGACCTTTCATTTAAATACCCACATGCATTTTTTATATATTTTATATATATATATATATATATATATATATATATATATATATATATATATATATATATATATATATATGGTATTTGTGAAATATATAAATATATGAAATATATGAAAATTTGATGTGGGTACTCAAATAAAAGGTCTCGATGAGTGTAATGTCAAAGTGAGCTTATATCTTAAAAAATGTCAATATTTAAAAAAGTACAGTTAAAATCTTTGTTATTTTTTTAATAATACAAATTATTCAAAAGTTGATTGTTTATTGAAGATCTTGCAATTGTGGATATTTTTTTTTATTTTTAAAATAATAAAATAGTGATGTGAAAAATAAAATTTCAGAGTCCATCAGCAACGAGTGATAGTGACGTAGGACAACATGTCGACGTGAGATGTTCTCTGGTAGACGTAGCTGACGATTACACTAAGAGGAAACATGTATTCCGTGTTGCTAATACAAGTGCGGAAGTGCTTCTGCAAACTGACGACGCTGCATCGATGGCTCTTTGGCTGAGAGCACTTCATAAGCATGCTGCAGCTGAAAAGACTTTGGTAATCATTTAACCCATTTTTTAAATAGAAAAATAAATTTTTTCTTTTCAGCAAATTTATTTTAATTAATTTAATAATCGCAAAAAAAATTAGGAAAAAAAATTGACATGTAAAAATTTTTAAAAAATAATTTTTCTGAACAAATTTATTTGTTAAAAAAAAATTTTAAATGGTTGTGACTGCTAACTTTAATATCATAAAAAATTTTGTTTATAAATTTTATTCTAATATGATTTAATTGAAAAAAAAAAAGTTATGAAATATATCGGCATAAAAATTAATCGAAGTAGTTAAGATAAAAATAATAATTTAAAAATTGTAATGCCTACAATAAATTACAAAACATAATTTTTTAAACTGTATATCGAGGCCGTGGTCTAACGAATCTAAATCTATATTTTATTATTCGTAAACGTAAAGCAAATTAACATTTAACGAGAAGAAGAAATAGTAATAGTATCGCCCGCGGATATTTCTTGGTCTCGACCGTTATCACGACTTAATTGGCACATTGTTGTCGCGCGCTGCTCAAACTAGATGGTTATGCTAATAGACTGTTAAATGTTCCCGGTGTATGTATACCGATACTCACCATACGATTCCCATAAACATTCAAAACACGTTTTATCCATTCATTCGTAATTGCTTAAGTACATTTAATAGTTTTCCGCTAAATATTTTCAATTATTTATTTGACTTATTGTCATAGGAATAATCACAGTTGAGTTACGGCTTATCTACCGACAATTTAACATTTTATTTCAATTTAATACAATGCTTTTTTTTTTTTAAACGTCACCGGTAGCTTTTAACAATCGACAATGAATACTTTAATACGTATTTGGAGAGAAATTTTAATTGTTGGCATTCACGACAATTGAAATCTAAGCATGACGTTAAATTATTAATTTCATTTTATTTATTACTATTTAAACCCTCACCTACTTTTCTAGGCCTTTATTTATGTTTTATTCAATTAATGACTTTTGTTAAATTGCTCTGTATTTTTTTAATTATTGACATTTTTGAAGATGTAAGCTCATCCCGATTTTACACTCAACAAGAGCTTTCATTTGAGTACCCACATGTATTTTTGATATATTGTTCATATATACATATATATAATATATATAAATATATGAAAAATTGATGTGGGTACTCAAATGAAAGGTTTTGATGAGTGTAACATCGGGATGAATTTATATTTTCAAAAATGTCAATAGTTCACGAGATACAAAGTCATTACTCAATTATTTATCTAGAGATAGAGCATTTTCGAATGCAGCCTATTATCTATAATTTTTTAATAATATAAAATATAGATTTTGGCTAAAATAATTAAATATAAAAAATTTTTTTAGAAAAAAATTTCAATAAAATTTTTGTACTCCAAAATTTTATCAAATTTTTTACCTAAAATTTTTTTTTTAATATAATTAATTTTATATATAAATTATTAATAAAATAAAAATTATCGTATTAAAAATCAAAGAGATACCTTGAATAAAATATAAACTCATCAATATTTACGTCGCACAATAATAACTATGTCATGTGAATAATAATAAACTAATTGCAATGTATCAGGACGGCAATTCAAGTACGACGAAACAGCAAGCAGTGCCACAAACACCTGGACCAACAACACCAAGTGGCAGTCCAGCTGGAGGCCAACGGCTAAGTCCACTGCCAGGTCACAAAGGCATTAGAAAGTTAACGTCTTTCCGCAATCGTTCGCCAACTGGTCAATCACCTGTCAATAAAACCCGCAAACCCAGCCAGACAGTCGAGCCGCTGCAGTCCCCGAAATCTAAGACGTGGAAAGGCCGCGTTGCTAAACAACTCAGAAAGATGCATGGTCAGGCCGGCTCCCCGTCGTCGCCGACGGCGCAGTTACAGCCCGAGGGTGCTACTTTCAAAGTTCCGTTGGAATTGTGCCCGGTGGTGAGTACTTAGTTGCTCTAGCTTGAAGATTATATTACTTGGCTACTTGTGCCAGTATTATTTTATTTTATATTGCTTGAACTGGTATGATGAACGCTAAAGTTTTACCGTACTTGTGCCAATTGGGCTCCATTTATCTTGTAATAACACTAAATCGTTTGTCGTCTAGTCCTCATTCTCGGAGTTCGTGCCGCTGATTGTTGAAATGTGTACCAGTATCGTCGAAGCGAGGGGTCTTGAAGTTATTGGAATTTATCGAGTGCCTGGAAATACTGCAGCTATATCACAACTTACTGAGAGTGTTAATAAAGGCTTTGAAAATATTAACTTACAGGTAATTTATTTATCTAATTTTTTTTTGCACTGTACTTTCTTAAGTATTGACTTTTTTAGAGATATAAGCTCATTCTGATGTTACACTCATCAAGAGCTTTCATTTAAATACCCACATGCATTTTTGATATATTTTTCATATACATATATATATGAAAAATATGAAAAATTAATGTGAGTACTCAAATGAAAGGTCTCGACGAGTGTAACATCAGGATGAGCTTAGATCTTCAAAAATCTCAATAGTTCACAAGATACAGGGTCATTTTATCACATGACTATCCTGGAAAAAAATTTTTTTCTTATTCTCTTAATAATATAGATTATTATTTAATTTTTTTTAGGATCCAAGATGGAGTGATGTTAATGTAATTTCGTCGTTGTTAAAATCATTCTTCAGACAACTTCCCGATTCGTTATTAACAGCAGAATTATATCCAATGTTCATTGATGCTGACAAAATAGAAGATCCCCAAAGAAGAATGGCAACAATTAGAAAACTTTTGAGAGATTTACCTGAGCACCATTTTGAAACTCTCAAGTATTTAATGTTCCATTTGAAAAAAGTTGTCGAGCACAGTGAGATTAATAAAATGGAAGCGAAAAATTTGGCAATTGTATTCGGACCGACTTTAGTACGAGCCAGTGGCTCGAGGGATAATATGGTTACAATGGTTACTGACATGTCGCACCAGTGTAGGATTGTCGAGAGCTTATTGAACAATGTACTTATTTTTTTTTTTAATTTATTTTTATTTATTTATTTGTGATAAATATTAACAATAATTTATCTTTTTTAATTCAATAGGTCGATTGGTTCTTCTGTGAAGAAGACTTAGACGACTTGAGTAGATTAAGCGTTAATTTAAGTCTTCCTGCCGACGGCAGTGAAGCAGAAACAACAACCAATCACAACCTTCTTCTCAATAATATTCAAAAAGTCGAAGGTAATTTTTAACCCAATAGTTGTTTGAAAAAAAAAATAGTAATAATTTTTTTAAATAAATAAATTAGTTTAGATCTAGATCAAATCACTTTCCGTGTCTGTCTAGTTGTCACTTTTGTTATCAAGATAAATGTTTTGTATATAATCAAATTAGTCACCTTTTATTTCGAGCACAATGCTTTTTATTTTAATTTAATCATCAGTTAGAGTTATACTTCATAAATCCTGTCATATTATCTACTTATTTTATTTTAAAGCATTACTCCCGTCATATTTATTTTTGGTTGCTTTTTTTTTACGTGTTACCCTAACAGGCATGCGTGAAATGGTCTCAGCTAAGGACATTGTATCTTCAATCATATCCGCAGCTAACAGAAAGATTCAAAGGCGGAGGAAAGGTCAAGAGGAGCAGGAGAGTGAAGATCATGAAGACGAAAAGGTTTGTTTAATATTTTATAATAAGGCAAGGAGAAATTATTTGGTAACTGAATTACGCTTTAATTTTATTTAATTAAATTATTATTGTTATTATTTGTGTCATTAAAAAATTTTAAGGGGGTACTCTGGTCCAGGAGCTTGAATTTAAGGTAATTTTTGAAGTGCCGTAGAAAAAAGGCAATTAATATTTTTACTATTCATTTTTTATAAGACATTTATTAATATTTCAAGAATACAGAAAAAAAAAAACAATTAAATATTCAAAAAGTTAGCAGCTAATAAATTAGCACAAAAATATAAAAAAAAAAAATTTACTTTTTCATAATTTGTGCAGAAATGCAAAAAAAAAATTTTCTTCAAGCTAAAAATTTTTTTGGACTTAGAAAAAAAATAGAATTTTTATTATACGCCCTTATGGCTTTTCACTAGGACCTTTTGCCGGTATACGCCCTTATGACATCTGGAACGAGATATTCTTAAAGGGTTAAGCTTTGAAAACATGAAAAAAAAAAATCAATTTTTTCAAATTTTTAGACCAGAATACTTCCTTAATTTTTTATTTTATTTTATTTATTTATTAAATTTTGATCCTTGAGCAAGTACTCCCTAAGGATCATCATCATTAAATACATAATCAGTACATATTGAATTATTATAGTATAGATATGATATTAATTAATAATAAAAATTTTATACCAAATAATTTTATCCAAACCTGTAAATAACTCATTCATTTTTATGTCGCACAAATTAAAAATCAATGCTAACAATTTTTTTAAATAAAAAAATTTTTTGTACAGACGAAAGCTAAGCAAGACGAATCATTGGGAGTAATTCGGCAAAGTATGGCGTTGAATGAGCGACAATGCTCAGTGAGCGAAATGGTACTGATGCATGAGACAAAAAGTCAGCCAACGCATACGAATGACAACACAGTGATCAGCAGCGCTAATTCAAGTCCTCAGAACAGTTCTTCCATGTCAAGCAGGTCCAAGTATCCCGGCAGTCCATCAACCCAACACCAGCAACAAGAGCAGCAGCAGCAGCAGCAGCAATCTCAACTTTCTACAACTCTTAGTTTAGATTCTTCGCGACTATCTTGTGATATTGGCTCAGGCAGCTTGGATACCGTCTCGACGATCTCGAATCTGTCAAACGACACGAAGCAGAGTAATGACGAGGTGGCGATACGTACCTACGCCGGGTTGAGTGCGACTACGCAGGAAAGAATCCGTAGGTTCGAGCAGGAGACAAAAGCAATGCTGCAACGTGACCAGCATCGCCAGAGACGCGAAGCGGAAAAACGGGAAGAAGAACGACGGAGAATAGAAATGGAATGGCAACTTGCCAAGAGAGAGATGGAGAACGACGATATCCTTGATGGGATCATAGATAACGCTGTTGGGGCTCCTTATCTCACTGATCGATTGTCCAATTTAAACGACAGGCTTGCTGAGAGATCCAGTGGTGATAGCGGTGCTGATACTCATAGGTCCAAATCTACTACAAGATTGACGCCATTGTCTCTCACTGTACAACAACAACCCACTGCTAGGCAAAAAGCACTCGCTACTAATCAACTTACCAGTCTCATTGGCAAGAAAATTAATAATGGGATTGTCAAAAAATTCAAGACTGATAAAGAGGTGAGTTCGATTTTGAGATTTTTTTTTTTTGGTAATTATTTAAAAAATTTTTTTTTTATTTTTCTTGATTTTACGGCGCATTTATGATAAAAAATTACAATTTTTTTACTTTGATAATTTTTGGACCGTAAAAAAAAAAAATTGGATGAACCAGTAAAAATTTATGAAAGAAAATAGAAAAAAAAATTTTAATTAATATTATTATAAAAATAAAATTCTTCAGTTTATTTATGAGCTATTATTTTTCTAGATATTGCAGTAACATTTATTTTATTCAAAAGACTAACTATTAAACTTGATTAGTAAATTAATTCAAAGATACGGTTCTGGGAATAAAAATATAAATATACCTCAAATCCCACGAAAATATTTTTAATTACATAATATATTTATCAATAGTAGAAATAAATATTTAAATCCCACGTAACTGATAAATTAATGCACGCTCGTATTCTGGAATAAAATATCTCAGTTTCACTATCAACTGAAAAAATTTAATGCTTTTACCTGCACTGAAAAAAAAAAATTAACTTGAATTAAGTAAAATTTACTTGAACCAATAAAAATTTTATCTGTGTGTGTACTTAAAAAAAAAAAATCACTATCCACATTTAGGAAAATTAATCATAAGAAAAAATATTAAACAAAATTTAAATCATTTATAGTCATCAATGGAGTCATTGGCACCAACTCGATACGGCAGTTTAGATTCGCTTCATGAAGTCCACACATCACCATCACCATCACATCAAACTCGCGGCATACCCGGCGACATCTCAGACGATGGTCAGTATTTAAATATTTTCTATTTAACAAAAAAAAAAAAATTAAATTAAAATTCTAAAAAATCGTGTTGCTTTAGTGAACTGTTGAATAAAAATTTATCACACCCAATTTACAAAATAATAACTTAAATCTCAAGATTTAAGTCTCTTTAAACATGAGTTTGAGTTTATGGCATCAACTCATCGCGTGTACCAAAATTAAATCCCTTAGCATTGTCTTTTACTGTCTACCTGCTGTAATGTTTTATTTTTAATTTTTTTTCTCACTCTTTCCCATTAAAAACATTAAAAAACTGGATAATCAATTAGCTCAGCACAATAGTTGATAAAAAAAAAAAAAATTTATTCTCTCTGTATATTTTCTCTTCTTAAAATTCGCTTCTGACGGTCGATGAGTAGCCGGATCTTGTTTTCTTCACTGGACACAGAAGATACTTACTATAAACAGAAAGCTTGTTAGGTACTTTTATATTATTAATCTTTAAATATATATCCAAACAATCGTTGCTAGCATTTGATTATATATATTATATTTACAATACATCAATCATCTACTTTTATTTATTATATTCATATCAATCGACTCATCGAATTAAATTAGTTATTTTATTTAATAATAGCGCCGATGCTTTCGTACCTTTCTTCACGATTGTTATAATAATAATTATCAACAATGCATGGTTAGAATTATTATTACTATTATTTTATCTTGAAAATTTATCAGTTATTATATGCTTCTATGAACCAAGAAATGCTCATTGATTATTATATTAGAAAAACATTAGTTAGGATTCTTGGAGCGTCTTCTCAGATTAATATCTCAAAAAAAATAAAATAAAATAATAAAATTGCTAGAATAGAATTTTAAAAAGATAAAAATTTTAATTCTTATTAAATTAATCCCGGACACAAATCACCAGAGAGAAGAAAAATAAAAATAATAATAATCAGTATTACACTTTACTTTAATCGTTATTAATTATTATTTAAAGCTACTTACAATTAAAAATTAAAATTAACACTTATTATTTACGTATGCGCACATTCTGCGTTGCAAATGCGATGATAGAACGCAAAGCACGCTTAGTAAAACAAAAATCCTTAATCCAATTATTATAATCCGATGAAAAGTAAAAAGCAGAAAAAAAAAATGATAAATAAAAATGATAATCTATTTTACTCGCTTAAACGGCTGTTTGTCATCTGTCTGCCTAATATAAATCTGCCTGGCTGATCTGCTTGCGTAAATTTGTCTGTTACGCTCTAATGACGCGAATTCTCCACTACTAAATAATCTTTTGCCTGCTTATCCGGTGGATGCTGTACTGGGTGATACTACTTTACAGCTTTACTTGTGTACGGTCTAATCTTAAGACAAACATTTAACTTCTTTCATGTTCTTTGGATGTTTAGTCAACGTTGCAAAGAATATTACTCAATCATCGGTGGAAAAAGGGAAATAATTTTTTATTTCTTTTGATCATTGAAGAAAAATTATTAAAAAAAAAAAAATTTAATTTTTATAAGAAAAAAATTAAAATTTTACTTTATTAAATAATAAATTTTGTTTCATTGCACTGTACTTTTTTGAATATCAACATTTTTAAAAAATATAAACTCATTCTGATGTTACACTCTTCAAGAGCTTTCATTTGAGTATCCACATGCATTTTCATATATTTTTCATCTATACATATATATAAATATATAAAATATATAAAAAATTGATGTGGGTACTCAAATGAAAGGTCTTGATGAGTGTAACAACGGGATGAGCTTATATTTTTAAAAATTTCAATAGTTCACAAGATACAAGGTCATTTCTTCATTATGTATCTAGAGATAAAATATTTTTGAATGTAGCCTAAATACTTATTATAATAAATTGATCGGTGAGAATGATATGAAATCTCGTAAAGGCACAAATTCAAATCAAGATTCAATATAGATTATTAAAAAAATTTTTCATACAAAAAAAATAGTAATTAAAATTATTTAAAAATTTTTTCACAAAAAAAAAAAATTAATAATAATTAAAATATGGACCGTACACTTGTAAAAGTATACGGAAAAAATAGTATTGCACAAGTAGTATAAAATAAAAAATTCAGCTTTAATAAAAAGATAATTTTTTTCCGTATACGATTTTCTAAAAAGTTTGATCGGCTAGTTGCTCTAACTTATACTTAATATAAAAGAATAATAATGAAATAAAAGTGAAAAGTTGTGTGGAAAAGATGAGTAAAGGTGCGATAATGTCGGATTGACGATGAGATAACGTTGACGCGTAGGCACACAGCAACCCCGAGTTTTTGGTGCTACATATCGTCCCATCTACACGGTTCTGCAGGCGCCAGTAGCGCCTCCACGAAGACACCGGCCCCACAACCACCCGAACCCCGTACCGCCACCGACCCCTCAACCACCACCTGCTCTGCAGCATCATCCTCATCATCACCACCGTTACAACTCTCCGAGCCAAGGGTGTCAGAGTCAGGGCTCGGGGCCGGGCCGTCCTCCAAGACTTTGAACAAATTCCTCAGAGGTAAATCGGACTCCTGGAATCTCTTCCATGTCCGATGTCTACTGACGGCTAGATCCAGAATGGCTTCCGATTTATTTTACTTTTTTTATTGACTTTTTACCAGTTTGTTTCACGCATTTACTTCATTTATATTCTTCCTCTCCATTTTAGTTTTTTTCGCTTTATTTTTTTCTTGCATTTTTTATTGCTGACTTTTTATGCTGAAGAAATACAAATAGTCGAAATAATTAAACAGTACAAAGGTAAAAGTTGGCAATTTATCTCGAGTATTAAAAAAATTAAATTATGATAATTAACAACCTAGCGGTCACTACGTGGAAGCTATAAATGATTAGAATTTTGCTTTATTAAATAATAAATTTCCTTAAATTGTACTGTACTTTCTTAAATATTAACATTTTTTAAAATATAAGCTCATCCTGATGTTACACTCTTCAAGAGCTTTCATTTAAGTACCCACATGCATTTTTTATATATTTTTCATATATACATATGTATAATATATATAAATATATGAAAAATTGATGTGGGTACTCAAATGAAAGCTCTTGATGAGTGTAACATCAGGATGAGCTTATATCATTAAAAATTCCAATGGTTCACCATTGATACAAGGTCATTTTATCTTACGACTATCCTGAAAACAAAATTTTTCTCATTCTCTTAATAATATAAATTATCAAAAAAATAAATATCGGGTAAATTGTCTAACTAGTACTTTTTATTAACTTAAAAAATCACAGACAAAAACAAAAAATTATTTTTACACGCACTAATTAGCTTTAAAATTTAATTTTAATTAAATTTATTTTGCACATTTAATTAAAACCCTCTAAAAAATTATATTTTTCCTCTTCGCTTGTTTAAAAAAAAAAATTACCACTGAGTTAAAATGCTCGTTGGTCCCCTTTGTGATAATCAGTTCACCATCATCTTCATCCTCTGCACGTTGCAACAATTATAATATATATTTTTACAAAAATATATATTAATAAATAGAAATGAAAAAATTCAATGTATCGCATTTGCGACGCTGTAATACATACACACATCATAAAAGTTTGAATTTCAAACTTCATCCGATTTTACACTTAGCTGCCGACATTTCGCGACTCATTGTTGTATAACAATTGTTATTATACCGCCTGCTTGTGTTATGGACTTGAATAGTCTGTTTATATCATAGTTATAGAATTATATTATTATATTACATATATATATATATATATATATATATATATATATATATATATATATATATATATATTCTACACAACATATATAATACGATTCACAAGTTATTAACATACTAAACTTGTGTCGTTTTATAAAAGCCATTTATCACTAGCCGATATGCTGCCTACATGTTTATTGTGTCGCTCTGTCGTTTATTGTCGTTATCGATTTTATATTATTATTTTAGGAATGCTCTATTTAATTATAACTCTTGAAATAAATAAAAATAACTAAATTATTATAATAAATTATAAATAATCAAACTAGTTGCCTACGAGCTCTGTCGCTGTCGTTTGCTCGATATGTGTCGTAGTTTTTTAAAAAAATTTTTAATATAAAAATTCTATTAATTTTTAGCACATGAAGAATAATATAAACTATTTGTAAATGACATGATGACATTATTATTATTTTTTTTTAATTAAAATTAAAGCTTTGAGTGTATTTTATATAATTTTTTTTAATAGCTGATTTAAGGGTAGTGTAAATAATTATTAAAGATTTTTGTTTGCTTTCAGGGAGCGATCTCTTGACCAGTCTTACGTCGACGTTCGATCGAAAATGGAAATCTCTTGTGAATCCATCAAATCTGCTGGTATCGTCTACTGAGAACAATAGTACCGGTACTGCTAATTCTTACAATAAACAATCCAACTATAATGATAATGATTGTAATCAGTCTACAAGATCACCTGAAGTTTATCGTGACCCAAGTCTTCATAAAGCTCATATTGATAAAAATATTTTGGTTCGCACGAAGACCGTAAGTAGTTTTTTTTTTTTTTTTTAATTTATATTTGATAAAAAAAAAATTTTTTTTAATTGAATTAATTAATCAAATTAAAATTTTGTTTTATTAAAAAATACATTTTGTTAAATTGCACTGTATTTTTTTAAATAATGACATTTTTAAAGATATAAGCTCATCCTGATGTTACACTCATCAAGAGCTTTCATTTGAGTACCCACTTGCATTTTTGATATATTTTTCATATATATATATATATATATATATATATATATATATATATATATATATATATATATATATATATATAATGTATATAAATATATGAAAAATTTATGTGGGTACTCAAATGAAAGGTCTTGATGAGTGTAACATCGAAATGAGCTCATATCTTTAAAAATATCAATATTTCACAAGATACAAGGTCATTTTTGTTAAGCTTATACTGTTAATAATTTAGATTATTTAAAGAAATTAAATAAAATTAATCATTAAAATTAATTAAAAAAATTAAACAAAATTAATTAACAAAATTGAATAAAATTAATGAATATAATTAATTTTAGGATACACTACTGGAGAAAGAAAAAAACTTGACGGTCGCCGAGATTACAAAAAAATCAAAAGGAGAATTAAGCAGGCCTGATAACGATCGCAATGTTCACAGAAAAACATCTGAAATAAGTACAACAGCAACCGACTCATCAGACGGTGGATCACTTTTGGACGCAACTGAGAAAGATGAAAACCCATCAAAAATACCCATCAAATCTAAACGTTTTGAGACGAAAAACAAGAGCCAAGAAAATGAATCGGCATCTAATTCGCAGCACAACGATGAAGCTAAGTCAATTTCTCAAAATGACAGCAACAATTTGCAATCAGAGGACAAAACGATAATGGATTCGTCGTATTCAAACAAGCTGGAAAAATTTGAGAGCTTGAGCAGCCAGGCAAATGAGTCGCGCTCTCGATTAAAACGATCAGAATCATTGAATAAACGGACGGAAATAGCTTCTTCGAAATTGAAGCGCTCTGAAAGTTTGAATAAACATTCTGATAGACTGGCTTCTCCTACAAACGGCAAATTGAAACGTTCTGAGAGCTTGAATAAACACGCTGAGAGATCAGAGTCGCCGAATATGAAGCTGAAGCGATCGGAGTCGTTAACTAAAACAGAAAAAACAGAGTGCAATATCAGCAAGCGAAGGCAATCTGTCAGGAAAGAAAGCGCCACCAAGCTCAAGCGAAAAAATGGCATGCCCGAGCGATCGATTAAGCGACGACATACTGTGGGTGGTACTAAGGACTTTGACAAGGTTCATTGGTTGGATAATAAATTACAGTCTGAGACAGAGCGAATTATTAAAAATGATAATAAACCCAAGAAAAGCCAACTGAGAACTAGTTCACCGGATTTGAGCAGTAATCGCGTTAATGTTGCTGACACAAGTTTCCTTATTGAAGTTAGCTTCCGTGGACCAAGTAATGTTGTTTTTAACGTCACCAATGCAAGACCACAGTCGCTACCCGACGCTAATTTAGCTTCGAAAGTTTTTAAAGTACCTCTTGAAAGTCACGTCTAATGTTTTTACATTAAGCTATTTAATTAATTAAACATAAAAATGATTGCGCAATTTTTTTATTAATTTTACTAAAAATGATTTTTTAATACATTTTTTTTACCAAGATTTTTTTTTTAATTATGGCAAAATTTTTTACTTAAATTCATTTTACAATTACGAGTATTAAAAAAATAAATTATGATAACTAGCAAGAATTGTGAATTATAAATAAACAAAATTTTGTTTCATTAAATAATAACTTTTGTTAAATTACACTGTACTTTTTTAAATATTGACATTTTTAAAATTATAAGCTTATCCTGATGTTACTCTTATCTAGGGCTTTCATTTGAGTACCCACATGCATTTATTATATATTTTTCATATATACATATATGTAAAATATATAAATATATGAAAAATTGATGTGGGTACTCAAATGAAAGGTTTCGATGAGTGTAATATCGGAGTGAGCTTTTTTTTTTTTTTTTTTTTAAATGTCAATAGTTTACAAGATACAAAATTTTTTTTTAATTTTACAATTACGAAAATTAATTTTTTTTTATTTATAGAAATCATTAAGTTTGCAAAAAATCAATTCATATCATGCATTTAATAATAAAAAATTCAAAAGTATTGATAAATAAAAAATAAATCTATTTATACGCGAAAAATAATATGTCAAGCGATATTAATTAACCGTAATGAAGATTGAAAAGAAAATTATCAATACTGTCAATTTAAATCACATCAACATCTTTTTGTAAATAATAAAATAAATATTATAAAATATATACTTCCCACTTATTGATAAAACGCTAAACTTTCGAAAAAATTTTATAATAATTCCGCGACTTTGCTACACTGTTCATTGAATGCAAGAGTTTATTAATTAAGTAATAAAAAAAAATTATGTTGTCATCTGACGCGGTTGATATTTAAGCCGCAATTACAATCATGTCGATCTAAAAATAATTTTATTAAAACAATAAATTGTACATATTTATAAAGATTTATAATTATAATTATAGTAATGCATTGTATATTACATGATGATTAATCTTAGTTATGAAAATTCTGATAATAATGTTAACGAATTATTGTATAAGAAAAAATTAATTATTAAGAAAAAAAACAATGTATTAAGAACAATTGAATTAAATTTAATACTTTCTTTTTATACTTTTAACGATAAAAGAAATAATAAGTACGTGATGTGATAAATTTTGATGCTTATTGTATTACAGTAGATTAATCAATCAATCAATTAATAAATAATTTAGTTTGTAACTGTAAATATAATTACAGTTAAAGAGAAAAAATAATTAAAAAAAACGAAATAAGATATTGAATATATAATTAATGTCTATACGAGGCTGCTGCGCTATTACTATTATTATAAAAGCTTGTGTTTACAACGTTGAAGGTGCAATTGTGTTAAATAAATTTATTCAAGTAATTATCATTGTAACTGGTATGGTAACGACACAAATTTGATAATTAATAGCGATTACATTTAATGATAAAAAAATATAAAAATTGTGATCGTAATTATAAAAGTGTCTAATTATTTAAGAATTTAATTTTTAATAATTGATAATCATTAATATAAATAAATAAATATTTTTAAGACGCAATCCCTAGTTATTATGTCCAATGCATCAATCATCGAAATTATTTACTAAAAAGACCAATGTAAAGCTTCATAATATCTTGCGTATTTATCTTTTATTAAAAAATTCATGTGACGTTTTTATTGTTGCCGCTTTTCGTTGCTATGGTCGCCACTTTGGCAACGATTAAATATTAATGAGTTAAATTTGTAAAAATATTGATTAATTAAATTTTCGATAAATAAAATAAACATTTTGATAGAAGCGCGTTCAATTTTCTAGTATTGATAAATTGTTCATTAAGTCACGAGACTATTAAGGATATGTCTAATAAATTTTTAAAATTAATGGCAAAATAAGTAATCTTGCTATCTTGCCGAAATTGTTAATTTTAAAATGTTAAACAAATTCAGCGATAAAATTAATTTTCTGTTTTTATTGAATTGAAGATTTAATGTTATATTTAGATGGTTTTTATTAACTGTAAATAATTAAACGGATTGAACAGAATATTTGGTTTTTTTTTTTTTTTTTAATTTCTTCGAAATTTATTAGGACTTATTTATTTTTTATTGCTAATTATAGAGATTGTGATTGTATTATTTATTAATGCAGCTTGTAAACTGTTGGACGGACAACAAAATATTCAATTTGTAAATAAATATCATTTTAAATATTTCCCCAGTAAAATAATATTTTTTTTATTTAATTACCTTCCTAAAATTTATATGAAAAATTAATTTAATATATATTTAATAATTTTAAGTATTTTATAACAGATAAATTAGCAAAAAAATTTTTTAAAAACTAGAAATTTGAATAGCGCTTTTTAAAAATTTTTTAAAGTTCCCGCGTTAAGTTTAACCAATCAGCGTTAGCGTAAACACTTTTTAAAAAATGCGCAACTTCATTGCAATCAAATTTTCTCGCGCAGTCGCATTGTTAGTGTCGTTATAAGCAATTTAAAAATTAAAAAATTAACACACCATTCTTAAGATTAAAAGCTTTTAGTCAAAATTTTGATTATTTAAAAATAAAATAATTCTTTAATATATAAAATATTATTTTTATGATAAAAATTATACAAAAATGAACGTGATGAATACGGAAAATTTGGGAGGTCGAGGTAGAGGAAGACGTGGACGAGTACGAGGAAAAATCGGTACATTGGGAACTATTCAGCAAACAGTTAATATATTACCAAAGTATTGTAAGTAATTAATTATTAATTAATTAGCTAACGATTATTAAATAAAAAATAATTATTAATAAATAAATGAAAATTAACTTAGCAGATATTTGATAATTTTTAAAATTTTAGTAAGAAATAAATTATAGCAAAAAAAAATGTAATAGTGAAGTTAGTTGACAGCTGTCAATTTTTTTAAACTTTATCAAATAAAATCAAAAAATGGTCAAATTAATGGTAACTTTAATTTGATACAAATAAATCGTAGTGATTCATGAAGCTAGAAGACCTTTAGTGAATCTTGCTCCATCAAGTTCGAGTACAACAGTAACCCCAAAAGTAGCCAGGCGAGGATACGGAACGACATCTTCATCTGGAAGAGGGAGAAGTTCCGGACGTGGTAGAACTACTGAGTAATGATAAATTAAATTCAATTATTAACTTTATTTGAAACTACTTGTTCAGAAATTATCAATGTAAAATAAAAATTTATAGTTTTAGTTCGGGTACTGGGAGGATAACAACGTCAAGTATCTCAGATGTTCAAGAAAGATATGTAATAATGGGTAATTTATTTATTTATTTATTTATCAAGCAATGAAGTATTTACTTATTTAAAATAATTCAATAATTGTCCAAACTAAAAATTTATGATTCAATTTTCATATATATTAGCAATTACCTCTGGCCGTGGTGAAGCTAGAGGAGAAGTTGGAATGGCGATCATGGATGTCCAACATCCTCACATGATAATTTGTCAAATAAGCGACTGCAACTCATACATTAACACACTTACTAAAATACATACCTACAATCCAGTCGAGGTATTTTTTATTTATTAATATAAAAATACCTGTTTAATTATTTAAACCCAATTACATAAATCCTGTTTTCTTCTTTCAGATTATAATGCCAGACACAATGTGTGAGGCTGGTAATAATCTATACACTACAATTCGAAAAAGATTTGAAGATACAGACATTTCTGGAGTCAGTCGCATACATTTTTCTGATACAATTGGTTTAGAGAAAATCAAAACTCACTGCGCTCCAGAATTTTCATCCATTGAACTTGCAGTTCATCAAAAGTATTAAATTAAACTCTATTTACTTATAATTATATTAATTCCGGCTAAGAAAATTGAAAATTTTCCATTAAAGGGAAATTATTAATTTCGATCCGATTTTTTTTAGATATTACGCACTTGCTGCGACAGCAGCTTTGATAAAATACATAGAATTTATCCAACATGTTCAATATATGCCCCAGTCAATGCGCATAGAGTACGAAGGGTCTCAAAATAATACAATGATTGGTAAAGTATTTTAAAATAATAATTAGCAAGTATAAAATATAAAATAAAATTTTACCTCCAATTAAACAGACATTGAAAGTGCGCAGAGCTTGGAATTAATTACAGCTCATGGAGGCCAGCCAAACTTTTGTCTTTTTGGAGCTCTTGATCGTTGCTCAACGCCAATGGGCCGGAGATTACTGAGAGCTTCTATTCTTCAGCCTTCTTGCAACGTTGATACTATAACTGCCCGACAAAAGTGTATTGAAGAATTCGTCAATAATCGATCAGTCTTTACAATTACACAAGTACTTATAACAATTTTCTAATTTCTTCTTTCTTTAGTTTGTTATTTTCTGATTTTTTTTTATTCAGCCTATCGTTCGACGTTTGTACGGAGTCAGTCGCCTTCTCAGTTTAGGAATAATTTCACTCGAAGGCGATTCAATTCAAAAAGCTGAAAGAAATCTTAATTATATATTGTTGTTAAAAAATACTATTGATATAATTCCTGAATTAAAAGCAGCCCTGAGTACTACTCAAGCGGCTTTTTTTCAAAAAGTTCAAACTGTAAGCTTCTTTAATTAATTGTAATTCTTCAATCAGACAATTACACAGCTGATAATTTAATTTATTCAGGATCTTGAAGACACTCGGTTTGAAATGATGAAAGAAGCAATCTTGAAAATCGTCCACGAAGACGCGATGTCTTTGATGGGATATTCTTCAGCAAACATGCAAAGATGCTTTGCTATTAGACCTAATATCAGCCAGCTACTAGACATTGCTCGACAGGCCTATTGTGAATTAATTGATGACATGCAGTGTAATTATACGGGATATAATATAATTTTGTTGTATTTTTTATTGATAATTTATTTAAGGATGGAATTTTTTAATTTATTTTATATTATTAATTTTTACAGCTATGGTTTTAAAATTGGGTGAAAAATATTCACTTCCATTGACTCTAAGTTGTAACATGTCTTTTGGTTATCATATTCAAATGGATATATCAAAGCGTAAATTTAAAGAGGAAAATTTGCCCAGTGAATTTATAATGGTAAATAATGATACTGAATTTAACTGACATATTTTTTTATAATTTTATAACAAATTAATTTAAATAAAAAAAAAATGCTTCTAAAAATTTCCACTAATAATTTTTTTTTTTCAAATTTCACACGTGGAATTTTTTAATTAAATTTTTTTCATAATCATTTTATTGTTATAAAATTATAAAAAAAAATTTTTAATGTTTGCTAACTTTAGTGTCATTGACAAATATTTATTATTATTAATTTTTTTAATCTGTAAAATTAGCTAAAGAAACAGAGAAATTTGGTTCTCATGACTGTAGAACCACTTGTTGTGATGGGTACTCATTGTAAAGATGCTTGTGAAGAAATTCACATAATGAGTGATGTGTAAGTTTTTTACATTTAATAAATCTTAACTTATTTATTTATTTATATACTTATACGCCAATCGGCTTTATACCCATTGGTAATACAAAATTAATTAATTAATTATTAAGATTTTTTTAATTGGCAAAATTTTTTTTTTTTATTTTATAGAGTGATGATCGAAGCATTGACCGAAATAAGAAATCACATCGGCTGTTTGTTCCGTCTAAACGACAATATTGCAGAACTAGACCTCGTGTTGTCTTTAGCTCAAATCAGTTCTATATCAGATTATGTAAAACCAATATTCGAGTCAGAGCTTGAAGTTCGTAACTCAAAACATCCTGTGATGGACATACTTGGAGTCGAATCTCCAACACCCAATGACATAATTGCTTCAATTCACTACAATTATCACAATATAACTGGCCCGAATATGGGCGGCAAGACAATTTACTTAAAGCAAATAATTCTTTTGCAAATAATGGCCCAAATAGGGTGTTATATACCCGCTACAAAAGCTGTGTTCCGAGTTGCTGATCGAATATTCTGCAGACTTGGAGATCGAGATGAAATTGAGTTCAATGCGTCGACTTTTATGCTTGAAGTAAAATAAAAATACAAGAGAATTAAAAAAAAGTTGTAAAATATACTTTTCATTTTTTTTTACAGATGAAAGAAGCGCAGTATATTTTGCAGTCTATCACACCCCAGTCGTTAGTAGTTTTAGATGAATTAGCTAGAAGTACCACAGTTGAAGAAGGAGCGTCTATTGCTTGGGCGATAAGTAAACAACTTTTGAAGACACAAGCATTTATTTTCAACGCTACGCATTTTTTATTTTTATTAAAACTTGTTGATCTGTATCCAAATGCTACAAAGTAAGATATTAATAATTTTTTTATTTTAATATTTAATTAAATTATATTTTTAAATTTCAGTCATTACATGGAAGCTCTTTTAAAAAACGATGAAATTGATCCTCTTCAAAAAAGACTTATTTACACTCATAAATTAAAGCAAGGTATTTCAAAAATAGATCATTACGGAATAAAATTAGCTCGATCATCAGGTTTGCCTCGAAGTATTGTAGAAGAAGCCCAAGAATTAGCCCTGAGTTTTTCTAAAAATTTAAAATTCAAGCAAAACGATATGACTGAGCGCGAGCGTCGAGTTGTTGCTCAGCGTAAAATAAACTACGACGCGATGATTGCAATATACAAAGAGTTTTCAAAAGAAATTGTAGATACTGATTACATTTATCAGATAATGAAGAATATTAAAGAAATTGATTACACTGGTTGTGAAGTCGCAGATCAACATGAGCAAGTTTCGGTCTTGTCTACTTTGACAGGGAGAAGGACAGAAACAGCGAAAAAAAAACCAGAGCCCATGAGTCAAGAGGAATTTAAGAAACCTCAGGTAGTTCCGCCTCAGGTGGTCAAAAAAGTAGCTTTGAATCAAGAAAATATTCAACCAATCAAAAGATTTTTAGTTCCTGGATCAGAATTCGAAGCTTCGCCGTCTAAAATTCCCAAGCTCGCTTCACCTTTGAAAACTTCCACTCCGTTTTCTAAAAAGTCAGTCGATGTAAAGCCACTTGCAGAGAGAAATTATGACCAAAGTATGAATTTACATTTAAGTTCACTTACTAACAGCAAGAAAATATTAGCGGATCCTTTTAACGATCCAAATTCTCCGCTTTTTATTCCTAAATCACAGCCAACTGTATTTAATCCGTCGCAAAATTATTGTCTGTCGGAATTACGATCGCCGTCTTTAGCGAAAGATAAATCGCGGCTTACTTATTCAAAGGTAGACCCGCGTTATCACGTTCCTAATCAGTTCTACGGGATTCAGAAACTCTTCAAGCAAATAAGCTTGTCTCCTGAGAGCAAACGCAAACAGCAAGAATCCTCTGATATGTCATCTAAAAATCAAATTTCTTCAGAGACTTTGACTGAAAATTTTGCGAATGATCCAACGGTACCCAGTACTTCAAGGACAGAAGTTCAATCATTCAAAATTAACACTTCGACCTGCAAAATTCCGGAAGAATACAGTTACATGCGTCACATATTAAAGAATTTACCCTGGCAAAAAAATACGGAGCAATTGAAAGACGAAGTTAAAACGGTATCAAACAAAGTTGATAATTTTTACTTCTCTTCGGATGTCGTGACGAGGAATACTAATCTTCCGACGAATGATCGGGAGAACATAGAGCATCTGTTGAGGTATCAATCACCGTCAAAGTCGTCTATTGAGGACGTTAATCCTTTGGATTTTTGTCAAGTAATGACCTCTGGACCCTCGGACCTGGATAGAATGCTTTCGAGAGAAATAAATCAAAATCATTACGAATTGACTCCGGATACATCGCAGACTTCGGTAACTACTGCTGCAGCACGGATGCTTGCGAGAAAAAAAGAAGCTGAAATTTTTAAGTTGATCGAGGGAGATGCTTTTAATGAAGAAAGCTTTCTATGTTCTGATAAATCTTACATAAGTATTGAATAATTTATTTTATTTTATTTGTTTTTTAATAATTAATTAGTTTATTATCGTTGAAATTTAGATTTTAATTTTAGTTTTATAACATTTGAAAATTATTGATTTTTTTAATCAATTAAAATTATAAAAAAATTAACAGCTGTCAGCTAACTTCAGTATAATTTTTTTTTATTTCTTATCTCTACAAGAATTAATTTAAATTTAAAAAAAAAAGCCGCCAAATTTGCCACTACAGAGGTCGCTAGTGTTAAATTCTCATGACATCTTCTGGTAAATATTTTAAGGATTTTTTTATTTATCATAATAATTTGTAACGTCATTTTTACAACTAAAATGTTGTTAAAAAATGACGTTTGTTGTTCTAATAATACAAAAATATAATAAAATAAAATAATAATGATTCTATATTTTTTAAAATAAACAATTGATGTTTTCCGTGTGAATAGTGATTAAAATAATGTTATTTAAATTGATTATAGTCCAATAGGTTATCTCATATTTAATAATAATAAAATAATGTCAATATTCAATCTCCACAATTGAAAAAAAGTAATTAATAAAACAAATGAGTAATTACTTTTTTTTACTCACTGTAAGTATATATTTATATACAGCGATACTATTAAGAATGACTGAGTGTCAACTTTTACGATACAATTATATTTATTATTTTATGACCAATTAAATAATTTATTTTATTTTTCTTCCTCTAGCTTAGATGATTTAAAAAGCTGGAAAATGTTAACTGAACAAACACCAGAGACAATGTCTGTGTCAACAGACTCAGTACCACTTAGTTCTTATGGTTTTCTTATTTTTGATGACAGCCGTACTGTGCTAGTGACAGGTGAATTTTTTTTATTTATTATTATTGCTCATAATTTTTGTTTTTAATTATTTTTGCTAATTTTATAAATTTTCTGTGAAGAAAAATGAAAAATTTGATATTTATTTTTTTTGACAGAAATTTTTTTAATTATTGACATTATTTTGATAACTTTTAATTATTTATGTAATAATTATTTACAGAACACAATGATGAGTCATCGGAGTGGTTATCGGCACCTGTGACATTGATTCAGTCGAATGATACTCAAACCAAGTCATCGAGCAATTTATCAGCTAATTCGGTAATTAAAAATTTAATGACATTGAAATTGACAGATACTTGAGAATTTTTTTTATTTTTATTTAAAAAAAAATTTTTTTTTAAAATTGCATTTATATTTTTTTAGAACTTTTTTGCTAAATAATTATAAAAAAAATTCTAATGTCAATTCACTGTATTTTAAAATTTAATGAACGTAGTTTTATTGAAAAATAATAATAATATTATGTATTTTTTCAGTCAATAGTCCAGTTGAGCTTAGGGAACTTAATCCACGCAAACAATTCACAACAGACATTAATTCAAAACCAGACAAACGTCCCGATTCATGTTGACTTGAATGAAGGAACAGACGAAGAATTCTTTCCAAAGCAGCCTGATAAGGCTAAAGTAATAGAGTCTACTGGTATTTTTTTTAATGACAATGGGTTCAGTGAGAACTATAAAAGATTTATACCCATTTTAAATAAAAGTGTTAGTAGGCCACGTGTAGGAAGACCTCGTAAGGATGCTGTTTCGACAGAAGTAAGAGAGAAATTTCATAATTTATTTTTAAAAATGTTTATGTAATTATTTTATTATAGTCACCTAAAATAAGTATAAAGTGTGATATTTGCGGAGAAGAATTCTCAAAACAAACACTTTATCGGAAGCATATGGACCATCATGCCGAAGAAAAGCCTCACCGGTGTCCAAAATGTCCGGCTTCTTTTAACATACCTGTAAGTTTTTTGTACAAACACGACAATTAGTAACTTTAATGAATGTTAATTAATATGATAATGTGCAATCTGTTAATTATTTTTCTAGACAAACTTCACGCTTCACATGGCGACGCATAATTTGGGGGAGCCGAAGTGTCCCGAGTGTGGCCGAAAATTTGCTAGAATGGCAAGTCTCAAATCTCATTTGGCGTTACACGAGAAGGAAGAACATCTTTTTTGTAAAGAATGCGAGGACGTATTTTCAACGAAAGTAAGTAATTATTTATTTAGATAAATTAAGTATGACCAAGCTAGCTTCTTAGACTTCCACAAATATTAAAGTAATTATTGATAATATTTAAATTTATTCTATTGTTTAATAGTTCACAATACTGCAAAGTTTCTATTATTTATTGTTAAGATAAATAAAATAAAATTACTCAGCAGCTAAAATTTAAAGATTGATAAATAGCCTCGTAGACAGTTTAGTTGGAATAAAATATTATCATGAAACCTACAACAGAAAGAGATGTAATGTCTAGAGATCTCTTAAATGTAGATGTTCTACAGGGAGTTTAAACATTCCATTCTTGCGATTGTACTTTAAGTGGAAACTCTTCCGGTTCTCGGAGCGCATTTTATCATGACAAATGTCCCTCAAAAAGACCTTACTCTAAACTAAGATAAACACTGAAAATTAAAAAATTTTCAAATTATTTTTCTCAGAATTTTAAATAGACCGTGGGTTGATTCCTTGACCCTGCATATCGTCTCTTTTATCTGTATTTTAATGCGGTAGTAACATTCAATCGATATAAATTTCCTATCAGCAATATGAATACTAGACTAGTTATAAAAAATAATTTACTAGATATATATTAATAATATTATCCACACAAACGATCAATGATATTGTCCTTCGATAAATCAAGGATAAATAGATGTGCGAGAGTAACTAAGACGATTAAAAGTGGGCTATAGAACAACTACTGTAAGTAGGCGTAAAACAGTCAGCAGTACTTGCATAAATGTATTGTATTGCGTAACTAAATCGTATGATCTCACTGATCTTAGAAGAGAATGCTGTGACAAGTGTGTTATTAAATATACCCGACAAATTAACCAATTATTTAAATTACCGCATTAATATTACTTTTATTTCGCAGCTCATTGTTTATTTTATCGATCTTTTGCGACACAACAACTTTCATTAGTTTATTTTTAGGGAAAAAAAAAAAAAAAAAAAAAAGATTTAAAATCCAGATTTGTATTTTTTACTTTAAAAGACAAATGTTTAGATTTATTACACCCGAAAAATTAAAGAAGAGTGTTTAAAACACATGTGCGTTCTATCCTCAGCCTCCAGGAATCAAGTCGTTAAACTTTATACCAGCCTGGTACAGCTACGACCAACAGAGCTGATGAATTTTCAGAGAATCTGGAGAACTGTTATGCTACACCACTAAAAAAATATTTAAAATAAAAGCAAGAAGTTAAGGAAAAAAAAAAAAGAAAATAAATATCATTTATAAATATAACTGCGTTTAGTTATATTTATCCGTTTAATCCACCAAATCTCGAGATTTTTTAAAACAATCATTAAGATCTCCTCTTTATTTCTATAACTCTGTATTGGAGTGACATCATCAGCGGTAGGATGATCATAAAAACCGTGAGTGGCTGCTCAGCTGTTGCTTTAATACTTATGACACTAAATTATTAAAATTATATTTTATTATTTTCTTTTTAATCAAAATTTTTTAATTAACGTCTAATTATTTTTATATAACGCTACCTACTTCAGCTAAGAAAAAAATTTTCTCAAGACAGAAAAATTTACTTCTGTCAAGAATTAAATTTTTTGGAGCAAGAGGCTGGATTTTCTCAAAATAAGAAGAATTTTCTTGACTTAAATAAATTTTTTTCGATCAAGATACGGATTTCTTAAAGCGAGAAAATTAATTTTGTTGGCATAAGTAAAATTTCTTGTGTCAAAAAAAATTTTTTTTTCGCTCAAGAAAATAATTAGGAAGAAATTTAAAATTCTAAAAGCTTGAAGAATAAAAGTGCGACTGCGAAGAAAGCCCGCGAGAGATTGAGGAAATTTGAAATATTAAAGAAGAAATAGATAGAGTTTTATAAAAAATCGAATGAATGAATGAATAAATTAATTGTTAGGCAATTTGTAATTAAAGATAGTTGAGTAAATCGGTAACGATGACGCTGGCTCTTTATATTAGCAGCAATGTATGTCAACTAGTAAACTCTGTTGGTGTCATGTGTGTAGTATTGGCGCGTGGGTAGTCGGTGCGATTATTTTCTTAGGAGAATTACACACACCCTCGCCACTGTTATGTTGCCCGCATCAGCATCAGCATCACTACAATACGGCCGGACTCCAGTCAGCATGCCGCTAAATAATCTGTAACCGTCCCCTCATCTGGCCGGCCCGTCTTCGAACATATTTGAGCATTCTATATGTATACTTAAACACATTTGGGTAGTCGGTGTTCGGTGTTCGGTGTGGTACTTCTGGTGTAACACGAGTGCGGTGAGACTTGACTCAAGTCTAAGTAGAGAAACTGCCAACAAGATGTATATCCTTATTATATTATTGCATAGTATATCATAGCGTGAAGAAGAAAACGAATCAGATAAATAAAATTAAAAGTTTAGAAAAAGAGAAAGAGGAACAAGAAGAAGCACAGCTACCAAAGAAGTAGTTTACGGGAGCCCTGTAGTGAAAAATAAGACCGCGTGATGCACACACGTGCTTTCTACCCCTGACAGTTCATTCACGTGTTTCTAATATTTTTTTTTTACATTATTTATTATGAAGTGGATATTTTATTATTTATATATAGTGTACAGTGATATCAGGAATTATTTTTAAATTGTGCTGTGCTTTAAATAATATTATTTTACCGGAAGTTTTGCTGTGATGGTTCGTAATTTTTTAAAAAAAGGCAAAGGCTCTTCTCCGTTAAATTAATGTCTGCTGTAGGTTATCAAACTTTAACCTTTCATCAATTATTCTGTTAATAAAATTCAAATCGGATTATTTTTAGTTACCATGGATTTTTAAGCTAGTTAAAATGAAAATTAAACCGAGTAATAAAATTTCCAGCAGGAAATAAATTTCTATTTCTAGAGTATGACCTTATAGTAAACTATTAACTTTTTTAGTTATTATACTACTGGTAGAGTAGATTAATATATTTTTTTTTAAATACCGCCGGTTAGTTATGTGTGGAATTAAAAACTACGATAAAGAGTCTCATCACTTATCGGAGTAGCCAGTGCAAACGTCCGCTCTTTATGTCTTATCATTTTTTCCTCCATACTAATGAAATACTACGAAGAATATCACATTTCCATGGGATGTAATCTTCTTGACAAAAGCTTCGAGAGTTAACGAGTCCATCGAACTTGAATGCGTATATGTTACTTCCTTTCACATTTAATTCAACTACATACTGACAATCAATAGTCATTCATTATATGATAGTATATCAATTAAATATTATAATTATTTCATTATATATGTATTTTTTTTTAACTTTCATTGTCATTAAAAAATTTATCGGTACTCTTGAAGAAGAAATACAATTTTTTTTTTTTTATGAAAAAAATTACTTTAATTAATATCAATAATTACTTTTTTAACCGTGGACTCTTCTTTGAAGTGAAAAAAATTTTTTTAGCATTGTAAATAATATTTAATTAACAAAAATGGAGAAAAAAAAATTTTTATCAAAAAAATTTTTTTGACACTTGAAAATAATCAAAAAAAAAATTATTTTTTAAAGAAATCATGACAATTTTTACTTAACTAAATTATTAATCAAAATTATTTATCAAAATATAAATAACAAATTAATAATTAATCTCAAAAAATTTTCAAGCAAAGAAATCTCTGCCTGAACAATAATTTTCCTCTCAGTGTAAGATATAATGAATAATTATTAAAATTTATTGATTGTAATTATATTCAAAAAGATAATCGCAAGATGCATCTTTACCTCGGTGGTCATTTACAACCACGTGATCATATGGGGTCAAAAGCGAAAACTGGTTTCGGTCCATCGCGACGTCTCGGTGCCCAGAAATTCGCTGACGTAACGCATGAGGTCGTTTTATGTGCAAGAGGGTTTGGGTGCTTCAATCCAGGACCCAGGACCAACGGAGATCCTTCTGAAGTTATAAATGTTACATCCTTGCTTTTTAAGCCTCTCCGTTTTTTTATTATCCATAATTCTTTTTTATTTTTACGTTTTTATAACTTTCTTATGCGGAACCTGAGGGCGACCTAAAACTGGCCGATGAAGAAAAGCTTTGTGTCGCCGGATGACAATTTAGAGCGGTTGACATTCTTCCTTTCCCTCTCGCGTCGTACATCACTCCCTTCAGTTTCAATACGTATAAATAATAGATTTTATTTATCCTTTTTTTATTTATCTCCTTTCACGGAGCCGAGACTCGCAAAAAAATTTACTCCCGCTTGTTATTTAAGGCCTGCATAATTTTTGCTACTTCTCTATTCTCTATTGTGGTGGTACCGATCCAGCCCGGAGTAGAAAATAACCGAGAACGTGACTGACTCGTGACTTTGAAGCTGAATGTGTGCACCCACGACTAAATAGCTCCTTGATGTAATATGTAACATGTAAGGCGGCGTAACGCCTAATAAAATGTTCCCTTATCGTTCAATACGCGGTATTAGATGCAAAGCAAAGCTGCAAGACCTTTTTAATGGCATTTCCAGAGTGCAAGTACTAACTATTTTTTATTTATACTCGATTGTACTCAGAGTTGTGTTCCGGACTCTTTCTTCTTTCTTTTACATTGAAAAATAAAAGCATTAAACGTTCTTTAGATTGATTACTTTCCGGGCTGTGTCGCGTAATTTCTCGCCACTTATTATACTAAAAAAAAATTTATTTTTAATTAAAATAAGCAATTTTGTGATAAGAAATTTATTTGTTGGAAATTTTAAATAAGTTTATTTTTCAGTTGAAAAAATAAAATTGTTTAAAATTTAAAAAAAAAATTTATTTCTCCTTATAAAAATGCCCATGTTATTTTAAAATAATTAAATTTTTGGTAATCAAAATCTTTATTTTTTTTTTTTTTTTTTTACGACATTTTTTATCATAAATGCGCTGTAAAAACAATCAGAATAAAAAAAAATTAAAAATGTCAATTTTTCTCCTAGATATGGCCAAAAATCGGGTCGGCCTCACTTGTAAATAATTACCAAATTTTTTAAGCAATTTTTATTTTTTTTTTTTTTTTTTTGGGTAAAAACTTTTTAATGAATGAAATAGTTTCATTCAACTTATCCAAAAGCAATAAAATAAATATTTTTTATCTTCCAATTATGAATGGCTGTTTTATGACGAAGCTCGTATTTGGTAGCCCAATTTTACCCTGCGAAAGTTAATGAAAGTAAAAACCGCGTTAAAAAAAATTTCACTTAGAGCATATTCATTTTTAAAATGAATAATTGCGAAGTTGAGAGTTGAGGTGAGCCTTTTAAAGGCATCAGCGGTCCCCTGATACGCGAATATTGCCATAAAGTTGACGTAACGCTGCGTAATGTATGGAGGAGGAGGAGGAAGATGTAACGAGCAAGAGAGAAGAATATATAATAATCGTATGGCTGGTGCAAGCGACGATGATCAGAGACCGCCGGTTGATTCCGCCACGCTCAGATTCCTCCTCGTGTGCCATGCCGCTTTATGAAGTTTAATGGCATCTTTAAACTTCCCAGAATTTCGCTAGTAAATTATTTCATTTAAAAATAAGTGCATACAAATTTTTTTTATCTCTTTCTTCACGTTGTTGTTTTTATAGCTCTAATTTTAAACAATTACACACATTATATTCTTGAAGTTAGAATTATCATATCTTAAATTATTGAGCTGGAAGATATTGCTAAAAAAAATAAGAGGTTCCTTTAATT
The DNA here is from genome assembly GCF_013202065.1 of Cotesia typhae. NCBI lineage: Eukaryota > Metazoa > Arthropoda > Insecta > Hymenoptera > Braconidae > Cotesia > Cotesia typhae. Next base: position 12,392,051 of record NW_027423756.1, on the reverse strand, counting down.
CTTGAGGACCGGGTTGGGCGACTCTGAATAAAAGAGACCTATCATCCAATCTGTGTTAGCTCCGTTATTATCGTACAAAATACAAGACTTTTGTTGAACTTTCATATCGATAACCGGGCTATCATTTTTTTTTATATTGTTTTTAAAAAAAAAAAAAAAAAAAAATTTTTTTTTTTTTTTGTAAAAAATTTCTCAAAATTAAAAACAAAAAAAAATTTTGAAAGTAATAAAATAAATTGCAGTGATATTGTAGATGAATAAATTCCGAAAAAAAAATTTTTTTTTCTAAGCAAAAAATTGAAAATAAAAAAAAAATTTTACGGTAATAAAATAAATTGCAATAATATTATTGATAAATAAAATCGTTGAACTTTACCGATAGAATTGCACGTGTGTACTCGCAAAGCTCAGTCGAGTTTATAGTTATATTAATAACAGCTGCTATTAACCCTGAAACAGAATAACAGCGATGTAAAATAGGAACTGATGTAAATTCCATAGTTCAATTTATATTAACTGTTGTTATTTATTCTATTTAATTATACAAATTATTATTTGACATACTGTCACCAATTGTTATCACTTATCGGTTAATATTTAAAATTAACCCACTTATCGCTAAACTAAATTATCAAAACTGTATTATAATATTTCATAATATTTTAAAATAACAAATATACTTTTTATTTATAACAATTATCGTTAAAAAAGTAAACTATCAAAACATAAAGTGTGCAAAATAATAATAATAATAATAATGATGATTATCGGTCTGGTTTTAAGATAACTGTCTCTGTAATTTTATTTTTTGCGCTCTTTATTTATTTTCATTTCTTCTTTATTATTGTAATTATTTTTTATTATATGTACTTGCAATTATTTATTTTTAGACTGTTGCGCGTGTGTTAATTTTTAATAAATTATAATAATAATATTATAAATTACAATACACAAGAACTTTAATGAGACTGTAGAGTAACATCCACAAATAAAGATTTACACTGGACGTTAATTTTTCGTTCAATGATATATTACACCGCGCAATGAGTCTGCTTGACACTTGACACGACAATTGGTCTGTGCTAATAATTTAACTTACCAACACTCGTTACTACGTACTGAATATGTATTCACAATTACTTGAATTATCAATATTATTTATATGAATCAAAATTTATTGAAAAATAAATTACTGTAAAAAATTATTGTTATCTTGTTAACCATTGATATTTTTAAAAAGATAAGCTCATCAAAGATATTAGACTCATCAAGAGCTTTCATTTGAGTACCCACATCAATTTTTCATATATTTCATATATTTGTATATATTATATATATATGAAAAATATATCAAAAATGCATGTGGGTACTTAAATGAAAGCTCTTGACGAGTGTAACATCGGGATGAGCTTATATCTTTACAAATGTCAATAGTTAAGAAAGTGCAAGGTCCCTAGTAGTTAATAATTTAATTATTATTATAAATCCATGGTAATTATAAAATACAAAAATATATATGATAAACTAATCTAAAAATAAAATTTATCAGCAAGTGATTTAATTATCGAGCAAATCATCGCTGAGAAGAAGAAGAAGGAAGAGTATAAAAAGAGGAGATTAAAAGATCTAAAAAAAAGTTTAGATTAAAAAATAGAGGAAAAAATAACAAACAAAAATTAAAAACACAAGTTCAGAGTTTGTGTATGATTATGATGCCCTCGTGGATACTCACCGCAACTCCGTTGGATTCAAATGAACAAGCATACAGAGCGTTACTTCCCAACGAAGGGTCTCTTCTCTGCCTCCGGTTCGTCTGGATTAATTAAACCGTTCACTGAAACAGCCGTCGATTTATTCCAAAGAAAAGACAATGCATTTAATTAAATAAATAAATTAAATGAATTCCAAACAAAGTGTTCCTATGTGTTCAAAATCAATCGTGTTCAAAATTTTTATTCCAAAAATAAGTCTGCTGATTAATTAGTACTGCTGAGGACGTATTAAATAATTTATTATGAATTTTTATTGTTTAAAGTAAATTAATATGAAAGTCAAAATGAAATGATAAATAATTAAAATAATTTATATTTTTATAAGACATTGCCTGCAATCAGATTAAATATTTGCGTCCTGTACGATGACGCTCGCTGTTGATTGTATGAATTTCGCGCTTCTAGTCATTTGCTCTCGAGTATTTCATTTTGCGCTTGGTCTTAGTGCTCATTATTACAAGGTACTAATTTTCTGCAAATCTGTTGGAATTAAATAATTAATTTGATAAAATTAAAAAAAAAAAAAAAAAAAAAAAAAAAAAAAGATTATTGATGAATGAAACAATTCATTTGAATGTTACAGACTCAACTGGAAGCACATTTGAAACTTCACAATGAAAAATGGTCAACGGATGACGTAAAAAAGTGCAAGCTCTGCAACAAGCAATTTACTCAGCCTGCTCTTTATCGCATTCACATCCGAGAACATTATAAAGTGAGTATTCTTAAATTTCGTCTGTATTCTTAGAAACTTGATGTAGGAATTTAAATGCGAATTAATATTTTATCATTTATAATCATTATTATTTTTTTTTTTTCTATTAGTTGCAGACGAAGATGGTCAGGCATACAAAAAGAGGGTTGACTAATAAAATAATGTATAAATGTAAAATATGTTTAAAAATTTTCCAAAAACCCAGTCAATTGATGCGACATCTCAGAGTACATACAGGCGAAAAACCTTTTTCGGTAATTTTTTTAACTTTTAATTAAAAATGATTTTTTAAAGAATTATTTTATTAATAAAAATATTTTTTTTACAGTGTAATATTTGCAATCGATCATTTACACAAAAAAGTTCTCTCCAAATTCATAAATGGAAGCATGTCGGTCTTAGACCGTACCATTGTGACCAATGTGATTCTAAATTTAGTCAAAAAGGTAAAACTAACATTTTTTATTCTTAATTTTTCGACAAAAAAATAAAATAAAAAATTTTAATGGAAACTATTTATATTTTAGGTAATTTAAACGCGCATATTAAAAGAGTACACCGTCAACCAGATGACGAGACGATTTATCCCTGTTCCCAATGTACTTGTGCTTTTAAAAAACTGGGAAGTCTAAGTATACACGTAAAAAAAGCCCACGAGATTCCTATAGAGGTACTTAAAAAAGTATATAATAATAATTATAATTACATAAGCCATAAACAGCTTAACCCTTCAACTCAAGTACTCTTTAGTATTTTGCTTTCGAGAACTGAGTGAAAAAAAAAAATGATTTGATATAATTATAATAAAATGTATTAATTTTTTAGTTGTTTAAAAATAAATGTGATAATTCAGCCTCGGACTTGAGCGATAAAAAGCCCGCTGATACAACAAGCAAAAGTGATATTTTGCAACAAGCTTTGAAGATTTCTGGGCTGTCGGAGAAAGGAAAAAATCCTAATGCTGGTATATTTTATTTATTTTTTTATTTGAAGTATTTATCAATCGCTATTTAAAAATTTTTAGACAATTCGGATTCTCCAAAAGTTAAAGGAGCTAAAGAAGATGTCCACAGTTCTTTTGTAACTCTATTGGATAGAACTGAAGGTTCTTTGAGGTATTAATAAACAAAATTATAAATTATGAATTAAAAACTTGTTAAATTAAATTTACAAATATTTTATAATTTTATAGGAGGTATGTTACAATAAAACAACGTAGCGTTGGAAATATAAAATGGTACTCGTGTTCGTATTGTCATAAAGAGTTCAAAAAACCATCGGATTTAATTCGTCACTTACGAGTGCACACTCAAGAAAAACCTTACAAGGTAATTCAATAAATTTTTCATATATTTATATATATTATATATATGTAAATATAATATATATATGAAAAATATATCAAAAGGTCATTAGTTAATTTTTAACGATTTAAAGCTAGAAATATATTTTAATTATATTAAAAAATAAATTTAAATTTTAGTGTTCGTACTGTTGTCGTTCGTTTGCTTTAAAGTCAACGATGATTGCTCATGAGCGTACACATACAGGTACCAAAAATTACAACTGCGGGACTTGCGATAAGAAGTTTACTTGTCATAGCAGTTTGAAGGCTCATACCAGGTTATAATACATAAATAAATAAGCTATATTTATTTACAAGTCCCAAGCTTTACATTTTTTTTTTCAATTTTAAATCTAGAACGCATACAAAACCCCACAAGTGTAATTCTTGCGGTAAATCATTCAGTACGAGTGCTGTATTAAAGAGTCACATGCAGAACCACGCAAAAAAGTCAAAATTGTCAGCGGATGCAGAAGCGTTGATGCCGCAAATTGTATTGGAAGAGCCACTGGTGATAAGCGACGCTGGAGACAAAATAAGTGTTGCTCATGTTAAATCCAAGCAGTCTGGCGACGATAGCAAAGACAGCGCTGGCAGGCCTCACAAGTGCTGGGTTTGCTCGGCAGCATTTAGAAAAATTAGCCACTTGAAGCAGCACTATCGACGTCACACCGGAGAACGGCCCTTCAAGTGTCCGAAATGCGAGGGCCGGTTCACCTCCAACAGCGTCCTCAAAGCTCACTTACAAACTCATGAAGCTTCTAGACCTTACAATTGCACTGTTTGCAATGCCAAATTTTCTACTCAGAGCAGCATGAAGCGACACTTGGTTACTCACAGCAATGTTAGGCCCTTCATGTGCCCTTATTGTCACAAGACCTTTAAAACTACTGTTAATTGTCGGAAGCATATGAAAATTCATAAAACAGAACTTGCACAGAAGGTAAATTTTTTTTTTTATTGTTATTATTATTATTATTATTATTATTAAAAAATCAATGGTTAATAAAAAAAACAATTTGTTTTTTTTATAGCAGTTGGAAAAACAAAAAGAAAAATCTGCAGAGATTGTCATACCTAATAAAGAACCAATTTCGACATTAACAGAGAACTTGACTTTACCAGAAGATATTTCAGATACTTTCCAGCCCAATATGAGTTCTGATTTTACTCAAGCATTTAATGATCAGTTTACTACTATAGATGTTGATAAAAATAAATCATTTTTGAGTGATGATAACCGTACAGAAACGATAGGTAATTATTTTAATTTAAATTTAAATTAATTTTAATTTTTTTCAGTTTTAACGATTATTATTATTATTATTTCTTCTTTGACTTAAAAAGCTGTCTTATTATTATTATTATTATTATTATTTAACTATTAATAAATTCATTTATTTTTTTAGAAACTTTACCAGAAGTCAATACAAATCATTTAGACTCAACTCAAACATTACATGCCGACGAAACTGGTACTATTACATTACCTAATTATACAGGCGATCAAACATTGAGTGCAGTAAGTAATTTTGTCATTTTTTAATATCTTAATAACGTTTTATAAAAATAACTAAAATATATTTTTCAGGAGAGCATTCGTGAAATAGAAGAAACATTAAACCAACAATTATTCAACATTGGTATGAATCTAGGATTGGGTACAAATTTATCCCGCCAGATAAGTGAAACAGATGTTCCACTTGAATCTCGTGAGCAGCCAGTACTAAATATAATGTACGACAACTCAAAGACCCTTGATTCATCCGAGAGTATCAATACAAATATTTTCCCACCGCACTTTGACACCTTTGATATGAGCCAAATAGCTCTTCAAGCCGACACCGAGATGGACATCGGAATAAATTCAGCTAACTCAACAAGTATGGCGAGTATTTTGCCAAAATCAGCTCAAGAAGCCCAGCGACTAGTCCCAGTTTCAACTTGCAAAACCGAAATAATTACTTCCGAATCCCGTCAGTTAAAAGAGCGTCACCTTCTCGTGAATTCCATTCAATCTTACCCAGATTTGACTAAGCCCGTGCAGTCTTGCCCCAAGTACCCAAAAATAATCGCTAAAGCCGACACTACCAACCAAACAGACCTTCTGAGTCTAAACAGCGAGTCTAATGACAACTCAGTAACATCGTCTTTGCTGAAGCCCATGGAAAGTATCCATCTGACTTGCAGTTACTGCGACAGACCGTTCAGTTCATTCGAAGATTTAAAAGCCCACGTGGAAGGTCACCTCTCGGGATTTACGACGAGCGATTCAACAACTGCCGACAATAATATTAACATGGAAGAAAAAATATCTGAAAACAGCAACGGGGGATCTCTGCAGTGTCACATGTGTTCAAAGAAAGGCTTCGACGTAAACTCTCTGAAAAAACACTTGCTAACTCACCGAGGAGAGAAAGAATTCCAGTGCCTGGAGTGTCCGCTGAAATTTTGCACCAACGGCGGACTCAGCCGGCACTTAAAGATCCACGCTGGAAAAAAAATAGACTCCTGGACTTGCTCAGTGTGCTTCGCCTCGTTCTCCACGGAGAGTCACTTAAAAATTCACTCCAGCACTCACGATGGATGGAGCGCACATATAGAGCCCGACAGTTCGCAAAAAGATCCTTTAAAAATAGAGCCGGACTTGCTGATAAATCCCGACTCCGCTGCGTCTGTATCCGAGAAGCTGCTGTTTGACACAGTAGTTGAGCAGAATTTCCTCAAGAATTCCAGCAACGGCCTGCCGGAGAAGAAGGAGTACGACAACAAATGTAAGTACTGCCCAAAGACATTCAGGAAGCCCAGTGATTTAATTAGACACGTAAGAACGCACACTGGCGAGCGGCCGTACCAGTGTGAGCACTGCGACAAGAGTTTCGCCGTGAAATGCACGCTGGACTGTCATATAAAAGTGCATACAGGCAATGAAAAATTTTCTTGTCACGTTTGCAATCGCCTGTTTGCCACAAAAGGGAGCTTGAAAGTCCACATGCGCTTGCACACCGGTTCAAAGCCGTTTAAATGCTCGTTCTGCGACTTGCAGTTCCGGACCTCGGGGCACCGCAAGGTCCACCTGCTCACCCACATGCGCGATGATAAAAACGTGGGAAATTCCTCCAGCAAACGCAAACAGAAGTCGAGTAAAATTCAGGTGATCCCGGAGATTAAGCTGGAAGGCGAGCTGAGTGAGGAGTCTTTGGTGGACGTTACTCAGGCGACTGAGTTCTCGAATCTCGATACTATCACCATTGACGCTACCGGGTTGGCCGATCAATTGACTTTCAATGCCGATGGGACTATTTTGAATAACAATTCGATGCTTTCGATTAACGAGAGCAACCAGCTGGTGGCTAATTTGCATTTTTTAATCGCCAATGGACTAGTTACTATTCAAACTGACGAGCACGTGTTGCCGCAATTGGGTGTTGACAATCCGCACGGCAATGTGGGTGTTAATCAGGATGAGCATCAAAGCCAGAGCGAGCACACGCTAGTTTCTTCCAGGTTGCTGGGTTCTGACCAAGTTTCTAATCTCTCGGGTAGTAATTTAGTTATCACGCAGGTTAATAGTCTTGCATCTGATCCAGAGCGCGCGGCGCAATTGCAATTGAACGATTGTATGCTGGTTGATTCGTCGGGTAATAACTCGCAGGTAGTCATTGGAATCCCTGCGGAGTCTTCAGCAGCTGGTTCTGCAGCAGCTTCAATTATTCCCCAGAAATTGAGTCCGAAAAATAATTCTAATTGTAATTTAAATAGCAAAAGTCCTAATAGCAGCAGGGAGTGCGATATTTGTGGGAAAACTTTCGGGAAACCCTGCCAAGTGCAAAGACACAAACGGATTCATACCGGTGAGAAACCTTACAAGTGCGAACTGTGCTCCAAGTCCTTTGCCCAGAGGTCCACGCTGCAGATGCACATGAAGCATCACACTGGAGATCGGCCTTGGGCCTGTCCTCACTGTGATTACTCCTTTACGCAAAAAGGAAATCTTCTCACTCATCTCAAGCGCGTTCACCAAATGATTGACGAAATTGATAAGAAGAAATTGAAGACTACCCAACATATTGTTAATAAAGTTATGCAAAGTAATATTCAGAGTGATAATGGAATTCCGAATTTAGATAATATTTCGCTAGTTGAATTGCTAGAGTAATTATTTTATTACTTGCATGTTTACTTAAGATTATTTTATTTTTTATTTTTAATTTTTTATTTTTTATCAAATGTTACGCTTTCGCTTTTTTTTTAATCGTCTTGAAAGTCAAATATGTTATAAGATGATTTTTTGAAAAATAAATAATTCAAGTCTTCGTAATATTTATGATAACAATCAATATAATTGAACAATTTTTTTTTTTTTTATTTTATTAAAATTACTTGTCAATGTGACGCTTAGAAACTATGAAAAGCAATAGACTGAATTTAAAAAATTTTAAATGTAAATAGAGTTCTTTTTTATGCCACTTATAAAATATATTAAAAAAAATTAAGTGTGTTACTTGTTGAGTAAAAATTAATCTTTGATAAAAAATAATTGTTCTCTAATTAAGTTAAAAAAATATATTTTTTAATTTATGTGTTCATATTAACTAAATAAATTATCGCAACAAACTTAAAAAAAAAAAAAAAAAAAAAAAAAAAAACAATTGTAATTATTTACAAGTGGGGTCAACCCATGCTAGGATGTTAAATTTTTTTTAACTTCCCCAAAATAGGGTTGACCCCACTTGTAAATAATAACCAAAACAATTTCATTTATTTAAAAATTATTTTTTTTTCAATTTATGAATTTATATGTTTAAATGTACATTTATTATCGCTGAGCGGACATCCGTTCGGATGATTTACAAAAAACCAGCAGGGTTTTACTTTTAATCGTACATTTGATTTATTTTTACGTTTTTTATTAATTAAATTATTGCTCCCCGGAATTCTGAATTGAACCGTGCCATTATTAATTTGAAAAATATTGCTATTATTTCTCAAGAGAGTTTGCAAGCCTCCACATTCTGTTTTTAATTCTTTCAAAGTACTAGCTGGTACAAGTTTAGCAATTTCATTCAATTCAATAGTCCCTCCAGCATTCCACTTGCATTCCTCACTATCATCGTCCTTTTTAACGTCAATTATTCTGACTTTTTGCAGCAGATAATTAGCAACTAAATTAACAATTTCATTAACAATATTTTTATCAACCTTGGTACAATTTTTAACTTTTTCAACCAGATCCCGTGGCTTAAAATCACTGGACCATTGTCCAGTGACGTTGTCTTGAGTAACAGTATTTATTTTCTGCAAAGCTCTTGCATTTATTATCTCTTCAATTCGCTTATTTATCTCCGGGACTTGAGCCTCCTGGTAATTTCTTTGCCATCCAATTAAACACACTCGTTTGGTAGATGGTATGCGTAATCTATCGCACCTTGTGATGAACCCACAGCCCTCACAAATACGTTTTACATACTCTAAATATTCTAAATACTGACTATTCCCGGCGCAACTTCTTTGGTATTTTCTACCGTCAAATTCGTGAGCGCAGCAAGGAAGTAAAAAAAATCTACAGTTATACGAACTACGTGCTGCTATTACTGGTATCCACGGTGTTAATTCATCCGAGTGATTTCCTATCAGCCAATCTGTGTCAGGAAATAATGAGTCTGATGAGGGAATTAAAGTTTTTTCCTGAAATAATTTTTAAATTTTATTATTAATTAATTTTTATTGAAATAAAAAAATAAATTAATTTGTTTATAATACTGAAATTGAGACTGCTTAAAAATAATCATTTTTAGAATTTTCTGACAAATAAATTATAACAAAAAAATTTTATTTAAATTTTATTTAAAAAATTACATTTTTAGAAGCTCCAAAAAATCATAAATTAAATTTTTAAAAAATAATTTTCTAGTTTATTTAAAAAAAAAAAAAAATATAAAATTGTCAGTCTGCGAATTTTAGTATCATATATTTTTTATTACCTCTAATTGAGTCGTTTCAGCAAATAAATCCCAGATCTTACGTCGACGCAAATCAACACCTCGTCCAGGAAATCCTTCATTGCTCAAAATGTAAGCAAGTAAGCCATTCCCGCACCCGAGATCTAAAAATGATTGTTTTTTTTCTATTTTTTTTTCTTCTCTCTCCTGCTCCCAGAGTACAATTAAATAACTAGCGATAGCCACATCTTCGTAAACAAATTTCTGAGGGTCAGTGCACTCTGGCCAATTTTTAACTAAATCGACTCCGTACTTTTTCTTCAGCTCATTATACAATTCACAATATTTCTCATTAGAAATTAAATTCAACGATCCTTGGATGAATGATTTGTTCTGCTTGTCATCGTACTCCATCCACTTGACCAAGCTGCTGAAGAGTTTTATCTTAAGCCAGTCAATACTTGACTCACTGGATTCATTAGAAAATTTATCTGGAATTAACAAACTTACTTGCTGATTATTATTTACTATTTTATACGGCCATTGAAAGCCAAGAGACTTTTTACTGTCATCCAGCTGCTTTGTCAAGCTGATAATCACTCTGTTATTTTTATCAATAATATCAAACTCTATCGCTTGAGAGAATTTTTCGCTCTCTCTCGGCAGTAGTTTTTTTACTATTAAATATATTGTCTGTTCTTGACCAACTCCGACGTCATCTTCGAAAATATTGAACTCTTCAGGTAGGATTACAAAGTCGTAGTTATTAATAATATTTAAATTTTTATTTGAGTCATACTCAACCAGTTGAGAAACGTCATTGATACTTGCGATGTGGTTCACTACAGAATCAACGTCGATGTTTGATAATTCAGCTTTAAGAATAATTGTCGACAGGACCACTCTCTTGTTTATTAAGTGAGAGTTGTTTAATAATATTTCAATGCCTTTCCAGAATTTATTTATTGATAAATCACTCTCTTTGCTTATTAACACACGATAATCCATTTTTAATTAACTATTTAAATTATTTTTTACTATGATTTAATTATTTAGGATTTTTAGTTATCAATGTCTCGATATCAATGTTATACTGCAATAAAATATTTTGTAAATTATTAAATCAAAAAATATTAATGATACTGAAATTAACTGACATTTGTCATTTTTTTTTTTTATTTATGAAAATTAATTTATAAGGTAGTTTATCTGTTTTTCTTTTTTTTTTTTGAAATTTTATAGCAATAAAATCATTAAAAAAAAATTCACCTGTGAAAATTAATAAAAATTACAAGTGAAAATTTTTAGAAGCATTTTTTTATTGTAATTAATTTGTTAAAAAATTTTTTAAAATTAACAGCTGACCGCTAACATCAGTATTATTACTATTAATAATAAAAATAAATTCAATACCTTTTTAAAAATCCACTCTGCGTCAGATAATGATTTATTTATTATTTGTTTTACTCTTTCAGGGTCAGGTTCGAACACATGTTGTTTAAAACTCTAAAAAAAAAAAAAAAAAAAAAAAAAAAAAAATGATTACTAATATTTTCGTTATTACTCATTATTAAAATTAATAATATTATGTTATAAAATTTTACGTGAAAGGTCAACATAATTTGAGGTTATACGCACAAAAATTAATTTAAAAATAAATTATAACTAAAAACAATATTTTTATTAAATAATTATTATCTCACCTGTTTAATAGAGTGTTTATAAAATTCTTGAGGACCTTTTGGAAGTTTATTACACGACCTCAATAAAAATTTGTACAATTCTTTGGGAGTTTTCACTGTTTCCTGTAAAATTTTGCTGGCCATTATTCGAATCTGACAGAAAAATTTTTTTTCTCCATATTTGGAGTAATTCCACAATTAAAAATTAATAAATAATATTTTAAACAGTATATTAAATCCAAAAAAGTAAAAATTAATTATTTTAAAAAAGTATTTGTGCTAAATATTTGCAGTTTTTATAAAAATACCATTTTTGTCAAAACTTAACCTCTAACTGTCAAATTTTTATTATTTAAATAAACAATTGTTATATAAAAAATAATTTATGTGTCAATAATACAATAAATTGATAAGTTAATAATTTTATTACGTTATTTTTGTAAAAAATTAAACGTTGATTAATTATTTATTTATTTATTTATCAATTAAATAATCAAAATCATGTATCAAGTTTTTCGTCGTGTTTTTCAAAACTTAATTATTAATAATTTAAATAAATATTCTTTTATTGCTTATAATCCATTGAACTTTAGCACATCATGTCGGAAATACACAGCTGGATTAATTAGTGAGTAATGAGATTAATTAATTAGCAGTTAATTATTAATTTTAATGACTGATTATCTAAACTGACATTTTCAGTAATTGGAGATGAAATATTAAAAGCGCAAGTGAAGGACACTAATTCATATTTCATGTGCTCACTTTTGTATGAGCATGGAGTTAAAGTTGAAAAAGTAAGTTCTTTTTATTATTAATTATAAAAAAAAATTATTACAGTTTATAAAACTTAATTTAAAAATTATTTCGGAATTTTTTAATAATTTAATTATTGTAAAAAAAATTCTAAAAAATTTTAAATGTTAACTTAATTTTCATCAATTTTTTGGAATTTTACAACAATTAAATTGTAAAAAAAAAATTTCACGTGTAGAAATTAAAAAAATATTAATAAAAATTTCATGAGCTGTCAGATGTTTGCTAATTTAATTATTATAGATAATGAATAATATATAAAATAAATATTTCAACTAATAAATTATAATAAAAAAAATTTTATCTTTAGAAGCTCTAAAAAATTTTAAATGCAATTTTTTACAAATAATGACTCTTGTTAAATTGCACTGTCATTAAATTTTTTTTTTTCCAGGTTTCAATTATCAGTGACAACATAGAAGAAATTGCTAATGAAATAAGATTATTCTCTGGTAAATATAAATATGTAATTGCATCTGGAGGCGTTGGACCTACTCACGATGATAAAACTTATGAAGGTTGATTTTTTAAAATAATTTAATTTAATTTAATTTAATTATAAAAAAAAAAAATGTATAAAAAATAATTAGATAATTTTCATTTAATTTAGGCCTCGCTAAAGCTTTTGGAGACTCTTTACATTTTCATCCAACACTGATGAATATTATAAAAGAAATTTCTGACGTTGAAGATAAAAATTCGCCACTGTTCAAAGTCGCTTATGTAAGTTATTAATTATCGTATTGTAAAGCTAATATTATCCGTAAAAATAAAGCGGTCATCGGTTGATTGATTGGTCAACTGTTACTTGTATTCAGCAATAATTGCAGTATACATTTGAACAGCGTGTCTAGATAATTAATTTTCGCAACCAAGATAGCAGTATCCAATCATTAGGTAAGTAACTGAACAGTAAGTAATTAACATTCGTAGGTAAACTGAACAGAGCACAATTGATTTCGGTATCCAATCAAATAGTAAGCAAATTATATTATCAGTATGTTTGGGAAAGTCATGTTCCCAATCAATGGAATTGCTTCAAGAATTATTGACTTACATATTCTCGGTGATTCCACGCTATATTGGTAATTAATAAATATTCTGTAATTCCAGATTCCAAAAACTGCGACTCTCAAATTTGGGAAAAATGATCAAGGAGAATTATTAAAATTTCCGTGCGTTAATGTTGAGAATGTCTACGTTTTTCCTGGATCTCCGATATATTTTGAGCCATTATTCAAAAGTTTGTGTAAGGTAAAGAAAAATATTTTTTTTTCTATAAATTAATTGTTCAAAAAAAATTTTTTTTAAAAAAATATAATTGTTGTTAATTAATTACAGGAGATTTTTAATGCACACAAAAGTTTTTGTAAAAAGGAACTGTATATAGATGCAAAAGAAGATGTGTTTGCTAATGCATTAACAAGTATTGCCAATGAATTTCCTGAGGTTGCTTTCGGCTCTTATCCTGTTAGCGATCAAAAGTAATTCTTATTATTATTTATTTATTTATAAAGAAATTTTTTACAAATAAATAAATAAATAAATTATTATTAAAATATTTAAACTTTTATAATTTGTGAACAGTGCCAAGATTTTTGCCTTAATTTCAAAATGAACAAATATTTAATGTTACAGCAGAAATATTGGTCTTATAAAAAAGAGTTGAAAAAAAAAAATTTAGAAAATTAAATTTTATAAAAAAAATTTCTTTTAATTTAATTTTTATACAATCAATATTTTAACCTTAATTTAAAAAATTAAGAATTTTAATTAACGATTGAAATTTTTACTAATTATAAAATTCTTAATTTTAAAATTATGGATTTTTTTTATTGGGCCTGAAAATAAATTATAGGAGACTTTTTTTTCATAAAATTAAATTTTTATAAAATTTCATTTAATTAATTTTTTTTATAACTAATATTTTAACCGTAATATTATTAATTATTATTATTATTAATAATAAATAATAATTTATTCAAATAAATTTTAGCTTTTACAAAGCACGCGTTACAGTTGAAAGTGAGGATGAATCAATTACTGAAAAAGCAGCCGGCAAATTTTGCAGTCTAATTCCTCCCAATATTTTAGTAAATTATGACAAATCACCCGAAATAAATTCTTTAGAAAAGTATCAAGAATTTATTACCAAAATTGATGAACCAAAAACTAAAATTTTTACAGAGACAGTCCAAGAATTAAAGTAAATAAATATTAAATGAATATAATTAATACAAAATTTAAATAATAAAATTTTTAATTTGATTTTTTAGAGAGATTTTACGTAATTCTAATGTAGTTCTTCAGTATGATTTTTCTGTTGAATCGACAGTCTTGTTACACCTTCTTCACATTGCCCGAACATCATTAAACAGCGATAAAATTATTGATGCTTTAATTGTAAAGCAAAAAAATAACCCAATAAATGTTGAAAATTTCCATAAAGATATTTTAAGTCGGTAAGAAATATTAAAAATAATTATTTATAATTAAAAATTTATTTTTAATTATTTAAAGAAATTATTAAATATTTATAAAATAACAAAATTGATCAATATCGATTGCATACTTTTTTAATCGGGTCATAAATTTATAAGAGAATTATTAACTCTCCGAGTTTATTCTTATTTAATGAGATCAATGTACTTTACTTAGTAATGAACTTTTTTTTAGGTACAATGTAAAATTAACTGTATTGGATGCGGAATTAGAAATAAACCCAGAAAATATAAAAATACTTTATCCAGAATTAAAAACATTGTTGCTTACTGAAACAAATAAAACAACGGACAATTCAGAAACAGTAAAATTACTAAAACAGTTGTCGCCGTCAATCGAAATTAAAACTCCACTACTCGAATGGAATTCAGAAACTATCTGGAGCTTTACTCAGTCTCTCTGCCTTCCGTACATTAAATTATAGTACTACAGGTAAATATTTACATAAAATTATAATTTTTAATGCTTAATGTTTAATACATGATTCGTAACACTTTATGAATTTATTTGTGTAGGTAATTTAATAATAAACGCATCACTTGCCTGCAAAGTAACAAGATTTATTGCAACCATAAATTTCATTTTTTAACGACCAAAAGATTATACTTATATTACTTGCTAAAGTTATGATTACGCACCCTTGTACAAAGTTATTGTATTTTTTAAGCATAAGATAAATTTAAAAAATGTGTACTTAAATGTAATTATTTATGGAAACTTTTAATTTGATAAAATTATTGAATATATTTTATAAATATTTAAAAGCTTGGTTATTTTTTAATCCTGTTAATTTCTAAAAATATATTTTATTAAAATTTATATTAATAATATTAATGTCATTAATTTATAATATATTTCCGGTACTCATCTGTAATAAATTACAGCCTTGGATTATGTATTTTAAATGATACTGTAACTCCATTAGAGATTAATTAAATCCATCAGTAGCTTATTTTAATTAAGCTTTATATTTAAATGACCCAAGTTGGACATATAAGAAAATTAACGAGTTAATTAAAATTTTAAAATGAAAATAAAAATTTTATTATTAAAATTGATCAAACGTATATACTTAAAAATAAATATTTTACTAAGTGGAATTTTAATTAGGTTTTATAAAATAGAAAAAATCAAATATTAAGTCTTTAGATAATTTTTATAAGGAATTTTTTTTAAATCTATATTATTAAGAGAATAAGAAAAAATTTCTTTCCAGGATAGACTAATGATAAAATCGTTTTTTTTTTTTTTTTTTTTTTTTTTTAATTTAGTGTCATTGCAAAGGTTTTGACTTGAATTTGTGTCTTTTCAAGATTTCTCTATCTCTAGATACATAATTAAGAAATGACCTTGTATCTTGTGAAATATTGACATTTTTAAAGATATAAGCTCATCCCGATATTACACTCATCGAGACCTTTCATTTGAATACCCACATCACTTTTTCATATATTTCATATATTTATAAATATGTATATATGAAAAATATATGAAAATGCATGTGGGTACTCAAATGAAAGCTTTTGATGAGTGTAACATCAGAATGAGCTTATATATTTAAAAACGTCACTATTTAAGAAAATAGAGTGGAATTTTTTTTTTTTTTTTTTTAGTTATATCATTAATTTTTATAATTTTTTTATAAAAATAAAAAATTTCAAGAGAGTATCGTAATTAAAGGATAAAGTTGTTTATTGAGTTAGTGTTACGATAAAGCTCTAGATTTTGTACTTGGGATAGAGGAATTGTGATTCAAACTGATCCAACTAACTGGCCAGAGACTAAACTCGTCTATAAGCGGCTTAAAACTATAATCTCGCCAATTTACTACCTACATCAACTATATGGTTTATTTGTAAAACATTGTTTGCCGGTATACTTTATCCACATATATGATATCAGTATAAGACAGGCGATAAATGATACTCGAAGTTATTGCTCGGTAAAGTTTGATTTGATCCAGATGCGACCGATATAATAAGCTACTTTCGTCGTAATAAATTCTAAATATTAAAAGCGAATAATTTTTTTGGAAAAGGTATCATCAGCATAAATTAAGGGTGATAGATGAGCAGGAAAGTAAGTAGAATGATGCATACACATCAATCTATAAACGATAGTCGGGCTGCCATGGTAACATGCTAAATGACGTATTGATTCTTCACTACATAACATCCCAAATAAGGTTTGAGTTATTTTTTCACTTATATATCACTCAAGCCATTACCAACGCTGCGTTGCACTGAAAAAAAAAAAAAATTAATTTGTTTAAAATTTTGAATTTTTCATTTTTTAGCTGAAGAAATTTTATTAAAAAAATTTTTTTAGATTTGAGAAAAATTTTACAAATTCTCTTTTTAAATTTTTTTTTTTGCAAATTAAAAAACTTTTTTTTTTTTAATAAAAAAAAATTTATTTTTCAGCTAATGAATAAAATTTTAAATAAATTAATTTTTTGTTAAAATTACCATTGTTTTTTTTTTTTTAGTAAAATTTTTATTGACAGTAATGCTTCACTTTTAAAAATATATAAACTGACAAATATTATTCCGCGTGCTGCATCGGTCATTCATACAAAAAGCCGACTTTTCTTCTTTACTCAGCATTTTAACAGATCGATCCGATTGCTCGCTCATTTGTAACCACTTGTACCGTATCCTCTTATTCTTATTTATGATTTCATGACATGCTTTAATTTAATGCGATCTGAAAAAGATTTTTACTTACTTCAATTTATTTTTAGAATTTATAACAAGAAAAAATTTTTATAACAAAAATATTCGAATTTAAAAATTTTTTAACTTAGTTTTTAATAATTTTTATCGGAAATTAAATAGCACTCTTGAAATTAAGAGTTTAAATTTTTAATATCAATTGTATCGTGAATAATAAAGATCAAATCGACTGAATTTCCTAACAGATCGCATAAAATATTATTAAAAATGAAATCTTAATCAGAACTTAAGTCGCGCAAATTAATAAATTAATAAATAAATAAATTTCAACAATAAAATAATTTAAAAATGATTAAACCCAAAAGTAAAAGATTCTTTGTGCTTGAAAATATTCGCAATTTAAAAAGTTATGTACTCATGTCGTTAGGTAAGTAAAATTATATTAAATATTTTCTCATCGTAAAAGTTTTGCGTAATTTTATACTTAAAGTTCCCTTTCTCTGGCAACGTTTGCATTTGGCTTGTGATTTTTTGAAATTTCATTTAAAGTTAAAGTATCTTTTAGTTTTCACTTTGAAAACTTTTAAATTAAACTCCGAGAAGAGATTATACGTATATACTTCTGAAGATTGTTTTTTACCTTATATATTTTTTATCTTACAAGTCATCCACCTGTTTATGTGTTTTCTTTGTATTTATATATTATTTATTTTTTTTTATTTTTTAAAGTTACATTCTTCCTCGATATTTTTTTTTTTTGTGGCTTTTACAATAGCGCGAGTCAATCCATGGTGTATAGTAGGAGTGAAAGACGATTCTTCATGTTTTCATTACTCATCTTTTCAAAGACGACAGTCTCATTTTACGGGTAATACGCCGTAAAGCACTATTGGAAAATTGTAAAACCAAGAGATGATAAAAGTAGAAGTAAAGGTTGAATTGATATTGATATTGAGGTAGAGAGAGTATCAATGCCAGTAAAAATTCTTTTTCAAGAGAATAATATTAAGAAAAGAAAATATTATCAACTTACAGTTTTCTTTTTTCAATTAAATTTACTGTCTAGCATTTAATGAAATTTTTTATTATAATTAAATATTAAAATTTTTTTTGTTTTTTTGCAAGTCTTAACAATTGCATCTTTAGATGCATAATTGAGAAATGACCTTGTATCTCGTGAAATATTGACATTTTTAAAGAAATAAGCTCACTCCGACATTACACTCATCGAAACCATTCATTTGAGTACCCACATCAATTTTTCATATATTTATATATATTATATATATATGTATATATGAAAAATATATCAAAATGCATGTGAGTACTCAAATGAAAGCTTTTGATGAGTGTAACATCGGGATGAGCTTATATCTTTAAAAACATCAATATTTAAGAAAGTATAGTACAATTTAAAAAAAGTCAATATTTAATAAACCCAAATTTTATTATTTTTTTTTTTTTTTTGAATAAAAATAAAATGATTTTTGCTTTTAAAATTAATAAGATAAAAATAAAATTGACTCAGTATTAAATTTTTTTTTATCTACAGAAAATTGAAATTTATGAAGATATTTTTATCCAAAAAATTTGATAAAATTAAAAAAAAAATCAAATACTTTTTTGATAAAGTCTAAATTGATTCCAAGTTTAAATTTATAATAAATTTAAAAATAAAATTTTTTTGTATAAATTATGTCTCCCTAAATATTTATATTACTACTTAGAAACTCAAACATTAATATTTTTTTTTTCAAAGATAAAATTTAACGTAATAAATTAATACATTAATGAGAAACAGATCTTACGAAAGTGAATTATTATTCCAAGCATCAAATGAATTTTCATTGGATGACGTTAATCGATTAACCCGAGGACTAGAATAGAAGAGGAGTTAAGAGATAGGAGGACGGAGAAGAACGGAGATAGTTCACTCCTACTTCCGATCCAATGGCAATAATCATAGAGTCACATCCGGGGTACCGTTGATGCTGTACTTGTTGGTGATTTTCCATCAAAGTATTTGATCATCACGTACATAACTGGAATGGTTCTTGATTATCAGTAACTTGGATGTAATAGTAGAGTTTGTACTTTGACGCATTCAACTATAATCGAAATCCACGGTGTTATGTACAGATGTATGCACGTAGCAGTCAGCGGGGATGAGGAGGAGAGCAACGCCAAGAATAATAAGCAAGAAACAGTTGGGTGTATGGTATATGAGTACATGTATTATACCGGCCCGACTGAATCATACAATTTATGTAAACAACCGTCTGCATACAACTGTGTACACGCGCACAAATCACGCAACATATTAATTACTGACAATAAATATTTTCTTTTAATTTTTTAATCAAGAGACCAACAATTCAATTAAAAAAATAAATCTGTATTATTATTGTGACCAGTATATTTATATGATGAAATGGGTTTTTGGCTTTATCTCTAAATACATAATTAAAAAATTACCTTGTATCTTGTGGAATATTGAAATTTTTACAGATATAAGCTCATTTCGATGTTACACTCATCAAGACCTTTCATTTAAGTACCCACATCAATTTTTCATATATTTTATATATTTATATATATGAATATATGAAAAATATATAAAAATGCATGTGGGTACTCAAATGAAAGCTCTTAAAGAGTGTAACATCAGGATGAGCTTACATTTTTAAAAACGTCAATATTTAAGAAAGTAAAAAAAAAAAATTATAAATATCACGGAGAAATTTTAGAATCGATGGTAAGTACTTTATCGGAATTTCAGTAAAAAAAGACAACTAAAGAAGAAGAAATAATAAAAACATAGAGAAGATAAAGTGGCGAGATAAATAATAAATTTAAAATTATTCATAATAAATTTAGTGATTATTTTTGCAAGGTACAGTGAATTATTTGTGGAATTGATTAAAAGCATCCCCTTTGGCCGTAGTCGAGGATGAGAAGAGACGCGGGGCGGAGAGGGCGACACACGTTCTGAGGCGGCTAGACAGGACGGACGGGCAATCTCATATTTCACTCGAGTATTTCATTTGAGTTTGGAATTGATTGCTCGCCGGGTCGAAGGAAGATAGAGCGGGGTCATACGGGGAAGGGCAGGGGGTGGGTATGAGGGTCGCGGAGGGTTTCAGGGTGAGTTTGCTCGCGTGGGAGGACCAAAGTGCGACGACGCGGGTGCCCGAGGCTGGAGGAAAGAAGAAGAGGAAGAGGCTGGTAGGAGGTATGTGCTCCTATATATTTGTATGTACCTCCTGTAGGTGAGGGCTATATTGCGGGCACATATATACACATCTACACATGAGGAGACAGAGAGAGATTTGGGGAAACAGTTGCGAGTTCTGAACGGAATGAAACGAGATAAACGTATATTTCCAGAACAAATATTTACTCGCGGGCTGAGAGGGGCCGGGGATGGGGTTGGGGGACTTAACACATTTGGGGGAGTTCAGGAATGAGAAATAGTCAAGTAGTAGTCGTTATTGTATTAGTAGTTGTGGTAGTGGTAATATAATAGTTATAGTTATAGTTATAGTTACAGGAGACCCCAGAGTAGAAGCTAGTGGTGGAACAAGAGGGTAGCTGAGGAGAATTCAACTCCAAGTAAAAAACAGAGAAAATGTGTTTTCTGTTTGATTTGCGACTATATTTTTCTTTCTGCTCGGCTGAGTTTTGCTGAAACTTCCGGGGGGTATAAAAGAATACAAAACTTTCCTGGTGAATACTTGAAACAAATTTTAAATATGGTTTTCATTATGTTCCTTTTCATCTTTTATTTTTTTATTTTTTTTATTTATTTATTTACTTTCTTTCATACTGATTATTTAATTACGTTATAGCTATAGTTATAAGTTATAAATATTACCTATTTGCAGAGTAGAGAAGAGTTTATTAACTTTATTATACAACCGGGATTATTATTATATTTTTTTTTTCAGCTTATATTGTGAGCCATTCATTATTCATTTTTAGTAGTCTGTGGGTTTTACTTTTATTTATAATTAGTGGTTATTTATATACTTGTTTTAGATACTTCGGGATTATTGGCAGCAAGAGGGTATTGGAAAAATTTATATTAACGTTTCGGAAAAATAAATAGACCTTATCGGAGGGAAATATTATAATAGACTTAGTCATCAAAAATTTGTCTCGTAAAAATATTATTTAAAAGTTTTCTAAGTAAAAATAATGAATATTTGATTTGTAATTATGGATTAAAAAAATACCAATCGGCAGCTGAAATGGAAAGAGATTTCTAAAATAAAGAAAAATTTTTTTTTATAAAATAAAATTAATAACAATAATATAAAACTTAATTAATTGATTGAAAAAAATTCAATAATAAATTTTAAACTTTTTAGAACTAATTTTTTTCAAAAAATTATCTGTAAAGTACACAGTAAAAATATTTTCGTCAAATTTGACACAAATATTTGTATTGCTGACTGTTTTTACCCAAACTAATATTAATAGCATTTTATTTGAAGTTTTGTTATCATAGTTGGAAACCGTAACTACGAATGTAATCTTCAATATAATATTTGTCGAGAATTCTATCTTTTTAATCTCAATAATTTTATCTCTAGCGTGCTCAGAAGAGTAATTAAACCAATAGTAATCTTATTTAGGTCTCTCTCGCTCCAACTTCACTTTGTACTCTTGCTCTGCTCATTGAGCTTGATATCTGAGTAATTTGAAAACTTGCCTAATTTATTTCCCAGGTAATTCAACATTGTAGTTGGTTAATTCGCAAGGAAGATTATTGACTTACTTTTAAACGTCAAAGAGTTGTGAACAAATGAAAAAAAAAAAAAAGATTTTTTTTTTTTTTTTTTTAACTAATTTTATAACTCCGCAGTAATATAATGTAAGTTGGTAAGTGGTTATTTAATTAAATTTTCCAACGGTATATTTTTGTTGAAAAGGGGTTACTTTTTTTTTTTTGATGTGCTTTTAAAAAAAGTTTTTCGACAACATACACGGAAAAAAGAACACTTGAATTATTACAGTTTCACAATGTAGCGTGGCGCTTCTAACTCAAAACTTGGAGAATTACAGTTTCAAATAATGATTTTTACACGATCTTTTAAACTTACAGTTCAATCTTTAAAAGTTACAGTTTCAAATAATAATTTGTAAACGATCTTTAAAACTAACAGTTCAATCTTTAAAAGTTACAGTTTCAAAATCTAACTTTTAAAGATCGTGTAAAAATTATTATTTGAAACTGTAATTCTTCAAGTTTTGAGTTAGAAGCGCCTCACTACATTATGAAACTGTAATAATTCAAGTGTTCTTTTTTTCGTGTACTTTGTTTTTACATGTTTAAAGTGAAATATTTTTAATGTAAATAAATTTAGATATTAAATTTTTTTATATTTGCTTTTCATTTACTGGTAACTTTTAACTTACTTTTAATTATAG
Organism: Cotesia typhae; assembly: GCF_013202065.1. Classification (NCBI taxonomy): domain Eukaryota; kingdom Metazoa; phylum Arthropoda; class Insecta; order Hymenoptera; family Braconidae; genus Cotesia; species Cotesia typhae. The sequence goes on along the minus strand of NW_027423756.1, from coordinate 12,369,169 downwards.
GTACATTCGTCCTCATTACGAAGTTTAATTAAAACTCGCTACACTTCTCATTTCATTTTAGTATAATGAGAAGAGAAATTATTAAAAATGAATGCAAGAGAATAATCAAATTTATAAAAATATTAAATTATATTGAAATGGTTGCGAGAAAAATTGTACTGGAAAATATTAAGGGGTGCATTTGCAAGGCTAAAAAAAAAAAAAACATTTTTTTTAAGGATTTAAAAAAATTATTACTATTTTTTTTAACAATTTGGAAAATTGATTTTTTTAGAGCTTTTTTTCACTTGTTATTAAAAATAAAAATTGTGTCCATAAAAAATTTATAGAAAAATTTTTTTTTGAGCCTTGCAATTGCGTACAACCCCTTAAAAAAAAAAAAAATAAGAAAAAAAAAATTTGGGTCTATTTACAAAAAACTGATAAAGTTTGTGCTTCATAATCAAAATAAAATTGAAGTCGTCTGACGTCGAGGGTGAAAGACTGAGTGGCCAGAAGACGAAGAGGATGAAAGAAAGAAGCTAAAGTTGATGTAAGAGAAGAAAAAAGTATAACGTAGAAGCCGTTTTGCTTATTCATGAGTAAATTTCCCTCTAAAACGAAAATACTGAAAGAGTAAATGGAAAATATTGCGATATAGGTTAAAGTAAAAGAATTACTGTAAAAAAAAATAATTTAAAGTAAATATTATACTGTTGTCTTATAATTTCAATAATTAAATGCAAATACGACTGGTAAATGTACATCATCTATCATGGTCATCAATAAATACTTATTCAATATAAACACTCGCGTTCTTTCGGTCTTTGTGAATTATTTTTTTAGCTATGTTCCAAATAAAAAGCAACGGTCAAAGTTTTGATTACTCCTTAATTTTCTATGCCATTGGTACAAGTGCATTTAAGTAGTTTTCCTCAAATGTTTTTAATATAAACGAACTTTGAATAATAAAAGTGTACGATGTAATTTTTAGTTTGTTTTGTTTTTTTTTTTTTTTTTGTTTAGAAAAATTAAAATATCAAAAGTTTTGTCAGAGTTGCCTTTTTTCTTTTATTATATTTACCTTTCATTGGAGCTTTTAAAACTTGCGGGCTTTGGTTTATTCGTAAACTTTTTAAAAAAGTCTCAGAGAATGGGAATTCAAATAAAATAATATTACTTAAACCTGCATTTCGATTAAATACAAGTGTTGTATAATTACATATTTTTTTTAGCGGGTTTTAAAAGTTCGGACTTAAAAAAAAAAAAAAAAAAAAGAGTTTTTAATTCGAATTAAATTTTTTTTTTTTTCAAGAAAATTAACTTAATTTCTTAGCAGCCAAATAAACTTTTTATTTAATCCTCAAGGATTCGAGCGAGAAAAAAATGTAGTTAGTAAAAATAATTCAGAGTTATATTTACTTATTTAACTTTATTTGTACAGTGTAATTTTTTTTTTATTTCATAAAGAAAAAAGTACTTATTTTCGCATTAAGAAGTTATAAATTTTTAACGTTATCGTTATAGAGATTAAAGATAAAACAAATTACTATTGCATTATTGATCAATAATTTTTAAATGATATAAAACAAGATCGCAGTTATGTTCGATGTTTTTTAGCAAGTAATTACTGTAAATGTAAGAATATTATTTTTTATCGGTACGTATAAAATATCGGAGGTAAAAATAACCGAGGATCAAAGTTTATTGAAGAAAGCGTCTATGTATGTACGGTTGCTACTGTAACTTAACGGTCAATCTAACTACCGGAAATGATCGAGTTATTGATGAGTGTATCTTTATTACACCATTAATGCTGACTAGAAATAGCTGCTCAGTGATTAAATTACAGAAAATTGCAAGCTTTTATTTTATTTTCCATGTTGAGAGTTATTATAGAAAGTATTTAGAGTTATTGATTTATTTGCTCTATTTTTGCGCGCAATTATAACAAGCTTTTTTTAAAACAACGGGACCTAATTGAACTAAACGAGACCTGTCATTGAATGCACACACAACAAGGCTTTGAGTTACAATAATTAGACCAATTTAAACAGAAAAAAATTTTTTTTTGTATTATTGTACCTCTTTTTTAATTCTGGCGCATTTTTTAGCGAGATTCAAATCGCGAACGTTTGTTGGCAGCCACGTTCGTCTAATATATCGTCAAATTAATTTCGCAGATTTTATATGTATTTTTTAGATATATCTCTTGACCTAGAAAGCTAGTCAGAGTAAAAAAAAAAAATAGGAAAAAAATCGCGGGCAATTATTGAGAAGAATTATGTGTAAATTGCTAGTACGTGATAGCTTAGTAGAAAAGGGCTTGGATAATACGTGGTAAGTAATAAATTTTTCTTTTTTTATTGTCAATAAATTTTTTTTAAAGCATTAACGAATATTGCACGTATTTTTATTGTTTAAAAAAATTACTATAGTTTTATTATTTTTATTATATAAATATTTAGGAATTATTTACAACCCATGCTAGCCCATGTTTTTAAATGTTTATTTTTTTATGTACTTTTCAAAAAAAAAAAATATATCAAAAACTAAAAAAAAAAAAAAAATTAAATAGAAATTTTATCCAAAAATTTGAGAGCCAAAATTTTTTCCAACTTTTAAAGGTAAAAAAGCTATCAAAATCTTTATTTTTTTTTTATGACTATTTTGCTGTAAATAATTATTAAATGTTTTTTATATTAAAATAATATAAAAATAATTAAAGAAGTCAATTTTTTTTTAATATATAAAATTAATTTAATTTTCAAATAAAAATTCTCAATTTTTCTGAATTCTATTTGATTAAAATAATGAATAAATAAATTCGGAATAAAAACTTTTTTTTTTAATAAAAAAAAAAAATGTTTTTAACTGAAAAAAAAATGTTGTTTTTTTTTTAATTTTTTTAAAGGCAAAATAATTGTCAGTTGATTGTCGGAAAAATGAAATAAAAAAAGTTGATCGAAGCATAAAATAATTCTTAACACTAATAATAAAGCTTAATCAAAGGATTTTAATTATTACACAAAAAAGATTCGGTAATAATAATAATAAAAATAAAAAAATGAGCATTTGTAAAATTTTGAAGCTTTGTAGAAGTCCCAGGAAGTTACCAAATAGGTAAAGTAATTTTAGTCTTGGCAGTAACCCATTCTTCTTTACTCTGTCGCTCTTTCTGCCGATAGCAGTGAGAATAAATGTAAATTCATGGATATTCACGGTTCGGTGCGTTTGCCGGCTAAGCACAATGTGGTAACGAACCAAAGCTCTTGCCATTAGGGAATTCGATTTGTCGGGCAGCTCCGGACTGCCAGGGTGCCCTGTTGCGGACTACAGACATTTTATTTAGTCACCGAACCGGAAACTACGATAGATCCCCTTCCGGAATTATCGATCAGATTGATATTTCAATACTTCATCTGATTCTCACGTTATGTAGCTGGTGTAATTCTCTACTTGGGCATGTTGTCTGCGTGGTGGGTCATAGCATTGGACCACGTACGCATATGTTTTATCAAATTGAGATCGATGATCGAATAACTGGGAGGATTTCATCTGTGGCATTAATTTGCTTGTTTAAATCGGGAGAACATTTGCAATGGTTGATAATAAACTCTGTTTTATGGATACCGCGAATTGTTCATCGATTGGCAATTCATTTATTTCATCGCTGTCAATTTGAAATAAATTCTGGTGAAATTAGACTTCATTCTAGTGCATCAAGCTTTATTAATTTCAAATTTTAGTCAAAAAGTTTTTGAGACGCAAGGAATTTTTTCAATACTGATTTTAAATATTTTTTTTTAAATATTAATAAATTTATTAAATATTAATCTATAGAAAAAAAAACTGACTTGATTCAAGAGAAAATTTCTTGAGCTAAGAAAATTATTTTAAAGAGTTTCATTGTCTTAAATCAATACGAAAAATTATTAAATCAAGTAAAATTTATTTAAGTTAAAAAAATTTAAGTTCAAAAATTTTTTTCTTCAATCAAGTTAATTTTTTTTTTTTTTTTAATTTAAAATAGCAGAAAGTTTATTAAAGATATAAGCTCATCCCGATGTTACACTCATCAAGAGCTTTCATTTGAGTACCCACATCAATTTGTCATATATTTTATATTTATTTTAATTTATTTTAATCAAGAAAAAAAAATTCTTAAACCAAGAAAATAATTTTAAAGAGTTTAATTGTCTTGGATCAAGACGAAAAATTCTTGATTCAACAAAAATTTTTTTTTCTTTGTGCATTTATAAATTTTCCTCGCAATTTGTTAATTACTGTCATCAAGAAAAAAAAAACGAAAGAAAAAACTCATGAATGAAGAGATAAATCGTTAGTAATCGTGCAGAAAAGAATGTAATGATGTGTAGGTGTAGGTCATGGACTACCAACAGGTGTTGAAGAGTATCTCTAATGGGCCGGCACCGGGGAATAAAGCCTAGGGCGTCTGTAGATGCGGGATTGAGAGAGAAGTATATATCTATATATATTACAAACTAAAGCACGCGGTTGACTCCGTGGTCTCGTATTCTCGTCTCCACTCGGTAGTTCCGGGCCACTGACACAAACGACAAACCAGGCGTGCAATGCTGATGGTGAAACGCCAAGTGGCAAAGGATGTAGGATGAAGAGGTTAGGGAAGTCTGTGGAGAAGAGAGAGACCAGACATAGACACCGCCGGAGAGATGAGTAGAAGAGGCTTAGTCGGACATTAAAGTCGAGTGACACGAGTAGGGAGTAGAGACGATGCTTTACCTCTTCTACTTGCAGAAAAGAAACAGAGAAATAGCTTAAAGCTACTCTACGAGTGGTTCTATTATATGGACTAGGGGTCGGCGCGTGCCGTTCCGCTATCGATTCATTTTATTCCTTTTCCTGCCTTTTCTACTTACTTGCTTGCTTTACTCTACTTTGCTATACTGTCATACAAATTGCTCTTTTGAGTCTCGCTACTTGACGCTTTTTATCTGAATTTTACGTCGAGTTGATTTTTGTTGAGATTTAATCACGTTAATTTTTTTAATGTAGGTTGTAATTATTTGAATTACTAAATTGGTAGAATTAATTTGACTTTTTAAAAGAATAACATGCAATTAATAGATGATAGAAGGATTTTTTAACAATTAATAATTAATAGTACAATTATTTATTAATAATATGAAGATTGCTTGTAAACAAAAATCATCTTCATTAATTATATTACATAAAATAATAAATTTTATCACAGCTCATAATTATCTTTAAATATTTTTAAATATTAAAAACTGTTAATAAATATTTATTAAATTTTCTGATGTTAAAAAATCATTTATTAGCAATTAATAAAGCTTATTAAATAGAAACAAATCCTTCTAACAGTGTATAAATAAGGTAAAACTAAAATTCACTTGAAATTACATTAATTTCTACAATTTTTATTTCAAATAACCTTAACAATAGTTAAATAATAAATCTCAAAAATATAATATTAAATATCTCCTAAAATTACCATATTCATTTTTACAATACAATTTTTTATACTAAAATTCATGTCATGAAACATAAATTTATCTTTACAAAAGTAATTATTCATAAAAATGTTAGTTTATTCAATTATTCTCAGAAACTGTAATTTTTTTATTCAAATCTTCAAATAATAAATTTAAAAACCAATTCACATGTTTCGAATATTTAAAATGTAAGTAAAAAATTATTTTTATCAAAATAATTAAAAAAAAATTAAAGATTGGCTTATCAACGGATCAGCGACTGTCATTCTAGAGGCGATAATGCAAGTGATGTATGAATCTAGAGTGAAATAATTTTGGCTTATCTGTAACAGATAATATTGAAAGTAAAAGACCGAGGGTAAGGGTGAGTATTATCTTTATTAAAAAAAAAGTCTTAAACTTGTAAGGATGGCGCATCGTTCGCGTGCGAGTCGCGTGCCAGGAGCGGGACTATTCTGGCCTCCCACGGCACCCTGTTACCCCTTGTTTGACGTGTCTCCAACTGGTCTCCCACCACAGTACGCCCTTGTCGGTTATTGATTCCCCTGAGACAACTACCCTTCTCCCAGCCTCGCTATCTTTTTCTATCTTGGTTTGCGAGCGAGTAACTGAGAAAGTCCCAGCAGATTCGAAATGAGAATGCGCGAGTAAGATGAAAGAATCAATGAGAAATGCCGAGAAATTTCTCTCAAGAAAAGTAGATAAGACCGAGTGACAAGTTGTCTTGAGCCAACAATTTTAATATCATTCTATTTATTTTACCGTTTTTATCATTCTTCTATTGTAATAAAATTTATTTTTCATTATTTTTACTCCATTCAACTTTTTAATTAGATTTTCATTTAAATTTATGCTAATTACCTTCGACATCATTTTATGCAATAAAAGTTTGTTAATTAATTTTAGTTTGTTTTAAGAGTAAGTAATTACAAAGTAAAATTATTAAAATTAGACAAATAAAAAGAAAAAAAAAATGCAATCAAAGATTATGACTTAACTTAACTGCAAAGTATTGAAATCCCGATGCGACATTTGCTCTGCTCAGTTATGTAAAAGCTTGAGTAGACATAATCATCGCTGAGGTTTAAAATTTCCGAGCAGAGGGATGATACACAATAGAGAAGGCGAAAGTAGTTGAGGAAAAATAAAAACCGGGTATGAATTGTGTAAAGTTATCTAAAAAGAATTGCCCGGAGAAGCGGAAGGGGTAGTAGAACTTTCCGGGAGTAGAGTGGAGGGGACAAGAAGGAAACGAGGAAAAGAGGGTGGAAGAAAATGGAATAAAGGGAGATATAAAGGTAACTGGTACTATACACCAGTAGTTTTAGTGTATAATAGTAGTTGGAGTTGTAGTTATGGATGTAAAAGAATGAGAACAACTACAAGGAAAAATACTGCAAGAGAAAAGGAATACTCTTATCTTCTTTTGTCTCTGGAGATATGCATACGTATTGTGGCTTTAATAAAATTCTCTTTTTCTGCATCAAGCACCGTCTCGTTATTACGTTTTCCATCTATCAACTTTTTCAAACAAAAGATATAATACCAAAGTAAAAAAACATTTAGAGTTTACAAAATAAAAAAGCATTAATTAATTATTTTTTTAGTGAGGGTAACTTTTTTTTTTTTTTTTTTGTACTTTTATCATTTTTAATTTTAGTCTACTCGGTACAAAGTGTATACGTTAAATTATATTCAATTTAACAATGGCCTTTGTGGAATTTGTGTGAAAAAAATAAAAGACAACTTGTTCTTACCGTCGTTTTATCATAGTCGAGTGTTCTACTTGGCTTTATAGAGTTAAACTTCTCTCTGCATTATTCAAGGCGCACGATGACTTTTCTTATTATTAGCTAAACTAGAGCCATTAACAAATGAAAATATTTCCATTGGCAACTATTATAATTATTTTATTGTTGTGCGTTACATAATACACTTAAGTTGTAATTACATAGTCTGGATAGTTAATCTGATAAAATTGTCTGAGCTTTGAAGTATCCACTTTATACTTTTACATTTAAATAAAAAAAAAATTAATTTCAAACTAGAGTTATTTTTTTTAAAGATATTTTCATTGAAATAAATGATTTTTTTTTTCTGTAAAATACAATTTGAAACTTTTGTACGTCTAATTTGTGCAAAAGGAGGAAAAAAAAATTATAGCCTATTTAACTATTTTTGCAACTATTTTTGCAATTGAGGCGCGTTAGAGAAAAATAAAATCCACTTAAACTGATTTTGAGGTGTGCAAAAAAATATTATGAAAAAGAGAAGAAATAGAAATTCCTGGAGAGTATAAAAGAAAATGAAGAAAAGAAGAGACAGAGGAAAAAGCTCTTGAAAAAAAAAAATATTAAAGAAAGCAAAGGGTTACTTTGGTTAAGGAATATTGCCTGGAGCTTTTAGAGACCACTGTGATTATTTATAAATTCATATCACCTTACAAAGTGTTTTAATAATGTGTTTATTAAAATTTATATATTTTCCTGAGCTTTAATATTGAATATATTAATTTAACAAAATGTTACACAGACTATTGTCCAATGAAATTGATAGATTTTTTGATTTATTATACTAATGAAAACTGTACAAAAGGTAACAAATTTCAATGGTATAACTTTTGTTAGTGATTGATTGATATTTTTCATGAATAACGAATACGTAAATATGATATATATCACATCCTTTGTAATTTTAGTTGAAATTCAATGCATTGCAATTTTATCTTTATTTACCATTTAATTAATTACATTGTATAATTTTGTATCCGCTATATGAGTATTAAATAAAACTGACAATAAATATTTATAGCAACAGCTTTACAATATTATGAACAAAGCTTCAAAATTTATTTGATATGCTGAAATATCAATTTCATTAAATATAATATAAAATTCACTTGTAAACGCAAAACCAATTTATGTCGATCAAATAAAAAAAAAAAAATAAATAAAAAAAACCGTAAATAATTATTGTAGGACATAAGCAGTTTTGTTGTAAATAAAACAAGCGGGTGATCGTAGGCCAGAGGGTAAAGACGGCAATTGACGTCGATTAAGCTCGGTCTGTTGAAAAAGCTTTTGAGGGGTAAGTAATATCTTATGTGCTTATCTGACATACTCAGTTGACAATTTTAAAATCGATAACGTACTTACGGCACTATTTACCCAACAATTGTAATCCATCACTATCATTATCGTTACTATTACTGAAATGAGACGTCTGACAACAATTTACGGGGATGTTACACACTTGTCATGTTTCCTCTTATCCCTAATCGTTCTGTAATTATTTATTGGCTCTTTCAACACGGTTATTCAATAACTCGTATACACATACACGTATCTATTTATTCTGTCAATAGCGTGACCGTTTATTTAAAGGCGGATCATTCTGTCAGAATAACTGATTAATTCCGCAGAGGATAAGTCACTCCTCGATCTTCCTCTGCTCTGCTGTCATGTTTACCATTAATTGAACAAATCTTGTGATTTATATAGATTAATAAATTACGAAATGTCGCCAATTAGTTATATTTATCGATTAGAATTGCGGTATCGTTATTTATATTTATTAAGTTTAAATTTTAATATTAATTTATATTTAATATTTATTTTTTATTTAATATTTATATTTAATAATAATTTATATATAATATTAATAAAATTTTAATTTAAATAATAAAAAAATATTAAATTTATGATTTTTTTTATTAAAAATTTTTTTTTAATAATTTTTATCTAAATTTTTAAGAGGATAAGCGAAATTTTCCTTTTTTCTCAATACTATAGATTAAAAAATTAAATTTTACAGACTTTATAAATTTTTAAACTTTCGTAATTATTAATTATTAATTAAATTAACATAAAAATGATCAATTATAACTCTTAACTTATTATTTATCTTATTGCGCTCATTTGTAGATAAACAACAGTCATTTTACAAACTATTTGTGCTTATCTTTGGAGGTTTTAATCAAATTACAAATTAGCAGTGAGCTCAGCGTAAAGTGAATAGCAACATACATTCGGATACTCAGTTTGAGACTGATGGGAAGCACATAGTGTCCAGTGGAGTTGATTACTCGGTCAATTGGCAAACCATGTTTGATCATAAACCAAAGATACGTTATTCCCCACATTGACCGCACACGTTTAAATACACATTCAGGTTTGTATTTAATTAAATTTAATAGATTTAGTAATTTACATAACTTTGCTGTCAGCTGTAACAAATAACATCACAGGTTAAACTTTATTTAAAAAAAAACACTTTAAATAAATAAATATCACCCAATAGTCACGTTTTGTTGAAAAATAAATTTTATTATTAATCCCGTTGAATTTAATCATTTCATCCACGAACAATGGACCTATAAATATTTTATTAGCACTTCTGTCATTGGATTTATCACAAATTTAATCACATTATAATATACGTGATAAAAGTAAATTTAAAAATGAATATATATATTAACGAAGGATTAAATTTATGCAGAAATTTAAATTTTAAATTAATACAAAAAAATAATGACGATTAAATTTTAATGATTTTTACTGAATAAATTTTTTTAAATAAAATTAATTTTCATTTAATTATCTATATAATAATTTATGAATTATTTTAATTTAATTTTTTAATAAAATTATTATAATTAGCAACTTTGTAGTCACTATGTGACTTTTTAATTATAAATAAATAAAATTTTGCTTTATTAAATTATAAATTTTGTTAAATTGCATTGTACTTTCTTAAATATTGACGTTTTTAAAGATGTAAGCTCATCCTGATGTTACATTCATCAAAAGCTTTCATTTAAGTACCCACATCAATTTTTCATATATTTATATATTTTACATATATGTATATATAAAAAATATATCAAAAATGCATGTGGGTACTCGAATGAAAGCTCTTGATGAAAGTAACATCAGGATGAGCTTATATTTTAAAAAAAGGCTAATTATATATTTGTAAATATGAAAAATATACATTAAATAAAATTTTTATTAAAATTTTATAAATAAATTTCCAATAACTTTCCCAGGCGAACTTTGTGTAAAAAAAAATTAAACCTTTTATATTTACATAAATAATAAATATGTTAATAAAAAAAAATTAAAATAAAGTGCTTTAGTTTGTAATTGTGGTTACCATAACTGAATTTCTGTTTGTATTCCAGTTAGCTATTTCGTTTCCATTAATTTTATTTGTTTTTATTATTACTCGAGCGTTCTTTCGGTCTCAGTAATTTTTTTCGTACTTATTCTAATTTATAAAAACCCCGGAACTCATATACTTCTACCCTAACAAGTATATACATATATTTAGTTGTGGCTGAACGCGCAAAATCTTTTCAACATTTCCCTAGTGACGTCGTTATTCCATTTTCGTTGGTGGTCACGCGACCACGTTCGCAAACATTCATTGGTCCTCAGTGTGTAACGTCATCTGGGAAATCCTCTCGTCGTGAGGGTGTTAACTCAAGCATTTATTGTTTTAATTACAAAACTAAGTTAACCGTGTTTAATTTTATTATATATGTTGCCAAACAAATTTCAAAACTCTATTCTTTTAATTTTTAATTTTAATTATATTTATTTAATTAGTTATTAATTGGCATAAAAGAATAAATAATTAAACTTTTAATTGAGTTAATTTATCAAAATAATAAATTATTATATAACGAATTTGTAACTGATTTATTACAATGTTTAATTAAAAATAAATATGAGAATATATTAATTGAATGTCCTTTGATTACATATGCGTGATGTAGAGTTTTAATTATTTTCATTTTTTATTTAATTTAATTAAATTTACCGTACAATTCTCAAGTTGAAAAATATTATGCTTTGTAATATATTGTATTAAATTTTGAATGAGTTTACTAAAAAAAATTCTATACAGTAGAAAAACTTAATTTATAAAATTTTAATCTTTAATTTTTTATCTCTAGATAAATTATTAAGAAATGACCTTATATCTTGAGAAATATTGACATTTTTAAAGATATAAACTCTTCCCGACATTACACTCATCAAGACCTTTCATTTGAGTACCCACATTAATTTTTCATATTTTTATATATATTATATATATGAATATATGAAAAATATATGAAAAATGCATGTGGGTACTCAAATGAAAGCTCTTGATGAGTGTAACATCGAGATGAGTTTATATTTTTAAAAACGTCAATATTTGAGTAAGTACAATGCAATTTAACAAAATTTATTATTTAATAAAGCGAAATTTTAATTTTTTATATTTCACAAGTCGCGGCAGTCAAATGGTGACTGATACGTTGCTAGCATTTATTTATGATAAAAAAAATTTTTTTTTAAATATTATTTGAAGATTATTACAACTAAAATTTCAATTAGAATTTACATAACTTATTTATTAACGATTTCAACTTTTTATAAAGTAAAAAAAAATTTTTTTATATTTACTGTATCCATAATTCTTCCATCGACAATACGGTTATTTTTTCGGCCTGTCTACCGAGTTAACGTTGTTAGTAAAAAAACAAAATGTTATATTTTTTTTTATTATTTCTCAGATTTAAGAAATTGGATTTCAAAGAAATCAGGTATACCTTATTTTAGAATGTTTTTTTTTTCCCTTTAGATACTTTTTTCCTGTTTGTCGTTTTGCAGGACCTAAAGACAAAAGAGCAGAGAGCCAGTTTGTGGGCAATTATTCGCGATTGCTATCTCAAGTTTCGTCGAAGGTCTAAACTTTTTTTTTTTTACTGTAGTTTTTGTAAGAAGGGCAGGTGACCATCAAGGATCGAATAAATAGAGCACGAAAAAAGGTCTCTGAAGGTTTTAAGTATTATTCATGAGTTTACAGATAAAAATTGACTAATAATTTATAGTGAATTTAAATAATTGATTTTTTTTAATTAAAAAATAAATTTACCTAATTAGTTTGATTAAAAATAATTAAAGCAAAAATTCTATTGTTAATTTTAATTCTGGTAAAAACTAAAACTAAAGTAGGTGTATTTTTTTGAACAAAGGTTGATGGCATTGTCGAGTCTTGTGCATACATTGTTCGAGACAATGTACTCTAGCTTGCTTTAATTTTTCCACTCACTTGCCAGACGAAGAGACGTAAATATTTAAAGTATAAAAGAGTGCTTAAATTCTCAGCAACTTTACAAATTATTCTCAAGATCGTATAAATATTAAGTATAAACACAGCTCTGTTATAAAACTATTTTAAGTCTCTATTGTCAGTGAAATTTAATTAAAACATTTATTATTTTTATCACAAACTTTCATAAGAGAATCCAATAATTCAATTATTTCTTTCATGAATATATTAAAATGCAAAATAACCAAAGATATTTTCTGTATTAAAAACTGATAAATTAACGCTGTAGTTATAGCAATTTAAAATGTATGCATTTATGGAAATTGATCCTGGAAAAAACTATCGGCCAGGAAATATCTAATCGTTTTGCTTTTAAGCTCGAAAATTATTATTTTTTTATTTTAAAACTTCAGTTCTATCACGAAGAAATCATGCAGAGAGTAATTCAGACTCAATTCACATTAATAAGAGTAAAATTACAGAGTTAAATAATGATTGCTAAATTGACACGAAAAAGTAGGTACTTGAAAGAGTTGACGTTAGTTCATTTGATTACATTATCCAAGAACTTTAAAACAAAAACTTTCTGGTTCGTTCTGTTTTAGCTTCTTCTCTTACTACTCCAACTACAACTACTACTATTACCAGTACTTTGATGTAATGGGGTAATGCAATTTATTTGAAACTTTAATAAAATTGCGCGTTCGTGTCGTAAAGGAATTTGGGTCACGAATTCTTTCAAGTGTAAAAATACGTTTCCAGGAGCAATAGCAATGTCGTGCTGCACACAAATGTACAAAAATAATGTAAAAATGTACAAGCTCTACTGTATATTTTTTCAATTAACAATCGATGAGATTCCGCTACGTTTATTTTTAGACAATCGAACAATAGTTCATTAAGTAGAATTCCATTAGCTTAATGTCTTTGTTGTTTCTCTTATCATTATAAAAATAATTATTATCTATATTTTTAGTGTCATTGCAAAGGTCTTGACTTGAATTTGTGCCTTTTCAAGGTTTTATATAATTTTCATCAACAGTCAATTTATTATGATAAGTATTTAGGCTGCATTCAAAAATTCTCTATCTCTAGATACATAATTAAGACCTTGTATCGCGTAAAATATTGACATTTTTAAAGATATAAGCTCATCCCGACATTACACTCATCGAGACCTTTCATTTGAATACCCACATCAATTTTTCATATATTTTATATATTTATATATATGTATATATGAAAAATATATGAAAAATGCATGTGGGTACTCAAATGAAAGCTTTTGATGAGTGTAACATCGGGATGAGCTTATATTTTTAAAAATGTCAACAGTTAAGAAAGTACAGTGCAATTTAACATAATTAAGAGATGACTTTTTACTGTACTGTTAATCTCACTAGAATTGCTCTTTAATTTTTATTTATCGTTTAATTTAATATTTAATAAAATTGAGTTTTGTACTTTTGATTAAAATGACTATTGGTTAAAATTATATATTGAAAAGAAAAACTACTAATATATATTCAGAACACGACCCCGAATAATTCAGAACGGCTGAAAAAATTCATCTCGAAAGTTTGGTAATCAAAATAAAGTAAAATATAAAAATTTTTAATTTCCCTTGAGTGAAATATTTAGTTTTTAAAAGCCATATCCAGTGAAAGCATAGATACAATTTTAGGTAACCCCTCGGGAGTAGTTAAAAGTAATATGTAAAAGTAAACGCGTACATACATATTAATATAAATATAAATAAATATTTAGGAAATGTATACGGTTGATAAAAAGTACTTGGAAGGATACAATATGATACGACGTGAAATTGATATGGTACTTTAAATTCGCGGAGTAATGATATTAAAAATAATGGACTTTGAGTGTAAAATAAAATAAAAGTTGAGATAAGAAATAAGGAAGAGGGTAGAAATGGAAACGGCGAAAAGTCTGAGAAAAGTTAAATAAAATTATGAAAAATAAAGGAAATAAGAGATAATTAGTAGTGAGTAAGCTGACTGTTGATTTATAAAATTTTCTTGATTTATCTACGACATTATCCGTTTCTCAAAGTTTTGTATTTACACAAACTGAACGTATTGGTATTAGGTACTCTTGAAAGTTGAGGTAACTCATTCAGTATTTCTCTCTTCTCATAGCTTCTCATTTCGTAAAACTTTATTCTCCTCTTTCTCTCATTTTCTGCATCCTCATGTACGTCACCTCTATTGCTTTTCTCCTCTTTCTCTTCCGCCCCTAACCCATTTACTCTTCGGAACTCAACTGCTGGATCAATACCGGGAAAATAACAAAGATAAACAAGACGGAGATGAATGACAAATATAAATTATACATTCGTCTTTCTTGGCTATAACTACCCCCCGGTTTTATAGTCATGTCGTATCAGTTGATGAAGGGGCGGAGGCGAAAACGCTCTGATGATAAATACTCATCCTTCTGTTCTTTCAAATATTTTTTATTCAATCATTTTCAGTTAAAAAATTAATAATTTTAAAAATTTTCAGTTTAATTGTTCAGTTAAAAAATTAGTAGTTTTTTAAATTATTAATTACACTGAAAATTTATTTATTGACTCACGCTCAAAGGATTTTATTGAAAATAAATACCGATAGATTGTAAATTTTTTTTTATTTTATTAAAAAATAATTAATCGAAGCGATTTGTAATCTCAACAAATTATTAGATGCCAGTAACTAATAAACCAATTATCGTTAATGATCGACTGGCAAAGTGCTCTCAATTATACCTCTGAGCCAAGAGCTTAATGACTGTACATCTTCTACACTATATTATGGTAAAAATATATTCATGTGTATAGTGTATAGATAGGAAGAATATAAATATATGTGCTTTATGAATTATTCATAAACAGGTAAGTTAAAAATCGTTTACGATTGGTTCCATAATAAAAATTTGTTTATGATTTTTTTTTGTATTAAATATTTCTCTATTTTTATCTAATTCAGTAATCAAATCAAAAGTTATATTATCGATTGTTGAAATTGAAAAATCATTTATAATTTGATAAAAAAAAACTTTTTTTTTTTTTGGTTAAATTATTATGAAAATATAATAATAATCAATCTACATCTCAGTAATTATTTATTGCAGATGATTAATAATTACGGTGAATACTAACTCTCAAATTAAAGTGAGCTAATTAATTATTAAATGTTAATCTAGGGTCTGAATAATAAATAATGTGATCACTCCCAGTTTACTATTAAATAATTATTTGGAATGGAATTAAAAGTTTTCTTTAGTGAACTTAATTTTAAAATTATTTACGCTGGTATATGATTTAAAAATTACGAAGATAAGTGTTGGTAAAGTTTAAATAAAAATAGTATGATAAATTATATATGCTCATCGACAATTTACTCAAATTAAATCGCCCGCGATTCTAGTTTAATGAAATGCATCTTTCTATAGCCGATTTGCGAGTAATTCGTCTTGATTTGCATGTAATAACGGTCATTACGACACCATCTATCGTGTGAGTTTTTTTTTTTTAGTTAATAATCTATCTCGTGTATTACATTACTGTTAAAATGTTATATATTAATAAATATTAAGAATTCCTTTTTATTTATATCAAAATTGGTGTTTTACATTTTTATTTTATTTAATAAATTCATAATCTATCACAGATTATGGGTTCGAAAAAATTTATTGCGTCATAAAACATTTTATAGTTTTGAAATAAAAATAAATGGTTGTAAAATTAATTAATAAACACCGTAATTGAAAAGAAAATTTAATTATCGATGATTAAGAAACTTAAATCATTTTTTACCTTCAAAGACATTCTTTTACAATTTAAAATTTCTGGATTAGCTCGCACTACACTTCATAAGTTATTTGACTAATTAATTGAATTAAACGAAATAAAATTTTATTGTTTATTGAAGTTTCTAGGTCAAAGGCTAGAAAATAAGCAAGTAACGTTTCATTTACAGTCAATGTCATAGAATTTCAATAGAAAATAATTTATCAAAGTAACGTTACCTTTGTCAGAGTAATTAAATTATTTATTCCCGATAAATGCTCTCGTACTTTGAATCAGGATTGCAAAAAATTTCATTTTCTTGAAAATGTAATTTTCTTTCAAATAATTGATTCAATTTTGTTTTTCAAATCTATTTTAAGGAAATGGAAAAATTATTTTATTTAAATTTTTAATTGAAAATAAATTATTTTATTACATTTTTTATGTATTTAAATTTTCAGTTAATTAATTATTTAAAAAATTCCTTTTATATTCATTTTAAAAAATAGATAATTAAATAAACTAGCAACCTTGCAGTGACGTTTTTAAAGATATAAGCTCATTCTGGTGTTACACTCATCAAGAGCTTTCATTTGAGTACCCACATGCATTTTTATATATTTTTCATATATAAATATATTTAAATATATAAAATATATGAAAAATTGATGTGGGTACTTAAATGAAAGGTTTTTAAGGGTATAACATCGGGATAAGCTTAAATCTTTAAAAATATCAATATTTCACGAGATATAAGGTCATTCCTTAATTATGTATCCAGAGATTCTCTTCATAATATAGATTATTCATAATTTTAATTTAAATAAAAAATTTTTAATTTAATATTTTGTAACTTTGCTTTGATTTGAAAAAAAATTTTTTTAATTGAATGAAATTTATATTGCTTTGATTTAAAAAAAATAAAAACTCTAAATTTACCGAAAATAATAAATTACCATTAAATTTAAATAAGTACAGGTATTTATAACGGTACTTAAGAGGTTGTTTTCGCTAACCCTTAATAGACTATAATTATCCAGATAAACAGTAAGTGACATGATATCCAAAAATACAAACAACGATAGCGTGTAATTGGAGTTTCAAGTTACCAGAGGCACGAGTGCCGTCAGGTGGTGAGCAGATCCTCTAACTACTCTTACCACCCGGCATATTCTTACACGGATCCAATATATATGTTGACTCTTGAAGTTTAACCCTCGAGCCCAGTGAAGTAGTATTCATAGTGTATATATATATGTAGTATATTTTATATATCTGAGCAGAGGGTCTTTTGTGCCGCCTTTTCGGCATCTCTCCTCTTCAAAGATAATTCTCTCGACCAACTAACATAATATAACGGATGCTCAAAGGTAAGGCAATAAAATAAAAGTAAAAATATGTGTACAGTATTTGCCACCTGTTTCTCATGGGCTCGTGCACATTATTTAACCATACTAGCATACGGTAACAGAAATAGTATCTCTTGATCCATTCTTTGGGCACGGTATTCGCAGAAGTGCCGTCAAAAATCTCGTATTTTACAATATATACACCATACATTACACGATAACAGATCCTTTGAATATATTTATATATTCATCAGTTTAATCTTATTTTACTTCTTCTTTATCTTCTCTTCTCGGCTTTTTCAACGAGGAATTGGATCCAGCCAGTATATAGTAATAGGTGGCACCTGCTTACTAAATTTCTTGTCTGATCAACTGGAAAAAGGATGTAAAGAAGCAACAGGCTCCTCGTCACCGTACACCCGAAGCCCGGGCACCAGGGAATATTATTCAGTGTCATCAGAAATTAGGATTGTCTTACGAAACTCTCCGCGGTTTTTTTTTTTTTTTTTTTCCCTTTTAAAGTTATTGTGATCGTTTAAAAATGTCACGACCAATTTATGTATCCACAACGACGTCATATTTAATAATAGAGTGGTCTATTCCGAAAAAAATGGACCTTAAATTTTAATAAATTAGGTACATATTATTACATTAAAAGTGAATGGTATTTTTTGGTTAAATTTTTAAAAATTATTGCTCTCCACCGGCGATCGTTTCTTTAAATTTATCAACGGAGACAAGTGACTAAAACGATCGTAAATTCTCAACAGCAACTGTCCTGATATCTGATCGCTTTATCGGCATTTACAAGTGTAATTTTGTTTTATAAATCATGCAAAAAGTTAGCCTCGTAAATTTAAAACGAGAACACTGACAAAGGGTATTATAGACAAGCAGAGGCTGTCTCTATACTCTCAAGGAAATGAAACTCGCGGTTGCAAGCTTACTAGGACAGTTGACAAGATACTGATGATCTTTCTCTGTTCAGTCGTCTAGTGTACGAAGAAATTAATAAAAGTCTAACATCAGATAAAATGTCCCTTTTTTTTTTTTTTTTTTGAGTTCAACTTTCGTTAAATTTATTTTAATTTAGTCAATAAATTACCACTTATTTTTTATGGCTGGAATATTTAATATTTTACGTGTACTCGGAATTGAATATTGAATTGATATTGTTTTATTTTATGTGTAATAAAAAATAATTTCGTTTTATTTACAAAAACCCGAGAGCCATGGTAATTTTATTTTATTTAAATAAAAACTATTGTAATTTTTTATTTTGTATTTAATTCTGTAAATCTTTTAGTGGGGATGAATAAAAATAATACAAGTTTTAAAAAGATTGTTGACGTTGAAAAGATCAATGAACTCGTGGGGTAAAGGCGTGCAAAGAGGGGTTTATAACTCAATCCAAAGGCTATTAATTAGACGGCAGATCTTTTTGACGAGGGTCACTTTTACTTTTGAGGGCCTCGCAAATAAAAGTATATAATATTGCTTAAAGTTAATTGTTGAAAATGTATATGATATCGGGATATAAAATGAAAAAATAGCATGATATTTGGAGGGACCGCTCGAATGTGTTGTGAGGGCCATAACTATGTATGGATGAATATATTTATAAAATAAGAGGGTGGAAACGAGTGAAAATAAAATAAGGGGTGAGTTTACTGCTTGTAAAAATAATTCAATATAAAAACATAACATTTTTTTTTACGTCTCTAAAAAAAAATTTTTTATTCAATTTGAATGAAAATAAAGAGCGGGATGCGAAAATGAAAGAGGAAAATGTACTTGTAAAAATAAATAAAAATGTTTGGTATGATATTTAAATGTATATATATACATATATATATATATATATATATATATATATATATATATATATATATATATATATATATATATATATGTGTTTAATAAAAATATATAAATTGTTTTTTTAATACCAATGTTAAAACTTTATTGCGAAATATTTTTTTTAATTTCATCTGTTTATTTTTTTCCGTCAGATTACTCTGGAAAATTGCATGGATTTTTTTTTTGTTGATTTTACAATAGGGACTTTTATTAAAGCTGCATATTTTACGATCGGATGAACAATAATGCGACTAAAATAAAACGGATAATCATTTGCAATAATAAAAATATATTTTATTTATTTATTTATTTGTTTTTTTTTATTTAAACCCAATTTAACTGGAGAATTTATTTTATTTTAAATTGTTTTGTCTACTTATCTCAATAACTTTAATTTATTATTAGTGAAAGAAAAATATCCGGGCTGTAAATTATTCAGGATTTAAATGAGGCTTAAAAGTTCTTAAGAAAATCAGTTGGTGTAATACCTTAGAGTTTAATGTTAGCGTAAGGATTCATTGTCCAATAAAAAAAATAAGTTAAGTTTGTTGAGAAGTAAAGAGTCTTGAAAATTTTTAATTGATGAAGTCTTATTAATTATTTATGTTTTAAAAAATCAATTATGTATATTTATATTGATACATTAAAATTAGGATTACCGTTAAATAAATTATAAGACATATAAAATATTATAAAGTTAAATATAAAATGTTAGGACGGATTTAAAAGGGAGAAATCGGCAAAAATGAATTTATTTGTGATGGGTCTTAATATTTTTTACGAGCCGCAGAGAATAACGGAATAAAGATAAAAAAATTTTGTCCCTTTTTCAGCAAGGTGTGTAGCTATGCGCCCCACAAGCTCTTGTGTGTATATGTAAATCGATTGGGCGTTTGCGGTGTTGCCGAGTTTAAAATAAAATTCCAATGGAAAGAGGACTTATGTTGCGGCGTCACTACCTCAAATTCACAAAATATATATTTAAAACCATAAACAAAAAAAATACCGACAAAAAAAATTCACATAACCAAGTTATCTATTTTATAATTCACAATTTCAAATCTTTTTTACTTACGGAGCCTTTAAATAAATTATTAAATTACCTGAAGTGTAATTCGGTCACTCATTGTTTCATTTCTATTGCGCGGGATTAATTGAATTTTTTTTTCTCAAATAATTTAATAAGCTCCAATTCATCCTCGATCCACTGTCTGAAGTACGTTTTTCAAACGATCCCATAGATTCATCGGTATTTATAGCATACCAACGTTTTGGTTTAGTTTTTCTGATTAATTAAAAGAAAGTTATTACTTTAGCAGGTAAAATTCCTGGCTTAATTGGTTATACGTCTAAATATTCAATACTGAATAATATAATCAACTATTTCTACTTTTTAAATCGTTAGTAAATAAGAAAATTTATTTTTGATCCACAGAGCAGCTAAATTTTTTTAGTACTCAATTGTATTATTTTTAATTAAAAATTTATTTTTTGCTGCAATAAATTAGGCGTTTAATTCGGGACTGTAAGGTAAAAGCCCCAATTATTGACACTGTATTAATTTTAAACAATTAAATACTTAGAGACTTATTATTAAGTAATTAATATTATTAAAGTTTATTAATAATAATTTCCATAAAAAATTAGTTACTGTTAAAAATATGAAAATTAATTTAATATAAATTTTTCATATGTTGTTAATTAAAAAAAAAATCATATAATATTTTTTTTTAATAATTAATATTTAATATTTTCAACTAAAAGTATTTTTTTTTCAATTTTTTAATTAATTAGAATTTAATAAAAATTTATGTTATAGTTATTTTTATTATAGATTATATAACGTCTCGTTCTCGGGATTACAAACACGTAGTACCGCTGTTTGTACTACGATGGCACCACAAATTCAGAGTATGTAAGAAGAAAAAACAGGGCCCCTAGATGGCCCTGTCCGACCCTCTACAGTGTACCCACGCCCAACTATACTCATAACGTTTTTTGTGCTTGATCGACAGGATACAGTTATTGCAGTATCTGTCTGATGCTGGTAAACTCATGACTGAGGCTCACCATAGAGAAGCGGTAACGAGACGTTCCTTTATATTACCAAGTATGGAGAAAAATATCAAGGATGTTTTGGAAAAATGTAAACTTGACAATTTCCTATTTGGTGAGGGGTTGTCAGAAAAAATCAAAACAACTAAATCCATCGAAAAAGTTGCTGCGGATATTAAATCAAAACCAATAGCCAAAAAATTACCAGCAAAACCCGCAGATAATTTAAACTCGAAGACCCCATCCTCCAGAGTACAATGGTCAAGGATGGGGAATTCCAGATCAGCAACCAGGAAGCCGAACGGCTCCAGTGTCTACAGGAAGTCGTACCCAACTCCTCAGAATCACTCGAAGTCAGCGGGACCGAGAACAGATCATCGTCGTTAGCTCCAGAGGTATTATCAAAAGCAGGAAGATTAAGTTTTTTTATTGATCAATGGAGAGAGATCACAGACAATAAGTTTGTCTTAAATTGTATAGAAGGTTATAAAATTGAATTTAATCAGTTTGTTTTCCAGAAGAGTGAGCCAAAAAATTTTTTAAATTCTGAGCTCGCGATTAAAGACTGCAAGAAGGCTGTTGATAGATTGTTAAGTTTAGGAGCGATCAAACCATGTCAGGATTCAGAAGGACAGTTTATATCGTCATACTTTTTGGTTGATAAACCAGATGGTTCGAAAAGGTTCATTTTAAATCTAAAAAATTTTAATGAATTTATTAATACTGTTCATTTTAAAATTGAAGACATCAAATTGGTATCAAAATTAGTCTCTCAAGGAGATTACATGGCTAACATGGATCTAGAAGATGCATATTTTCTAGTTCCTGTACATCCAGAAAGCAGAAAGTTTCTTAGATTCCGTTTTCTTGGCCAACTATATGAGTTTTGTTGCTTGCCTTTCGGCTTAGCTACGGCTCCATTCATTTTCACAAAAATTTTAAAGCCTGTATTAAATTATTTACGTAAACTAGGTTATTTATCGATAGCATATTTAGACGATATTTTATGTATTGCTCCGGATTTTGATTTATGTAAAGAAAATATAGCAGTAACAATTCGGTTATTTGAGTCATTGGGTTTTATCATAAACTGGAAGAAAAGTAAACTAACTCCGAGTAAAGAATGTCAATTTCTTGGATTTTGTGTCAACTCAGAAAGTTTGACTTTGGAGTTGCCAGAATGCAAGAGGCTAAAAGTTTTAAAGCAAATTAAAGAATTAAAGATAAAGAGTGACTGTAAGATCAGAGATTTAGCTCGACTCATTGGAAACCTGATAGCGGCCTGTCCAGCAATTAAATATGGTTGGTTATATACAAAACGGCTGGAAAGAGAGAAATATATAGCTTTATTAGTTAACGAGGGTGACTATGAGGGAAAGATGAAGCTTAAAAATTGTTTGAGTGAAGAATTTGCTTGGTGGGAAAGAAATATCATGTCATCAGTAAATAATTTTGGAGTACATGATTACAAGCTAACAATTTTTCTGACGCCTCGCTAACAGGCTGGGGAGCATCTTGCGAAGGTAGGCGAGCTCATGGTTTTTGGTCAATTGAAGAAAGAAAGTCACATATCAATTATTTAGAACTTCTTGCAGTCTTTTTAGCTTTAAAAACATTTGCTGATGATCTCTCTCATTGCGACATTCTACTTAGAATGGATAACACCACTGCAATTTCATACGTAAATCGCATGGGTGGTATCCAATATCCACACCTGAGCAATCTAGCTAGAGACATTTGGCAATGGTGTGAAGCAAAAAATTTATGGATTTTCGCTTCTTATATTCCTTCAAAAGAAAATGTCGAAGCGGATAGTGAATCAAGGTTGGATAACATAGACACCGAATGGGAACTAGCAGAATATGCGTTTACAAGGGTAGTAGAGGCTTTTGGAAGCCCAACGATTGATTTGTTCGCCACTAGAATAAATACTAAATGCAAAATTTTTGTTCCTGGTTTAAAGATCCAGAAGGATCATATGTAGATGCATTTACCATAAAATGGAGTAATGAATATTTCTACGCATTTCCTCCATTTGCCCTCATACCTCGGGTATTACAGAAGATCATAACAGAAAGATCTGAAGGCGTTCTGATTGTCCCATTCTGGTCAGCTCAACCTTGGTTTCCTATTTTTGAATCCCTGTTAGAAACCAAACCTATTATCTTTCATCCTTACAAGAACTTACTTTTGTCTCCTTGCAGGACTCAACACCATCCGATGTACCGAAAAATGTCTCTGATTGCCGGAAAGTTATCAGGAAAGCGTTCACGGCAAAAGGTCTCTCGGTTCAAGCTGCCGAGATAATGTTGTCATCGTTAACTGAAAGCACCATAAAACAGTACGCCAATCCCATTAAACGGTGGTGGCAATTCTGTTTTAAAAAAGAATACAATCCTTATGATATTTCAGAATCCAAATTACTGGAATTTTTGTCTAAAAGATTTGAGGAAGGGGCATCCTACGGTACATTAAATTCATCGAGATCAGCTATCTCTTTATTATCTAACACGAACTTGAGTGATAGCACTTTACTTACAAGATTTTTCAAAGGAGTTTATAAACAGCGTCCATTAAGACCCAGATATAATAAAACTTGGGACCCAAAGATTGTGCTCAATTACCTGGAGAATTTAGGACCAATTAAGGACTTAAAGTTATCGGAGTTAACGAAGAAACTGGTAGCATTACTGGCATTGGGTACAGGACACAGGCTGCAGACGTTAGCGGTTATTAAACTAGTTGATATAAAGAAGACGAAGAATGGCCTGGAAGTTGAAATAAGGGAGTTGATAAAGACTTCAAAGAAAGGTGTAGATCAACCACTTCTTTGTTTACCAAAGTTCGAAAAGAAGCCGAAACTGTGTATTGCAACACATGTTGAAGAATACATCAAGAGAACTAGTTCTATTAGAGGTAACTGCAACAATTTATTGGTAACTTGGAGTAAGCCTCACAAGGAGGCATCGTCACAGACTATTAGCAGATGGATCAAGTCTGTCCTCTCAGCAAGTGGTGTAGGCGAAGAGTTCACCGCATATAGCACCAGACATGCTTCAACATCCTCGGCTTTCAGAAAGGGTGTAGATATTAATGTAATTAAATCTACAGCAGGCTGGTCAAAATCTTCGGAAGTGTTTGCTAAGTTTTATAACAGACCACTAAAACAATCTAAGAATAATTTTGCTGAATCTGTTATCTTAGAAGCATGATACATGTATTACTGTTGGAAAACAATAAAATATCCTAATATACACACTCTAAACAACTACGTGTTTGTAATCCCGAGAACGAGACGTTATATAATTAAAGGATCAAACGAGCCCCGAAGGGGGCGAAGTTCGATCAGAATTATATTACGTCTCGTTCGAGAGGATTACCTCCCACCCTGTAATAGATCCCAACCCTAGTTTTTGGCTGATAAATCATCAGCATTGGAGATATTTTATTATTACTCTCTAAAAATATGAGTATAGTTGGGCGTGGGTACACTGTAGAGGGTCGGACAGGGCCATCTAGGGGCCCTGTTTTTTCTTCTTACATACTCTGAATTTGTGGTGCCATCGTAGTACAAACAGCGGTACTACGTGTTTGTAATCCTCTCGAACGAGACGTAATATAATTCTGATCGAACTTCGCCCCCTTCGGGGGCTCGTTTGATCCTTTAATAATTAAATATATTTAAAAATAATTTAGGGTGTCAAAATTTCGATTCTCTGTCAATAATATAGTTCAAAAATTTATTTTAAAATAATTTTAAATAAAAATTGTATCAAATATTTAGACGTGAAAATAAATGCAAAATAATTTACAGTTTAAAGTAAACAGAATCCAAAACAGTGTCAGGTAATTCACGCTGATAAAGATCCTTGATATTGAGGCTGAAAAATCCGGCGATAATACAGGCCAGAATGAGAGTAATAGCAGTAGTAGGAAATTGAATATAATTATGATTTCCAATCCAAACAAAGACGGCCCAAGTAGCTCTCCAAATTCCGGACAAACTTCCACGCAATAACGTCGGAACTGTTCTAACATTGTAATTAAGTAATACGCCGTAACTCAAACTAACTACGGAAACATTTATCAGGAGAAATGTTATTGTCGGGCCGGTATTGGTCGGCTTCATTTCATAAAGATCAATTGTCAGCATAAAGCAACTCATGAATACTAAGTATATTGATATTTGCAATATTTTACGATGTCCCATCAGCAGGAGGCAAAATTGTCCGCATAACATTCCGGCTAATGTTGAAAATGCGATTAAACTATTTGCCAAGTATGATTTGGTAATTGACGCCAGTATTGAGTAGTATGACGAACCGAATATGAGTGCATACAGTCCTGTTAAATATGTTATGCCGATAACTTCGTAAGCTATTTCCGGCTGGGACAAGATGTTCCAAATGTACCGTCGTTTTTTGGAAATTTTGTATCTCTTGAGATCATTTTCGACGTAAACTAGCTTAAAATCATCGGGAATTGATTTTTTTCCATTCATTTTGGAAGCTTCCTTTATAAGCTCCTCCAACTCTGTTAATTTTTCAACGCAGAACAGCCACGCTGGTGACTCGGGTATTATGCCGTAAAATATAAACATTATTAAAAAGAAAGCATTTATTATAATTATCATAATATCGTATGAGTGGAAAAAATAATTTATTGTCGGGGTTAATCCTGGAATATTAATGAAAGAATTATTCTAATTTATTTTTAAAACATTCTAACTACCAAACTTATATTGTGATAAATTTTTGAGCATTTATATGAGCGTAAATAAAGATTAATTAAGAAAAGTTAGGTGGTAATTTTTTTTTTACCTATTCCAAGGGCAAAACTGCAGCATCCGATGATTAGAAATTCGGATCTACGGTTATTGCTGGCTATTTCGAGAATAAGAACAAGGCAAACTGAAAATCCACCGTCGAAAAATCCATTTATCGCGTTTGAAACTACGAAAATGGTGTAATAATTCGAAGTGGCGACAATGAAGGCCGTTATGGGTGAGAGCGCACATGAAATGAAAATAACAACTTTTCTACCTATCCAATCGCCTAAAATTCCCATGAGCATGTAACCAGCCACTCTACCAAATACACTTGAAGACTGCCATACAATTGGTACTATTGTCCTATTGTAGCATCCCATGTTGAACTGAAAAAAAATTAAATTAAAATAATTAGATGGATGTTTTATTTTTTAAAATAATTAATTTTTTCTTTTAATTATTTCAATTAAAATAATCAAATACTTTAATAACAATTAATTTATATG
Source organism: Cotesia typhae (assembly GCF_013202065.1). Taxonomy (NCBI): domain Eukaryota; kingdom Metazoa; phylum Arthropoda; class Insecta; order Hymenoptera; family Braconidae; genus Cotesia; species Cotesia typhae. The sequence goes on along the minus strand of NW_027423756.1, from coordinate 12,342,263 downwards.
AAAAATAAAATTAATTTTTTCCATTAAAAAAATTATCTGATCCACAGATTTTATTTAAAAGCTTTTTTGCCAAAAAATTAATGCTCCGGAATAAATTTCATTGATTTTTGTAAAAATTTACGTATTACAAATGGGAAATTAAATTTAAGCAGCTTAAAAAACTCATTAAAAAGGATTTAATCTCCTGATAAAATTAATAGTTTTTCCGATCAAAATTTTTGTAGAAAAAAAAAAATAAAAACATTAATACCTTTTCCGCTAAACTCTGACCACCGACAGTACTGTAATGAATGCCGTACGGACATGGGATGGTATCTTTGACTGTTATTACTGGCCTCTCTGTGTAGCTAATATCAACTAATTGGCTGTAATTAATATTGAATACAGTGCATCCTTGAAAATAACCATCATCCACTAATTGTTGATTCCACATTTTACGAGTGCAAATACCAATGCACTAATTGTCGGATTATGTGATTATAACCGCACGAATTTATATATATAATTGTTATCATCATTTATTTATATAATAATAACAATTATTGTTATCATATAAACAGCCTTACGTAATCTGCGCTGTGGCTGTATATTATCCACTGGCTATTGGTCCAATTGGAAAGAAAATCTGGTTTTTTACACCACCAACCTTCAGGACGCATTATAGTTTCAGTTCCAGTGTTAAGCATATGCGTAAACACACAAAAACTTATTAATATTGTTATTATTAATTGCCAATGTCCTGATCCAATTAGCTCGTCTACAATATCGTTCGCTGGTTGTAAATTATCACTGAAAAATAATTGATAAATTATTAATTATCAATCATCCTTTCAATTTTATAAATTTATACGATTTACCAAGATTGATCAATGGGATGCATTTTTAATGTTTTTATTTCATTAATTAAAAGTTAGGTTAATGAAAAATAAATTCAATACTTCAACATTGAGTATTTTAATTAAACATTTTCCATTAAACAATAAAATAAAATTTACTGCGTCTCTTACTCGAGCGATAAAATTTAAATGAAATTGAAAAATAACATTCAAAAATAATAAAAAAGTCATTAAAATGAATTTATAACTTATTTATTTTTTTTTCTACACTTAACCTGGTTTAATATTGTTTTTATTATTAAAGTTTCGTCTCGAGCAATTGAGGTTGTTAGAGGCAACGAAAAAAAATAAACAAAATAAATAAAGTTTAAATGAAATAAATTTGTTTAATACAAAGGTCTTTTCTCTTTAAAGCTTCTTAGATTATTTTAATCTATTTTTCTTCATGGCACTCTCTCACCCTCCTCACACACAATATATGTAATAATACACACTCCACATAACAGTGTTCCTCTCTTGGTGTTTACTCGTCTGAAAATTGCCCTTTACTTAACGCAGGCTGGCTTTGTCGTGCGATGGTGCGAGCCAAACATCTCTGTACCGCAGAATAATTTCTGTTTGTAGTTAAAGACGGTTAATTGAACCATACGCTTCATTTCACTCTACATTATATTAAATAGTCTGCTTCCATGTATCTGATATTATTTTCTAATACACGTACGCAATTATTAATATATTAATTGTTTTAGTTTCACGAATGATTAAGTTCATTAATTTTGTGGTATCAGACATTTTTATTCAATGAATTTAATTAGTTAGTTAATTAAGCTCATTAATAATTGATAAAATTTTATTAACATACTATTGAAAAAATATCTTGATTGAGAGAAAATTTGAAGCTGAAAAATTTTTTTAACTAAGCCTTTTTCATTGGGCTTAAGTAAATTTTACTTGATTTAATAATTTTTCTGCTGGATTAGAAACCAAAATAATCTCTAAAATTATTTTCTTGATTTAAAATTTTGATAATTATTTACGAGTACGGTCCACCCTATTTTTAGCCATATCTAGGTAAAAAGTTAAGATTTTTAATTGTTTTTTCGGCGCATTGATGATAAATAATTTTTTTTTGCCTTCAAAAGTTGGAAAAAATTTTGACTTTCATATTTTTGAATAAAATTTCTTTTTTATTTTTTTTTTTGATGTTTTTTGTATATATTTTATTGAAAAGTACATAAAAAATCGAACAATAAAAAAAAAGAAGTTAAATATCAAAATTTTCTTAAAAATTTGTTAAAATTGTGATGATCAACTTTTTTTATTTAATTGTTCATTTTTTTTTGTATTAAAAAAAAATATATCAATAAAATCTACTGAAAATTTCGTTCAAAAAAATAAAAATTAAAATGTTGGGACCCCACTTGTAAATAATTACCAAAAATTTTTCCCTTTAATCAAATTAATTTTTTTATTTCTGCAATAAAATTAAAAAATTGTAAAAAGTAAATTTAAACTCCTTAAATTGTAATTTTTTTAATTTGATATTTCTTCTTATTGTCTTTAAATTAAAAATTTGAATAAAACAGCGATAAAAAAAAATAATAATAAAAAAATTAAAGGAAGCAAATGCCAAAGACAAAAGTGACATCCTTGCGGAACAAATCGATGTCTGAAATAAGAGACAAACCAGTTTGACCTCAAGTGAAAGAGAGTTTCCGGGAAGATGAATCGTTCGTTCCGGTCGTAACTCTGGCAGTAGTATCAGCGAACAGTAGCAGCAACAGCAGCAGCAAGTAGTGTAGCCTGTGTAGTAGTCAGGTCTGTATTTGTATCTGTAAGTGGTGAGCGGAACACATAGAATACAGAATACAGAATACTGGTATATATTTTGTACATGTACTGTAATGGTAACAGTAATATGAGCCACCAGACGATAGAATAGTATACATATAGAAGGCAGTAGGAAGCAAAGGCCACCTAAGCTAGAGAGTTTCGCACACTTTCTCTCCTCGTTGCTCTGGGTTAACTTTCTATAGCCCGTCTCTTTGCTCCACTCCGACTCAGCTTTACGCTGCTCGGCCACCCTTATTCAACTCGAATAACACCGACTCACAGACACGCAGACACTCACGAGGGTGTAAGCTGAGAACTGTCTACGAATGTTCTCTCGGGGTTAACCGACCTCTCTACTCCATTCCCTCTGTTCCTAAGTAGGTCTGGTTCAAGGTCTCGCTGATGCTCCGGTCAAGCGATGTGCATTTACTTGGAATCTTCTGGCTTAACCGACGGCCTAATTTCCTAATTCTGATGTCAGTTCACAGGATTTTCCTTTTAATTAATTTAAACCGTCTTATTGTTAATTTCCTTTCGGATATTTTTTGTCAATAGCGGAAAATTTTGAATATAAGCTTTTATTTATTGAAAAAAGAATGATGTAAAACTTTTCTATGAAGAGTAAAGAGAATTGTAAGTGAAATATGAATAATGTATTTTCAATAATGATATTCAACTTCTTCCAAGGATCTTCATGCTCACTCTACTCACTTTTGACTTCAAAATTCAATATCGTGAAGATAAATCTGTTTTAGTTTTCGCATTACTTCACTTTCTACAAATATACTTCGGATATATTTTTTCACTCACCATGAAGTGAAAATTTTGTTCGAAAAACAATTATTAATTTTATAAAAATTATAAAAGAATTTATTTTTGTAATTTGTAAAAAGGAAAGTATAATTCGACATTTTCATCTCTAGATACATAATTAAGAAATGACCTTGTATCTCGTGAACTATTGACATTTTTAAAGATATAAGCTCATCCCGATGTTACACTCATGAAGACCTTTCATTTGAGTACCCATATCAATTTTTCATATATTTTATGTATATGTATATATGAAAAATATATCAAAATACATGTGGGTACTTAAATGAAAGGTCTCGATGAGTGTAACATCAGGATGAGCTTATATCTTTAAAAATGTTTATTTGTTTAATTTAGTTATTATAAATATAACGTCAGTTTTCCCTTTACCATTTATACTGGACGTAAATTTGCTACTACACTATTTACGATTACGCTGCGAGACAGAAGCGATGAAAAAACAGTTTATTCCCAAGCTCGTTTCAGCTGGATTACTTCCAGCATTGAATTTTTTAGGCATCACTTGCAGTCCGAATAAACTCTTTCCTTCTCATTTTATTTATATTTTAAAATTTATCCAACAAATAAAAATGGTTACTTTTATTCTTATCTAAAATTGGCTATCAAAATTCTTATCGTCGATCTATATTTTATTTACGGTTGAATTTAAATTATTTTCTCTGTCACTGTGTCAGTTTATATGACATTCAGCCCTTCCTTTATCTCTATCTTTCTCTGAAAGTACTTCGTGTACATCACTGTAAAATATAAAGCAACTGAGAAACGTTTTATTCACTATTAGCAAAACAGGAAGTACAAAATGACCGTCATAAAGCTTTATTATTGTTGTTTTGGAGTGGATAGTAAATATATATCTATATTTTACTGCCCACAAAGCTGATGACCTTTCACCTAAATTATATTCCGACCATAAAATTTTAAATTTGAATTTTTAAATTAATAATACAAATCAATATTTATTATCAATGTTTAAATGCTTTCATAAATTTATATTATTAAAAATTAATATTATTTTTTTTTCATTATAATAATAATAACACAATATTACGTTAAAAATTTGTTATTATTTTTTAACAATAAAATTTAACAACTTCCATAATTTTATTCAACTTGAGTAAAAATTAAATTATTAAAAATATAATTAAAAATAAATTATTAAATTTTATTGATTGATATTGAAATTGACGCCTAGAGGGTTTAATTAAATTTCATAATATAAATCATGCATGTATATTATATTGTACAACATGAACTTTCAAATTTTATCAGAAATTAAATTATCTGAATTACTGAGTAATGTTCATGAATAAAAGTCTCTTGAGCTTTAACGAGCTCCCGGGAAACTTTAAAAGTTCAAACGTTAAATATTGGCTCAAACATTCGTTTTAATAAAAGACTTTAATTAAATACTGTCAATAATAAAATTTTATAATGAAATATAAATTGAAACAATAGTACTTAGATTAATAAATGTAAATTTGATGGGTTTTACAGTCAATATAAAATCCCACATAACTCGAGTGCTCTGAGAAAAAAATATGACCAGCAATATTCCCCGGACCTCGTAAAATAAGTATTTGCATAACTTTTACGTCTATAGATGTACTATATAAGTACATGCATGTATATGGTTTCCCCTACTCTGATTATGTTATATCTCTTCGCAGCCATAGCGCGTCGTTAAACTCCCTCACACGTGCCATGACCGTCCCCCGTAACTTTTATCCCTATTTCCATTTATCATCTCTCATATTAATTGCCATTTTTGGTGAACATTCATACACGGAAAAAAATAACTTGTAAAATTACAGTTACAACTTCTACACAAATTACCAGTCCAATTTTTTATTTGTTTGTAAGGACTAAATTAATATACTATTATCATTCCAATTAACCTTCAACAGAAATATGTAACATATGAGGCACAAAATACTCTTTTTAGTTTTAAAATGTTCTCTACAAGTTTAAATTGAACATTCATAAAATGTAAAAACAATCTTGGTACTTTTTGCTTCTTATTTTACTTGAATTCTACAGCACTATTTAGTTTTTCTATCTTGTTTTCCATTCCAAATACTACAGACTCCGTACTATACAAGACTCTATTTTTATTTCTACGAGAAAAAAGTTCACTTTGCTTCCATACGACTTTTGAGAATAAAGAGACAAAAGTTGTAAATGGAGTTTGTAAACTCATTTTTTTTATCTTATTTACTTTTGTATCTTGGAAAATTTAACTAAAAAATAAACAACTTTTTCCAATAATTTTCCACTATAAAAAATTCTGGCAATTTTTTTTTCGATAACACGAACAAAGAATGAAACTCTTTAATTACAGTTTATTTGTTCCAGTGAATTTTACGAAATTGGTGAAAATCAATATCATGCTTCGGTGTTTGTTTATTTTTAATTTATTCTTTATCGTTTCATTTATTGGGACTTCCGACGCAAGAATTGAAAATATGTTTTATTTATTTATTGATTCGATTTGTTTGAAGTGAGTCCTTTTATTGATTTATTTATTTTATTTTTATTCCATTGGAGGACATGATTGAAATTGTGTGCATGTATATGTATAAGGGACACTTGAATTGTCAATGTCTTGGGTGCAGACACTGTTGTGTAGATACGGCGCTACAATTGAACTCGATTGTCGACGAAAACAAATAAGTCGTCGATGGAAAAAGAAAAACACGTTACTAGACAGATGACTGAAAAATAAGGTTTATCTTGACACAGATGTCGACAGAAACAATTTTATTAAAAAGTATATTTATGGGCTTATTGTAGAGTAAAAATAAAATACTTAATCACTATTTGAATAGTAATCATGCAAAAAAAGACTTTTGTTAAATTGCACTGTACTTTCTTAACTATTGACTTTTTTAAAGATATAAGCTCATCCCGATGTTACACTCATCAAGAGCTTTCATTTGAGTATCCACATCAATTTTTCATATATTTATATGTATTATATATATGTATATATGAAAAATATATAAAAATGCATGTGGGTACTCAAATGAAAGCTCTAGATGAGTGTAACATCGGGATGAGCTTATATCTTTAAAAACGTCAATATTTAATTAACAGCAAGGTTGTTAGTAATTCAATAAATAAATAATTTTCTTATTAAAAATTATAAAATAAAGTTTGGGATAAAAATTGTCAAATTTTCGATTTAAAATTAAACTTTTAAATGAATGTAGTGGAAAAAAGTCTTTTTCGTAAGTTTTGCCGCATAAATGTGTATTGTTGGACAGCGCTCATTCTTTAAAAATATACTTTTAAAATTTATTCTTCTAACTTCTCAGATATTTTTGTTTCACATAGTACTATTACATTAAACTTTATTTTTATTTTTGTCAAAGTTTTCAATCGTTTAGGACACTGATGTAGTGCCGGAATGTCTGAAACCGTTGGCGTGTAATTAATAGACTTCTTTCGTGACTTTCCGTACAGTTCAATATGAAATACAACTATAAACATGTTGACAAGCAAGGTGCAATTCATCATCTGTCAAATTTTAAAATTCGTCGTGAAAATTTCGTGCGAGAAATAATATGTCAGATATTTTTTTTATTATTTCAGATTAATTGTTGGCATATTTGACACATATTTCTATAAAAATAAATTAAAAATTTGTTGCTAATACTCTGTAATACATATTATAAAATTATTCTAGCTCTTGATAATGAATATCAGAATTTTTTACGCATTATTTAATATAATGAGAAAACAGTGATGATACCGTCATAATAGGGTGTCTTTTTTACAACGCGGTTAAAGTTGTCACCAAGAGCAGCTGCTAGTGAGTGCCGAGATAAAAATCACGGCGGTATTACGCGAGTATTTTAATGTCATCGCTTTTAATGTTGCTAATTTTTTTTTAATATTTATCATCAACAATATACTTGGAATTTAATCAAAACTGCAAAGTGTTACAATTTAAAACCCAATAAAAAAAAAAAAAAATACTTTTTCCATTGGAGCCCGGAAAAAAATAAACTGTAATAAATAATAGTCGATTTATAATAAGTAATGATCAGCTGCTAAAAATTACTATTTTAAACAGAAAAATTGTGATTTTAATAATCAATATGTAATGTTCATATGAAGAAAATTGTGAACATTTATTATTGCAAATAAAATAAAATGACAAGCTGACACCTATAAATTTGCCGAGGGATATGAGTAAAATGAAAACATCAAGGAGAATGATCTCTTTGAGTACTTTAGAATGTTTAGAATAAATTTTGCTATCTTGTAAGAAGAGGGTGACAGTGATAGTGATAGTGAGTAGGTACCAGTGCTGTAAATGCAAACATAAACACATATATCTATATAAAATACATTTCTCTTTCTTATATTCCCCTACGGTGGGTCGCTCTTCATAATATTCGAGCATGACCGAAAGTTAGTTGATGTAAGCCTTTTAGTCAAGATCAAAGCTTGAATGTAATGGAAGCTAGTGCAACTATTGAAGAAGTTCTAGGTATAAATGTGGTAGGTATTTGTGTGTTTTGGTGGGTACGAGTAATTGTAACAAGAGAGTCTCTGTATTAAAGGAAAGAAAGAAAAGGATAAAGATAATGTTGCTTTTATATAAAGAACCAATCATCGTAATATACATTCATGAAAATTAATCGTAAAACTACCTGTTCTTGTGCAGAGCTCAGCTATTTTTTCTCTTTGATCTGCGCTCTCAAAAGAATTACTTTTTTTAAATTTCCAACCGATTGATCAACCAAATGGGTCACACTCTACTGTTATCTTCACATTTTTCTTTTATTTCTCACATTCTTTGCACTTTTAGTTATTCATACTCATATTTATACTTTATAAACAATATTTATTGATTATAACATTCATTGATGCATCTTTAAACTTATTTTTTGTTTCTTTTAAATTATAAATTGTCTAGACAGTTTTTTGCCTGCAATTTAAACTTGTTTATTATTTAATAAATAATGCTAGGGGTGTATTTATATTTTAGGGATTAATCGTTGCAGATAATTTGTCAATAAAGAAAAGAATTTGAAGGTGTCAATTACAGTATGTAAAGTAATGTTATTTATATGGTAATTGTGTTAAAAATGATCGAGTAAAGTTTTTGCTATTTATAAAATATCAAAGTTAAATTTAATTTAAAAAGTTTTTATATAATATAGTTTAAAAATAAAAAAAAGTAGACAAGATTTCTGAAAGATTGGATACAATAAGAAATTGAAAGAAGTTTCTAGTTATCTTGAATAAATGAGTTGAGAAGAATTACTAGAGAAGAAATAGTTACTTTTTTATTTTAAAAGAAGAAGACGAAGAAAAAGGAAAAGTTCACAAGCTTTTCCCAAAGGAATTTAAAAGCTGTATGAAAAAAAAAAAGATATAAAGAACAAAAAATAGGGAATTGTAGATAGAGATAAGAAAGAAAACGCATATTCAGATACAAATCTCATTGAGATGTCTTGATGCTTTTCACCCCCCAGACCTTCACGCCCCTTCTTATAGGGCCCCTACTAAAATGCATTTTGAGGATCAAAGCACAGAAATAAAGATAATAAAAAAAAATTCACGTTGAGGGTAAAATAAAATTGAAAACGCGATTGAAATAGTTTTAAATTTTTTTTTCATTCTCTTCTCATGCTTTTTCATTTTATTTATCTACTTTTATTATTATTATTTATTTTTCATTCATTTTTTATATCATTCAATTTTTTTTTATTATTATTTCACTATTTTATTTATGATGAATACTCAGTTTTTTTTTTTTTTTTTTTTTTTGTTACTTTGCAGTATTTTTATACTATTGTACTCTTACATTTCCATCAATATTTTTAATTTTTTTTTTATTATAGATTTTTTCTCTCAATTTATTTTCATTTTTTGCTAAAAGTTTCTACAATATTTCATAAAATAACAATGAGTGAAACAAAATATATTCTACATAGGTTTTAATTAATTAATCTAAATATTGAAAATTTAATAAAGAAAAAGGTTGCTTAACAATAGTTACTTTTTTAAATCCGGTAATGAAATTTTTTATTCACATACAGATGTAGAGTAATAAACAAAATATATTACCTCCATATTTCAATTTTAACAAAAGATAAATATTAAATAAACACACCGAAATAATGTGGGATAAAAAATCTTTTTCGAAATAAAATAATTAAAATATCCAGTAGAATTGTAATTAAAATTAAAATAAAAAAAAATACATGAAAGTATTTAAATATTTATAAAAAAAAAAAAAAAATGTTTAATAACATATATTACTTAGAAACAAGGCTGTTGAGGTGACTGTACGTTGGCTGTAAAATCCATTTCATTTTAACTTGACGTTGAAATTGAATGTTTTGTAGTTGTATAGAGAGTTTTCCGACGAGGGACGTAGGCGCGAGGGGGAAGGGAGTAAGAGGGAATATATCAGAGAAGAAGTGGAAGTAGATGGTGATGTGGAGAGAAAAGAGGGGTGTAATCAGAGGAGGAGAAAAATAGTCTGAGTGTAGGGTTGAGTTAAATTTCTCTCTTACTCTGTACTGTGTACCTCTAAATCACGTTTATCAGCCGTCGGAGTGAGACCGAGTGGGGGAGAGTCGTGTACTCACACCCTTATTTAGCTGCCCCTCGAGCGTCCCGGCTCTCCTCTCTATTCCTCTCCATCTCATAACCCGCAGAAGAGAATGAAACAGTTGACGGCGCGGGTGAACAACGGGACAGGGGAGCAACTAAAGGGAAAACTCGCGATATTGATTCCCGTGGGGATGCGCGCGACGAGACTCGTCGTCATAGTCAGAACTACTCGGTCTATAGTGTGTTATGTGCGAATGTGGTTCTCATACCAACAATATATGTATATTTGCACATCGCATATAGTTTATAGATCGCTGGTAATACACACAAAACATTTGGATGCTTTGCAAACACCCAGTGTCAATTTTTAGATTTTATCTTTATATATACTTATATTCACTATTTTTTAATATACTCAGACATTTACTTATCGCCTTTTTTCATCTTTTTACTACGTGATGAAACTAAATATCAAAGACGGGACAAGATCTAGTCTCGCATGGGGGGATCTCTAAAGTTTACAAGATCAAACATTAAAGTTATTAAGTAAAGTTCAGTGTAACTTGATAAAATTATGTTGCATTCATACAAGTTTAGAGGATGGAAGATACACGTCTCTATAAACAATATTGTACAGTATTGTCGCTGGGTGTAGAGACAAGAAATAAATTAAATGAAAGATTTAAGCTTTGTATTAGTAGGAGGGATAATAAATCCCTTTTTCTTCTCCTCTTATGTTTTTAAGAGGTTTAAAATAAAACCATTAACGACTTGAGCTTTTATTTTTATTATTTTTTTACAAAGTAAAGAGGTTAAAACGCTATATTATTAAAGGCTTACGTTAATAATATTACATTTTTAGTATTTTTTTATATTAGTATTTTATTTTTTTAAAATATCAAATAAAATCATACTCAAGAGCAGAGATAAGAGCAAAAATATATCGAGCTGTCAAATTATAATATATAAATTGTTATGAGATATATAATGAAAAATTTATTACTTGAAATTTAATTTAAGAATTAATTTGACACTTTTATGACATTAATTGACGTGAAACATTTTTTTCACTTCCCATTCTATAAGATGAATAACTAATTAAGACGACTAAAAAATCAATACATTAAAAATTACTCCAAAAAAGTAACTGTTAAAATTTCCCCGGAAAATATAAAATTCTCCCAACACCTGACAAAGATAATCAGTAAATTGATCTAGGTCATGGCAGAAAATCCTCCAAGCGATTGAGCAGATCGATGGCGGATAAGCGAGTAGTATGGTCTGGCTGTCTGACGAGTGGCGTAGTGACAGGGTCAAAGTACCTTTCTCAGGGCAAAGATCCTCCGTAGTGTATAGTAAGAGATAGGATTTCCAGCGAGTGGCAAGGAGACGTGCCAGTAGCAGAGCTGTCGGCGCTTAGCTAAAGGGGTCGTGAATCCAGGAAAGGAAAGCGAGAGTGAATGGAGTACTCGAGCACGATCCTCGGAGCCTACACCACTGGTTGGTGGTATAGGTCGTGTAACGTGTAAGACAGAAGAGAGACAGTGACAAGACGATAAAAGTATTTCTAAGCTCTACAGTTGGCAATGAAAGCACCAGAGACCCAAATAAAACCGAGAGGAAATTCAGATATCACGCCTGACCCAGTCATTCTTTTTTCTCTCGCTCTGGCAATCATTGAAGCCGCTTTCTGGCTCTGTTTACTTCGCTGCTCGTTGTCGGTGTTACTCCTCTACTCCTCCGGAGCAAAGGCATCAAGCCTCACAAACCCGCTGATTACTTGTACTTTTATATACATATATACTTGACAGAAGTCGCTTCACTCAAGCGAGTAGAGCAAGCGGTAGCTACCGTAGTACGGGTTGGGTTAACTTCCTGTCTGCAGAGTAGAGTCTACTTTCAGACCACACACACACACACACACACAGAGGAACCCAACCACATTCTACAACTTGCTCCTGGTACTTATACTGGCATGGCAGAGCAGTACCATTACAAAGTGGCTCCTAACCACCGACGCGTTGGTGTCTCTACCTACTCCTCTACTCCTCTGGCTGTCGTGTGCTACAACCTACAAGCCACCAGCTATATAATACTCTGAGCTACGAGGAGCCTTCTCTTTCTCTTTCTTGTTCAATGAAAGTTTATTTTTGTCCTTGTCGGAGCCGTGGTGCGGTTAGGTGTACATTTTACAGAGCAGAGCAGAGCCTCTGGTGATACCGCTTCTTGGTGCTGTTGCTGGTACCGCTGATGCTGCATGAGCACGAGCGTACGGCCATGTAGATTTAGTAGGTGTGAGTGTAGAAGTAATGTACAAACACGGCCGTGTTGTGGGAAATACACAACACACCAGGATAGGAGTTTGTGAATGAAACCCACGTGTTTGGAGCAGCACGTGCCAACTACTACTGACTACTGCCGACTCATGTCTATTACTACACGCTCGTACAAGCAAAGCCTGATTATCGCAGCAGCTATGACCTCCCTCGGGCACTTGTGTGTGTCAGCAGGTGTACAAAGCGAATAAGAGAATATGTGCATGCGTTAGTTTTTTTCCGTCCCACTCTGGCACGCTGGCTCGCTCATTTACTTTACTACTGCATTCTACACTCGGCACTCTACATGCCATTGCATTGGATTCCATTACATTGCACTCTACTGTGCTCTACTCTACAGCTCTACTCTATTCTACTCTGCTGCACTGTCGCTTTCGTTTATTTATCCTGCTACTGATGGTTATACGCTAGTCTGTCGTCATGTCAGTACTCCTGTGCCCTTGGCTCTTTGTACTACTTTTCAGTGTCAGCGAACTCTATCAACATGTGGATAGCAATTTATCTACACGTGAAAAATTTCTCACGTCATATTTTTTTATTCGAAAATCAAAGCGATTAATCTCTTTAAAATTATTTGAGAATTTTTTTCTTGAATCAATTTAATTATTTTTTAATTAATTAGTTTTTATTTAATTATTTTTAAATTTAATTATTTTTACGATTAATCTCTTCAAAATTATTTGGGAATTTTTTTCTTGAATCAATTTATTTATTTTTACGTAGAAAATGTAAATATTTAACATAAAAATTTTTAACTTGATTAAGTGGCTAAGCAACATCATAACTTGGCAAATTAGCAACTTAATTATGATATTTTTTTTTCTTTTTATTTAACAATCTATCTATTAAATAGGGCAACTATTAACCCTGTTGATGGCTTAAGTTGTTGGGTTTGTTTATATAAATAAATAAATAAATACAAGTTAATTATTGGTTAGTTTGTTATTAAAAAAACAAATATAACCTGTTCATTTCCTTGGAAATTTACAAGCAATAATTAACTGCGAATGTGTTTTCTTAATAATTAAATAACGGTATAATTACAGTGTCTAAATAGAAAGACATTGTTTATCATTAAAGATAACTATGACAAGTTATATTTTTTAACATAAATATACAGGACACATATCTCTATCTGTTATTATACTAGTTACTTTTCGAGCGATAATGACTGTTATGATAAACTAAAATAAAATCCAACGACTTATTTGCAAATACATGACATGATAACTTTGTGTACTTAATAATTTAAGCATGAAAAATAATTATAATAATTTAAAATTAATGTAAATGTAACGCTACTTTATCTTTGAAACTATTAATATTAATAAGAAATTTAATTTAATAGTGTTATAAATAATAAATAACATTTATATGGTTATTTTATGATTGTGACCTTGGAGAAGACTTTTACAAATGTTATTTAAAGAAAAAGAAGAATTTATATTGGCATTAAAAGTTTTTTTTCTGATGCTCGAAGGAGATAAAGAATAAATGGGATATTGAAGCGCTTCTCTGTTTTTGTTCTATTATTGTTTCTTTATTTAATAGTTGGGTGAGTGATATTGTTTTTATATATATTTTATTTATTATTTCAATTGTCAAATGAAATTAGTTTTTGCAGAGGATAGAATTTAATATCCGTATACGTAACGATAACAAAGTTTATAATTAAACTTGACGTTGTTCACATTAAGGGCTTTCAGAATCAGGGCAGTAATGAATTATCGATCAAAGGCGATGTGGGAGAGAAGCGGCGGCTGTAATTGCATTGACCGAGGAGGAACGCTTGGTCGTTTCGTAGAGCTCCCAAGTCTGACGTTTATGAGTATATACTCGTGGGTAAAATTAACGATGGCGTACAGATATATAAAAGTTAATGTTATATTGAGAAATTTATTGTTTTGCAATAAAGAAATGGATAAGAAAACTTTTCTTACTTTGTACAGATATCGACAGAAATTAAAAAAAAAAAAAAAAATCTCTCTCAAACGTTTCTTCACTATTTCCAATCTAACGATTGACAAAATGTATCATTAATCATGATAAAAAAAATTAAATTAACAAAAATAGTTGCTAAAGTAATTATTATTATCTATCTAAAAGTTCCATTAATTAGCACAAAAAATAACTTCCCTAAATTGGTTAGTAATTTTAATTAATTAATCACGATGTTAAGTTTATTCTCAACTGTAGTAGTCGCCAAGAGAGTTTATATATATATATATATATATATATATATATATATATATATATATATATATATATATACACAAACTCTTAAATTAACGTGACTATTTTCAAGGATTTAATTAAAGAGCAATTAAAACTTTTAAGCAATAAAAATTTAATAAATGAAAGTAATATACTAAAAAGTTATTAATTAAAAACAATATATCACAAAGCATTATTTTATTTTGTTATTAATCATCCTTTAATATTTTTTTTTTCACCATTAGTTTTAAAAATAACTCTCGTTAATCATTTAAAAATATATATATATATATATATATATTTATATATATTTAATCTATATTATTAAGAGAATAAGTAAAATTTTGGGGCCAGTGTATTTATGTGATAAAATGGGTTTTTATGGTTAAATTTGGTATCGTTGGAAAATTCTTGACCTGGAGTTATACCTTTTCAAGGTTTCATATCATTCGCACCAATAGTTAATCAGGATGAGCTTATATCTTCGAAAACGTCAGTAGTTAAAAATTTAATCATTTTAAACCATTTAATTTATTTTTATTTTCACAAAAATCCGTAGAATGCCAAGAATAACGCTCTAAAACGAATTCTCATCGACTAAAACAGGTTTTTTGAAATTAATAAAATAAAAATTGACATAGTTAACAAAATACTTTATTCTTAAATCCCAATCTTCCATCTTAGCGCCTAAAAAATTTTTAATAACACTCAAAAGAAAGTTTTCATAGCAAACTTTCAAAAAATTTTCTTCACAGTGTAAGTGAAAAAAAAAATAGCATGAAAATGACTTCGACGCGGGATATCCAGACTTGTTGGTGTTACTGCGCATGAAAAAGTCATTGAATCCTTAGATCTCGAGCGTTTTGCGAGCTCGGTTTGGTCTCAGCGGGTCGGAGGGTGTGTGGCAGCGGAGAAGCGCGGAAAAGTCACCTTGGTGGTGGCGACTGAGACGGTGGTGGTGGCGGCTCGAGTGGTGGTGGCTCAGTGGCAGGGGAGTGGGGTGAAGTATTCCGCGCACTGCACCTACGGCAACTATCGCAGCAACACGCACTACACCGCGCGCAGGACGGCTAACTAAATATACACGTTGAACTAACCTACCCACAATGTTCAACCCAGCCTGATCCGAGACGCAACTGTGTTGAAATACAACCACTGGATCCTCTCCCACTCCTATATCTATTTACATCCATCTCTCTCGCGTTCGTCTTTCACCGGACTCACTCTCACTCTCAAAAATTTATATACATATGTACATCCATACAAATGTTTTACAATTAAACGCACACTGTTTTATCATCAATACATTACTTAATCGCAATACGATTGGCATTAAAAAAATTTCCATTACTTTCCGACATTCATTCATTACTCGCTACTCACTTACAGCCACCCTCTCACTCACTCGCACACTTGGTCCCTACTTAACGTAGCTGAGCGTGTTGCGCGTCACTGATGTCACACACGGTGTTATGTTATATGTGTACAAGTATATGTATGTGTACGTCACTTGACACTTGACTGCACCTGTAATCTTGACAGTGTCGTTGTTTATCAGTGCATCAACGTGTAACTCATTTATACTGTTGTTACAACTCCAAAACTCCCAATCTAGTAATTGGATTAACACTTGTTAAGTTTTCAAGTGAATTTTTTAAAAAAGTGCTTGATAAAAACTTTTATTTCAAGTTTTTGCTCCTTTATTTCTGATTTACATTCACTGTCTAACTGTAAAAAAATATTTTCAGTGACAATAAAGGATTGAGATTCAAATAAAAGACATCGGTCTCACATATGAGGGTTTATATATAGATTCTCAGTAGTAACGGTTGTTAAAAAATATTAGATTTTTTTTATGGTGGATTAATGATTAAAATCGTTTTAAATAATAAATTTTAGTACGGCTTAACTTAGTATTGAATTTTTTATCGACGATATTTTGAATAGAATTTAAATCTATTTTTTAATATTCATTTCCGGTAACAAACGATTACGCAAAGAGTTGAATAATATATACATAAAGAGACTACTGAATCGGGAATAATCGGATCTATTCGTTTGAAATCGAAGGACGCCATATTCTTATTTTTTTATTTCAACCGTGTGCCATTTTTTGTTTTTATTCGCAACTCGCGAGACGTTTACGCGAATTTTGAGTATTCAAGGGATTTTTTTGAGCTTTAGATAATTTTTTTTATTATTTTCTAATCACACTAATTGCTAATTGATAATTTTAGTGAACAAGTGTTGATTGAAGTAGTCGAATGGTGAAAAATAAACCGGCAAGAGTGGAATTAAAATAAACATTTTTTTGATCGGTAGTTTTTAGACTTCTAGTGTGTAATCAATTTGTATTAATTAGGATTATTTTTATCTCAATTTTTAACTCTGTACAAGTGAGTATTTAGTAAATAAGTTTGAGAATATTTATAGTGACTAAACGTTTGAATATTAATCGAAGGCACGGTTAATATTAATGATTATAAAAATAATAAACGATAATACTGAGGCATTGATGGTAATAACACCCGGAGGTGTACAATGAGCGACGGAATAGTCGGTGCTATCGCAATAAGTTTATTCGGTACGAGTTCTAGTGGTGCGTGGTAGAAAAGTATTAAATTTAAAAATAAAATAGATAAATATTTAAAAAAAGGAAAACAGAAGCTTCTTAATTGACAAGAGCTGAATTTTAGGCGGCGAGAAGAAGAAGCGAGGACACGAGACCATGGATTCGGAATATGCGATGCTTGGTGGTGATCTTGACGTCTGCAGGATGTTTGACCAGTATTCATACAAGGTCAGAGTTTGATTTTTTTTATCAGAGCTCTGTAGTTTTATTAAATACATCGAAAAAAATTAATTTTCAATTATCAAGAATTTTTTTTTGAGCAAAGGAAATTTTTATTGCATCAATAAAAAATTTACTTGAGCAAAAATTATTTTAATTTTTTTTTATTGATTTTATTGGATCAAATAAATATTTTTTTGAGGTCGTAATTATTTATTGTAAGCATAAAAAAATTGTAGATCCATTGAACGTGAAGAATATTGAATAAAGAACGTCTTCCCACGTTTTATCATAATAAACTTTCTTCTTGTTAGTATATTGGTTAATTTAGATTCAATTAAATTAACGGTAATTCATTATTGTAGTTTAAGTAGATTGAGCTTAATAGAAGTTCATCAAGTCCCAGTAACTTTAATTGAAGTTGATTAAGTTTATGTTGGCTCGATACCTTCTTCTCAGACTTGATTGATAATCAAAATTATTTCCGACGAAATAAATATAATTAATTTATTTTTTCCTCAATTTTTTATTTTTATTCTCAAAAAAATCAATATTGATTAAATTCAGTTGATTAATTTTTACAATTAATTTTATTTATGTTCCTTCGAGTAGCTTTTTGATGAAAAAAATATATTTGCATTCTAAATTAACACATTTTTAAGCCTGTTGTATTTTTATTATAATTATTGTGTTGAATATTTTAAATATTATTAATCTAGAACATCTAGAAAAAATTTGATAAAATAATTAACAATTTTTTTCGACGATAAAATAATACAATACAGTTAGAGCTAATCAGACTACCTTAGAGTGGTCGTGACCTCTCAAGTCGATATCACCCGGAAACGCTTACGTAAAAACGCTACTAATTTTCCTACAAAATAATATTTCTTCTGTAATTAACTATAACAAATACTTAAAATAACGAGTTAAAACTATTTCAATCATCAAGACTATTTTAAAAGTCATTGAACAACGAATCTATAAACGCTCTTATTTCTGGATTTCTTGAACTACAATAAGAGTTTTTATTTAGGTTAAAAAATTTAATAACACTAGATTAATTTTCAATATTTTACACAGTAAACATTTTTACGTCATTGCGTCAAAAATTTTGTTAAAAATTTTTGTGTTAAATATTCAACACTTCCATGTTTAAATTTAACATTTAGTGCGTTAAATTAATTAAAAAAAGTGTTAAATATTTAACATAAAAATTAAAAAAAAAATTTTTTTGACGCAAAATTTTTTACTGTGTAAATAAATATAAATATAAATCTATAAAATATTTTCTTAAAATAAGTCATAAAATTATTTTGTTACTTTATATTTAACACGTCGATTATCGTGTTTATAACTTTTAATTCGCCTAATAGATAAATGTAACAATTAAATTTCTCGTAGAATATAAAACAGACATTAAATTGTAAAGCAATAAATTAATTAAAAAGTTGTATTGAGTTTTATTGAAATAGTTGATTCATTTAGAATTTAGTTTGTATCAAATATTCAGTCGAATTCCATTCACGATCAGAATTTATTTGATAAGGAATTTGGATATAAATTGCAATCCGTATCACGATTGTACAAAATTAATTTTCTAAATGAATTTAATTTTACGTCGTACGTTATTACAGTGGTATCTAATCAATTATAATGTACGTTTTATTGTTTTTGATCGATCGTAAAATAAAAAACTTCATAACAACGATGATAAAGCTTTGATTGGTATGATTGCTAAGGAATTTAAAGATCAATAAATTGTACGGCCAATTAATAAGTATTTTTTTTTTTTAACAGAAGACTTGATAAAAAAAAACATCACTAAAAGAATTAATATTAAAGACTCGTTAAGTGTTAATTTGATTTTAACGACACATATATTGATTAATAATCAATAACCTCAATGTGAGAAATAATAAAACTGGTTGTAAAATAACATACAGCGTATTGACAGATTAATATTATATATTAAAAATTTAATATTTAAAACGTCAACTGTTTGAACGATTATATAAATTTATACACTGCACGCTACACCTACATTGCTAGTTTCAATTAAT
Source organism: Cotesia typhae (assembly GCF_013202065.1). NCBI lineage: Eukaryota > Metazoa > Arthropoda > Insecta > Hymenoptera > Braconidae > Cotesia > Cotesia typhae. The sequence goes on along the minus strand of NW_027423756.1, from coordinate 12,322,783 downwards.
AAAATATTAATACATTACACACGAGGTAATAAACACACACACTCATTGAGGATATGTTTTTGAACCCTTTCTCTCGATAATAGAACTAATATACGTTTGCTGATGCAAAGCAAAAATACAACAAGGAAAGTTGCTGATATATGAGCACAGCTAAAACTAGTTTAATGCATACACCAAATAGCCTTTTAAAATCACAGTGTATTTAATGGAGTAAAACAAAAACACAACATACATATTTATATTTAAATTTTACTATCGAGTAGAACTATTAAATTTTTTTCTAAACAACTCAACTCAAGTTAATTAGCAGCATAAATATTAATATGAAATTTTCGAGATAAATAATCGTCGGAGGGGAAAAAAAATTGAATAAATAATTAAATTAATTTATATTAAAACCAAATTCTTCAGTGAGATAAAAAAAGTATTGGCCAGCATGTAGGGTCCGATAAAAAAAATATAATCACGTTTAGTTGGGTCTAAAAGACTTAATTGACCAAATAAAACCGGTTATGGATATATCTTAGTACCGGTTATAGATATCAAATTTGTTAGAAAATTAACTTTTATAATAATTATTATAATACCTTTGTAAAATAAAATACCACGTTGAAATTACCCGTCGAATAAATTTTTATACTAATTATTTATTTAATAAATTTATTTTTAAAATTTACCAAAAAAATAAAAACTCGTAACTTTTAATATCGGGTGTTATTATCAAATAAATCTTAATAATTGACCTTATCGATCATAAAATTATATCCCGAGGCGTCTTATATTTTTATGACGCTAATACGCCATATAAATTCATTGGAAAAATATCTTAAATGTCTAATTAAAGTTAATGTCCTAGTGATTAAACGCCGGCTAATGCTTTAACGTTGTAACTAATTTTGTGAATGGTTAAAATTTTAGCCGGATTATTTTTTTTTTTTTTCTGGACATTATTTGCATTTTTTTATAATAGTTTTAAGTATGCCATTCATTTTGAATGTCTCTACAATAAATCAAGTAGCTGTTTCTGGAGAAAAAATTCTTTTTTAAATATGGGCTTAAAAATATTTTAATTAATTATAAACTTACATATAAAACAAATTTGCATATTTAAATAATACTCAGTAATTAGATGTTTATAAATGGTTATTTTTTAATTAACGATGGGAAAAAAGAAAATTTTTTTTACCATTCAAATGATAATTAAAAACAGAGAAATATTTATTGAAATTAAAATTGACAGTTGAACTTTTTTATTTATCATTTAAATACTAATTTGTTTCTTGATAACTCTATGACGTGTGCATTCATGCGAAATTAATTTGACATATTTATTAAATCAGATATAAAACAATATATACTGGTAAAGTTCACAGTGAAAGAGAGAGAGAGAGAAAGTAAATTTGTTTCATTCGAATGACAGTCATTTAATATCTAGATATAATTAATTGCCAACTGTCTAAACGATTTTTCTTCCATTTCATTTTCCATTATACTTTTCATTATTTTTATTTCAAATAATAGACGAGAGTCAGTTCTCATTAAAATGCACCGTAGACTATTTATCACTCAAAAGTAAATTAAAATATTTTTTCCATTGCTTATTTTGACTTAACTATTTTTATCTCGAAATATTACAATAAAAAATTCAAATTTCCCGGGAATATTTAAATTAATATCCATAATTTAATTATTTTTTTAATTTACCAAGATTAAAATTTCAAGAATTAAATCTCTAATTCATTCTAATTTAGTCCTAATTTTTTATTAAAAGTCTATATTTTATTAATTTGTAAAAAAAATTTTTTTTAATCAATAAAAAAATCGATTTTTTTCTCCTAGTAATTTTTCTTCCTAGTAATTATTAATAAATAAATAAATAAAACAATCATTTTCTTCAAAATGGTATTCTTGGTTCAAGATTTTAGCTCTTGAGTCAAGTTAATTTTTTTATCAGTACATAGAATTATTTTTTGTATAATAAATTAAAATTTTGCTAATAATAAAATTTTCAAATTATTCCGCAATTCAATTCCAGTTGATTATTAAGCTTTTTCTGTTTTGTTATTATTTGTCCAAGTACATCCAGATTTATGAATAGTTTACATACATAGTAGATAGATATATATGTATAGAATGTATTTAATCAACGCACGTTGACTGAAACAATAAAATACGAGCGATTTTACATGCTGGATAATGAAATAAAGTGGGAGCGGAGGATTGTGGGAACATGCAAGCTTACACACAGTAGACTTGTGTAGGAGGACAGAATGTAAATTTGTTTTTATTTTCAATTTTATTACTTTTTTTTTTTTTTTTATTTTGTTTACTATCCGTGAATTTTTTATACTTGTTATCAATTTTATATTATTTTTTGTATTGAAATTTTTTAAATTAAAATCTTACGAGTAATCAAAATAGATTTTAATTCAAGGTAAAAATTGAAAAAATATAAAAGTAACAATCGGAAATTTTTTTTTGTTATTTTTTTTATTTAAATAAATTTAACGTTAAAATATCCATAAATATTAACTTCCTTATTTAAATAATTGTTCAGTATATAAATGAATACATTACACGATAAAAATTTTAAATTAACATTTAAATGAAATTCAAATTTTTTTTGTATATTATTTATAAATATTAAATTTAATTAATAGTAAATTTAATTTATTTATATAGATACCAATATACTTTGCAAAATGCATTATATCACGAAATTGCGAAATTCTCATAAAAAGTTAAGAGAGAAAGTATGAATGCATAAGGAAATATTTAGAATTTCTTTTATACCTTACTCTACATTGTAAACTTTTTTACTCTTTTTTACAAGAATACAGTGCATTTAAAATTTTCATCTTCGTTCAAACGATCTACTTAGATATTAATATACAGTTTGCATACATTCAAATAAAAATTAAAAAAAAAAAAAAAAGTTTTATTTTATGTCACAGAAATATTAAATTTTTACAGTAATATTTAATTTAATAAAAAAATAAATAAAGAAAAAAATTTATCCAAGAATTTTATTTACTAAAAAAATTAGTACGGTGAATTATAATTCATGACTCTCGAGAAGTGATGTATGCCTGATTGCGTTTTACCTGTAAGCTTCACTATATAATTATAATTAAATATATATTTATATTTAGTAACTTAATAATACTTTACGTACGATAAATAATACTAAATTACAATGATCAATTTATTATAATTTTTTTTTTACGATTATATTAATATTTATGAGCTTGAAATTGAAGAAAAAATTTATCCATTTTTTGTATTCCCAACAAGAATGTATTTAGCAATAAAATAGTTGATGAATTTAATAAAATAGAATGAATTTTAATTTTAATTTACATGCAGCGGTGTTGAAATAAATTTGATTAATTGCATACAATTATATTTGATAAAATCGATAGAATGTAAAAAGTAAATAATGCATGTAGGGTTTAACTTAAATATCAAATTATAGAAGAACTAATGGCACAATGGCGAGCGGTATTAAAGCTCGTTTATCACCGGAGAGAAAACCGTTTCACCATCACACATCACAAGCCTCGGACGATGTGACTGCGAACAAAAACACCGTTATTACTCATGATTGATAGTGGCGTTGAACTCTATTAATAGCTCAATACCACAAGCTTTGATTCATTTCAATAAAATCTATAATACACAACATTGCGACTATATAATTTTATTAAATTAATAAAGTGTTTAGTTGCATAATATACAGGCACACACGCGCATACAAAACATAATAAAGTATACAATAACTCAATCTCTTTATTCTTTTCTCGAATATTTTAAACTTAATTCCGTCTAAACTGGTTATATTAAATGATTAAAAAATAAGTCGGGATGAATAAAGCTTTTTTTTTCGTTCTTAAACTTATTTCTACTCTTTCTTGCAATTTAAAATTGTAAATACAATTCACGGAGTGAAAGAAATATAAATGTATATATTTTTCTTCTTTATCATGATGACTTTCTGCAGAACTTCCGTTTTTTCTCTATACTTTTTCGTCACATTTTTTATTTATTATTATTTTTATTTATTATTCTACAGCTTTTTCACTCTTTACATTTATTTTAACTTTGCTTCTCTCTTTTCCTCTTTTTTATATAATTTTTATTTTTATTTCTTTTCTCCACTTCACTCGGTCCTTTTTTCTCGGTGATACAAAATGGAAGAGCTAGACTACGGTTGCTGTCATTAAAGAATGAATAAACGTAGATTAAAAGACCATGAAGGGGATACATTAAAGTATAAATAAATATATTATAAAATAAATTCATTCAGTTGGAATATTTTTTAAGCAAATGAGTATTTCTTCAAAATTTTCCTTCTTTTCAAATTCAAATTTTTTCTTTTTTTATTTTTTTTTTTTTATTAATTATAAAATTATATTGAAGTCAGGATTAAAATATCAGAAATTAAAAATTATTTTTCAAGCAAAAAACTTCTTGTCAAAAAACAATTATTCAGAAATCTAAACATAGCTTTTTTATTAATTAAAAAAAAAAATATTTTCCTTACCGAATAAAGCTAAAATACATTTTTTTGTACTTTTCTGCGCTGGAGAGCATTAAAAGATTACTTAGATAATGGTGATGGTTAATTATTAGCAGAAACAAGTTAAATGAATAGTGAGCTTAGAAATCGATTGGATTAAAGTGTACTGATGGATACATCGGGGTGAGTTTGTTCAAAGATAACGGATGCGGCAATAAATAATGTTATCTTTGTATATGTAATGCTATTGGTTGTATATGTTTTATAGAGTGTAGTAAGTAATATATATTGTATATAACATACCAGAGAGTTCCCGGGGAACAGTGAAGCTATCTACTGTAACTGTCCGATCCTTCACAGTCGCGAGCAATCAATTTTCCCCTGATAGCGTCCAGACTTGCTGCTATTCAGTGTCTTAGATGTTACAACATTGATTCCATTTGAAAAGCTGTTTTAGTTTTATGCTTTTCACTATTATCAAATTATATCGTATCAAGCTTTACAACAAATTTATCTTATGACCTATTTGTTCTATTTTGCATTTTAACCACCACCGGGATACCCCCGTTGAAGCATGAGTTGACTTCTGACCTTAAACATAAATCTTCAATTATTTACGCTCTAAACTTTTGTTTAAATCGAGATTTAACTTCCAGATAATAAATTATCGCGCACTTATTTTAAGAGAATTATTTCTTAATATAAATTAACGGTGAATAATTACTGGATCGTTAATTTTATTATTATTTTTTTTTTTTTATTCAAAATAAAAATAAAAATAAATTGTTTGAGTAAAAGTGAATATATGAATAAATAAATAATGACGAGGATAATAATGAAAATGATAATGATAATGATGGTGATAAAGAAAAAATATAGTAACCCAGATTATTTGTAACTGGTAAAGTCATGTACACGGCTACTGTTTTAACAAGAAACTCCAATTAGTTTCTGTGCTCCCGTTATTTATGAGAGCATTCGTCAATGTTACTGCCGGATGAGAAATTCCGGTTTTACTGGTGCTACAGATTTTCTCATTACACTGCGTTTCATAACAAAATGAGAATGACACTGATTATGTTGCGCTCAGTTACTAAATTATGCTATTTTTAATATATTTTATTGTCTGTTTATTATTTTTAAAATTCAGTTAATCAAAATTTAAAAAATTTTTTTAATTAATTCGACATCATTAATTATTTATGGACGTTGATATTGTGATAAGTGTTGTCTCTATCTGTACACAGTGTCGGAATTCATGGAAGATGTTATTTTAACGAAAGCTTGAGATAATATTTACAGTAGACATAAATATAATTTATTATTTACGATACTTAAATAATTAATTAATATTAATATTAATATTTGTGAGCATTTAAATGACTTTAAAATTGTGCTTAAATAATTAAATTAAGCTTATTAAATCCTACTCTCAATTATATTTTTTTTATTAAGGTATTTATTGCTCAATTAATTGCAATAAAAAATACAATACATTATAAACTTTGAATTATAAATAATAAATATCTAAAAAATTGTGTAAAAAACTGAATTAAAAGTAAACTAAAGAATTTTTAATGTATATAATTTTTTTGTTAATAAACAATTTATTTTTTGCTAATAAAAATTAATTATTTAGCTGAAGTACTAATTTTTTTGCCTACAATAAACTTAACGGTATAAAATTACATGTTTATATATTAAGATATAAAATTCTCCGACATTTAAATTATTATAAATTAAAATAATGTAATTACATAAAATTACAAGAAAAACATCTTATGAATTATGCAACAGCACTTTCATATTTTATTATTTAATGAAATAATTTTTCACGAAAATAAAATGAAAACCGAATATTAAAATGAATTAGTTTTAAGTCGAGATTTGTTTCTCGATGCATACGTTTGTTGATGCAAATATCCTAAGGGTTCATGCATATCTAATGCGCTATATCCCTTTCTCGCTTAAAGTTCCGGCGAGTCAGCTGTCGTGACAATCTTTTAAGTCACGCGATTTCTTATTCCTCTCTTTATATTTGCTTTATTTACTCTATCTCATTTCTCAAACTTATTTTACATCATCACAAGCAATATATTGGTTCAAGTTAGAAAGTGGAACGATTCGATTAATAATCGTGTTTAACAATATATATATATATATATATATATATATATATATATATATATATATATATATATATATATATATATATATACTCTTACACATACATATTGCAGATCTAAGAGACTTTCACCTTTGTTCTGCTCGTGTAATTGAAATATTATTAAAATTCTTTTATCAAATTCTTTATGCATTTTTATCTTCATAATTTAATGAAAAATGTTATTACAGCACTAAATTATTTAAATCTCTCAGCATATAAATAATAATGTTGTAAAGTAGAAGTTAAATCACTGAAATTCTCAAGGATGGTTGTGAATTTTTTATTAAAACTTTCTTTACGTTAAATGTAATTATTATCAATTTTTAATATTTCATTTTCAATTTCAAGTTTTACTTTTCGGTAAATGTTAAAATTTCAATTATTTTTATTGAAAGACAATACAATCCAAGTTCTGTAATTATGTAAGTCTTTTATTTATTGACGATATTTTGTGATTTTCTGTAGTCTTAAATTTTAATGTCAAGATATTGACATTTTATTCGGTTATCAAACTCATAAAATATTGATTAAATTTATTTATTTAATACTCTGCATTTCCGTTGCTTGAAATTTTGATAACACAGGAAACATTAATTTTAATCTGAACGCTTTCAGACAAAATTTCTACAATTTTAATTAAATTAATATAATTAAATAATCATGGATAAAAAATAATAAAATTTTTGCCAATTATTGATCAATAAATTGTAATAAAAAAAAGTTTAGAAAATCCAAAAGTGCACGGCTTGAAAGAATTAAAAAAAAAAATTTAACTTAATTTTTCAAGAACATTTTTTTTTCTGTGTAAACATTCAAAAATTTTAATAAATGTTCTTTTGTGAAGACACTAAAAGTAATAAACAATAAGATAAAATTATAAGCCATCCTAAATGTAATTACTGAAAGTAAAAACTTATTAATTTGACAGGCGTCATTCAGAAATAACGAGGCAAATAAACAAAATTTATTCTCTGACAAAATGAGGCACTAAAATTTTCACGAGGGGGAAAAAGGAAGTTAAAGCAAATTAAAAAACAAAGCCCATAAAATATGTGTCGGATATAAGGAAATGTTTAATGACTTTTCATAACTCAGAATCATTTTATTACCAGTATTTTATTCGTATTATTAAGTTGTTATTTTTATTATTTTAATCGAGTAAATTTCAAAAAATTTAATTAAAATAACAACCACAGTTGTAGTGCTCTGCACGCTTTTCCCATTATACTAAATGTTATACAGAGAAATATAGACATTGCCCGATATCACACATGCTGAATATTAGTTTTAATAGCGTTAGTAGTAGTTACGTTAAATTAAGAACTTATATAACGTGTCATTTAACAATTTGATTCTGCAGAATAATTTAACAATCGTTAAATTCTGTGATATTTAAATTATCCTTGCCGTACAGTACTGAGTGTAGACTGTAGACATATATTTATATAGACAAAATTAAACATTCATTTTGATTTAACGATTACAACTGTATTGTGAGTAGGTTATCATTCAATCGAGAAATAAAGTTTAACGTGTTCTTACTGATACCATCAAGGAAGTACAAATCGATGCCTTTCTACAACCAGTAAATTCATTTTAGGTCAAAAGGCAGCCCGAGACAATGGAAAGGGTTAATCTTGGGTTAATCTCGTAAATAAAAATATCTTTTTAAATCACAACAATAATGAATAAACTATTTATTCTTTTTAGATCTCATTATTTATATTATTGCTGCAATTATTTACGTGTTAGTCATCAATGAGCAAAGATTTAGAGTTTAGATAAATTCTGCTGCGATATCGTGAATTAAATTAACTGTCGAGATGCCAGTTAGATAAATAATATTTATCCAGATATTGTTTTTAAATGATTATTTAATTTTTTTAAATAAATTTGTAATTGTAAATATATTTTTAGTACGTGTCAGTGTGAGTGTTAGTGGAGTATAAAGTGAGTGCGATATACTACCAACAACTGCTATCGAGAGAAATCAACTTGATTTACTGCAGCAAAACTTTTTTAAATTTTAATTTAAACTTTACTATTCAACTTTTAAACGACAATCTCTCTTTTTTATTACAGAACTCAGCGAAAAAAAAATAAAAAAAAAATGAGTTCACTTTTAAACTTTTGTTTTTTATGGTTTAACTATTTTATTTATGAAAATTAAAAATAACACTCGGCTATAATTTATAACTATCAAAGAATATACTTAAAATTACAAAGTTATTTATGGTATTAATAAAAATAAAAAGTAATAATAAATTTTAAAATGTTTTAGGGTAAAGTTTTGCTATAATTTTAACAGATGATAATAAAGTTTCTGTTTGAACACTGTTATGTATTTCATCTTTTATTCAAATTAATAATTATTTACATTACCCCGCTGGATTTATTACTTAAAAGTTCATTTGATATTTTAATTTTATTCAAAGTTTCGCTTATCAGCTAACTGTAGTTGTTATATGTTTAAAAAATAATAATTTAAACTAAAAAATAGAAAATAAATTTTGATAAATTTAAATTAAGAATAGTATTAAAAATTTTGATAAATATAAATTAATTATAGTGTAAATAACAATAAAATATATTTTATTTAAAAAGCACCCGACGCTTTTTTTAAAATATTTTTTTGCGATTTATTTTTGGAAGCTGTAATCACAACATATAAATATATATACTGAAATGCTACACTAGTAGAGTCGAGCCTTGAACTACGTGGAAGCTGGTAAATTCTCCCACTGCAGCAATATTACTTCATGTTCGTATGTATACGTATTATCTGTACATACTGAACTCCCAAGAGTACTGTAGGTGTATAACAATGTTGTGTGTTGTGTTATAATGCCGGAACATATGTAGCGTATACGCACGACAACTATCGTAATTTACTTCCGACGTGTGCGTTCGATTTACATCGCATGATTATCCAATCTCAATAATCACCAGCGGTGGATCCGAATGTACTGACTGTATGCTGTACATTCTACTGAGTATCGAGTAGAGTAAGAAATGCTAATAAACAATTTTTAATAATTATCAATTGCTGATATTAAATACTTAATGTGAATCAGTTTCAAGCGAACTGTAAGTTGTTATTCGACAGCACGACACTTTTATTAGCATAAAAATTAGTATAATCTTTTTTACTCTCATTTTCACAATCAACATAATCACATCAAGTCACATTAAGTGATTTTTTTTTAATTAAACAATTTATATTTTACATTGCATATGTGTTTAGATATTTGAAGATGGCATAACTATGTATAACGATGTATAAGTAAGTCTATTCGCTTCTGGATCTCCATCGCAACTGACCTAGTATTTGCTAGAACAACATAAAAAAATGTCCGTTTCTTCCATTATAATAACGAATTTTGCATTGTTACTTCAATCGATTGTGGTATAATTGCAACTTTCAAAGTAATGAATGCGTGCTTCCATACTTTGTTTTCATTTTCGTTGCGTGGAAACACTTGATCATCAATAAAAAAAAAAAAAAAATTACCACTCAAATGAAAAATATTAAAAAATAAAATAACAATATTTGATCAGTGATAAAATAAAAACCAAATATTTAATAATCAATATTCACGTTGTAAAATTTTTAGAGAAGTAGGTTATGAAAAAATGAGCACTTAGAGGACGATAAATACTTGAATAAATAAATCTTTTTATTTTTATTTTTATCCACTCAGCATACGTACACATTTTATGTGTGTAAAGTTAATTTGAGTAGGCAGCATTAAATAATAAATCGTTACTTAATAATAAAAAGTCTGAAATATGACTATTTAATTCTATTTTCATTGTTGTCAGCCGTTGAATTTGTGCAATGTTTTTTGAGGAAGGATTAGGAATAACCGTGAAAGCTTTGCAATAGATTTTTAAACGCTAGCTCAATGCACAATCATAAATGATGAAAAACATGAGCCTAGGAGAGTGCTTTTGCTTTATAGGAGAGGCAAGAAATCCAAAAAAATGAAATACAACTTCGCATTCTTCAATTGATATACATCATTTTAATACATAGAAATATACAGCGAATAAGAGAACAGTCTAAAGCTCTGGTGATGATTATAAGCTCAATAAACTACACTCTTGTATTTTATCTCATCTCACCTCTCCACTCTATTTGATTTTGTCTGCGTTTTGTATACTCAATTACTTGGCATGGCTACAAATTTATGCTGTATACATATTATATATTTCTCGTGTTTGTCTGACTATTACTCCATAAAATTAGATGACTACTAACGAACAGTAATCATCGTGCACGGTTGAGTCGATTCTGTTGCTTTATTAAGTTCCGTGTACAGTCTGGGGTGTAGACAAATAATATATACATTCATAAATGAATGTATATATGAAGTATATATTTATCCATGTATTGTGTAGCTCGTCACGCTCATTTTCTTCATTTACTTACTTTTTATTGCTCATTAACAATATAATCTTTTCCTTCTCATTCAATTTCACGGAAAATTATCGGGCTGCAACACGTAACATGTTATTTTATTTTATTAAACAATTAAAATAACATTTATAATTATTATACTACATATATCGCGTGTCTTATGCCAAAAGGGTGTATAAAAGTTATACGTCCTTTTGGCTTTGTAATTTTTCTAAATTTTTTTCTTGTACAAAATTTCTCCGGAAAATTTTGAAGACTGTTTTTTTAAATTAAAAAAAAAATCCTGATTTTTTTCTAATAATTTAAATTTATCTTTTTATTTTATATTTTTGAATGTAATAACGAAATTTTTTTAGTAATTTTGATAATAAAAATTTTTAAATGCTGAATAAATTTTTGAAATTATTTTGAACATTTTGTTATTCACAAGGATTAACATTAATAAATTTTATCAAAATGAATTATTAGATACAGAGGTCAAATATAATTAATAACAGCAAAGTAATTATCCTTTTTGCAAATATAAGTGGTGCAATCGATATTTTCAATTGGCCTTGCGTGACTGCTAAATTTAGCGTGACTCAAATACGTTAACTACGACACCGTCGTGTATATGCACAGACACCTTAATACAAATCTGACAGGATGTAAAAAATAATTAGTCGCTAAATAAACCTGAATTTTATTTTTTAATAAAAGCTAATCAATATAACTGTAGTCCAGAGATAGAACACAAAAGTTTCTCTTCTTCTATTTTTTAATTAAAAAAATTAACAATTACAAGAGAATTTAAAATTAATTAAAAGAAAGAATTTATCAAGCTTTCTATTGACATCAAAAGTGAATACATTACTGCAATATTCCTTTGTACAATTAGCAATGCTATTTATTATTAAATTCACTTTCAAACACTAATTTATTTATCAAAATGAATATATAATTTTTTCGAGTTTAAAATCCATTATTTCGTTTTATTTAATTAACATATAATTATTTAAACGAGTAATGAAAAATATAAGATATTATAAGATAATCCTTACGTATTACAGCAATTTCCGGTCTGGTGAAATTGTATTCTACAGTGAATTTTCAATTAACGGGCCTGAGCACAATCTATGAATTACGAAGAAATTCCATTCGATCTCCTTGGACCGTTTCTATAATTATAAATTCCATAGTATAATAGTGAAGGTCGTTGTACTATACAAACTGATTCAAATTTTTAATTAATAGATTTTTAATTAAAGTAATAAAGCTCACAATAAATTCCTGCTAATTTTCCTCTATTCTTTATTAAATATCCGCAACTTATAGTCGCTAAAATATGTATTTTTATTACTTTACACTTTAATTAGAATTTGATATCCTAAATACAATTTGATCTCGTTAGTAAGCTAATTAAACCTCTAATTAAATACCATCGATTTTAATAAAAGCCAAAAAAGGAGAAAGTATTTAATGAAAAATAGGAGATTGTGAGTCTATTTTCGGACAAGTAGGGTAGTAAAAAATTTAATGAAAAATAAAGGATAATGAATACGTTAATTAACTGTCGATCGTGAGTAATTGGGAGCAACTGAAAGAGAAACACAGACGGCTGGAGATCGATAGTCAAGCTCTGTGCTTGTCCAAGTGCGACGATGAAAAGTAAACCGTTAATCTCTAAGACTCTTTGCAACGGCAACTATGAACAGAGAGTGCTACTTTGAAGTGTCCATTAAAATCCAATATCCGTGATTTTAATGAGCTTCATCACCCGAAATTTTGTTGTTTAATTATCGATTGTTCATTAATCAAATTAAAAAATATTATTTTGTTATTGAAGTGAATAAAAAATTTTTGATATTGTTAAATTATTTTTTATACATGCTATCCATTGATGAGTTTTAAAGTTGAAATGTCTCGGGTATAAAATCAAAAGCCGGGAACGAATTTAATTTGCTTTTGTTCAGAGCTTTTTTTTTCTTTTTATACCTTGGAGCATTCCATTTACATAAAATGTAATATCCGTGCCTTTCATAACGCAAAAAACATCCCGACTATTTCGTGAAATAAAGGTATTTTACTACTAAATGTATATTGTCTCTTTACTTAATATAAGTCATGAAATTTTAAAGCTGAGTGTAGATCTAAAAATTTTTTTCAAATATAATAAAAATAATGAAAAAAAAAAAAAAAAATTATATTACTTTATATAATATTAAGGTACTCGGACGTAACTCAATTTTTATCATGGATTATTTTTCAAAATATTTAAATTAAAATTTGGTGTTAAATATTTAACACTTTTATGGGTAAATTTAACATTTATCGTGTCAAATTAATACAAAAAAGTGTTAAATATTTAACAAAAAAATTTTTAACACAAAATTTTTCAACTTATTGACGCAAAATTTTTTACTGTGTACCTTAAATTCGATTTATTTTTAATTACAAATACCCGCGATATATATTTTACTGTACATAAAAATTCCCATTGTCTCATTGCGTAAAACATGGATGCCTATAAATAAGAGCAAAATATTGAAGGCCATAACTCAATGTGAGTTGTACAGTTGTCATGAAAGTTAAGTTACAATGTCTAACGAAAACTCATCTTTCGTTCAATACTTAACCTTAGTTGTGTTGGTTCTTACTTGGGTCTCGAGGCATAAAGTATAATACTTTATGAGTTATGTCAAGCGTTGAAAATAAATAACGTTAGACTGCCGAATAAAATGTTTACACGTCGCCGTAATGTTAAAATCGAATAGATTTACCGGAGCTGCTATGCGCTTATTTCGAATAGCTTAAATTTTTAAAGTGATTGAAATTTAATAATGAAATAAATAAATAAATTTTTCGTTTGTGTCAAAGTTCAAGTTATTTATTGGAAAACTAAACGTTTTTCCATCGATTTTCCCGGATTAAAGCATGTATGTCACGTCAATAAATATTTATTGAGTTTACTTTAAAAACTGCAAGCGAAACAACGCTCTGCTTTGAAGTTAAATTTTGTTTATGCTTTCCAGCGGTATTAATGTATTAATAAAGGTGATGGATTTTTCGGAAATAATAAATGACATAGTTTGACTCGGAGTAATGCGCTTGCATTAATATGCACGCATAAATGGTTTACACGCCCAGAAGAGATTTCTCCTCGCGGACTCAACCTAACGATTTCCCTCTATAATATACCCACCGGTCATAATAATTTCCCATACCCACTCATCATCTACAGAGAGTTTGTGTAACTATTATTAGCTTGAAATATATATTTTGGCTCTGTGTACATATTACACACTCTCACAAATATTTCTCAAGGCGTTCATGCATTTATTATTGCAGATCTTATATGATAACGAGTGTTTGCAAATGTTGAGAAGCTCAAAACTCAATTTTCACCTTTGACAGAGCAAATTATCTTCGTGGGTTAAACATAAATATCTTTTTGGAAGCTAATTTATTTGTATTTATTATTTTCCGATAGATGATTTATTATCGACTATTATTATTTATGTTATTTGAATTTTTATTTATTGCAAGATATCAATCAAGAACTATCTAAGATTTCACTTCTGAATTTTTAAACCTGGCCTATGATTAAGTTTTTTTTTTTTGCTATAGAAAATATGATAGCTCAGATGTCTGCCTTTTTGTTTTAATTTATTATTGTCAAATAAATAAATTGATTTGTTGGCTAAGAATAGAACAAATTTGATTTAAAAATTAATTAAATTGTATTTCGTAGAAACTTTGACAGCTTAATTTTAGTTTATACTGAAATACATATTTTTATCACGTACGATTTTCATCAACTGACATTTGACTTTAAAAATAAATAATTTCCAGAGCAATAATAAATTTCCATTTACCTTAAATAGAAAAAGATGTCGAAAATAAAGAGCTGGATCATTTAGGTACCGTAAAAAATTGTTACCAGAGATATTTATCGCATCTCACTTTTTCTTCATTAATGATTGGGGCAAAAGTGTCCAGCAAAATCCATAACAATGTCACATTATTCGTGGTTACATTCCAAGTTTTATTTACAATACTCTTTCCAAATATGGAATCCACTCATCTGTGTTTTATTTCCGATTATTGCATTTACTGATTTATAACTGACATCTGTGATATCTTTATGCTTAAGAGTTGTAGCATTTAAAGTGTATTCACCCGCACTAAAACCATCGATAAACACGTACCGCCAATTTTAGTTACCTTCAAATCATCCGAGATAATTTTTCTTTTACTTGTTCATTATTTTTATTTTTAGTATGTATTATTATTTTTCTGCCTCCCCACCCCTTCTCAGACTCTCTTTAGTTATTATTTTTCTTTTTTCACCCTCTTACTCTATCTCTTTATTCGTTTTACAATTGCCTGGTGGAACCTGAATTATTCCGCTGTGTGTAGCCAGAGTCACAATACTTTTTGCTATATTTACGAGACACACGTTTCGTATACGTCATTCGTACTCTTTGAAACTGTCATTTTTCATCGTGAATGTGACATTGCTCAACTAATAAAAAGACATCATTACACGGCCAATTTTTATTATTACATTTTATTTATGATCAAATTGATGGCGACATAATGATTAAACCATTAATTTTTTTTTAAATGAAAAAAGCTTTCAACATTTTTAAGTCAGACAAAAAAAATTTTAATTAAATTTTTTTTAAATTTTTTTTTTTTTTTTTTTAATTTAAAAATCCAAATAAAAAATTTAATTTTTTCATACAGTTAAAATTAAATGCTTAAGATACTTCTAAAAATAAAAATAAAAATAATAATAATAATAATAATAAATTTTATTTACAAAAAACTTCATTATTTAATCCACGCTGATCTTGATCTTCAGTATAGTAAACGTTAAAAAAATTATTGCTGTGAAAAAAAGGTAAGATCAGCGCGAATAAATAGTTAAGAAATATAAAAGAATACTTTTCAGTATGACGTCACAGTATAATGGTTACAAGACCACACATGAGAAATGTTGTACATTTGAAACCCAGTCGTAAGTCGTTGTCATTCTGGGCTTAAAATGTAACGCTTCATATTACTTATACTATTCTCGTTTTTACCGACAATGTATGTATGTATACATGTATATTATTGTACATACTACTGTAAATGTATGTATTTTTTGCCATATGTACTTTTCTTTACGTCTTTTTTATTCACTTCATTTCTTTTCTGTTAAAAAATTCAATTTCATTGAACCGAATGTAAAAATTCGTCTTTTATTTCCCTTCTCATTGAATTTTTATTTATTTTATGCTTTTTTTCATTATTCATAGCTTCTTTTTATGGAATGTCAAGCCAGCAATTACCTGGCTTTACTTTAAAATTTCTTTGACAAAAACAAGAATATCTTGCGTAGATAAATTCATTGTTAACTTAAAAAGACTTTGAAAGTAACAAATTAAATTTTAAGTATTTCTTACATAATTTATTGTGAAGGAAAAAAAATTTAGATTGCAAGATAAATAAACAAATTGAAACTAATATTTAAACGAGTATGAATAGACCCTTATTAAAATATAACGAAATGCATAAACAATAAATAATTTATTTCTCCTCTATAAATTCCTCCATACTCATTTTAATATAAAAATTTTTTGTGGAGTGGTTCAGCAAGTTAACGAATGTTTAAATTAAGTCTATATGATACTAATGGTTTGGTCATAGCATAAAGCTAAATAAGAAAAGATTTTAAATGTTGCGATTGCAAAAGACAGATTTATCTTGATTTATATGTTGATTATACGGGTCGCTGATTCGTCGATTTAATACGCCTTAGCAAGAAAAGCCAGATGGATCGTGATTCGTTTAAGTTATCGTAGTGACATTCAGACTATATGGTAAGACTGGTTTTGCGTTTTGTAAATTGCAGTATAACTGTACGGTTCATTGATTTTATGTTGCATTTTATATTATCATCATTATTTTCGTATTATTTATTGCGCTAGGATGTGTCGATACCAAAGACCATTTGAATCAATACTTTATTTATATTTTATATATTATCATTATTATAGATTATAAAATATTATTCATAATTTATTTCTTTTTTTCTCCGGCTCATATTTCGTCGATAAAGAATTTGCGATTGACATTCACTATTTATGGGGTTACTATATCAATTTTAATGTGCGTGGGAATTTATTTTACCGAAAAAAATTATCCTTCATATTTATGTACATACACATATTTGAATTATTAAATTATATCTATGTTGTTGTGTATACAGGGCTTGTAATAGAAAGGTTTTTGCTAAATCATCCAAAGCATAGATCATCAATGACGGTTTTGATATATTAATTGCATGAGGTCTTTGTGATTTATGCTTGCAATTACCGGATTGTACGTTACTGTAACGGAGTTTCGACTGTATCAAACTAGTTATTAATTCATCACCAAACACCAATTATATTTCTCTACAAGTGTAGATATATATTCATAGTACATGATGCAATTGTGGTCGCTGTGCATATATATATATATATATATATATATATATATATATATATATATATATATATATATATATGTCAACACAGGTTTCTATCAATTGACTATTATGTTTCTCGTGTACTCTCCACAAACTTTTAATTGTTAATATTCTCTCTGCCCTCGGTATTTTCAACAATTTTGTGATTATCACCAAATCATAGCACTTGTTGCGTTATCATTCAACATTTACATTCAATAATTCGGCTGATAAATAAATCGTTTTGCATTATTTAATAAAAATTCAATCAAATAATTATTTGTCTTTTTTAAATTTGATAAAAATTTGAACTTATTTTTTTTTATTAAAAAATTCAATCTTTAAAAAAAAATTTAATTTTTAATAAAAATTCTATCAAATAATTGTTTGTCTTTTTTAATTTTTTTTTTTCAATAACTTGAGAAAAATTTGAACTATTTTTCTTTAATAAAAATATTTGAAAACAAAAAAGAGTAAATAAAATTATGTGAACTCTTTTTTTTTTCTATATTTTTTTCCGAATAAAATTTAAATTTAAATTTATAGAAGAATTCGTTGAAAAACGAGCCATTAAATAAAAGCGAGTACAACAATGATTGAAAATATAACGGACAATTGGATATAAAACGGTAAATCACGTGAATAAACACGGTGTTTATGTATTGAAAATTTTGAAAAGTGAATTTCACGAGTCGTTTGGTAGCATTGACGATTAAAACGCGTTTCGAGCAGAGCAACGAATAGAAGCCACGAGATTGGAAGCATTTTAGCGGTGGACCGCGTCCCCACTGGCCACTGGGTGTCCGCTGACAGAATCATGAGCCACTTGTTGATTCCTGATGACCACTCGTGCCAAATCACTGTTATCCGGAAAAGCAACCATTGTACAATATCCTCCCAGTAGTACTGTAATAAACAACTTCAAAGATGTTAATTTAAACCGTCGCCTTTGGGAGCTTGGAATTACCCACAAGTACATCTCTATCCGCTCAAGTGATGTTGCATGTGTCTAGCCAATGTTCGTTCCCGTGTTTGTCGCTGAGAGGCATATCATATCCATAATTATTTTCCCATAAAACAATCTCTTATTTATCTCGTCAAGAAAAATTTTTTATTTTCTTCTACGTTAATTTTATTATTAAAAAAAAAAAAAAAAAATTATTTTATTAATGTACACGAGACTGATGGCAAATTGCTAAATCGATAGTTGAATCTATTGTCAACGTTGTTCCAGGTCTTCAATTTTTACGAAAGTACTCATTCTATATCCGTTCTCTATTCAATACCGATTCAATGGAAAACGTCTCTTCTTCTTATTCTGATAAGCGCATCTGCTTAATGTTTTACTGTCGTCTCCATCGAGATACACATCTTTCAGTATTTTTACTGTACGCCAAGTAAATTCCTTTAAAAAAATTTTCTGACCGTCTGATAAGTTCATATGTGGCTCGAAAAGTCTTTTAATACTCATAAATATGTTTTCTATCAAAATTAGCGTTTGAAATTTCCAACAGATGGCGCATGGTCGCTGAATCATCTCCTTATTAGAGAGTTAGATTAGATTATTTATTTATTTATGCCAAAGCCTGATAATTAAATGGCAAAGTAAAAATAAAAAATAAATTTAATTATAAATTAAAAAAAAGAAAGAAATAATAAAAAAAATTTTGCATTAATGCGTCAAAAAATTTTTTGTTAAAAATTTTTATGTTAAATATTTATCACTTTTTTTGTGTTGCCCGACCAAAAAAATTCTAAAGAAGTTTCAAAACAAATCCGATGCAATAAATTGAAGCAAAATAATTAATTTTTTGAAAACCTCGGGGTAGTGTAACCCCTTTAAGAATATCAGCTCGTTGCGTGACATAATACCGTTTTAATACCCAATTACGCGTGTAATGCCCCTTAGATAAGTGGACTGTTGGGTGATTTAAGGTGTGGGTGACGCAAGGTGCTCTGCACGCGACTACTAACTCTTACTCACCGCACACAATCTTTATGCGTGTATCATATATACATAAATATTTTTATTTGTATGCATAAACGTTTTGGGTCGCTCCCATCTTAAGTTAACGTCCAATATACTAATACCCTGCTCGATCTCTTAAACCAAGTATATTATACCAGGAGAATCCAGTATATTTTTCTCAACCAAGATTCTGCTGCCTCCCAGCTGACGTCCAGCTGTTGACCTCGAAGGTGTAAACTTAAACGACGTAAAAAAATCATATAATATACCTTTGTTTATAATAAAACTTAAAATCCGAACTTTTTAATTTTTAACTTGTAAAATTTATGCGTTGAGTTTCTGAGTGGAAAATAGTTAGATTGCTTTATCGGTGACTTATCTTAAATTACTGTAGGTGCTTGAACTATTTTTTTTATTTTTTATTTTATCGCAGCTGTGACCTCCTTCGTATAAAACTAAACATTGAACATTTAAATTCATTTGTAATATATTTGTTTGGACTTGTCATACATTAGAACGATGTGATAGACAATGACGTAAACGCACACACTAATAATAAAATACGCCGTGGCTTTGTCAATGAGTTTTTACCAAAAGATAATATTATCAAACTAATTTTATCCGCTATTTATGAATGTACTCGTTTTAAAAATATTTTTACAGATGTTGAATTAATTTTTTATCAATAAAGATTTTAAATTAATTTTATTTTTTTATCAAATAAATTAATAAAGAAACATTTATTATTAATTATTTATTATGAATGAATTATTCCATTGATTAATTCCTATTGACATTAAGAATAAAAGATAATAATGAAAAGTCACGCAATTAATCTTGTAATTTATTTCACCACTCATGTAATAATCATTTATAAATCAGATATCGAATGTATATCTAAAGATAAAACGATTAAACTCATCAGAAGTTAATAAGTTACAATATTTTCTCTTTCAATAAATATAATAGAATTAACATTAACATTTACCCGATGAAATCAAGAATAAGAGAAAGATAAGTGCCGATAAAAAATACGACAGATTTATAGCTTGGCATAATCAAATAAATTACGGACTTATCTAATTACGGATGTCACGTTGTCTTTGATGATACGTTCGATTGCTTCTCCTGCAACTGTAAAAGGACAGCAGGCGATTGACGCCAGCATCAAACTTTGAAACACGAACGCTTCGAGTTGAGATGAGAGCTTCAATTAAAGTAAATTAGCATTATTTTCACGTCACTTTAATAGATGTACTTATATTTTTTTCACTCAAGAAAATTGTACTTCTTCTCTTGCTACCATAAGTTGTTCTTATTTTTTTTTTTTATTTTTTTTCAGTACTTTTGAGTCATTTGGCTTCTTCCGCCATGCTTCAATAACTAAAGCGTTAAAATGCCATATGGCTTCAGGTATTTAGACGAGTTGTGTTTTTACAGAGATCTTTATTTAGTAATTTGTACAGCCAACGCTAAATGAACCTCAGGCTTTTATTTTTTGCTATTAAAATATTAATTTTATTCCCCGAAGCCATATTTGGTCTTCAAAAAAATTAATTTTATTTAATTAACAATAATAATAACCTCTTACGTTATTTTTAATAATTTAGTTATGTTTTTTTGTGATAGTTTTAAATATGAGGATATCATTAATTTTAATTAGCATTTAATTAAATGTTAATTATTTCCGTTACGCCTTGTTCTATTATATATGACGAGCTGGTATTCATACACCTATATATTAAGGTATCACACACTTATAAGTCGATTTTGTGGTACATGTTAAAAGTACGGCGTTTCCTTTAATAAATTAAATCTTAAGAAATCTTGTTTTTTTGAGAAACTCTTTTCGGTAGATTAATTGCACACAACACAAATGGTTTGTTCGTATCAGTAAATTAGAGCAAGTATGTTCGAAGATTATATCTCTAATGCAGGTGGTATAAATGAGGTGATTTAATTGATGTCTGCAGTGGCGGTAGTGGTATACGTGTAGATGCATTGATGAGTTTTGGGCTCAGAGGAAAATCCGTAATATAATCATTTTGATAATGCAGCTAATATCCGGTAATACATAATTCATGATGAAGGGATTGTCGATGAGGTCAAAATGGCAGTATATGTCGTAATTATAACTTATTATCTAACTCTCCGGGTATATATAGACTATTACTGGGCTGTCTAGTCACCAGGGTCATCTAATGTAACAATGTGTGTTTATGCAAATAGTTTTTATTTTTATCTTATAGATGACATTGAACTTTTCATAAAAATAAAACAAACAAATTGTTCTTAGTTTCAGTTTTTTAAGTTTTTTATTTATCATTTCATCATAGTACTAATTATTTAATTTTTCTCGTTCCGTTTTGGAACCCTTCAAATTGTTTTTAAGTTATTTATTTTAATTTTTCACTGTGTATTTTAATTATGTTGCAAAAATTTGAAAAAAACCACTAAATAAAGGAAATTGTATTTAGAAAATGATATTTCTTCTAAAGAGACAATTTAGCGACCATGCGCCCTCCGTCGGAAATTATTACTACTATTTTTGGTAGAAAAATTACACAAAAAATTTTTTCCAAGAGAAATATTATTTCTCGTTTCTAAAAGTGCCATAAAAATTTTTTATTGAAGAAATAAATCAAACGAACAAATGTTAAAATATCATCCGTCTGATAAAAATAGAAAATTAATTTTCAAAAATAACTTTGACAGCAATTTAATTATTAAACTCGCGGTAGTTTATTTTAAAAACTACCGTTCTCTTAATATATTTTTATGACGTAAATTTATAGCATTAAATTAAATAAAGTAATAAATTGGATCTCTGAAACATATAAATTTAAATCTTGAGAAAAAATTATATCATATTAAAATTGTGTGCTTTATATACATGACCTACTTTTATCACGACTTTTTTATTTAATTATATTCGATGAAAAATAAATTTCATTAATTTATATTATTACTTGCTATTCTGATCGCAAAAAACTAATAATTGTTTGTTATATTTTTGAAATTATAATTGCAGACTTTATATTGTTATTATAACGGAGTAATAATCCGTGATTTACTGCCTAGTTGGATATATATTACAGTTCGGTAGATTAAGGTAGATTATTTTTACACGTTATTATACAATTAACTGTACCGGAGTAATTTAATGGTATTTAAAATAGAAATAGAATATCGTGATTCATTGTGTCAGGTGTTACTAACTAGTTCACTTAAATTGTCTATTATAATTCTCTCTATATCGTCCATAGTTATATTTTATACATAATACTTTTGGTGAAGCCTACACGGATAAGATATTGCGGTTTTAGTCCAGCTATTATCATGCAAATTGCTAAGAGAAACCACAGGTGTATATTCACTATTTTTGTTAATTTTTTCCACACGCCACTGTCGATTTATCGTTTAATATATTTCTGGAGTACGGCTAGTTTATACACATATATTTTTGTTATTATTCTTTTTCATTTTCAGCTAAAAAAATTTTCAATAAATCACCCAAGGAATTTGTTTTCGATAAAAAAAAGTCCCGAGTCCGTAAATATATATACTTTCTCATGGAAATGGCTTTCTAAAATGACTTTTTTTATTCATGCGTAAATTTTTTTACAATGAAAAGTTATTTCATTAACATGTACCTCGCCTTTATTATTATCTTTTTTTTATTACTTCTGTAATTATTTTTTACTACTTATTTTATTACTGTTTCGGGTTTTATGGCTTATAAAAAAATAATCTACCGAATATTTTTGAAGATAAAAATAAAAGAATTATTTATGGAGAAAAGGTGTAAAGATCAGAGTTATGGAAGGTAAATTTTATGTTTAATTATCAAGTCTGATAAATAGTTAAAACAAACAGGAAATTATGTTGATGTTTTTTGTTAGCTCAATGTTTCATGTTATATCTATATTATTAAGAGAATAAGAAAAATTTTGTAAGAATAATTAAAAAATGACCTTGTATCTTGTGAACTATTGACATTTTTAAAGATATAAGTTCGCCCTGACATTACACTCATCGAGACCATTCATTTAAGTACCCACATCAATTTTTCATATATTTATATGTATTATATATATGTACATATGAAAAATATATCACAATGCATGTGGGTACTCAAATGAAAGCTCTTGATGAGTGTAACATCGGGATGAGCTTA
This sequence comes from Cotesia typhae, assembly GCF_013202065.1. Lineage (NCBI taxonomy): Eukaryota > Metazoa > Arthropoda > Insecta > Hymenoptera > Braconidae > Cotesia > Cotesia typhae. The sequence continues at coordinate 12,299,053 of NW_027423756.1, read as the reverse complement.
TATTTCTTAAAAACGTCAATATATAAGAAAGTAGAGTGCAATTATTTAATCTATTAGTAATAAATTTTAATATTTAAAAAAAAAAAAAATTTCAACTGTAAAATAAAAATCTGTTGTGGCTTGCTGAAAAAAATATGAATGTATTTAACATAATTTTTTTACCATTAGGGTTAAAGTTAATTTTATACACATCAAAAACAATCTAAAGATAAAAATACACAAACACATTTTAAATAGTGAGCCAATTGTATTCGTAGTAATTTAATTTAAAAGAGAAACAGACATAATTACAGTTCAGCGAAATTTACCCAACTTCTTTGTTCTATAACTTTGACTTCACATCATTCAATTCCAACAAAAAAAGTAATAAAGGGGCTCGTCTTCTGCAGTCGGTTCTACAACTTTGATTCCATGAATTCAAGTTTAAGTTCGAGAGTTCCTGCTGTATAATTATTGTATTAATAGACAGTAATTAATCGTAATTTTGAACTTTCTTGAAAAGCAACTCGAGTCCTCTTTTGATGTATCGTTCGTATATTTTGACATTATAATTTTTAACAAAAGTTTTAATCACACAGATTTTTCTATTCCCCTTCAATGAAATAAGATTCAATTAAGTGACAATAAATCCAACAAGATAAATTATCCGATAGAATTTTCAAGTGATTTTTTTTGTTGAAAAAAATTTTTTAACGAACGTACAAAATAAATTGTCAAATTAATGTAATGAAAAATTTGTGTCTATCTGTCACTGGTAAACGCACGACTGAATAGAAAAATATAAGTAAAAAAATAAAAATAAAAACACTAACAAGTGTATAGTAGTGTGTATAAATGTAAATAGCAAATAGTTATTTTTTTTCTAGCAGACAAACGAGCACCGTACATTCATTTGTAGGGAACAGTAACAAACGCACATACTTATAAAATATATCGTACAGACAAATACCTAGATTGTGTAAAACTAAAATATGAACCCTGTACACACGCGTATTGCATGCATGTATTCATTAAAACTTACTAAACTAGAATACTGTATATTTTTTACAGAAACTCCGTCTCTCGTTTTATTTATGGTTTGACGTGTGCTTTTAAACGTAATCAATAAACTTTGAAAATAAAATAAAATTTTTCAGAACTCACGGATTTTATTTCATCTCAACGTTTTCCATAAACTTTAGCTACATTTTTATTTTTTTTGTGTTAAATTTTTGTTTAATCAATACGAAAAGTTTTAGAGTTTACATTCGGTTTCTAATGAATAACTGACCTATCCGTGTAAAAAAAAATCGTCTTAAAATAATCTAAAAATCGTCTTAAAAAAATTTTAAAAAAATCTTAAAATGGTCTTAAAAAATTTTAAAATAGTCTTAAAAATTTTTAAATAGTCTTAAAAAAATTTTAAATAGTCTTAAAAAAGATTTAAAAAAATTTTTCGTGACTATTTTCAAAAAGTCTTAAAATTCTCCTATAGTAAGTTTTCAACAATTTCAAATTCAATTTAAAAAGAGCGTATTCCAAAATGTAGCAGTTAGAAAGTCGTAAAATGGTCAAAAAATTAATTTTCATAACAAATTTGAGAACCAAATTTCAAAAATCTGCTCTCCGAATTTTTTTTTTGCGTTTCAAAAAAGTCTTAAAATAGTGTTGATTTGTGTCACGTCTAAGATCTTAAACAAACGACAATTTTTTTTTTTTCCATGGGTATTTCATATTAATTACGAATATTATTTTTCAATAGCAATTAAAAAGTGAATAATTAAAAAAATTTTTCAGTGAAAAGTTATTTCTTAAATATTAATAGTAATGGATTTTAATTTACACTGAGAGAATATGATATAAGACTTAAAAAGACCATTAGTGGAGTTTGCATTAGTCATTTTTATTAAGTACCAGTAATACTCTTGTAACTTTGACTTTCATTCGCTCAGAACTTTACGCTAATGAGCTATTAATAATAAGTGATGATCATCAGTAATTAATAGTAGGCTTTGAGTTTTAGAAAAGTCCTTAATTATACTTTGTTAGAATTTTTAATAAACGAAAGTACATAGATGCACGATGCCTTAAAATATTACAAGGGAATTTATTTTCGTGATCTTGTGAGGCAGATGCTGCATCAATGCAACATTTGTGTGCTCTCGTGTATTTATTTACCGGAACCGTTATTTCAGAGTACAACACAACATTATACTTACATGTTTGTTCTTAATAAACTCGAGTTTCTTTCGAACAATTTTCAATTATCAGGGGTAATTTTTTCATCGAGAAGTACACAGTAGTTGTTCCCAAGATCATACTTTCACATCATCATTAAATAACCATAAAACATCACCCAATAATTTCATGCTCTTTCATGTTTTTCGTTAATAAAAATCAAATTAAATTTCTCTTAAATTTTAGCCTCGACATTTTCATTATTTTTATCCTGACCTTTTGTTTCGCGCTCGATAAACGTCCCGGTTTGTAAACTCCATTATTATTTTGACTAAATTTTAAAAAGACTTTCCCATCATTTCAATTTGAATTGTTTTGAATTTCATTACAAAATAATTTAAAGGCAAAGAAATTATAACTTTCCTTAAAAAAAAGAAAAAAAAAATAAAAAAAAACATCCGTATAATGTATGAATATTGTCAAATGTGATCTTGTATGCGAATAAAAAAAAAAAAAATTTACGTTCTTATTCTAGGCTGAAACTATTTGTTGTTTTACAACCTTTGAACTCAGAGAAACCCAGGTGCTTCCACTTCTTTTATTGTTAATACAAAAAATTTTACAGCCAGTATGTTTGCAAGCTTACATTTGATTAAAAAATATTACAGCAAGCTTCAACATTTTTTTTATTCCTGTTTCATTATTTTATTGCTCAGCTGTTATTGACTTTAAAAAAAATTTAATCGAATACAAAATGGAGAAATGTAATTGAACGTTTTTATTTTAGTGGGGAAGGTATATACTATTATAATACAGCCAGCTAATAATCTAGTATCCAAAACCAATCACCCGATGTAATTGATTTCGCAGATTATTGCAATTTGCTCAACATAAATGAGTTCATTTGAAAAGAAGTTACTTTTGGCTCATGACTTCTTTCAAGTTAATTTAATTTACTATATATACTGATCTGATAAATTTTTCAGCAATGTACGACCTACTGTTACATACCTACAGCAATCTAAAGTCTTTATAGCTTTAGAATTTATTGAAGTTCGAGATTAACCAATTTGTGGTTTATGAGTCATTTGAAGTAAATGAAAAATTTTTCTTTTGCATTTTATGATAGCAAATAAAACAAAAATAGTTTCGGGGATAAATATCTCGACTTAATGAACTTTATATATATATTATATATTTTTATAAAGGTGACACAAAAAAAAAACTAACTAATTTTATTTTTTTAAGAGTCTTTTTTTTTAAATTAGAGTAATAAAATATTTTTTAGGGGTTATTAAAAATTTTTAAAACTCAGAAAAAAAATTATTGCTGATATATTTTAAATAAAAAATATTTGTCGGACATTTTTGAAAGCCTTGAGTGTAATAAAAATTTTGATTAAAAATTTTCAGACACAATTTTTAACTTAGAAAATAAAATAAGGGGAAAATAAAAATAAAATTCCATTTTTGACGATTTCAAAATTTTTTTTAAATCTTTAGCGACCAGTAAAAAATTTTTTATTGATCTGATTATTAAAAGCAGTTCTGAAAAAATTATAAATTAATATATTTTTACAAATTTTTTGCACATTTGCAAAAGATATTATAACTTAGCTACTCATAAACCTCTTCTGGCAAATAAAATCATAAAAACGAGTATTATAAATAAAGTGACTAATAAAAAGAGCATAACTTAAGAGAAAAGTGCGACTACATTGTCCTGGTCAGTGCGACGTCTTGTTAATGCATATATAATACATATAAATATATAAACATAACTATAAGATCTTGTGGCACGTGAACGTAGCTTTATGGGCAAGCCACAACCTACCTCACTGCGAATTGAGCAAACCGGAGAGGCCACGACCGAGACCAAGAGCAAGAGCAAGAGCAAGAGCAAGACCCAGACCAAGACCACGACCAAGAGCAAGACTGCCGAGACAGAAAAGAATAAAGAAAGAAAGAAAGAGAAAGCGTACGGTTTATGTAGCTCACGATAAAGTCGCGTTCGGGACGGCACGCGACCTCGTAGTCTCTTTTCTTCTACGCTCAATCTCTCCGTCTCGTTTGCTCTCACAGAGGTTTTTCTCCTCGCCACGGTACACTACGTCGGCATCGGCTTTACTTTGCCACCAGGCTTCCTTGTGCTCTTTCCCTCTTTACTTTGAGAGCCCGTGGGGCCGCTTGGCTCTCGAGCTGAGGCATATACGCCGAGCAGAGTCAACCAGCTGAGCCAATCCGCACGCAACAACGAGTCCGATAAACTGACAAGGGACTCGCGCTTCTCTTCACACTTGCGCGCTTTAGTATTTGTGTCTACGTGAGTTGAACCACTGATTTAGATACCTAACCGCATATTTCAATCTTACTATGTCTATCTACTCTACTCTCGGCTCAAAGTCACCACATATAAGCTTATAAACTTCAAGCCCCTTTTTTATACATTTAATCTTAAAAACAAACTCACACCTATCGTACATATATCATCTCATATTATTCAAGGTTTATTTACATTCACTTTAAGCTCGAGGAAAATCTTCACACTGGAGCATACAAATATCAGAATTTTTTTTTAATCTATCGCTTAAATTTTAATCTATTTATAACTACTTTGATTTACCAAATTTAACTATAATAAACCCATTTTATCATGTAAATACACTGGCTACAAAATTTTTCTTGTCTCTTAATAATGAAGATTATTATTTAAGCTTGTGAAGCTCAAAATTTGATTATAGATATCACACTGAAAAAAAAAAAAAAAAAATTAAATTGATTCAATAAAAAAATTTTTCAATTCAAAAATTTTCCTTAATTTGAGTAAATTTTAATTGATTCAAGAATTTTTTTCTTCCAGCACATTAATTCAATTTTCTTAATTGAGATTTTACTCTTGAATAAATTTTTTGGAATTTTTTTAATAAATATATTGTTAATATTAAATATTGCATTAATTAAGTAGTATAAAAATGTTTTAAGCTGATAAAAAAAATTAACTTGTCTTTATCTTCAAGAAATAAATTTTGACATCTACGATAAAATTTTTTCCGATAAATAACTGTCAAAACTAATCAAATAAATAATAATATTTAAAATAGAAATACACTTTGTCGGTTTTTTAGTCAATTAAACGCGGAAAAAATTTAATCAATCAACGACATATTAAAAAACTTTTATAAAAGTGTTTTGTTCGGAAAAATGAAACTTTTAATAACAATTAAAAAGTAATATTTTGTATCAGAATGGTATTATTGAGTATTGATTATTCTTTCATAACCATACCGTAGGTCATTTACTTTACGTCACATACATATATAATTTGTAGCTTTATATATTCACATTAAACATTCATATCTCTTTTGTATATTTAAAATATGCATAACTCTTTCCCTCTCGACAATGATATCATTTAATTATTTAACAAAAATTGTAAAATAAATTCATCCAATTTTCTCACCACCAATATGTACACCCACACTAATAGAGTATTTTAATTAAAATTGAAATAAATTATTATTTCACATTGAACTGAAATATTATCGTCATCAGAGCTTCCTCTGATATTTTATAATATTCATATTTATTGAAAATCTATTGTTGGTATGTACACAATGAGTTCAATCCTCGAATATTGATTACAATTTTAATGATCAACGTTCATTAGCCAACGGAACATCATTTATTTTACAACTTCATGCAGCAAATACAGATATATCTTCCCGCATATACATATTTAATGGTGAGTTTTATAATTCATCGCAATTACCGGTCTGCGAATATTTAAACGAGGTGATTATTCACATTTTTTCATTTCATTTCGCTCAACATTCATTATTATTTATTTTCATATTAATATTAATGCAAACACCGACAATTTCAAATAAATAACTCACTGTCAGAGAAAAATTTATCTATTTTATCGACTCAACATTTATTTTACTTATTTATTCAAATAATTAACGTCCTTTTGTGTATTTTTGTTCCAGGTAAATGAACCGAATTTTAACTAGACTAGATATTCTTCTCCTGGTGAGTCACATTCTCTTTGAATTAATAATTAAATTAACAATTGCATGTCCTACACAATACGGTAGTGCGTGGGCGTGCTCTGCTCCCGATATACCGTTTCATTTAATGTATCAGTTGATCTTCACAACTGCCTATCCAAAAATAGAGACCGAGAAGTAAATAATAACTTTGCTTGCCCTTAAAAAATCTATTAAAAATTCCCAAAATAAATAGCACGCTTGCAAGGATAAAGAACAATATTTTCGTTGATAATTGGTTAGTTAGGGCAGTAATATACAAGCAAACAGAGGGCTGTTGGACGTAAAGAGGACGATAAAGGAGCAACAAGAGATCGTAAATTTCGGATAAAAGCCTTGTAATAGGATTTTATTTCTGGACTACTGCACGTGGACCAAGAAACAAAGCAAGCGTTGACCGACCCGAATTTACGTCGCCGGATACAAGCTAAACACTGTCATGGAAAAAAGATTCACGCTAGTTTTTTTTTTTATTCTTTTATTTCCGAGCCCTTTAGTCCTGGCTAATGGGCTGCGTATCATTGGACACGATCCCGTGAATTTGCATTGTTTATTCACGCGTGAGTCTTTGCCTAAACGTCCAGCTCCTTCTTCAGTTCTACATCTTTGAATTCAGATTTATCGATAGCAAAATTTATAAAAATTAAAAATTTGAAAGTTTTAATTATTTTTTTATTTTAATTAGTTAAGTGTGATTTATAATAATGAGTATGACTGGATTAAGTGGTTAATTAATTCATCATAAATATGTAGAGTAAAAAACATAAAGTATATCTAATGATTTAGTAATTAATGCGTAATGATATTCGATGTTAGATATTATATTATATATTATTCATATAAACAGATAAATTAATGTTTGTAGCTATTAACGTCTGGTAAGAATGTTGATCTATTTAAATTTATTTCATTAGTTGACGCAACACATGTGTTAATAGTATTTGATAGTTTAGACTTGAGTAATTTGTCGCTAAGACTTACAGACAAGAAAATTTAAACTCGGTGCATATATAGAATAACACTTTATACAGTAATACACTTATGTCGTTGTCATTCTTCTCAAAGTGATCTATTCCAGCAGCGCATCCTTCTTCTCATGCTCTTGTACTCCACATATTCATTTCATTATAGTCTTCACGTGAGTTTAATGCCCTCATCTCTGGCGTTTATCCACTGTATATAATTATTTATTTTTATAAATTAAATTGTCGCCAATAATGATTTATGTTTCCAATACCGGTCAATAAAATAAGGTATTATTTAAATGGAAATACGTGCTCAGGAGTCATTGAACCTTTTTTAAAGGGTATTCAGTATTGATAGTCCGGTAAAACAAAGAGTTTTTTCCGAACAAATGTATTAAAAATAAATGTTATTTATTATACATGCAAGTATTGAAAACTTTAGCTGTCATACGGCGTTTTAGTATGGACAAAAATAACAGTAGGAAGATTTATAATATAATATATACATATATTTATATATGTACCAGAGTACCACAAATAAAGAATGCGCAGTTGCACTTTATTTCCTGGTTTCTTGGACTTCTTGCCTCTCCCATGAAGCAAAAGCACTCTCCTGGGCTTATGTATTCCGTTATTTATGATTGTACATTGAGCGAGCGTTTAAAAATCCATTTAGAAGTTTCCACGCTCACTCCTAATCCTTCTTCAACAAACATTGCATCAATTCAATGTCTGACAACAATGAAAATTGAATTTAATACTCATATTTTATACATTTTTATTCTCAAGTAACGATTTATTATTTAATGCTCCATACTCAAATTAACTTTACACACATAAGATGTGTACGTATGCTGAGTGGATAAAAATAAAAATAAAAAGATTTATTTATTCAAGTATTTATCGCCCTCTAAGTGCTAATTTTTTCATAACCTATTTCTCTAAAAATTTTACAACGTGAATATTTATTATTAAATATTTGGTTTTTATTTTATCACTGATCAAATATTGTTATTTTATTTTTTAATATTTTTCATTTGAGTGGTCATATTTTTTTTTTTTTTTTTATTGATGATCAAGTGTTTCCACGCAACGAAAATGAAAACAAAGTATGGAAGCACGCATTCATTACTTTGAAAGCTGCAATATACCACAATCGATTGAAGTAACAATGCAAAATTCGTTATTATAATAGAAGAAACGGACATTTTTTTATGTTGTTCTAGCAAATACTAGGTCAGTTGCGATGGAGATCCAAAAACGTTCTTTCTTGACAATAACCGGTCAAATTGTCAGCGAACACAATTATGAAATATTTTTACTTTCAATCATTGTTATACTATCAATTGCTATTTGTATTATTATATACAATTACTTTGCGTTTGGTATTTCTCTTCTAGATATTTTTAGTCTGATATTTAATATGGGAATAATGACGCCTCTCGGTAGATTGTCAATGCGGATTGTGTTTATCACAGCATCTTTTTTTATTTTTTTCGGCATCTTCAGCTATTCAGAATGAAATATCGGCTGTTTTAACTGGACCGTCTCGTTACAGTATTGACACTTTGCAAAATTTATTTGATCATCGTTACCATGTCTTTTATGATCAGGAATTGCATCAGGATATCTTAAATCAAAATATATGGGTCACTGACGATGATATTTATAATACTAATGTGCAATTAAAATACATCAAAAAACATTCAAGCTTATACGTGTCTAAACATCCAGTTTTTACAAAATATTATGCACCGTGGACTCGGAAGAACTGGGCCCTGAAAAAGAAATTTGACAAAATCGGACAGAGAGCATTAGATTCCGGGTTTATAAACTATCAAGATAGAGACTTGATTATCAATCAATTAAAGGAAATGAGAAAGAAAGAAAGAGTTAAAGCCTCTGAACAAGTGGACGAAGTAACCGAAAACGATTTAATCCCTACTTACAAAATTTTCGGGGTTAGTTTGATCATAGCGTTTTTAATTTTTTGTGTCGAAGTAATAATAGCAAAAATGTCCACTCATCCTAAAACCGAACATAAGCAAGCGGTGTCAAGAGTTGAACCAAAAATTGAGCGCTCTAAGTGTCGAAAGACTATCAAAAAACACAAGCGAAATCGTAAGGGAAGATTTTGTTTACCGTGAAAATAATTTGTTGATGGTATGAATTTATCTCAAATTATCTATTGATTTTAAAATAAATTTGTTTTTTTTTAATGGAATAATAAATTTATATTGCATGTTTTGTTGTGGGATGAGTGATGATAATATATCAATCGATTAATTCACTTAGAACTGAAATGAAATGGATTATCATGTTATAATGAAAAATATATTGATGTGTTTAAAAATATCAATTTCTATTTATTAACAGCCATAACTATTTTTTTTTTCTTCAAATTCACAGATCAATAGATTGAATGGAAATTGATATAATTTTATCAATTTACAAAATTTTTACCTTCATGACTCCTAAAAATTACAGTATTAACAAATTGTTACTCACTTTTTTTTAATATAAATCCAAATAATGTGATACAGGAAGTACGACAAACAGGTACGTTAAGAACTTAAATGAAAATGACGCATGTAATAAATTTGTATAAACTTTAATTTTCAAAGAATTTGAATGGAAATGTCGATAATGCAATACTATTATGGACTTATTATTATTAATATTTATCCGTATTTATCATTTTGATAACTTTAGGGTAACATCTGATATCTTAAGTGCATGCGTTTTATATCCATAAAGTGAAAACGATATTCAAGTCTGTTTTATGAATACATAAATAATGATATGCATGCACATTTGACATTCTGAGCCTTCAGGTACGATATTCATTGAATTCTCCATGAAAGAAACTCTCGGTATACATTACGATTATACCTTTTATATTTTATTCTTTTTGTCACTGAATTCCATCTACTATTCATGCATTAGTTGTTTTTTTGTCTTTTTCATTTTTTTAATGTCCTTCATGAACTCGTTCTCAAGGTAAAATAAATTCTCTTTATCCAATTGCTTGTCTCTGTACGATATATTAACGTTTCTGTTCGATCGTAGGTTGAATTTTCCAAAAAATAAATTCTTTTGTCAGTGACAAGAAAAATTGGTGAAACAACTCTTTTTAACCAATTTAAACAATTATTTGGAGGTACTTTTTTTCTCCTCGTAATTCATTGTGTCTAATTACACGGAGATTACCGGTGACGTTATCCGAAACCGGAGATATGACTATAGGCTTCCCTTATATCCGCTAGATCGTGAGGGTTTAACTTGGACCTAGATTCGCCTTGATTAAGAGTTATAAATACCCTGGGGGTTAAGTTTATCCGTCCCACCAAATCCAGTCGTGAATCGAACGATACTAAACTACACTCGCGTCGATACATGAAAACAAATTTATACATACAGACATTTCCACTCATTTATTTATTTATTTTCTTTTTACACGACCCAGCAGCCAATTGGCCAATAACAGGGCCTCTGAATAATATTATACAAAGTTAAATACTGAAATGATTAATTTAACAATTTTTTTTGTTGATTTTTTTTATTTATTTCTTTTAAAAAAATTTAGACACTGAAGCCAAAGCTCCCTAACGGCCTTACACTAATTATACAAATATAGGTAATAGTAAATTAAATTAAACTTCTAATAAAATAATGTTTAAAAAAAATTGACCGTGATTAAAACCCAAGAGATCAAATGAATCAAAGTTTTCGGCAGTATAATTATTGATATTTAAAATTCTAGACAACGGCGACGCTAACATAATATTATTTCTTGCTTGTGGTGGATAGAATGATTGCCCAAAAAAATTAAATATCAAATTTTTCCTTTATTTTATTAAACTTTCTAAAAAAAAATTCATAGAAAGTTTTCAAATTCAAATTCAAAAGTTCAATAATTATATTTTTAATCACTACTCACAAAAAAGCTTGAAATATTCTTTTTACATCACTAACGCCCTTAAATTACAAATTAACGATAATAACATAAATTTTTTTTCGAGATTTAAAAACGTGATGTGAACCACGTGTTCTATTAGTCACGTTTTATTTTCTTATTTATCTTTTTCTAACTCGTATTTAATCATCTCTCTTCATCACGATTTAAACCTTTTTTTTTATTATCTTGCTCCGTTAAGGTACTAACGAAGACGTTTCTTCATCGTCGTACCCAACAGAGTTAAGCAAGCAAAAAAAAAGGTAATATACAATATATACACACGTTGGACGAATAATTTTGTGATTTATTTCCTCCTTTCAGAATTATAAATTAACGTTATCTCAAGAGTTTAAAGTATAAAAATGTTGTTATATTATTTTTTATCAAATATTAATCATCACATTTTTTTTTTCACCCGTCGCCATAATTACCTAATAATTTAAAATGTTGATTTAATGACCAGAAAGTTTTTTTTGGTCGTTAGAAAATATTTTTTGTTCGTTTTTTTTTTTTTATTTTTCGCTGTATTATGTTTATAACAAAGTTGACCGTCACGTAAAGAAAGAAGTAATGAGCTCGCTGAAGACGAAAGGGTTTTAAAATACATATATATAAAGGCCTCAACTCTTACGCCAGTGGATTGTGTCGATCCATGTTGTCAAACCGGATTCCTGACTGCCAAGGTCGCACCACATGGAAACTTATACACGCACTACACATATATATATATCCACCGAATGAATAGTATTAAAGTCACAAAAGACTTAATATTAATTCTTCCTATATTGGCTCCCACAAATGAAAATCCTTTTTATTTTTATTGATTGTTTGCATGAGAAATAAAAAAAAAATTTTTTTACACTAATTATATTTAAATGTATCAGCTTAACGAGGGGTCACATTAGCATTTGATTGTGATATTATGCAGGACTAGTTTTTTCGTGATTACAGTTAAAAAGCGTGTAACCTAACGGAAAAAAAATTATCCAACTCCAGCTTTTAATTATGACTTTAAAAGGTCATTTAAAATGTTTGTTATTTACCATATAAGTCTAACAGGGTGGCTATAAACCGAGATTATCGGGAATTATCGGAGAATTCGATGCGGTCGGAAAATTTCAGGGGATTTTAATTGCAATTAAATTATTTTTTGTAACTTCAAATTTTCAAATTTTTATTACAAAGAGTAAAATAATTTTTTTGGACCACTCAAGTGCCCTTGATAAATATTTTAAATTCAAATTAGCTCTTGAAAATTAAAAAATTATTTGCATTGATCTGAAGAGAGCCGAATTTGCTTTCCTTGAAATTTTTTTACAGCCGAAATTTATATCAATGGCAAATATTTATTTAACATTGAAAAAAATACTGCATAAGATTTTTTCGAGGATACTTGTTTTGTTAAGTAAATAATTTATATTTGTCAAAAAAATTTGAGTAAATTTTTTTTAGTGTTTCTATGAGTATCAACATTTCAAGTGTTTCCATGAAATATGTACACAGAAAAAAAGGTTTACTTGAGCCAAGAAAATAATTTTCTTGAGCGAAAAAATTTTTTTTTGACATATTTTTGGCACCCAAAAATTTTTTTGAGCCAAGAATTTTGTTCTCCAGTCAATAAATTTTCTTTCTGTGTATGCTCTACAATTTTATTTACCTATAAAAATTCAATTAAATAATTTTAAAAAATTACAGTCTTTTTTTTATTAATTAAATGTAAACGAATAAAAAAATAATAATTAGATACAGCGTATTTGTTGGTAGGCTGACATAAAACTTTTAATGAGGATATATCACGATGACAAGAAGTACAAAGATTTCTAATTAATAGTTAAAAAAAAAAATGATTAATTGAGTGACGTAGTTGTCGATCAAGTTTTTTATTTATCTAAAAGGAAAAATACTTAAATAATAATTTGTTTCGTAATAATACAGGACTATTAACTAAATTAATTTCTTACTTACATTTACGCATGTGTTAATAATCTGTTCGTAAAAATAAATACTGATTTACTAACAGGAATTAATTTAAAAAATTATAGAAGTAAATAATTCCAAGCTATTAAAATTTTATAAAAAAAAAATGTTATTTCAATCTTAAACAATATTTTTTCTCCGCATCAGTGCAGTAAATTCAGCAATAAAACTTTAACGATTAACATAAATAGCAATTGTATTTTTCTCTCAGTTAATTAGCAAGACAGAAACCAAAACAATTAAACTGCATAACTACTATTTTATTTAAATTATTTTATTATCAACCAATAAATCTATTAACTAATTAAACAATAAATAAAACTTTCACATAATTATCTCAAGCCTATCAAATTCTCACATCAATAAATTTTTTAATCTCATTTGTCGTCAGCTTCGAGCCATAATTTATTATTTTTAGTTATACTAACATTTATCCAAACTGGAGTAAGTACTCTACGCTGTAACTTCAAATAGGGCGAAGAACAAACTTTCACTTTGCTTATACATATTACATATACCACACAGAGTATACGTGCATGCACATATTTAATTTAAATTCATTGACATGAACAAGATGTATGTTCACTAAAAGACGACATGTAATTGCTCGTTATACATAAAATAAAATAAAATAAATAATAATCAAAGTAAAAAAATTAACCGCATGTTCCGCGGACCTTTCTTCAAAGGTGTTATTATCTTCTGACATGGTAAACACATTTGCATGATCGATAATTGTTTTTTAATGAAAATAGATCAAATGACAAGATTTTATTGATTAATTAATGTTGAGATTTAATGACGTAATTTTATTTAAACAGAATTTCAAACGACTAAACTGTTGATAAATATTTTTATATGTTTTATTATTTATTAACTATTACACGGAAAAAAATATATATTTACTGTTTGAAATTATAACAATTAATCGGAATCCGATTGAATTTTACAGTTTCCTTTTTTCCGTGTACGGCTAACAGTTGATTAATCTCGCTTAACAAATATTAACGACTCTTCTATAATCTATTATCTATTTGCAAGCATAAAAACAAGTTACTGTGTGTGACTAGTATGTATATGGATGAGAATAAGAGTAGCGTAAGTAAAGAGGGTTACCTAGTTTTCGTTTCAGGACTTATAAATGCATTAGGCAGTCGGAATAATATTTACGAGCTCGTATAAGCCACGTCAGTTAAATAGTTTTATGAGCAATCGAACTTGCTTCACTTAACTTATATTTAATGGATATATATCATAGAGAAAGTGGATTTTATTATTTGCTTGTAAATGTGACGAGTGCACATATCACGTATTATAGTACTGTATTATAAACGAAGTATTTATTCTCATTCTCTGCTAGATAAATATAGTATGGATGAAAATAAATCAAATAAATTGATTAGAAGATCCGAGAAGAGATATTTCATTTAATGTAAAGTCTCTTTAGACGGAAAAATAGTTTATTTATTTTGAAACGAGCCAATTTAGATTCAAAATATTTCTAGTGCATGAGCTATGTTTAGAGATGTCAGATTTAAGTTAAGATTTTATTTATAATTTATTGGATTTCCTACGATTGCTTTTTTCAAGTTAGATTTCCGTATTGCTTTATTTGATTACGTGGAATTTAAAAGTTTTTGCCATTAGATTAATTATTTATATTTTTAACTTACAGCTCTGATTTTGTAGGTAATTATGTCCACAAATCAATTTATCTTTTGAGTTATTTTATTCAAAATTAATATTTTAAGTAATAGAGGAAGTCAACTATCAAGTATATTCTATTTTAATGAAACGTCAATCATCATTTTTAATGGACGTTTCTATAAATATATATTTATTAGTCATTATTTTTTTTTTTTTTTATTTATAGAGTTGAAGAAGGATTTGATTTAAGAGATTTATTCTAATTTAAAAAATGATTGATTTTTTTGTCTCTAAAAAGAGTTGGGGCATTTTTTAATTGTTTGTTTCTCTTTTAAAGAATCTTTTTATACTCTCAATTAATTTGACTTTAATAATTTAATTAAAAAAAAAAAAAAATTATGTCAGAAAAGCTAATCCGTGAAAAAATTTTTTAATTTACAAAAATTCATTTTTATATTAAAATAATGACTTAAAAAAAAACAATAATAAATTTTATACACTATGTAATGTATTACAAGTATTTTAAATAAAAATAACAAGCTAATACATGTGTATTTAGACAAAAAGAATATGATGAGTAGGTACAAATCGTGTTCACATTGATTGATAGTTTCTTACGGACGCTTCTATGCAATTAAATGTCGACGCGAAAGAAAAAAAAAATATAAAAGTAAAAAATAACGCTGGGTATTAAATGTTTGTACAATACAATAGTTCTTGATCATTCTTAATGACAACGTACTGAAATCAAAGCGTCCTGAGGATAATTAATTACCGTTAAACGAATGGGTTTGTGTCGATTGACGATGTAAATCATTTGTCATTATTGTCTTCAAAAATAAAAAATGCATAACTCGTAATTTAACTTTGTTGACAGTTCTTTCAGACAATCGTAATAAATGAAGATAAAATATATGAGCACAAATAAATTATTTAATGTATATTACGGAGCATTAATACAGAGAAAATGACGAAAGAATTTCGTAATTATAATAAAAAAAAAAAAAAAAAAAAAAAAAAAAAAACTACAATGATATCTTTTTTTTTTTTTTTTTTTTTTTTCGATTTATTGTACAGTCGAGAAGAAATTTAATATTGAAATTCTCTGACGCTTTTAATTAACAAAGAAATTTGAATGGAAATTCACACCGCATTTATCAGCGAGACAAGATTAATTTGTATTGAGCAGAATTTCAATCGATTTTGAAATATTTGAGGTCGAGGTTTCGTTATTTTTATTATCATTTGTCGAGATAGTGAATTTATTTTTTCTCTCAAACATTCCAATTGACACTGTTGGTTAAAATTGCTCGGTAGAATGCACTCTGTTATTTCGTTTGATGCATCAACTTTAGCTGGGATGTTTTCGATTCGCTCTTTCGTTATTGGTTGTTGCATAATAATCGTTATTTTCTTGATAATAACTCATAGTTGAGTCTTGGGATGATTAATATGAATGGAAAAAGCTTTGCAGTATAATTAAGAGTAAGAGACAGGAAAATAAGAATGGTAATGAGAAAGGAAGCTGACTAATAAATATGAGTTTTGTCAACATTTAAAAGAGTACACCATGGCAATTATATGCAATGGTAATTAAGCCTGAATTTTTTATTTATCGTACGCTAATTGTGAAAAAATTTCCTTCAATTGTGACTCAAATTAACTATAAGACTGTACGGAATAAAATTTATTGATTAACTTCAAGGAAACTGGGGGAAAGTTATTACTACACTATGTTTATATAATTTTATCAATTTACAAAATTTTTACCTTCATTACTCCTAAAAATTACAGTATTGACAAATTGTTATTAACTTTTTTTGAATATAAATCCAAATAATGTGATTAGAACTGAAATTAAATAGATGACTATGTTTTGTGACTTGTTTTTTAATGATAAAAAATATATTGAGCTTAAAAAAATTCTGTAATCACTCTTACTTTCAAATTTCCTTCATTAATAAATTATCTAACCATAAAACGAAAAAAAAAAAATATGTACGATAAATGCAATGAAATATTGAGGATAGTTGATATAAGGAATGCTGAGTGAATTCCTCTTCAACCTATCGAGCGCAGAATCAGTCTCCATAGAGAAGCAAAATGGCGACTGTTATGTTTGAAAGAACTAAATTCTGGATGAAAGGTACGTTAGTCATTCGCTTTTCTTTTAATCTACTTTTCTCTTAACTTTTCCATGTAATCCCTCACCGTTTAATTTATCTCTCTCTTCACCCACTATTTGTATTTCCATACACAAGCACACCACACTTATTCGCATAAAAAAACTAATATAAATATATACTTACACATATTCATCTCTCTCATTTCTCATCGTTCATTTCTCGTCTCTTCTTCTCTGCGTTCTCATATTATGAAGCCTCCCACCGAGCCTTGCTCTGTCTTTCTCTCTCGCGAAATCAATAAGCCATTCTCTGCTCTCTCATATCTATCATATATGTGATTATGTGTGCAGACTATAGACTACACAGACAGACCATGACAACAATATAACATCTCCCCATTTTACTATTTGTAAGCCGGAAACCTTACTTTTATAATCCATCTAATTAGATTTTAGGAAGTACATTAACGTTGATCCTCATATGAGCATTGTCTGGAAAAGCTATTGTGCCAAACTGCTAAAGTCTATGACCTACTAATCAGATTTAAGTTAATTAATTTACTTGACGCTGTAATTGATTTGCTTTTTACTTCTTTTTTTTTATTTTTGGAATTATTTTTATTATAGAAGATTTTAATTGTGCAAGACGAAAATAAGAACAAAAAAATAAAAAAACGGAAGTAGTTTTTCGTTGAAACTCAAGAGAGTAGTTAACACAACTTGAATTCGTGATGACGGGACCACAGACGTAACCACAAACCAGTAGGAAGGCGCACGTGCGGAGCGGCACACCGCTTGTTTCCCGCAGTGCTTCGGAAATAAAAATATTAAACACACATATACGTCTTTGAGCAATCAAATTTTCATTTTATTACTAGACAATATTTTTTTTAATTAATCAATTTTTTAACCAAAATATTAAAAATTAATTTTTTTAATTTTTAATGGAGATATCAGTGATCAAAACTTAAAATTTTCCGACGGAGCTAGATTTTTGTTATGAATAATTTTCATTTGTCACGAACTAGAAAATTAAGAAAAAAAAATTACAATCCTTTTTTTCAGTTTTCAAAGATTTTTATTATTGTCATATAATTAATATAGTTATTACAAAATTATTACAATCTTTATGATTTCTGACCGTTAGTCTCTACTCACATTTAATGTATATAATATTTGTTTATGTTTTATATATTTTATAAAAAATAACATACAAGATATTTATTATTTTCAGGAAAAAAATTTATAAAAACCTAATTAGATTTAATTTTTTTTTATTTTTAAAAATAAAAATACTGCTTTGTATTTTAAAACTGAATTCTCTTGAAGCGAGACGATTTAGCGACCGTGCGGCCTCTGTCGGAGACTTTTAGCACTACTTTTGATCGAAAAATTGTATATGAAAAATTGAATATGTAAAAACTATCTCAGAAAATTTTTTTACAATTATAAGAGTACACTTTGGCAAAAAATTTCATCCTTGTAATTAACAGAACAAATTACAGCAAATATATACACAAAATAAATCACAATTATCATTACAAGTAAGTTAAAGTTCACACTTGTAAAACAAAAAAGGAGCATTATGAGTGATAGAAAGTAGTTAGATCTGTTGGTTGGTGTACAACTGCAAAACAAGCGAATAAAACGTAATGGGGAAGCGAGCTCATTCGTTCGTATTCCAAACTTTCTGGTAACTCGGGCTGCAGTAGAATACAATGCAGAGAACTTTCTACCAGACCTAAACAAGTTTATTTAACTTCTTTCGGAGGAGGCCACCCTCTTACAGCACCCCGTCTTTTTCACCCCCAGATAGACTTACCTGGACCTTCCTCCACTTCCGCCGCCACCTCCACCTCTTTTTACACTCACAAGTTCACCCCTCTGCTTTAATCCTTTTACTTTCTCTCTTTTACACCCTTTACCAGTCGTCTGCAACACTACATACATTTTACACCCCCCGCCCTGTCCTTGCTGATTACCGTACACTCTAATATCTTTCTTCTGTCCGCTCACATAAATATACGAGTATGTATTATGTATATACATAGCATAACTAAAAGCTCTACACAGTAGACGCCCATCCACCTGCAAGAACCCCCAAGTTTTCCAAAGTTTTCGACAGATTAACGACTATTGGAATTGTTCAAGTTATAGGTAAAGCTTTTACAATGTTCGCGGGGCATAAAGGTGAATGCATGATTGGGTGGAAAAGCCACTGCTGGGATGTGGGTGGGAAAAGAGAATGAATATTGGAATTTTCTACTGTAGTTGTAGAAGATTGAGTATGAAAGGCAAATGTATGAGTGAACCAAAATAAAGCTAAAGTTCACTCTCTCAGTATTTTTTCTTCTCTCTTCGTTCTCCGTGTGGATTTTAAATTTCAGGTCTCTCTTATATTCGGACAAAGAAATAATTTATATGAAATAAAAAGTCCTTATAGTCGGATAGTAAATATTTTTTTGAATGTATTGAATCTAATATCTCGTTAAATAAACCATCTATTATTTTATTTGACATTTTTTCCATTGGAATATTTAAATATTTTTTTATCACACTTTTACTTAAATATTTTTTTATCACACTTTAAGATTATTCATACTAGTGAAAAAATTTTTTATGATCAGTCGAGATTTATTTATTTATTTCTTTTGAATTAAGACCCAACAGCCAAATGGCCAATAACAGGATCTCTGAGTAAAATTATATATATAATGAGCCTAGTATAACTTAAAGACTAAATGTGCTGTACAAGTAATGCATAAAAATTGTTAAAAAAAAAATAAATATACAGATTGGCTACCTATGACCATATTTAAAAAAAAATTAATTTGAATCAAATAAATAATTTTGAACAACTTCATTTTCTTCATTTGAGTAGAAAAATTCTTAAACTAAGAAATTTTTCTTGGGTTTGGATAATTTTACTTAATTCAAGAATATTTTGTCTTGATTTAAGACAATGAACTTCAAAATTATTTTCCTGGCTCAAGAATTTTTGTCTTGATTGAAATTAATTTTTTTTTTCAGTGCATGAAGATTGAAATTGAATTAATTTATAATTTAATTTAATTCAATTGATCCGCAGATAATGATAGGCTTACACATTTTGTAATTTCACGTTGTCTGATAAAAGTTGAACTTTTTTATTTATTTTTTTTTTTTTTTAATTTTTTAAATTGAGTGAACTGATGATGAGACATTTTCTCACGGTGGAATAATTGAACGATGATAATAATAGAATGTGCATTCATCAGAAAATTTTATGAAGAACGAAATTCAATTAAAATTTAATCTGTACAATTGCATGTATTATGCGAGTGTAGAGTGTCCATGAGAGTATCGAGAGCATAGTATGGATGTGCTCTTGCACGTGTCACGAATCGTGCGTGATCGAGTGTTTGTGGTGTGCCAATTCCCTTAACGCGCGGCAGGCCATTTTATACACAACGATAACGGCATCAACGACAAAAGCAACCAATGCGTGTAAGTTGTTCTTTTATTTTTCCATTATAGCAATTTGCCAATTATAATTTGTATGCATAAAGATTTATAATGCCTAAAATATTCCTCGATATATATATTATGCAAAAAAAAAACATGATTTAATGAGGATTCATTAAATCACCATCCAGTCGTTATTTATTTTTTTTCTATGAAAAAAATCAAATTTTTACATAACTTATTTCTTTTTCATGAACAATAAAGTCTTTTTTGACTTCTTACTGGAACTAAGTTTAAATTGAATTTTAAAATCCATCTAAATGTTGGAGAATGAATTTATTAATGTTATTGAGAAAGTTTTTTATTCAAATATTTTTATAAAACTTTTATTTCCTGAAAATCAACTTTTCTGAGTTGTAAAGATATTTTATTAACTTTCAATATTTAAATTCATTTCAAAGTAAAAGTATTATTTATCTGTTTGAAAATTTATTCTAAAATTTTATTAAAAAAAAATTGAATTTCAATAAAAAAAAATTTTACAAAAAAATCCACTGACTAAATTACAAATTCGACTAATTTAATTTTATAAACACTAATTGCGAAGTTAAAAATCAAGCGAATAATCAGTAAACATTACTGACTTCAATAAAAACCGCTCATTAAGCCAGAATAAAATGATTGATTAAATAAATGGAATTTCCATGATTAATATTAATTAAAATCACTGATTAATGCTAAAAATTTCTGATAGCAATCACAAAAAATTAGTTAAATAATATTAATTAATTTTTAAAGAATAAATCAACTCAAAGTCACGCTCTAATAAAATTATAAATGAAATTCCACCTGCTGTAAAACCGTGGGTGTATAAAACTGACCGTCCGCAGCCTGACGTGAAGAAATGAATTGAAACAAAAAGATAGAGAGAGTGCATATGACTAAGTATGCATAAATAAAAGAAAAAGAAGCAATAGAGGATCATAAAGAGTTAATAATGTGATGTTTATTTATAAGAGTATTTTTTGCATGGATATTTTTCTCTAGCGCTAGAGCGTGCCCGCAAATTTAGCATCAGCAATGGGTTAGGAAAAGTAACGAGGTAAATAAATAATGTCAGGGAAAGTAGGTGTGTAATTAGATACCACTGTGTTAGCCGCTTTAACCTGTCTAGCTTGTATACCTGCCCACGTGTGTTCTCAAGTGATTTACGAGCGTCCTGATGATTTTTAATTTCGTATCCAGTCACGACATCACCATAACACCAGATGTTCAGATCTGACATTGATTTGACTGCCATCATCTCACCAATACATTTATATATTTATATTTATATATTTATGGTATGAATTAAAAAATAATAAAGAATAATACCGTCTACTGGTGAAACATTGCCTCCATAAATTTCTCTTTCATAATATCCACAATATTCTTCGTCATTTTTTCGTATTACAGTTTTATTTATTGTTATCATCCTCAATCATAATAATTTTATTTCCTTATTCTCAAATGAATTATTTATTTTTCCGCCAATGTTATTTTATATGTCTTACTCAGCATGTGATTTATCATTTAACATTTTACCTCCTTAACAACCATGACTCGTTAAGCTGACGCTCATTTTTTTTTTGCATTAATGTTCACGTAATATCTTTATTTTTTTTAAACTTAAATAATTTTTTTGCTTCAATTTATTTAATAAATATCCCAAATTTTATTTAAAAAAAAAAATCTAGTGAATATTCTAGAGAATTTCTTCCTCTAATAAAGAAAATATGAGTAATTTATTACACTTGAGTACTTAAAATGACAAATGTTAATACGAAAATATTTTTTTTCCAACATAAAATAATTTAAATATTTCAAAATTATCCGTACATATATTTGATAAAAAGATTTAAATCTCGGATTAATGGCGCGTATGTAATATAAATATATATTTCAAAAGTAATGACAAAGCTTTGATATTCTAAAGCATACATCAATTCAAAGATATTATACATCTTAAATTTTTTTGTTTTCCTCCTCTATTTTAACATTCTTTCCCAACATTCTTATTCTTATTATTTTTTTTATTTCACTTGCACATTTTCTATTCCTCCTATTCCTATAACAACTTCTATTTTTTTTCTCTGCCATTCACTAGACATAATTTATTGCTAAAGTTTCGTCGCGTCGCTCTTTAATGGTCGTAGGTTCTCAACTTAAATATTTGTCCAACCAGTAAATGTATAATTATTAAAATTCCTTTTCTATTATTTGCCGTCCTTCAAATTTATTTTTATTAATAAAACTTTTTAAAATGTTTCAAGCTATAAATTTAATTAATTATATTACTAAGAAAATAAGAAAAATTTATATCTCTATCTCTAGATACACGGAAAAAAAAATATTGACATTTTTAAAGATATAAGCTCATCCCAATGTTACACTCATCGAGACCTTTCATTTAAATACCCACATTGATTTTTCATATATTTTATATATATATATATATATATATATATATATATATATATATATATATATATATATATATATATATATATATATATATATATCAAAATGCATGTGGGTACTCAAATGAAATCTCTTAATGAGTATAGCATCGGGATAAGCTTATATCTTTAAAAAAATCAATATTTAAGAAGATACAGTCTAATTTAACAAAAGTCATTATTTAATAAAGCAGAATTTTAATTTTTTATAGTTCACAACAATGACTGAAAGGTTGCTAGTATTCATTAATGTATCTATATATACGTATTTTGAATATATTACATTGATAAATATTTATCAAACACCGGGTGCCACGGTATTTTAAGTTATTAATTGGTAATTGAAGGACTCGGGTAAACTATTACACGAGGGGAATAAGTATATACATATATAAATTTGGGATAAAGTTCATGGACGACATCTGTTCAAAACTCAATTTAACCAAACAGCGAGCCCACGGATGGTGTAACCCTTGGTACTCTGCTCAGCTCCACTCACTGCACTCTCTTAAATCCCCTAAACAAGTCACCTTTACCCTTACTTTAAGTCCACGCCGTCAATGTGCATGCTCCTCGGCGACCCTTTCCACTTACTCGAGTGTCTTTAAACAGAATAGGGAAGCAGACCCCAGTGACCCTGCAAGGCCTGTACAAAATTTGCTAATCTCTCAATCAATCGCGAAGGCTGATTAATTTGCCCCACTTGATTACTAATTTGTTTTGGGATTAAGTTCCTTTGTCGATTAATTTTTTATTTCTGAGCTAAACGAACTTTTGGTTTATTTTAAATCATCATTGTCGTTAATTTTTGGAAATAAATTGAGAAATTAAGTATTGATTTTTTAAAACTCGCTACGATGACCGCGTTAGTTTAAGAAATTACAATTTGCTCAACTGAGCTCGGAAATTATAACTCTTGTAGGTAAATTTGAACTTTGTTCGCGGAAACTTTTTATAATGAAGCTATAATTTAATGGCAAGTACACAAACTTTCGGAAAAATACACACGTTTAAATTTACTAAAAGTTCTAACTGTAAGAGGCTAAATTGTAAACGTTCCTTTGGTGTAAAATCGAGCAATAATGAAAAGTTTTGTTGCCTATTAGTTGAGCCATACGTTATGCAAACTTTTGAGACAACAATAGTGCTAAAATTTTGGCTATTAAACTAAAAGCTAAAAATAATCTTTTAAATTCGTTTTTAAACTGACAAATAATTAATTTGATTAAAAAAAAATTTTTTTTTTTAAGAATTTAATTA
Organism: Cotesia typhae; assembly: GCF_013202065.1. Classification (NCBI taxonomy): domain Eukaryota; kingdom Metazoa; phylum Arthropoda; class Insecta; order Hymenoptera; family Braconidae; genus Cotesia; species Cotesia typhae. The sequence goes on along the minus strand of NW_027423756.1, from coordinate 12,274,974 downwards.
TTAAGTAGAGAAATTTTTAAATTAAACAATTTTTCTTGCTTGGAATAAATTTTACTCGATTAAAAAATTTTTTGCTCAATAATTAAATTTAAAAAAAAATAAAAGAATTTTTTTTGATTCAGATTTTATTATCCCCGCAAAAAATTTCAGAATGTTAGCTCTTGGAATTGAATGTCACAAAAAATGAAAGTAATATTATTTTGGTTTTATTTCTCAATCGACAATAATTTTTTCTTGTTCGAGAATAATAAAACAGTTGAATAGTTTGAATGTCGAAAATAAATACACATGACGAAAGTTTATACAGAAGAAACGAAAGACCGAAAAAAGTAATCGGAGAAAAAGGAAGCAAAAGAAACTTAGATAGAAAGTAAAGTAAAAAGTAAAATAAGGGGAGCAGAGTGGAGAACAAGGGAAGAAGGTACGTGGAGCGTGTAGAACGTGTGGTTTATGCGGCCACCGGGTATATGGCACGGAATGAGGTATATACGCTGTATATCTCCTTTATGGCGACCATTAACATATTTTTTGCCGTTCGTATTACCATACAATAGTAGCGAAAATATTATAAATTATGCTCGTAAATCAAGGAGGCCCAGGCCGCTGCTCGGCAAGAAGTGTAAGAGGGTGATGTGAAAAGAAGAACCATAGCACAGTATAGCAGAAGAACAAGCAGATTAAGAAGAATAAGGAAGAAGTTTAACCAAAATAAGAAAAAAGGTGGAGAAGGAAGGAGCCCGAGATTAAAACGAGCTAAAAAAGTTGACTCCAAAGATCTCCTGGAAGAGAATAGAAGAGAGACGAGACGAGATGAGATGAGATGAGAGACGTCAGGATGTCGGGACTACCTTGTCCTTCCTTCTTTGTTATAATAGCCGACATGAGCACCTTACCCCTTCTATCCTCGAACTATAATCCACGGGATGCACTTCTTTGCGCTTTACTTCTCCGCTGTGTCCTGCTTCCAGTCCAGACTACCCACTACATTACTTCTCCAGGAGTAAGTTTAGAAGTAGTAAGTGGTCTGCACTTTAGTTTCCTTCTAGTCCATCCAATCCAGTTCACCTCACTACTGCGTTATAAACCTCCACTCTCAGATCATCGGCGGGACATGTTGGCTTTAGAAGACATACTACCATGCATAATAACGTCACCACGTTTATTTATTCCATTCTATTCCATATTATCCTGTCCTGTCGGCTTAACTTGTATAATTTTTCACCGCTTCTTATTTCTATTATACGTCTTTCACCGAGACAACTTAAATCTCTATTGTAATTGTCACTTCATTTTGTGATATCAACATTAATACCAACACAACACTTTGTTTTATTATTTATTTTATTCTTTTTTAGTTCTACTAAAAATACATCATTTTTTTTTCTCAAAATTCATCATCGCACTGAGAGAAATCCCAACAGCTGCCACAATTACAAAGGGATAACTATTTTTATTTAGTTGGTGTAACTAATTAAAATAGTTATTACACAGAAAAAAAAAATTTACTTGAATCAAGTAAATAATTTTAAAGAATTTCATCTTCTTGATTTGAGTAGAAAAATTCTTAAACTAAAAAATTTTTATTGGTTTAAATAAATTGTACTTGATTCAAGAATTTTTTGTCTTGATCCAAAACAATAAAACTCTTCAAAATTATTTTTGTTTTGTAGTTGCAGCTACTAATTTTTTCTCTGAGTACATTACTGAAATTTTCATACAATATATTAAATGAAATTTTTCTGGGAAATTCGTTGCTAAGTTGATGAAGATCTACGATAACAATAATTAATATTTTTGCTGCATGCGTAACGCATGTCTGAAATTATGAGATAATAAGTTTCACAATGTGACACATTTTGTTGTGTCACTTTTAATTTCCTTTTTACTTTTACTGTATTTTATTATACTACCACATAATATTATGTTTTAGAGAATGTGCGAATGTATGTTTGTAGGATGTATAAATTTTTATTATTGTTTGCTCATAATTGTAGTCGTAATATATTTTATATTTATGGTAAACTATTGCTGAGTTTTTTTTAATGACTACATATGTGTGTATGTTTAAATTTACATAAACATGATGAAAAAATAATTAAGACCCGTTGGCATATTGCTGAACAATTGTTTTCTCAAGTAGTCTACAGACCACTAAACAAACTTTTAACGGGAATTCAAATAATAACGAAGATGTGAGAAATCCCGAGGAGACAATTAGTCATTGTTTTATTTTTTAAAACAAATTTTTATTATTCTTATGATTGTATGTTTCAATGAGTCTTATATTTTTTTTTATTACTACAATATTATTTTTAAATCGTTTATCATTCGTTAATGAACATAATTTTTTTTTTTTTATTTATTTAATAAACTTTTGGGCCATTACTTCGATTTCTTCATTTTTATGGAGTGTATTTTATATTTTATACATGTGTAATTTTTATAAAAAATATTTACTACTTGTACTCACGCCTAATTGCTACGAGAATCTCTGTTTTCTGTCAGATGCAATAAAATTCAATTAAAAAAAAAATAATTATCACGATTTAAATTTTATTCTAAAAAAATACGAACTTTGTTAGATTTTTATACCCCAAAAAATTTTTAAATTATTAATTTTCATACAACCTTTTAAAAAAAATTTTTCTACAGCTTTTATACAGCCGAACAATGCGAATTAAATGTACTCATTATTTCTCGCGTATTTTTCCGTGAATAATTCAAAACATTGATTATTTAAAAACAATAACTGCTCATTTAATAACTCGGTTTCTACATAATTGGAATAATGTTTAAAAAATTTATAATTTGAATTTGAATTTATTGATTTATGCCAAAGCCTTCACTGGCCAAATGGCAATAGAAAAATATACATTTTGTGAAAACAATACATTTTTAAATTTTATAGTATAAAAATTTATTAGTATAGCATAATAATTTAATAGTTTTACTCAATTTAATAATTTTTAAAAAATTTTAAAAATTTTAAAGATTTAACTGAAAATTTATTTTGGATTTAGATGTCTAGATTAAAAAGGTAATCGTAAAGCTTATTTTTAAAAATTTCTATACTGGGAGCATTTATCACATCGTTTGGTAATTCTTCCCAAAGACGAATGCAATTTATAACCCAACCTATTCACATATTCAGTATTTGATTCTGCATTAAAATTTTAATTAAATCCCATCAATTATTTTTAATGATTACACAGTGGAGATGATTAATTTCTCAAATATGCCTTGGTTAATTGAACTTATAATAAAATTAAATATATTTCATTTAAATAAAATCAATATATATTTTTCATCAGTTTAATTTACTTTAAATAATTCCGTATTTTTTTTTACTTCGACCAACAACGCGAATTTGCTGTATATATTGCAAATATAAATGCAAAGTTTTAAAATTGCCAAGTTAGTGGATTTTTCTATCAACAACTCAAAATTAAACATTTCAATCGTAAATTTATTGATTGATTCCCGATTAAATAGTGATGCGACAAGGAAAAATAAATACTTGAACATTTGTCGCCTGACACTTGCCAAAAAAAAAAAAAAGTAATAATATCGAATGATTTTATTGTATTTTACACACACAGTTCACATACACCCACTTCCTTCAAATTACAATTTTATTGTCATTTTACTTTGATCCTTTTTCTCGCGGGGTCGCTCAATCCCAGAGGTAAAATTCATTAGTTGGATATTTACAAAATAAAAACGAAAAAATAAATCAGTTATCTCGGTGATATATTGCTAAATATTTTATTTTCTGTCCATTTTATCCACTACATATACAAATATACACACGGAAAACATTTACATGAAAAATTTCGAGACTAAAATTGTAATTAATTATAAGATAAAAAAATATGCATAAACCTATTATGACTATTATTATTATCTGCGTAAATTTATTGCGCTAAGTTATACAGCTAAATTTTATTATCAATAGCGTTAAACAATTTATGATACTGAAACTTAAAACTTACCTACTAAAAGCCCTTATATTTCAATAAATATGAATTATAATTTTGAAATATGATCGAAACTTTTCAAAGTTATGCTTAATTACACAGATGAAATTTATTCTGCTTTATCGACTCTTTCCACTCGTAAGAAGCGATAGAACATTTCAACTACTTCGGAATTTGACGTTACCCAGACCTAGAAAGATAGAACAGAATTATATTGCTGATTATGATGAAATTAAGCTCTTAAACTTTTTCAATTATAATTATATATTGAATTTCTCTGAACAAAAATTGATTTTTAGTTTAAAAATTATTTTATTTTAGTATTTTACTCTATGGTTAAATTTTTATGTTTAATTTAAGAAAGTTTAATATTTAGTTGAAATACACAGTAAATAATTTTGTGTTAAAAATTTTTGTGTTAAATTAATACACAAAAGTGATAAATATTTAATATAAAAATTTTTAACACAAAATTTTTTGACGCATTGACGTAAAATTTTTTACTGTGTATTTTTGAAAGAGAAAAGTAAGTCCTACTTCTGTTTTATGACTCCAGGCACTTAGTAAAATTTTTAAAAATATTGATTAATTTAATTTTCGACAATAAAAGTTTTTTATTGAGTCTCTAAAAATTGATAAAAAAATTTAATTTTTCTTTTAGTATAAATATCAAAATTAATCATCAAGTAATACCCATCGAGTCCTTTGTAATAGAATATGTTTTATACCGTATTATGTTACACGTACAGCTGATACTTGACTAAGTCCCACGTTGATAGAAATTATCTCTATAATTCTTGTTAAATAATTTTTCCCCTCACTAAACAATTGTTAATATTTTTCATTTTGTTGTTTTTCCTTTAAATGATTAAAACGATAAATCAAGAATTTAATACTGTAGAAAAATTTTTTATTTCGCAATTTTGTCGAGGAAAAAAGAACTCAAATAAAATTTATAAGACGGACAGTGAAATTATTGTAACTTAAATGAAATAAATAAATAATACGATATTAAAAAAGTTTGGACGGCAGATAAATACAGATTGCATTGACTTTAAAAGATTTAACATCTTCGTAGCGGCGATCCTTCATCGAATATTAAAAAAAAGTACGTGCCAAAGCGAGCTGTATTGGTTGAGAGTAGAGATAAAAGAAAACAGTAAAATACAGTATAGTAGTATAGTTGTATGATGGATTCGAAAAGAGAGAAAATATTTCTAGTATAAAAGCAAACTAACCCCCTGCATATTTATCATGTACAAATTAAATTCTTCTACAGCGTCCTAGAAACAAAATTGCATTTCTTGCCAGAGATTTTATATTGAAACAAATTTAGAGTTTACGAGAGATAGACAATGATAGAAGAATATAAATAACATTTATCTGTACATACATACAATTTTCGCAATTCGGTTTATCGATAAAATATATAAAATCATCCTCCTTTATTTATTTTAACAAATTATCTATCAAGATTATCGTTTTTTTGTCGTGAGGATTGATTAAATATTTCAGCAAAGTATTTGCATTAAATTTAATCAATTGTCCGCGGATTTAAATGGACTATCGGTGCATTACCAAGTATTTTTTATTGCACCAGCGTCGAGATCGATCGGATAAAAGATTAAATATTTAATTGACCCAATAGGTTGGCTTATTTTATCACAAATTGGGATATTGTGATGAATATTATTTTTTTAGAATTTTATTTTATTATTGTGGGCTTTAATCTGAAATGAATAAAAAACAAAAAGGTAAAAATAAAAAAATACTATAAAAGCAAAGAATCGGGAATGAATCGTTTGTACGTGGGAGAATCGGCTCGTTAGCGAAATGAGTTCGTCCACGAGCCAATTAACTATCGAATCGATCGCAGTTGGACAAGAAGAGCTCCTAACGAACCACTGGACATTGTACTTCTCATTGTTTGCTTCAACAGATACTCTCTCTCTACTCCATTTCACTCTCTTATGGTTATTTATTTTTTATATTATTATTATTCTTTTATTTTTCTTTTACTGAACTTGTTTCAGCATGTACTCAATTGTCCCAACAAAAGCTTCATTATATTTCGATAATAATACTTTGCCAAACAATAAAGAAACAACTTAGCCATGAGCCATGTCAATAAAAAATTAAATTAAATATTGTGATTTATATAAATTGGTACAAATCATATGGGGAGCTCGATTTCAGGTACTAGGACTTGATAATTCTGATGTTTAGGATAAAAATTATTTATTTATTAAATTTTGATCCTAGAGCAAGTCCTCTTTGAGGACCGTCGTAATTAAGGACATTATAAAATGCCTGTGTAAAAAAAAGTCGTCTTAAAATTATCAAGACTATTTTAAGATTTTTTTAAGATGATTTTTAGATTATTTTAAGAATATTTTAAAACTCTCTATAATAATTTTTCGAAGCTGTCGCTGTGATCTCGTCTTATTTTCATAACAAATTTGATATCCAAATTTCAAAAATCTGCTCTCGGAATTTTCTTTTGGCGTCTTAAAAAAGTCTTAAAATATTCTTGGTTTAGGTCACGTTTAAAATTTTAAACAAACGACAATTTTAAGACAATTTTGCTTATTCTCTTAATAATATAGATTAGAATAATAGAACATAATAGATCAATTATAGATAATATAAAATGATAAGTAATATGATATCATAACATAATAAGTAATAATTAATACAACGATAAAAATGATTAATTTATCTGTCTGCAATATAAATAAAAATACCGGGAAATTTATTCATAAATTTATTTGTTATATGGACTGTAATTGTAAACAATAAGACGTGTAAGTTATAGATTACAAATTGAAACAAACATGGAACAATGAGAATATAATATAAGAACTAACGAATAAAATATCGCAATATGGCATTAGGTCAATCGTGAAGTTATTGTGAGAGGTAGAATATTAAATCCACCGGATTTGTAATATTTATCGAGTAGCTTGGTAATATAAAATCCGTTTTATATATCAAAGTTATCATCGAAAGTGGTCATGAACCAATACTGAATTATTAGTAGTATGCGAACGAGTGGTATTATCTATCAAATTCGCAGCTGAGTAATACAGCTGATGCGTTTTTGATTTATTCTGTCAGCTATTCATTAAATCCTAATAGAGTTTATTTTTTATTCAATTAATATTCCTCCCGATAATTTAATCCAAACATCCAGCAATTTATTTTTGTTTAAATTTGTAATTTTATTACAAAAAAGTTTTATTTTTTATTTAAATAAATTCAAGCAGTTAAATCTAATTTTAAAATTAAATAAAAGCTTAAAGTTTATGCTACGTAGTTAGCTTACTAGCTAATTGCATTGCAGTGAAATAATTCTATTCTTGGGTATTCAGTACTCAGCAATTCAATTAAACATATTTAATTATAAATGATAATTTAATTTTTACTATTCAAGCTCAAGAAAATTAATTAGCATCCGAAACAAGAAAAGCTCGCGTAATATATTATGAAAATTTGTTAAAAATAAATTAGAATAATAATTATTATTATTATTCAAAACGATAAACTAGTTTGAAGTTATTTAGTTGGACACTATTCAGTTGCAAATATCACTAATTAAACGTCCAACATATTATTATGTGCTTTGAAAATTTAATATTACGAGCTGGAATGTATAATTACAGCCGAGTATCCTTACACGTGTGATACTCTAACTTATAATACACTATAAAGGTTTCCGATACAATATCGATAAGCTTAAACTTCAAATTACCCCCTCTATCATTTCTCATCTTTGTTAGCTCATTAAATTTGTCGAATCCACTATGAATAATTCACCGACTAAAATTTACCTATGAGTAATATTGTTCCGAACAATTTAATTATATATTCACGTGCTTTCTGTAATCATGCCATAAATATTATCTCACTGATAACGATTTATATTTTAGCTTAAATCAGCTTATGAGTGTGTCTGTATAAAATTAATTTTAATAATAACGGAATGTAGCAGTCGTTAAATACAATATAGAAGGTATTACTCACGATTCGAGTGTTTACTTTAATTACAATCTGGAGTTTAAACTATTTTCACTTATGAATATATGGGTTTCTATTTGTGTTAGTGAGCACAATTAATTATAATTTATACTAATAAATTCTTTCATTTTTAATTACACTCGAATTTATTTTGTAATTAACAAAATCTCGAACTAAATATAAGTTGTTTGTTTATTGTAGAATTATGCGGAAATAATTGTATAAATTTGCATTTGGAATAAGAAAAAAAGGGAAAATTTTAATATTTTAATAGTTCTCTATCAAACAAATCTCGAACATTTACCTCTTGGTAAATTCCATTTGAGGTACATAACCACTTTCTATTCTATAACCGTGCTCTCGATCTCCTTGAGATGAAGAAACCATTACACTATTCAACATTTTTTCTTATCTTTTCTTTTAAATAAACGAGCTCTTCTTTCCACCTCTTTTAACTCATTTAACTCATATTTTTTTATCACATTCATATTTATATCTGCAACACAATTATTTATAACTTAATAAATAATTATGACCTGTAGGATAATTAAAATAATTACTAGCAACTTTGCAGTCACTGTGTCATTGCCGGGACTTTTAAACTGTAGATAAAAAAAATTTTGCTTTATTAAATAATAATTTTTGTTAAATTGCACTGTACTTTCTTAACTATTGACATTTTTAAATATATAAGCTCACCCCGATGTTGCACTCATCAAGAGCTTTCTTTTTTATATATTTTTCACTTGCTTTTTTATATATTTTTCATATATACATATATGTAATATATAAATATATGAAAAATTGATGTGGGTACTTAAGTGAAAGCTCTTGATGAATTTAATATCGAGATGAGTTTAGATATTAAAAAATGTCAATAGTTCACGAGATGTTGAAGAAGTTCATTGTCTTGAATCAAGACGAAAAATTCTTGAATTAAGTAAAATTTATTTAAATCAAAAAAAATTTCTTAGTTTAAGAATTTTTTAACTCAAACTTAAAAATCTTGTTGTAGATTTAAAAAGAAATATGGTCCCAAGAATTTAACTCGAGGATCTAAATAAATAAATAAAAATTTAAAATAATAGTTACAAATAGCATTAATTTATTAAATTAAAAATTTGAGTTTTTTTTTTTTTTTCAATAACTTGGAAACCCAAATTCAATATTCTATTAATCTTCTTGAAAGCAGGAGCTTCACTAATTTGCCGAGAATTGCAAATAATTTTAATCAATCTCGAGAAGTTTAATGAAATCTCGTTGAAGAGGCTTAAGAAAGTTGGATGATGGTGCGAGGCTCGCGAGATAGTTTGATGTTAAACGCAAATATATATATATATCTCCAAACGTCAAAAGTACATCATGTGATAAGAATATTTAATAATTTATAAAATAATTAATGATGAATTATTTAATTAATCCATGTAACTACTAAACTATTTAAATTTGTTGAGTAATTTAAATTATCCTCCGTACAATTTTGTTTTAATTATCCAATTAATTTTAATTAAGTGATTAATTTTAATTATACATCCAGTTACTTCAAACTTTATTAATTTAATATCTAGCTAAAGACTATTTCATAATACACGCGGTAATATATTTTAAATAAAAATACAATTTATTAACTTTAAGTAAGACAACATTCATTTAAATGCCTGAGTTTTCTTCCGGCAATAAATATTGACACGATACCACTCACAAGGTTTTACTATTAAGACATTCAACTTAATGTCGCCATTTAAAGACATTTATCGATAGCTCATAAGACATACGATGGAAATAAATATTTACATCGTACCATTAATTAAGATAAACTGTTTTTATGCAAACAAATAAAAACTATTTTTTTTTATTTATTTTATAATGATTTAATTAAAATTTTTTTTATCAATTGTCTTTTTAATGTCTCATTACAAATGCATACTTCAGTTAAAATTACATTTGCATTTTTAATTTCTTCATTAATTGATTTCGTTTATGCATAAACACATTCGTTAATTCATGCATTAATGCTATGATATTATTGAAGGACATTGATTATTGAGGTTTTAATTTTACATTACAATGAAGTGTAATTACGCTACCAATTACTAACTCAATTTCACATTAATTATTAATTATTAATTATAGAACTTCATCTTTACTCTTTTTTTAGATTAATACTTAATTTTTCGTCTGTAGAAATTAATCTAAAAATTTTTTAATAATTTAAAAGAATTTTCTTCTGCAATAACTTTTAAAAATATGTAAAAATTAATTTTTTATGACTCTGTATTAACAATCATAATTACTTATCGTTTCATTCATAACTCATAAAAATAAAATTAAAAAATTTCTTTTAATCTAAGATTATTTATGCAATCATAAATTAAATATTTTATCAAACTCTTGATAAAATTAAAGTTTAAAATTGAAATTATTTAATTTATTGATTCGGATATATTAATTTCAGTGAGAATAATTTGCGCAGCTAGTTTATTATTAATCTTATTTATCATAACATAACACACTAGACTTATCCAATAACTTATATATAAATTAAATAAATTTATAAATTAATTGTAATTACAATGTATTAAAACGACCGCGATCATTTGTTTTCTGTGACCACTGATGCATTTAATTATTAATAATAAGTAATACGGACTTGTAATTGTTTTGAGAGCGACAGAAGAGTGAACAGACATTTACATGTTATTGATAAACACGAAATATGAAATAAAATTGTGGGTATTGTGTGTGTATTTTAGTTATTTTCGGTAAAAAATAAATTTTCCCATAGGTTATGACGATGTTGATTTATGCTACATTCTGAGCATTTGGTTCGCAAACGAGCACCCATTGGGGTTTATTCTCTCGCGAACGAACGCAAGAGGAAAGGAATGGAAACATTAGTCGCCTCGTTGCCGTGGAAGCAAAGGGAGAGGGAGAAAATCGTTATTTATGTAAATGCTACAAAAGGATACCGTAACGATCCTTTACGGTCGGGGGGTGGGGGGTTTAATTGGACGGCGAAGAAAGCTGCAGCCGTTGATCTATCGATCCAATTTGAGGTTAACGATCTCACTTTTGTATATACATATATATAAATACTAAACGGTTTAACCATTATTAGAACTATCGAGAGTGTCGTCAACGATTTCCGCTTTTACTTTTTTTATCGTTCTCTGCCCCTAATTATCACTACTCATTTTTTTTTATCTCGTGCAAAAGAACATTTACCCAATGACTTTTTGCTGGTGAGCTTTATTCAAACAACCGATATAATTGAGATCTTTTTATATAAAAAGGTGAAATTATCTTTGTTTACTTGTAAAAAAATTTTATTCTGATATGGCAAGTGTACATGCGCACGTATTATTTCATAATATTGCTATATTCATCTTGATATATCTCTATATGGCCACATATGCCTTGATATATTTTTTTATGGCATGATATGTGCATAAATAATTTTTTAATGTGGCAATATATGGCCTGATATGGCCATATTTATCCTTATATGGCAATATATGGCCATATATATATCTTGATATATCTTCATATGGCATAATATGGACATTTACAATTTTTAATATGGCCTGATATGGCCATATTTATCCTCATATGGCAGTATATGGCCTGATATGGCCATATATGTCTTTATGTATTCTCATATGGCGTGATATAAACATATATAATTTTTAATATGGACACATATGGCCATATATGAGCATATTAGGCCATACCAAAAAAAATTTTGTTACGAATAAATTTAATTTCAACTTGAGCTTTAGTCTTTCACTCAGCGCAATTGTACAATTGTACAATTATTAAACAACAATTTATCACGAGCTGATTATTTAATAATTGAATTATTCAAAAGTTTAGCAATATCGAGATGAATGATCGATAGCTGAATCGGTTTATTTCATAATAGGTACTACTTGAGCCGTGCAAAATCCAGCATCAAAGTAGTTCAACTCTGTACACACGAAAATACGGCAGTATAGATCGATAACAACGAGGATGAATAACATGACGGCTCGAGCAAGAGATAGTGTAGAGAGTTGTAGAGAGCAGTATAAGCAATCCAAGTCGAGGTAACAACAATAATTCGATTCATTCGACGAGTTGCATCATCGTTGAGCCGCCCCCGTTCTATTTCCTTTGTTCCGTTTACATAATTTACCTTAGTTTGTTCGAATGTTTTGTCATTTACATTTGTAATTTGTATTTTAATTAAATCACTAAAAACTTTCGTTTACAGAGTATCCATGTAAGTGGAAGTATGTGAGCATTTATTGAAAGTTTTTAATCAGTATCAACTTGCACCTTCACGTTTTTTATTTGTTTATTAACTATAGCGGATAAACTTTTGCCATAAAATTAAAACCTTCGCTATCTATCATAATATATAAATCTTTTTTTAATCTTTTGATGGTTAAATTTATCCAATTATTCCCACGCGATTAAAAAAAAAAAAAATAAATTAAAATATCGACTAATAAAAATCAGAGTTAAGAAAAAAAAAATTAAAATGAATTCTCAGCTAATAAAATTCCTTAAAACTTTTAAATCTAATTGCCTCGATAAATTTAAAAACCTTATCGTTTTGTTTCACATAAATTGTAATTAATTTTTTAATCTTCTATTTTACGTTTTTACTTTTATGTTATTTATTATTTTTATTTTATTTATGTTTTAATAACCGGTTCTAATGAATTTAAAGTCCGAGGAATTTGCAATAAACTATTTTGATTCACACGGAATTTTTATTATTACCGCTAACGCTGTATATTATTATTTATTATGTATGAGCTGCTAATGTGAGCGTCTGGGTTATGTGTTGTATAAATGTATATGTTATTGATATATACGAGATAGTAATGCGTCATTGTATTTACGAACTGTAGAGAATAGATATTACCTATAGATATACCTTGGGAGATCAGAGAAGGGTAATTGCGCGAATGAGAGTAATTACGCGTTCTCGATAAATCATTCTGGGTGAATGCCGTTGGATCGATGACACTAATTAGAACAGCGAAGGTTCGTGAAGGGAATATATACACAATATGTATGTATGTGTGGATTCATAAACTATACAAAATAAAACTATAATTAGTTTAATGAACAATTATTGCATTGAGATAGAGGTAATTATAATGATAATAATCACAATTAGTAGAACTTCAGACAAAGTAAGACACCATTGAAAAAAAAATTTTTTTCTTGCTAAATATTTATTGATATTGTCTAAGGATTAAACAAGTTCAACGAGCCGGGTGGTATATATTTTTTCATCTTTTCGCTAGGATTTTTTTTAAATACCAAAAATATAATCAATAGTTTTTTTTTTTAATAAATTAAGAACAGGTGTCAATTATTCAATATTTTTAATTGTCGATAGATTAATTAATTTTCGAAATATAAACACCGTAAACATTAATTTATATCGTGCATTTTACAAATTTTAATTAATTGTAAATATTTTTCCTAAAGTTTTATCTTCATCGGCTGTATTGGAGTCAATTTAAAAAAAATAAATAAAAAAATAAAATTGTATGAAAAAACTTCAAGATTTAAAAAGTTAAAAAATAAAAATAATATACAATTGCAGAGACAAAATTTAAAAGGATAAATAAAGGGATGAAAAATTAAAGTTTGTTTTTTATATTTTTAAAACTCCAATAGAAAGAAGCAAAACCGTTGAATTTATGAAAACAAAGTTTACAAAACTTTTTTTTTTTTTATCTTCCTCTTTCTCGTTTCTTTACATTTTACTTCATTGTTTTTCTTTTTATTTTTTTCTATTTTATTCGCCGTTTCGTTATTGAGTATAAGCAATAGAATTTTATGTACGTTATAAAAAGCACATTTATTTTTTCTTTTGTTGTCTTTCCTCTCATTTTATTAACTTTGTTTTTATTCATAACATATTTCTTCGGCAGTATTGATTTGCCGTTTGATAAACGTAATACGACACTTGATAAAACGAGTCGCAAAACTATTAAAATTAATTGAATTTGTACTTTATTGAAAAAATAAAAAAAAAAAAAAAGATTTATTGTATTAAATTGCTCTGGATTTTTTACAGCCTGAAATCATTTAGCTCGAAGAATAAATACATAATTAAATTATTATTTTATAAATAAATAAAATGTAAATAAGTGAAAAAAAAATTTAATTACTTGTTAATAAATAAGAATTAAATAAAAATAAAAATAAAAATTTTATTACACTATTAATATTAAAACAAACGTTACGCTTTCTCAAGTCCATTTGTTATTGCAATTTGTCTTATTCTTATTTTTTATTCTGAAAAGTAAATTCACTTCTTTCTTTCACGGCACATGGAACTTGACTAAAAACCAGTGAAGGCTTAAATCAGTGAAGCTAATTTTCTGTTGGTGTGAGTCCTGCCAAGATTCGTAATGATCACGTTAAACGGCAAAACCGTTTTTATTCCTTACAGGACGCAGTCTTTATACTGTTGTCTCTAAACGACAAGAAAATTACGCGACAGGCTTAGCCCGAAGTATATAAGTTAAGTATTGGCTGTATATAGCAGTAATAGGAGGAGGAGGAGGAGGAGGAGGAGGAGTATGGTGTCCCTTTATAAATAAAAGTAACTGATACATGAACAGGAAAGGCATAATATATAAAGATAGACATACCCGAAAGTAGAAGAGGGATAAGAAAGAAAAGAAAAGGACTTATAGTATGGAAAGACACAAGTAGCTAGTATAGTAGGACTCTTAACTTTTGTACCGATCGTAAATTAACTGAGAGACTAAATTGGACATGAATTTCGCATGAGACTTGTTCCATTATTCAGAAGCTTCCGAGGCCGACTGGCTTCGCAAAGGGAACTATGAACATTCCTTTGCCCAATGCCCTTCTTCCAAGGATGTAACCATTTTACATTTTTTTATTTCATTTTTTACCCGCTAACTTAAACATTACATATTATTCTAGACATCTCTAGACTCTTCTGTTAATATTCCCGATTTTGTTTGCTTATTTTTTCAGTCATCGGTTTTTTTAAAATTTTTTTTTCTAATTTTTGTAACATAATATAACATTAAATACGGTATTTTACTTTGAAGACATTGCTTCTGACAAACTGTGTTACTTTATCCGAGATCAAAGAGTTTATTAACTTTTTATTTTTAATCACTGAAACTACCAGTTCTTTGATCTACTGTACGCAGTGATTTTTACCTTTTACAATTAAAATCTCGATGGAAAAAAATATTTTGTCGATAACTTCTAAAGCCAGATGCGTTAATTTTTTTAATAAGTATTTTATTAATTTTAAATGTATAGAATGAAATTAAAGAATATTTATTTGTATTATTGCTCTAATCAGGTCTGTAAATTCATCGATAATTAATTTAAATCAGGATTTAAATTAAAATTTATTTGTATTTTTTTTTCTGTACCCAAAAAAGGATAAATAAATGAAAGGTTTATTACTTACACGAGTAAACACGGTGATTATCTTGAGGTAGTGCTAATTGTTGGTTAGTTTTAAAAGAAAACAAAGTTTAAAAAGTCAAATAAAAGTTGAAATTGTTTGAGAAAGACTGAGGATTCACAATCGCCACAGAGATTCAATTTAAGGAGAACTATCGATCGTGGCAATCAACCAGCTTGGTCCCGACTTTACCAAGTAAGCTTTTTGCCTCCCGCCCTTTTACTTCTCATTCAACTAAGCGAGATTGCCGATTAGGTATTAATGAGGGAATCTAATTACCTGGGAAATCCAAGGCTTGGACTAACAACTGTTAAAAAAAATTTTTCTTGGGTATTCTTTTAACTCTTATTCAATAATAATGCCACAATTTAATTTCTCAGTATCAAATGTTTTTTTTTCATTAAAATAATTCACTTTCAATTAAATATAATATTTGTTATTCGTTTTGTTTTTCAGGTAAGTCTCTCGAAGCACGTTCAAATTACTACCAAAAGACCCTTTGGGAATATAATTAAACACAGTTAATACCGAGGTAAGTGTTTCCTCCAACAAATTAAAGTCCTCTTTGAGATTACAACGTTTGATCAAAACCTGCTTTTATGCACCGTACTAAATGTCTATTTTCCCACCTTTCAAAGCCTTCTCTCATGTCTTATTCAAATAATTTACTTTACAAAGTATATTATGTTGTATTATATTTTATATATATATATATATATATATATATATATATTCGGTACATAATATGTTTAATAGCATTGATCAAAGTCCTGCTGAGAGTATCACCCATAAAATTAAATTAAGTCTGAGTATATACGATGCAAGACCATTAACAACACGGAGAATATTGCATTGATAATAATTTTATTTTATGATTAATAATTTTTTATTTAAATTAATAATAAAAATTACGGAAATTTTTTTTAATGAAACCCGTCAAAAAATTGGCTATTTTAAATCATATTGGACCATATCTTACTTAATACATCCTTAAATGACTTAATCAACCCATAAATAATTTTTTGATTAAATTTAGTACCAAAAATCTCCAACAGGTGGCGCATGGTCGCTAAATCTTCTCGTTACTAGAGAGTTAAGTTTCAAAAAATAAGTTTAAACATGACAGTTAGCCAAATCAGAAACTTGTCCACGGAAATTGCAGGCTTGACATAAATTTAAAGACATTACAACAAAAAAATTAGCTTCAACTAAGTATATAACGTAAAATAATAGTACATAAATATTTTTCTTATCTCGGACAAAAACTTATGTAAATATCAAAACTTTAAAGCCAACTGACAATTAAATTAAATTTTATTGATCATAAAAAGAAATGACGCTACATTATTACCTTTCTCCGAAATAAAGAAATGAGAAAAAAAATCCTTACGGGTTGGAGTTTCGTGAAATAAATTCAATTAATTTGCGTTAAAATGACAAAAAGAATGATGATACTTTCTTACACTTATATATTGTCGTAAGCAGTTAAACGGTGTATGCAATGAGGCCTTGGAAAAAAATTTAGCACTGTCTGCCTGTCAGAGCAGAAGCCCATTCTCCCCTGAAGGTCCTCTAAGTATTTTATTTACTTTTACTTTGCTCCAGAAGTTATGTTGAGTAACTTTAATAGGAAACACCGTAATACGATTAACATCATGTTTTCTCATACATTTTTTTTGTCAGCAAAACTATTAAATTTAATATTTCACAATAACAATACTGTTGTTTCAACACAGTAAGCAATTGAACGCTCGAATTGCTTAAATAGTATTTTTTTTAAAATTATCTAAGTTATTTAAAGTCAAAAATTTGTAAAGTAATAAGAAAAAAATTTTTTTAATTCTAGATACAGAAGTAAAAATTTATTAGATGTTAATAAAATTTATTATACCTCATAAATGATTATTAAGTTTATATTGCAAAACAGATTTTATTATTACTATTAGTTTTAATTAAAACCTGTATTTATCCATAATAAATTAATCTGAAATAGTAGCAGCAAGTTTACGCTTGTCGAATGCTAATAAACTTAAAGTTTACACGTATTAAATAAAAAAAAAAATGTTATAAAAATTTAAAGAATTTCTTTTTACGTGTAATAAATTTGTCGTTGAATATCGGTTGGAATAAATTTATTTGCCATTACCGTTCACGGTAACATAATAGTAATAGTAACCTATATATTTTGTTAAAAGGTCAATTATCTATTCTGAAAGTTTTGTTAGAAAAAAAAAAATAAATAAATAAATAAAATTACAGTATCCAAGACATTAAAAGCCACAGGTGCTTCGAACTCGACATCTATCACAGGAGCTTGCACAGAGCTGTAGAACATTGTCTATAATATGCATGCAGTGTAATTCAGCTCCGAAGAGTGTAAGTGGAGGTTTCACGCAGGGTATTACGCAATATATACACAGATATATTAAAAACATGAGAGACTTGTTCCAAGCAGACAAGACAGGCACGACAAGACAACGCGAGACAAGAGACTTGAGACAAGATAGTATTACTATAGAACGGGACATTGGTCCCAGGTGTCATTGGTCTCTCTCGTAAATCAATGTTACTTGGACGATTTATCTTAATTTTATCAGTGACGTGGTGTAAATCGCATTTTACTCATCTCCTGGTTTATTTTCTATCACTCTGGTCACCAGTTGAGATCGTTTACAACTTTGTTGATCCTTTCTACATAACAAAACAAACCTTTCTACATATACACTGCCCGAACAATGTTCCATCTTCTTACCGGTCTACACTCTGCAGTATATAGTGCAAATATTCGATGCATAATTTAAATTTACGTATTGTGTACATATATAAATATAAATACGTACATATACAATGCGATTGGCGCACTGGCTATTTTCCATGAGATAAATATTTTTCAAAGTTTCCCAGATTGTTAAGATGTCAATGGATCTCGAGATATCTGTATTAGATATCTTGCTGGATAATTTTAAAACAGGAAGACAACTAAATAAATTCTTGACATTTCAAACAAATTATATTTTTTTCACCGTGATAATCACTATTATCACCAACGTTAATAATAACAATAATTTAATGATAGTGTAATTATTTAATGAATGTTTTTTTTTTTAAACATATACACAGTAAAAAATTTTTTGTTATTGCGTCAAAAAATTTAGTGTTAAAAATCCGGATTTGATGTACAGAAAAAAATCCATAAATTTCAGATTTTTTTTCTAAATTAAAAATAAAAAATTAAAATTTTTTAATGGGAAATTTATTTTTAGTTCAAAATTTGAAAGGGATAATGAAATTAATATAAATAATTAGCTACTGCAAAGTAAAACAATTTTTGCGTCATGCAAACCATAATACAATTTATTAAAATAATATGATACATTACCCATTAATAACAGTCCGCATAAATATATCAAATTTATCAAAGTTGACAAACAAATCATGAATATTAAAAATATTATCCAACAAACGGCATACATATTACACAATTGATTAACAATTTAATTGATTGCAATATTACGTCGCTGATTATCACTTAGATCTCATAAATTTAATTTAATTAACAAGAAGTAACCTCACTTATCTACTCTGTTATTATCATTTCATTTGGAGCAATTATGCAACAATTTAAAATTTAAAAATAAGATTTACAATTATTTAATCCCAAGGAAAATTATTACGAAATAACTGGCAACTCTAATTACGAAATGATCCTAGATGTTCTTACTCTGGAATAACTATTGTAACTATGTAAATAGTATTAACTATGCACGTAATATTTTCCTCCTATAATAGTTTCTGGCAGCATCTACATCGATTGGTGTATTGTGCAGTACATAGATAAACTACACTATATATAGTAGTTGTCTAGAGTTTAGATTATGCTGGCTTACAACTAATATAAGAAAATATTAACTGACATGATATTAAGTAGGTCAATGGCGTTTTGAATTATCCATAATTACGCTCACTATTAAACCTAACGTTACACCATTAATTTTATGTAGTTAAAAAACAATTTAGTGTAATTGCATTGATTGAAATATAAAAATTATACATACCACATAATAACGTTATTTATTGTTAGTCATTATTGTTTTGATTTTTTTTACTAATAATATAATTATATACAATTAGACGTGAATTTTTCTCGCGTGTGCTTAGATGTTTAGAATATTAAACGGACTGCAATCTAATGTACATGATAAATCGAAAGACAATGATAACGTTTACTTAATGTATGGCAGGTACGTGTTAGGTTATGAGGCAAGTTCGATGCAGTTACCCGCGGTAATGTACTTACACTCGGGTCCATATGAATTACTTGCTCAGTAATATTACTTACTTGTTAGTTAGTAACTCTGTACTAGTTTGGCACGACACAACTTAATGTTAATTTCTATCGTGCCTGTAATTAATGACACTTATTTGTTATTTTTATTATCTGACGTTGTTTTTATCCTTTTTTCTTTCTCGGCTCTTCTCTTTCGCTAAACTCAGGAATCTAAATAACAGTCTAGACATTTCGTTATCTAAATGATAAAAAGCTGAAACACGCAACAGTATTCTACACTGAGATAAATTAATTATTAGGGTTATTTATGAGCCAATTTTTTGTGTTAATTTTTGTGAACTACAAATAAATGAAATTTTGCTTTATTAAATAATGACTTTTGTTAAATTGCACTGTATATTTTTTTTACTATTGACGTTTTTTAAAAATATAAACTCATCCCGATGTTACGCTCATCAAGAGCTTTCAATTGCATATATATAATATATATATAAATATATAAAAAATTGATGTGGGTACTCAAATGAAAGGTCTCGATAAGTGTAACATCGGTATGAGTTTATTTCTTTAAAAATGTCAATAGTTCACAGGATACTTATCATCATAAATTGACTATTGGTGAGAATGATATGAAAAAATTTATAGAGGAATTTTTTAAAATTATAATTTTTTTGTTAGAAAATTTTCATTGTTTTAATTCTTACCAGAAACCGAGGACGGGCAATTTGTCTCAATTCACCCTAACTTTCCCTATTTTATTTGCCAGAACACCGTAGATTAAAAGTCGGTGGTATGAGACGGGAAGAAAAGAATTTATTAAAGGTCCTTTGATAGTTTTTCTCGAAGAAATAACAGAAGGGATCTATTTATTTGACAATAACATGTTGATGTTTATTTACTTACATTAAATCAATTTTTTTTTATTTTTATCAAAATATTGGACCCATAAAAAATTTTTTTTATCAATAATTTAATTTTCTATTAAATTAAAAATTAAAAATTAAAGCAATTCAATTGAAACAACGTTTAACTCTTAAATTCAATTTTAGTAAATTAATTATTCATTCAATAATGGTATTATGTTCAGCTCTTCCTCAATTACTTATTCAAATTCATTCAATAATTAATGGAATTATCAAAAGCATAAAAACTTACAGCGTCAATCGTCACATCTGAAGTTTAAAATATTCAGATCGATAATAAATTAAATATTTATTTGTTTTGTGTAAGGATGGTGAGATTTAAATATATATCTGGTGAAATATCTGGTATATAGAATCGTCGATTTCTCGGTGCATTAAATTTCAAAAGAAAACTCTCTGGAGCCATTGATTTGTGATAAATGGCCTGTCGTGAACGGCTTGGGACTCCAGGAAGATGAAAAAATATATATAAAAAGGGAAAAAAATGGCTTGAACAGTGGAAAAAATAAGTCGCTAAAGGAGTATAAGTTAAAGTAGGAGAAGATGAAGAAGAATTGGATATAAAAGGGTATGTATATGCATGTGGAGCAAGGAGCACTGAATCTGACAGCTGGAAAAAAGAGAATGATATTTCTTCTCCATGATTTCATTGGCATACACATCTTAGCTTACTTCTTAGTTACTGCGTTCCACTCAGCTCGGTTCAACCAGTTCTCAACACATTTTACGATTAATCCTGGCTGCACATTTGTACGCATGTTATATGCCAAAGTAATTGCGTAATTATATAGTCGAGTACATCGGTGCATACCTTCAAGCACAAAACGCTTATATAGATGCCCTCAAGATCTTCAGACAGCAGCTTCATCTCTCTCACACTACGCTCATTTCCGGCAATAACTTCAGCCAATCTTTCTTGATATGTGTCGGCACTTTTCAGTTATTATTATTT
Organism: Cotesia typhae; assembly: GCF_013202065.1. Lineage (NCBI taxonomy): Eukaryota > Metazoa > Arthropoda > Insecta > Hymenoptera > Braconidae > Cotesia > Cotesia typhae. The sequence goes on along the minus strand of NW_027423756.1, from coordinate 12,253,352 downwards.
TTCTATTTAAATATGACAGATGCTTTAAATTATTTTTAATCATTTAAATCTCCAGATAAAATTCTCCAGAGAATCAGAGAATTTTATTTTATTTTTACAGTGAATTTAAATTTTTATTTATGAGAAAAGTTTTCAAAGTATCGAGGATAGAATGCGGTAATTAATGAGTGTTAGAATGTTTCAATTAATTTACCCTCGGAAAAGTTGATGAAATATTCCGAATGTTTTAATATTTTTTCAATAATGATTATTTATTATCCAGAAATTATCGCAATAATTTTTAAATTGTTATTACTTAATCGTTGAGCAATTTATCAGGAAATTTATCGGAATTAAATTATTGTGTAATTTATAGCGGAAAATCTTGGACATTAAAAACTTCTCCTTCGTAAATCTTGGCTTTATTTTTATTCCTCATTAGCTTATTAGTGTTTAATTATTGTGAAATACTTTTTTAAAATTTTTTTAAAAATATTTTAAAAATTATTAAGCTGCATAAATGTCAAAAAATAAAATAATTGATTAATTTAAAAATTACAATCTACAATTTATTTCTAAAATTAATTTAAAATTTTGATCATATTAATCTTAAGCTGATTATTGAATTTTTAAAATAAAGTTTATATTTGATCCAGTATTTCATCAGAATTGAAATTTTATAATTCAATTGTATATCTGATGCTTTTTACAATTATGCAGTAACTCTGTATTCAGCTATGAATTCAGCGAAGATATTAAAAGCTATCGAAGTAATTCAATTTCACATTTTAATTAAAACATCGATAAATAAATATTTAAAAATTCCATTAACCTCCCAGTCATGCCCATAGTTTTGTACTCGTAAGCTCGATAAATTTATAGCACAAAAAATTTTTAACAATCAAGTTAATATAAATTTGCCAATCAAATGAAAATTATGACAAGGTGCTTCTTTTCTTTTTATTATGAATAACGAGAACTAAAATCTCAATTCGCTAAAAGTCACCTCATTGCTATTTATAGCATTTCCACCATTAAATATTTTCTTAATACTCCGTCGAGTTTGCATTGAGTTATTACAGAGTTTAATTATTTTTTAACGAGTTACGGAAGGAAAGAAAATAACACTATTTAGCTTGATGTTGAACCTACCGTATAGTTATTTCGTATCCAGAGTTATTTTAATCAAACTCCAGGGCTTTAAAGATTGAAAACGAACGTTGAATCAACTTATAACTTTTTTTTTTTTTATTCTCAAGTAATGTTAATTGAATGTAAAAATTTTAATAATAATTTTAATAATAATAAGAATGAACAAGTAAGCTTTTATAATTTAGAAGCATGATCAAAAAGTAATAATTATTCGGAAACAAAGCAAAGTAATAATGATAAATATGATTAATGATTTTCAATGTGATTTTTCTGCACCAAAGAAGATAACTTTAATTAACTGTTCTATCATCAATTTATCACTTGGAAAAAAAAGTTTTTTTGCTGAAGCTGCTTTTTGACTTGGATGGCTTCTGATGTGCACCATCTTCAAATTTTTCCACTGCTTTGTATGCTCAGAAATTAATTTTAAAAAAACTAGCAACTTTGCAGTCACTATGTGACTACTGGGACTTATAAAATATAAATAAATAAAATTTTGGTTTATTAAATAATGGCTTTTGTTAAAATGCACTATATATTTTCAATTATTGACATTTTTAAAGATATAAGCTCATTCCGACGTTACACTCATCAAGAGCTTTCATTTGAGTACCCACATGCATTTTTATATATTTTTCATATATACATATATATATATAATAAATATAAATATATGAAAAATTGATGTGGGTACTCAAATGAAAGGTCTTGATGCGTGTAACATCGGGATGAGCTTATATCTTTAAAAATATCAATAATTCACAAGAGACAAGATTTTATCATCTAATTACACTGAACACAAAATTTTTCTTATCTTCTTAATAATATAAATTAATAAAAAAACAAATCGCTGTCTTATAATTTTATTAAACATTAAAAAATAAAAAATAATAACAACTTTTTGTATAATCGTGTAGGTAGTTGAAAAAGTTTAATTAAATGTTAAAATCAGTCGTTTGATATTTTAATTTTATATACAATATTCAGTAGAAATACTTAAGTCCATCTTAGAGAGACGAGAGAAATTTCAGATAATTCTCAATAGTAAATTAAGATATAATAACTTTCGTGAAAGTTATGCAGACGATGGTTGGCGAAAGCGAGGGAGGAGAAGAACACTAAAGAAACGAGGAGAGGTAGTAGGATGAGGTTGAGAACTCCATTAACTTTTATTTCTTCAGGAAACTAACTTTTATTTTTTTTTTTTATTTTTGACTTTGTTTTTTTCCTTCCACTCTTCGTATTTCTATCACCTTCTTTTTCTTTTCTTCTCACTCTCCCTCCTCTCTTTTATCATTTTCTTCTCCTCTTCTCGTTTTTTACTCTTATTCTCATTCAACTTTTCATCCCTTCACACCCTCTCGTCTTCTTTCACGCGGAAACTTTGTTAAGCGACTTTACCAAACTTTAATAAATTCCACCGTGGAAGTTTGTTACGGCATGTCCTTGTCGCTCATGATCGTGCGGAGCTCAAGATAAACACTTTTCAAAATCGTTGCATTTTTTAGACCAAATATATACATATATATTAATAGTAAGTCATCTTAAAAGATATAATCTGTTATTTATTAAGTTAAATTGTGTTTACAAACTGATAAATTATTTTAGCCCCGCCTTTACAAAAGTTCAATTACAAAACTCTTTAAATTTATTACTTAACTATTTTTTTAATAATCAAGCCTTATATATTATTAAATATTTCAAATTTAGACTTTTGTTAAATTCAGATTTTATCATATGACTATCCTGGATACATAATTTTAATATTATAGATTAGAATAAAAAAAAAAAATTCCGATTCTTTCTCAACAAGTACAACAAAAATTTCTTAACATTTTGCATCGATGCGTATTTGCGAATGCATAAGAATGAAAACTTTGGAAGACTAAAGAGATATAAAGCCAAGTGGAGCAGAGGACAAAGGAGGTAAGGAGGAAAAGAGGGTGTTAAGAATAAGGCTTTATATCGAACGTACAGTCTATAGTTTTAGTTTTTAGTTTATTTATTTAAAGTTGTTTGTTTTGTTTCTCGTGAGTTTCCCTTTACTTGTCCATACCGCTGCGAGATGTACCAAGTCTTATGCATACGAGCCTCAAGAAACCGCTCGGATCTATGATACACCAATGCTTATTCAATGCCCGAGAGTGAATAATGGGCTGTTATAGTGAAATACGTTTGGACATAAATATTGTATCTGGAGCACTATATATTACCACTGGTATCGAATGCATTATCCACACTCTCAGCTCTCTACTTCTCTCTTATACTGTTCTACTGGCTCTGAGCACACACACCTATCTTTATCACTCTTATTTGCATTAACTATCTCCCTCTGATGTGTGTTAACCCCTTCATATCTGATTGAGATTTAGATTGTTGCTATGGGAATTCACTGACTCGTATGTGTACTTATTTGTTCGAGTTAACACGCTAATTTCCTGTGTTGGGAAAAATATTTTACATTTTAAAATATTACAGGAATTATAGTTAAATATTGGGGAAGATAAGTCGGATTTTAATGAACTTTTTTCAGCTTTAAATATTTTTGTTTTATTCAATTCAAAGTATAAAATGTAAAATAAGTCACTGTAAATGTAAACTATGTGACTGCCGTGACTTTTGAACTATAAAAAATTAAATTTTGCTTTATTAAATAATGACTTTTTTAAATATTGACTAGGATGTTGGGTTTGTTCATATAAATAAATGATATAAATTTATGCATGAAATTCTAAAAATTATGACCATATATTAATTTCACTGCAGTGGAATTAAAAAAAAAAAATTTATTTATTTAATTAAAAAACAATAAGTGTCCTAAAAAAATAGTTGATACATCGATTGATTCGATTCACTCCGGTGGTCTTGATTCTTGATTCAATCCGATCACTTGTCTCATCGTCGTATAGTAGCATGCTTCTCTCTTGTGGGCCGTGTATCATTATACAATCTCAATTATTTTCTTAATTGAAAACCCTGTACACTCAAACGAATAATCGTTGTAGTTTTTTTAAAATATTTATTAAACCATTATTATTATTATTTTAATTTTTTATTTTTTCCCAGCCCTCCCCAATAGCTGGTTCTTGAGAATAAAGAAGAAACTCGTCTGTGAAAAGAATTATGAAAAAAGTTTTTTCATCGCGTCCTCTGTGAATTTATTTCATACTATACCGAATTTTTTTTTTTTATTTTTATTTCTTTTTCTCTTATTATTATTTTTTTATTTTTTCTTCATACTCTCGCCCGTAGTTGAAGAAAGAAAAGACTTTTAGTTGTGGAAATTGTGGTTCAATGGTGTGTCGACTTTACGAGGTGGTTTATAGCCGATAATACTGTGTCCTTGTGGCTGACGCTTTTACTGATAATCTAAATTACATTTCAACACTTTACAAAGAGATTCGCTGGCATTTGTGTTTCCTTTATGCTTAGTGTATTATTACATATGCATGTGAGATAGTAATGTATTTAAGTAATATGTAGTAGTATCGTCTGTTTTCATGTTTAGGGTTCGACCCTCGACTCATCCACAGGTCGAGCTTACAATCGCGACATCCCTTCAAATAATATTTTCAATTTAATCTCATTTATTTTTTTCGCCATTTAATTTTCCTTTTTGTTTTATTATCACAGTCCTTTCAATAAAGATAATAGGATCATGTTATTTTGTTGTTAAAATAAGGGACAAAGGCCTCTGAAGCTGTAAGTGGACTTTTAGTGCGTCCATAAAAAAGATTTTTAGTTATTATGATCAGATAAAAATAATAAATAAAAATTAATTATTTATTTAATAAATAAAATATAATTTTTAATAAATTATACCTTGGGGCTGTTTTTATTTTATATAATTATAATTACTGTGATGTTTATTAGCGCAGTAGTAATAGTATTATTTAGTATGTGTTTAATTAAATTATTGCAAGGCTGTAAATTAAATTAAATTCGATGGGATATCGAGGAGGAATTAAGAGTGAACTATAAAGAGAAGGAAGCAAGATCTCTGGAGAAGATTACTGCTTTTGAGATTCGATTATTGCCACTTGAATCGTACTACTTATACTATAGTTCAAAGACTCTCAAGTATTTCACTTTTTTATTAATCATTTGATTTAATTTATTACATAATATTCCTATTCATTTCATCTCAACTGTTAGATTTAATTATATTTTTGCTTTATAAATTATATAAATCCTTTTTATTAAAAGTGCAGTAATGGAGAACAATATATTGGATTAACATTTTTATAAAAAATTATAAAATGAGACAATGAATCTGAAAAGCATAGAATTTCATTGAATTGAATGGCGTTCAAAAAATGTAATATGAACTAAATTTTTGTATTTTTTTACAATGAATCAAAAGCTCAATAATTACAAAGCGCTTGGAAAAAAAAAAAAAAAAAAAAAAAAGTAAATAAAAATAGTCCCTGTAAAATAAAATTTATGAATTCTTTGATTTGTCATCCTCTGTTTTTGTTGAAACTTTTATTTCATTTTTATTTACCCGACTCGCTTTTCGCAGTGTGAATAAAAAATCTAAAAAAGCATCAAGAATAAATTTTGAAAAATTGCAGAGCTTTCGTTCAACCTTTATCTCTGTAGGTATTGCAATGAATACAGAGGATTTCTCTAGATAGATCAGCTATATTGTACAGATATAAAACGTTGAGCCCGGGTATTCGTTGAATTTATTTCCTAGTCTTTCAACGGCTTCGTTTCGGATTTTAACGTAACCATTAACCACAAAATATTTTTTTTTTATTTGACTATTAATTATTAACCGCTTCAACTCTATTCAACGACCTTTAATTGATTCAATTGGAATTAAAAATATTTTACGGATAAATATTTGTCAGAAATTAAGCGCTAATCAATTACAAAAATTTTTCTACAATTCTTACATTTAAAATTGATTAAAATAATTTATTTACATTATTATCTCAAAGAAATTTATTGAATAATTAAATAAACACAACAAAGATAACTTTCCATCGTGTAAGTACTGTTGAACATGTCTATTGACGAAAATAAAAAGCGTATAAACATGGAAGTATACACGATGTGTTTAATAACATTCTCGTCTGTATTACAAAGGTCAGGAACCCACGTAACCCATTTTAAATCTAAATATAAATATATAAGATCAGAATAATGTTGTTCAGCATGTATGTATTATTAAATAGTACCTCGTAATAATGACGGAGATATGTATCTAACCATGGAAGTTGCAATCCGTGCAAACAATGCGATTTAATGCAACTCATTAAATTGAGCGATATGTTTGTGAAATGGACTACTATACGGTGTAACGCCCAGATGATTAATAGCAATTTTTATCTCTCTTCTCTTTTTATATTTTATTCTAACTTAATTAAATATATTTTACGAGGCACTTTAATTAATTGAATAGCGTCGAAAGAGTCATTAAAATTTGATTAGAAAAAGCATTTCAAATTCTCTGCCTTTTATTTTGTTTTTGTCATTTTTAATTAAATCACTGGGGTGACGATTGAATTTAATGGAATAAATGGTAACACTTTAATTAAATGAAAATAATTAAATCATTTAAGGGTCGGAAAAAATTTTTGTTTTATAAAATAGTCAATCAAATTTATTTTATCGTAAAAATTTAACTTAAAAAAAATTATTTCACGTGTTAATTCAACATTGTGCTCTTTTAAATTTCTCCCTTGGATTTTATTTTATAAATTTTAGTCGCTTGATTTGAAACGTGATCCGCGGCAACCTTTACTAATCGAATTCGATGTTTCCAATCGTTAGGAAACCGGTTTTTGATACAAATCAACACATAAATTAAAGCTGGTGTCGATGTATATAGTTAAACAACCGAGATGTAACGCGAGTTGTTACAGTTTAGCTTTTAATTTTATGATCAATTGCTAAATTTTTATGACATTTATTTTAAATAATTTATTATGCTGTACATATCTCAAGCATGGTTCATTTATTAATGAGTTTACCGCTTAACCGATTGGTTTATGGGAGTTTAAAATTTTTACAAATGGATATATCCACTGATGTGTGATAGTTGCTGCTAGATTAACGACGCCGGCATTAAATAATTCTGCAGGTTATTTTTCGAATAAAAATTTTAAATATATCCATAACATAATATCGACATAACTCAACGATAAATAAACTTATAAACTGTAATTTATAAGGACAATAAATTATTATGTTGTGAAAAATAGTTAATGTTAAATAATTTCATGTTTTACGACTTTTTTAAAATTAATGACACTGAAAATTTATGTCCGGATGATAAATAACCGACATTAAAAAATATTTCATACACAGAAAAAAAGGTTCAATTGAGTCAAGAAAATATTTTTTTTTTTTTTAATTATTTTCTTGAGCGAAAAAAAATTTTTTACTTCAGCCAACACAACTTTTGTCTTCCTTCAGGCATACGAAAATTTTCTTGAGCCAAAAATTTTGCTCTCCAGTCAAGAAATATTTGTTTCTGTGCATTTTTATGTTGATAAAATTTTTATAACTTTCATATGAGGTCATATAAAAAATTTTATTTACTCATAGACTTTGATAATAAGCATAAAATTTACTTACTCCTTTTCTTCATAAATTAATTATTTCATATTCACAAAAAATGAATTCATATTTTTTAATTAAACTCTTAGAGCCTTTGTTACACTGCAGTAAACAATGTTCATATATGTATTAATTAAAAATGTAATTACTTAATATTTTCATTTTAATGAAGCATTTTTTTTTGTTTTTATACTTACAGTGTACCTGTAATAATTTTTTTCGTTTTTGTCAACATTTTATCGAGCGCGTAAATAGGAAATGAGAAAGTGGACGTTAAAGCAACATTTATATTGCCCGGGGACGCACACAAGGGGATGAAACAAATATATATATATATATATATATATATATATATATATATATATATATATATATATAAAAATCTAAAAATGGAAAAAAAGTCAGATGTGGAGAAAATGAAACCTGGTAATGCGCATACGTTTTCATTATGAGCCGCAAGCCAACTTTTTTAAAACTTTTATCACGATTATGTCTTTCTCTCTTTCTCCGTACTTAGCAACACGCTTATATATTTATACTCGCATTTGTGTGCATTAATATACAGAGTGTGGAAGAAGATGGGTGAATGTACGTCAGCCCCCTTCCCTTCTTTAATTCCCTTTAGGTAAACTTATTGTTTCGTAAATGACCGCTGCAAATGTTCCGAAGTTATTTAACGAGAAATGTAACGACTAAAAATCTTGCTAAAATTGGTACTTATCCTCTTATCGAAACGGAAAAAAGTAAAATGAATGGAATAAGAAAAAAAAAAGGTTTACTTTAAGGCAATTAAGTTATTTAAACTGTCGAGATTGAAGTTTGTGCTTTTGAAAACTCATTTTGTTAGTTTAGTAAATATACGAGATAACTTTTAAATTGCAAAACTTTTTTTTATAAATAAATTACTAATTAAAATAAACTTTTCAAGTAACTTATTCTATCATGGTTAATATCTACTGAAAATATAAATAGCTCTGATGTAATAAAAATATACTGCTGAGAAAAATTTACGAAAATAGTTTTATCGTGTGAATAAATGTGTATAAATGTATTAATCATCAGTCATAAAAAATAAATAGTGCACGAAAAAAGAAAACAGTAATTTTAATATTTATAGTTTTAATTTGTAATTTTTAATTTTTTTTTAATATTTATAATTTTAATAAATTACAGTTTCAAACAGTGAAAATTGCTGTTTTACTTTGTAAATAGTAACGTTGCTTGTATTAGAAATTTAGTAACTGTAGTTTATATTTTTTACATATCATGCGATCATTTTTTACATAGTAAAAAATTTTGCGTCAAAAAATTTTGTATTTAAAATTTTTGTGTTAAATATTTAACACTTTTATGTGTAAATTTAATATTTATTGTGCTAAATTAACACAAAAAAGTGTAAAATATTTAACATAAAAATTTTTAACCCAAAATTTTTTACTGTGTAGGTACAAAATGATAAATATCAAAGTCAAAATTCTTAATTATTATACTTTAACATTTTCGACATTCACATAGCGAATATTACTGTTTGAAACAGTATTTTCTTTCGTGTAAAAATAAATTGTAACATTTAAATGATAAATATTACAAAGTGATTATTAAACTCACGATTTTACTGTTTAAAATGGTAATTTTAGCAGTTGATCATTACTTATTACAAATCGATGATTATTTATGACAGATTACTTTTTTCCGTGAGGTAAAAATGAAAAAATAATTTCTTTACATTGGCTACGCGACACACTTGAGTACGTGTGTGTATTTCTGAGAATAATAAACAGAAAACTAATTATGAAATAATAAAACAGCAAATTAACTTTTTATAGCGCTATGAAAAGTTGGGTTTTCGTAGCCAAGTATCGATTGTGGTAGGTTCTCCTGCATTAAAGTTTATAATGCAATTTTACTCTACAGTCCGGAAAACTCTATTATCCTTCCTTTCTGTGTGTCAAACTTTTATTCGTCTAATTTAAGTCATTGCTACAATATACTTTAGCTTTTTATTTTATTATTTTTTTTCTTTCCGTTTTATATTTCGCGTAATTTTATTATTATTAGTCCATTTTTACCTTTTCTTTCGTTTATTGCGTCCATTAAATAAATAATATACATACTCATTCTCTAACTTTTAATGATATGATTGTCTAGACGCGAAAGATAATTTTATTTATGATCAATTATTTTATTTTTGTAAGTTGCTTAAACGTTTGCTCCATTATTATATAAGAAATCGATACCTGTAATTTTATAAATAGACAAGCGCCATTATATTTTCATTTCAATTATTTTTTTAAGTACTTTTATTATGTCTACTGTCTGAAAACTCTGTATATTCCAAAGTAATCAAACAGTATTTGATTTATAGCTTAAGATTACTCTACTTATAACCTCCATAAATATTTGAATGTATTTCAGACAATCGCATATTACAGAATATTAATAGACATTAAATTCAACTTTTTATCGTAAAAAGTAACAATTCTTTCTATAAGAACGTTACACATTTATAGCGTTATTACTTTCATTTAATATACATGACTAGATAGATCAACTCCCTATGCCCGTGGATCAATACTGCTGTACTCATATAAATTGAAAAGCTTTATAACCCAATAACTTATATTACACTGTTATTTATTCATTTATTGCATCATAAATTTTCGCTAAATAATAAAAAACCCCTCCAATGAATATTATTTACTGTTTTCCACTCGCCCATTAAATCTCATATTTTTTGGAAATATTTATTTGCACTAGAGGAAAAAGTATTCAGTTCAATGAAGTAATACTCGATTTATTTTTAAAAATTGTTTTCCCACTAAGAAGTATATGAAATATTCTTCTCAACTTCCGACTCTAAAAATATGAAATTTTACAGTTTAATCTTCAAGTACTATTGAAGTTGCGATTTATGACTTGCAATAAATATTTGTACGATAATTTTTAAATATCAAAATAAAAAATAATTAGAATATAAATTATTATTATTATTATTAAAAAAGAAATATTATTTCTAATGAAAAATTCATTTTTGTCTGTTGATTTGTAGATCTTTCAATTACATGCAGATAGTGTCGTTAAAATTCATTTATTCATCAAAAAATAATAGTTTCATTTTATTTACATGTTTAGTATACAGAGTTACATATTTAACGTTAAAATTTATACAAATAAAAAAACAGTCACCACAAATTTTAATGCCACGGTGAATTATTCATGCGAGAAAGTAATAAATACAAAAAGTGTTTAGCTTCAAATATCAATTAAAGATTTAGATGTAGAAATTTAATTTATTAATTAAAAATAATGAGTATCTAGAAATTACTTTATATTTTTTGAACTGTTGAATTTTTTAAAGATATAAGCTCATTCCGATGTTACACTCATCAAGATCTTTCATTTGAATACCCACATCAATTTTTCATATATTTATATATATTATATATATGTATATATGAAAAATATATAAAAATGCATGTGGGTACTCAAATGAAAGCTTTTGATGATTGTAACATCGGGATGAGCTTATAATTTTAAAAAATTTACGGCAGTCACATATTGACTGCAAAGTTGCTAATAATAATAATTTATAAAAAAAAAATAAAATCAGTAATCTGTCCTATTTTCTACCTCGATTATTTTGAAAACGAAGACACTTGTTGCTCTGAAAGTGACCCGGTAAAATTTTCCGCACATTTCAATGACAGTCAAAACAAAGTAGAGCTTATATATATATATATATATATATATATATATATATATATATATATATATATATACCACAGCACACAGAAAGTATCTGAGCGAAAAAGGTCAAGCATGCGAACCGAGTCAGTCAAGAGGGTGGAATAAAATCGAAAGGAAACGCACGCCACGCTATCAATAGCAAGTAACAGTGAGAAATAAAATGATATCATCTTGAGCAAATAAGTAAAAGTGAATAGAAAATAAAAGCATAAGAAGATAAATCGAATTCTGAGTGAGGCTTTATATGGACTTCTTATATTTTACTCAAACCCGTCTTCAAAAACATCCCCTATCGTTCCAAGCCGTTAGCTTCGTTGCTTCTCTATTTCTTCATTCTCGGCTTTACAGTTATTCTTACTGCTTTAAAACCCCAAGCTTCTTTTTGCGTGATGCACACCCGCCTTCCAACTCCCCTTTCCTCGACTTCTTCTACATCTACATCTTTTACTTGCCAACGAGTTACCCTCTTTTCAATGATGCTCTTATTCCCGATTTTCACCCTGTAGAATAGACCTCCGACTACTTATATATTCTTTCTCTTGCTCTTAAATTTTATTTCTCTTTTCTTCCATCAAATCGCCCATTATTATTTCATCAATGTCGTTGAAATGTCTTAAGAAAATTCATACCAACACGACGTTTTAATTTAATCTGACAAATAAATTCAAAACAATCCTAACAGCGACTCAAAAAGTTTAAGAGAGTTAATTAAAATTTAATACAAGTCATTTTGGTGATTTTAATTAAATTTTATTTTTTATTTAAAAAATTTTCTGTTTTTTCTAATTTAAATAATTTAATTTATGACAAAATTAATTTTTCTCACAGTGTTATAATTTTTAATAAAATCTATTAGTGTTTATATTTTTTAATTTTCTATTTTTATTTACTAAATAAATAAATTAATTGCTTTTATAAATTTTAAAACACAAAAAAAAATTTAAATAATATATTTTCTATATAAAATTAAATTATATCGCGATATCATTTCGAATGGTTTAATTTTTTCCAATCGCGAATGACAATGCACATTTAAATTCAATTTATATCTCTATGTACGCCGATATAAATCTTTCTTTGATCTTCCTCTTAGTTGGATTAAAGTAGAATGAGCTTCTTTGACGTAAATCGATTATAAATTCAAAGAATTTCTCTCCAGGATATCATTTGTCTGCAATATATTTCTTTATCTCCATTGTTCTTGTCCTCTCAAAGCGTTTCTCTTCTTCGTAAAAAACATTTCCAATTCTCAGTGCTATGAATAACGAATTATTATACTTTTTATATTTTTAACGTCACATATTATAAATATCTAATGCTAAATTCTATCCTCGATTACTATTATTCGAGAAAATGATAGCTCTTGAGGCACCACAATAACCCTCACTTCAAGGGAATCGTGATAATGGCCCTTACATACAGCTTATACACGCTACATATGTATCCATAAATGTTGAGCTGCCCATTGACAATGGCATTGAAAAACTTGCGAATAAAAGGTCTTTATTTCGCCAAGGGTCGAGTGAAAGCCCACGATTTAAACGACAACAAATTAAATATACACATTAGCTGTCTATTCATGTCACTATCAGCAATCACGAATATTTAAAATATTTAATTAATTTTTATTTTATCTAGTTTATTTAAAAAAAAAAAAAAAAAAACCCGTGATATAAAATAAAATTTATTGTTTCAAGTCCTAGATGTTTATCAATATATATTATTCATCTTACATTTTATAAAATCCATATAAAACCGTTTATATTCAAAGCAGAACATAAGATATATATTTTCATTTCTTCTCATGATAGCCAGTGCGGTTTCTTGTGGATTCAATATTGTATTCAGTATTGATATCATAAAGAATGAAATAGCATATTCGATGTGGCATCACTACTTCCCAAGAAAATATTTATTTTTTCGCCTTACAGGTGACCTGCAACATTTTTCTTCAATCTGTTCATACTGATTTTTTTTTATAAAAAAAATATCTTCAACTACTGGATGAATATATATGTAAATATTATTTACCACTTTGTGTGAAGTTTAAACAATGCAATTGTTTATAAAAAAATTTTTTTCACTTAAAAAATAACAATTGCATTTTATAAATTATAAAATGTAAATTAAATTAACCGACATTTAAAAATTGTTATAATTTATTTTATTGAAAAATAATTTTTAAAAATTAAAAAAAAATTTTTTTTCAATATTTTTTTAATTTTAATTTAATTAATAAAAAAAATAAAAATTGTTGAGTGTCGGCTAATTTTAGTATCACATTATAGAAAAAATTTTGATCCATTTATAATTCCAACTGATTCAAATGACATGATATCGCAATAAATCACGTATATTAATCAGTGAAACAGCTACTGAATTCTATTAGATAAGAAATCAGCCTTTAAATATAAACGACATCATATCAAAGCCTAGAACTATCGATTAAATTCTCTGCAGTGCGTTTGCAGCGGCTATTAAACCGAAATTAGGCTTAGTAGTAAAGTAGTAAGAGATAAAAAGGGGCTGAGCGTTTATTTATTTTTATTGCTGTAAGTATGACTAACTGTGATTTATAGGCTGACTATATATTTTAAATATCCGCGATTAATCATGTGCAGAAAGAAGTAGTGCAATAGAAAACGAGTTTAATACTGTAGTTAATAAAATAGGTCCGCTATTTACTAATAATGACAATGAGTATTAAGCAAATAGATATTTAGACGCGTAAAACAGTTTAGGCAGAGCTTGATCGCAAATATATAGATGTACATAATGTAATGGGGTAAGAAGGTTTGACTGGCATTAGAGAAACTATTAAGACCATAGCTTCGGTGTTCCATTAACGGGCCCAATGTGAACACAACTACCTGCTAGAGTGTATCCCAGTGGGACCAGCTCACTGTTGCGATATTTAACCAACAGATAGTTAGATCGAGCACTGCATTATTCGCGTGTGTGCGTATGTGTCTTGTAAATAAATAGTCTGCAAAGGGTTCTCGTGTGTGCTTGTTGTGTAATAATATAATGTGTAGCGATAGAAAGGAAGAAAGAATGAGTTAAGGGAGAGCGGTACAAGCTGCAGGAAGAATAATCGATCACATTATTATCGACTCGCAGGCAACTATTGAAGTAAACTCAATAAAACTCTCCCTTCGTTCTAATACGCCACTATTGTGTTTGTATTTGTATAAATGTATATTGGAATTGGACGGGATTGTGATTTACGCGACTTTCCATTCTCTAACGTGCTAAGATTATCGTCTGATATTGTTAGCCAATGTGTGCCCTGACAATTATTTACGGAGTCATACTTTAAAAGTACACTTGAAATATTATATTGGTTTACGGATTTTATGCGCGGATATGTTCTATCTACTATGCTATGCATGATCAGATCGATTGAGTCATCTGTAATCTAATAATTATTTATTGGTAAATGAATAAATTTAATTTTCAAAGCGCATTGCTGGTATCCAGAGGAAATTAATCATTCCGATAAGATCAATCGGTTGTAAATTGAAATTAGAATTATTTATAAGGGAGTGAAAGAAAATCAAAGTGAGAAATTTTTTTTTTTTTTTTTTTTTAACATTCCAATTCATCCCCTTGATAGAAATGTATGTAAAAGCATAAATGAATTTAAATAATAGCGGGGATAGAAGCCCATAAAAATATTTATTATTGACAATGTTATGATTAAAAATAAAGATTGAATAATGAAATATGTCGGAAATATTTAAATGAATTAATAAAATAAAATAATAATAAGTAATACATAACATGTGCCGTATATTTTTTTTTGTTTGTAAATTTTATCGATGACGGTAAAAGTATATGAAAGCAGACTGGGGGGATAACAAAACGAGGGCTCGATCAACATAGTCGTGATCATAAATTTCTCGTGTCTCTATACACGTTCGCAGAACTTAGATTTAAAAACAACCAACGTTATAGAAAATTTTACCCCTGATGTTTTTTTCTAACTAAATATATTACTGTACGACGGTCGGTCTCGCGCCATCGAGATTTAATGCCGCGTTGCAAATTGCACTAAGGGACGTCTACTGCTAACTAAATTACACATCCTTCCATAATATCATTTGTATACATACATTGGCTATTCGATATTTTACCTATGATTAAATAATATTTCATATTATTATTTTATTTATTTCCTTCAATTTTATCAACTTTTAATTTTTCACAAATTTATTATTTTATAATTTGTCAAATCTATATATTTATATTTCACTCGAATAGACTGAATTATTACATCCATTTTTTACTAAAAAAGAGCATTAGTTTTTCTTTTATTTGGACTTTCATCAATTTTAAAAAACGTCCCGAAGAGGTCGTTGCCAATAGAAAAAAATAACTCTCTTAATGCTATATTCTCCTGGGATATATCTACATACTGGGATAAATATATATGTATATAATTCTTTACACATATCTTTTCAATCGTAATATGAGTCATACTAAAAATATGACCTTCAATATTATTACCATTTTTTTTCAATTCATTTTTCCTCTTCAAAGTAAATTTTATTTTATTTTATTTATTTATTTTTTTTTTTTTTTCATCATCCTCTGCAATTTATTACTTTATTTTCGCCAGCGAATTTAAATAGATGTAGTACGGAAGAAGAAAAATTATTTAAAATATATATTAAAAGTATTAATGTAAAGTATTGGGAAAGTAAAAATATACGATATGATATTCCGGGATGATATAGGTGAAATATAATATAAATAAACGACACGGCTGCTCAAGAAATATCAGGAAAGCATACGAGTACATAGTACATACATTTCTGTAAATGCGTCGAGCTTATAACATTACTGTAAGTACATATATTTTTATCCAGGGAATCCGAGTTTCTCTTTGATAATCTCTATGTATAATTTAGCATATCCATATAAATCTTTTTATACAATTAGACGTTATTATTGTTGGCATTGTCATCGTAAATAGTGAATGCGGCGTTGGGTAGTTTATAGTTTATAGTTTATTATTTATTATTGGCAAGGTATTGATTATTGAATGTATACGAAACTTTGGGTATAATTTATTTGTATTATTATATATTATATTACATTATATTGTATATTCTATATTTAGTAGTTCTTGTTCTTGAATCTATTAAATGTTGGAGGTAGTTTGATTTTGTTATGAAGACAATCAATTTTCTTAGAATATCGTGGAAAGTTTAGCTTCACATTAAACGAGAATGGCGTTGGTATTTTATGTAGAAACTTATTGAGATGGAAATTGTGCTGGAGCTTATCCAACTAGGTTGAACTCTTCGCGATGCTACGAAAAATCCCATTATGTGAATCGACTCGTTCATCAATTGATAAAGTAACTATAAACTTTAAAACTTGTTAACTTTAAAAAAAAAATTAGTATCTTTTATTTTACAATTGTATATTATTTAATTTCTTACTTAGTTAGAGTCGCAGTAAATTCATTTTTTATGGACAAATTTATCAAATTATTTTATAGATAAAAAATATTTTTATTTAACAATTTTAACATAAGTTCTTTAAAAAAAATTAGTTCAAAATATTGAAAGAAAAATAAATTTTTATTTTTAATTTTTAAAATAATAATTCATTAATTTTTTTTTTCTTGATTTATTTATAAAGAATTGCCGTGCACAGAAAGAACAAGATGACACTGGATACCATCCCAGATTATACTGAGTATAATTATAGATTACAATGATTATAATTCCAGATTATAATGAGTATAATCCAGATATCACATAGTATAATCTGGATTTTTCTAGTTACTATCTGAAATTTCTTTTACCACAAAAAATTTGTTATAATTATTATTTATAATTTTTTTTGTAGTATTTAATTTTAATTCCAGCGAGAAAATTCTCAATTATTTACATGACATATTTATTTTTTATAAAAACAATAAAAAAAAACTAATTTCATTTGAATTTAAACTGGTACACCCAAGAAGGTATAATTTATGATTTTTATTTTATTTTCTTTTTTCTTCGTAAAGTTTTTGAATAAACTTCAGTAAATGGAATTAAGACATATGGGCGTTGTGAAAAGTTTTAGTTTGAAATTGAGTTGGAGCGAATGTACAACGGTAACGGGCTGGAGGATGGAGAATCAGAGATGAGAGATGAGCATAGACAAAATACGAGATAATCAATATATATTCTGGCTTGTAGACACCGGAGTTAAATGCAGATTATTTCAAGATAATTTAACCCTTGACAAACGTTATCAATATTTCACTTTTTATCTCTTTGCTCTTTACTATTTCTTCTTCGTATTTTTAATAATAATTCACGCTGCTAATTACAACAATATTATTCCAGCGTGAAAATAAACAAATAAATTTAAAAAAAAAAAAAAAAAGGTAATAAATACAACTTAAACCCTTGAGAAATGAGTGACTGGATGATGGACGGGTTTTCATTTGTTTACTTAAACCGAAATGACAAGGGAGAAAAAGCATTTGTCATATAATACAAACTAATATTCAAGAAAGTAATAATAACGCGATGAGATAGTCCTACTATACAACAATATAACTACACTTAAATATTTTTATTTGACAGTTCAAGGCAAGATAAATATCTAAAATGATGATAAATAACTACACATTAAATAAATACCGTCCAATTTATGTTATATGTTTTTATTTATTTTATCGCTCTTTATTGCCCTATAAATTTTATTATTTGCCGTCATCAAATCGGAAAATAGGATTTTTTAAAACAAACATTAACGATCCTTTTTTTTTTATTTTCTTATACGTAAAATTGACGTGCTACTATTCATTTTATTAAAGTTATCTCTAATTATTGGATAAAACTTTTATCTTAATTAACAGAATTGTAAATGGAAATTCGAACAATACTTCAATTAGGTAAAATAATTATACCAGCGTTAGCTTCTTAATTGAATAACCTAACACGTGTGTGTTTTATTTGCTACCGTATACTCGTGCGTGTGCGCTGTGCCAGTGTTTGTATTTAATTTAATGTTTGTACACGTGTTTAATGATCTTAAACTTGATTTATAAAAATCTAATTACTAGCAGAGATAAATAACAGTAAAAAAAAAAAAAAAAAAATTATAATTAAAATTAAAATTAAAATAATAAACAAAACATTATAGAAAAAGTTTCTCATAAATAATAATTTCAATGACGCTTTACTTTATTACCTTGCACGCTAATGACTAATTACGTAGCAAGTTTGTTAGGAAACTTCTTAATTATACCGCGATTTCTATTATATTACGATGGAGTAACTCGATGAAATTATTAATTTTTAATCTACTTTGTGGTTCACTCAAGACAATATTTTATATTTTTATATTACGATAAAAAAAAATTTTTACCTAATTATTAATTTATAATTTTACATAATAAACTTTAATGTTTTTATTTTTTTTATTCAAAGCTCAGATTATTACTTTAAAACTTTCATTAATAATGTCCAAAGTTTTTAATTAACAATTTTTAACGCATTTAATTATTATTTTCTTTTATAAACATTATTTTATATTTTCTTTCAATGTCTGGCTAACAATACAGTTTATGTAATTAGTCTTTTCCATATTACAATTTCAATCGTATCTCGAGGGTTTGCTAATTAGTAATTACGTTGCGAACTTCTCGACGGCTTTTATCTCTTCGTTATAAATTACTATTCACATTTTTCATTTTAAACATTATTCAAATGGTAAAGCAAATATTATCTTTACTAATTAATATTATTTTTAACAATAAAATCCCTCCGATTAATAACAATGTATTTCTGTGCAGCTATTGCACCATAAGATTTATAAAAAATAATTTCTGTTAAATGTTTGAGCAAATTACAAAAAAAAAAATCACTTCAAATTTTTCTAAATAATATTTTTTGACTAAAAATACAACTTGTTATTGAATGATTATTTTTTAATCGATGATAATTAAAAAACAATTATTTCCAAGTCATTGTTCCGTCAGGAATGTCTTTAGTCTGTTTTAGTCGCTTGAAAAATTTAATTTCCAAGCGCTCGATGGCGCTGATAAAATAAACTATTGAACCGGCTTCAATTTAAGCATTTTTTCCGTCCTAGGCCGCAAAACGCCACTTTACGTAACTTTTTTACAAACAGACACGATTGAAAAAAATTGTAAAAGATAATTTAGACCAGCAAAGAGTAAAATACTCCCTCAAACACATTGGCAACGTGCAATTACTATTCTTTGTTGTTAAACTCACTAATTTTCAAACTATTATCACGTAAGTGATTGAAACATGCACTTTTGTACTCCTTACATATTTTATTTTGTTTTCTCTCATACAATGTTTCATAAAATAACATATGATGTGAATGAACTTGTAAAACAACATTTTTAAAAATCTATAATCATACTCGATAAAAAAAAAAAAAAAAAAGAGTTATTCATATTTAAAGCACAAATAAATCCTCATAAAATGTAAATAATATTGAAAGTTTGTTTTGTATATTCTCCTACCATTATTGATTTATGTTTATGAATTTACAATGTACCGAGTGATATGCAGAGATATAAATAATTTTCCATTAAAAATCATAAATATAAAATGAGAGTACAAATAAATCATAATAAAATATTTTTATTATATTTTACTTATAATAAATAAAATAAATAAAATCGTAATCCAAAATCTCACGCATTAACCTACTTAGCGATAAAATAAAATGCATATATATAAATATGTAGATATATAGTTCCCGTTATAAATTTTCATATTACTGCAAAGTTATTACTTTATATGCCACAAAATCCATTTTCATTGCTTCTCGTATTCTATTGTCTATTATGAAGCCATTCCACAATACAACTATCGATTGTCTGAAACGAAATACATGTTCTATCATTATCATTATACATTATCTATGGTTACTTTTAAAGTAGTTTATTATTATAACTAACGTTTATAATAATACTTATGTAAATAGACGTAGCTTAAAATTCATAGCTTTAAATCAATAAACATCGAATAAAACCGCGCATATTTATAAATCTCGTAAGAATGAACGTTTTTAATATTTAAAATTAATTATGATCAGTTCTTTAGTTATCAATCTGGTATTTTAGTGGACATTGAACTATTCTAAAATATTTAGCATTTTATTAAATCAATTTAAATCATTTAGAAACTATTTAAATCCCGGATGATTTAAAAATCTAAATTATTCAGAGTAGTTTTAAAATTATAACTTATAACTCTATATTCGGAGACAGAATCCGAGTATTTTGAGGCTTTGATTAATAAATGACTCCATTCGAATTTAAAACTTCATGATAATAATATTAATATATTTTGTCGGTATTTAAACGTTGTTATTTCTGGATTTTCATGCAATAGAATGGTAGATGTTTCTCTAGATATATTGTAATGTTTAAATTTAGCTTTAGCGTTCGACTTAAATACTTCGAAATTTTACATCAAATAACTATGATGGGGTATTTATGGAAAACAATCGCTAGAGACAATTTTCTGTGACCGGATATTGTAATTAGAGTTATTTTTGGTTGTAATTTTTCATTTATTTTGGCAATGTATTTATTTATTTATTCATTTTTTTTATTAAAACTCAACAGCCCAGAGGGGCAATAAAAGAGTTACTCAATTGATACAAAGTTGAAGATAACAACCAAGTATAAATAATTTTAAATAATATATAATGACTCTATATAAACCAAAGCTTAATTAATAAATGCTAATTATTCCCTTAAATTAATTAATTAAGCAATGTTTTCAATGTTTTGACCAGAAGCTAAAGGAAAGTAAAGAATAAAAACAATTCTAGAATTATTACACTTATGTTGGCAAAAAAAAAATTTTTTTTACACGGAAAAAAGTAAACTGTAATAAATAATTGTCGATTTGTAATAAGTAATGATCAACGGCCAAAAATTACCATTTCAAATTTTTTTTTTTGTGATTTTAATAATCACTATGTAATATTTATCATTTAAATGCTACAATTTATTTTTTATATGAAAGAAAATATTATTTCAAAAAGTAAAATTTTCTATGTGAATTTCTAATCCAAGCAACAGTTTACTTGTTTCCCTGTACAATTATTTAAAGTCATTAATAGATGACTAATTTATTTTTACACAAAAAATTCAAATTTTTATTCAGAAATTGCAGAATAAATTATAAATGATTTAATAAACCACCAGACTTAGTTATTGTAATGATATTCCATGCAAAATAAATGACCGTCACAAAATTAACCTGATGATTATTCAATAATGAATTATTTAGCCGATCAATTACGAGAAACAAACTTTTTCATGTCACATAAAGCATTGAAATAAAAAGACCGAAAGAAGAGCTCGTTAAAAAAATAATAAACGATACTTGTAGATCAATACTCAGACAAATATATCTCGTGGAAAGTTTTATAAACGGATTAATAATTAACAGAACACAACCAGCCTGGTGTATTTATCGCCCCAATTATTTCTGAAATAACTCACCGTTAATTTAATCCATTAATGATTTAGTCAATTGAATAAAACAATGAAACACTGAGGCAATAATAAAACCGTGTAAATTTATCAATCGGTTTTTCGCAACTTAAATTTACATAAACCAGCTAATAATCAATTATAAAGGTCAATTAGCTCCTCAGGATAATAACAAAAGGTCAGTAAGCTCATGACAAAAGGAAAAAAACGTTAAATAAACCCGCGATAAATCATTTTTATGATGATCGAAAACTTATAAGTATACACTTATCACTGAAATTATCTCTCAGATAATATCCCGGTGGTAATAAATGACATGGTATCAATGCATGTAATCTATTATCAAGGAACTATATGCAACTATATAATTGCTTGACACCTCTACTCTCTACTCAGGCGAATTTAACAAACTGACTTATTTATACATCTTATAAATATTTTATGACTAAGTTACGAACAGCCCAGCTATAATTTTATTTTTTTTTTTTTGTTTATTTTGATAAAACAAAAAATATAACTTGTAACAAATAATAATAACAATAATAACAGTAATAACATCCTTCATAATTCTCTTTTTATCTTGAAACTTGTTTACTTTTTGTTTCTTGTTTAAAACTTATATTTTTTTTTTTTTTAGTTCACTCTCTTTTTATTTTAAAATTCTCCTTTTTTTACTAAACTCATTTATTTTCTCAATTTTATTTCTTCAGCACAGCTGTTAATTCAGTAACAAATTAGCGCTCGTTATTTCCTGAGCTCGTTATTACCAATTCACCAAGATTGCTGCCCTTTTTGCCCTTCTATTCCCACCATCACACTTTTCCAAACGGCAACTTAAGAAAATTATCTAAATGACGTACTATAAATTTAACTATTTCTCGCGTGATTGCCTGTAAATAACTAACTATCGATAATTAACTCAATTATTTACAGCCTACGTCGGAATAAACAGTTTTAACATCACACAGCACACGATTGCTTGTTTTTTTCTATTTTTTTTTATTTATTTTTTTTTTTTTTTTTTTTTTTTTTACCAAGACAAAACAAAACCAACTTGTTTTTTTAACTTAATTATTTTTATTTATATATTTTTATTTCAGCTGCAAAATGATCCTTTATTTAAATTATAGGTTCGCACAAATGGTCTCAGTATTTACGGTGCAAAAACATGAAAGACTAGACAGAGAGAGAAATAATGTATAAGTAAGAGCAAGTTACATTGGTTATTATGACGTTCGAGATTTAACGCACCCGGTGGTCGTTAATCTTCGGGATATATTTGCAACTTTCAGACGTTGAGTACAACCAATATATCACTGATATTTTAGAGCACATTCGAATAACTTTTTAAATTATTCCCACTCTTTTTAAAAGGTTACAATGTCAGCCATTTTTTTTTTTTATTAAGTCGGAAGTTAATAATAATTAGCAACTTTGCAGTCACTATTTAACTGGCGTGAATTGTGAACTATAAATAAATTAATTAGTTTTTGTCCATACATAATATTTTTACTAAATATAGTTTTAAAAATATCCGATAGATGGCGTATAAGCGTTAAACTATCTCGCTACAGGATTGCTTACTTTGAAATATTAAGTTCTAAAATCAAAATCTTTATTTTTACACATGGCTATGGACGATTGAACTATGTATGACGATATCAGACTATATATGGCCAAATATTAAAATTAGATATGTGTGGCTAAATCAGAAAATTTTTTCACAAGAATATTATTGCAACGTAACAAGATTAATACTACTAAAGGATAATAATAAGGTATGCAATGTTTAAATATTATTGATAATAACAGTAACACTTAACTTAATAATATCTTACACATTACCGCGTCTTGTTCATTTATTATTATAAAATAAAGATTAAGATAGTAATAAATATTTGAGATTACCGTTGAGTTGTTTTACTAGGTACAACACGGCTACACTTGTAAAGTTAATGAGGTAATTGTACTACCTAGAACACAAAGTTCTCACGAGTTGGGACGACGAGACAATACTTGAGTTATTAGTGCATGTAACAATTTATGGAGATATGATAAATTTTCATCGACGTCTAAGATACTAATGCATGTATTTAAAAGTTAAGAGACAAGTGATATGGCAATAATTCAGCATTCAACCCAGCTTGTTATTATTGAGTGTTGTTACTCTTGCTGTTATTAGCAACTACTATTACAACTGAGTGTCTTAGCTATTGGCTCGCCACTCCCCCGTTCGCTCTTCAATACATTCATCGTCGCTCACGATCGTAAATAATCATTTTTTAGTCGGTTATTGTTTATATTTTTCTCTCGGCGATGAATTTCTTTGACGCTATTTGTCATGTGTTTAACTCTAACGCTATGTATTTACGATGCGCTAATTCAATGTTTAACATTTTCTCGGTCCTTGATTGCACCGTTAGTTTAAGAGTTGTAGTTAAGAATTTTTAACAGTTAATTATTAATTCTTGACAATGACAATTTTATCGTTGAGTTTATAATGCAGTGTAATTAACCTTTGACATTTATTATTCGTTATTATTATTGATGTCTACGTGTGAAGAAGTTTAATTTAGTCTTTTACCACAAATTATTATTTTTTAATCAGTTGATCAATAAAAATTAAATTTAAAAAATTCGCAAGATTTATTTTTATATTAAATCATTTTTTAGCTAAAAAAATTCGAAATTTTTGAGTGATTTTCAACGAGCTGTAACTCCGAGGAAAATTATTGCACAGCAAAAAAAAAAAAAAGGAAATTGTAGCTCCAAGTGTCTAGTTTTTAAATATGACCATGAAAAATTTTTATCATGCTCAGATCCGGAGAAATCTTAAAAAAACTACAAAAAAAAATTTTCCAAATTTTTTCTCGTCTTAAAAAAGGTCTACGGGCTTCAAAAAATTTTTTTCCATTGTCAAACAAAGTCCGAAAAATTTCATTAAATATATCTCCTTATTAAATGTTTTACGGAGCTTTTTGCGGCTTCTTGATCGTACAGATAAATATTTAATTGCAAAAATAAAATAAAAGCATGAAATATGATTGGTGAATTACAATACAAAGAAATTGTTTGTCAATGACAACAAAGAATCGACACCGCGACGACACATTCATATATTCTGATATAAAAGAAAAGAGGGTGGCTAATGTATATATATGTGTGATATGTATAGACATGTATCGAGTCTGTAAGCTGATGACTCGTCAATCGTCTTACAACAGACATACAAAATACAGAAACTCGTCTCGAATAAACTTAACATCGATCTGCGAAGGACGGACGTGTAAAAAAATGTCGGCGAGTTTTATGTACAAAGACTTGAACCTCTACAGTTTATACTATCGGTCCGGAGGCACCCGAGAAAAAGACAAAGACTAGACGGAGAACCAGAGCAAAAAGACGCTGAAGAAGCGCAATATTATCTCTAAGAATAAGAATAAAATCCTCTAAACAGATCGATTAATGTAAAGGGACAAGCAGACCCCGAGAGAAAGCTACTGCACGAATGGGCATACATTTGCATTAGCAATCATGCTCTACTCACTAACATTATATTGCAGTATAGTCGATCCGCTTTTATTGGTTTCTCTACTCTACACTCTCCTGCCATCCCTTCGGCTCAATATTAGTCTTTCTCTATCCAACTAGACTCTAACCGACATAATTTATCTGATTCCATCTCTTTGTTTCGTTTGTCTTTCTACCGAAACTTTAAAACTCCTTCTCATCTGTTTTCTATATTCTATTCAGCAAAAAACTTTAACGATAAAAAGCTCATTTTTATTTAATTAAAAAAATTAGAAAAAAATTATAAACTCGTGAAAAAAATTTATAATGTAGCTTAATAAGTCCAAAAATTTCTATGTCAGGACATAGAAAAATGCTACACAGAAAAAAAGGTTCATTTGAGCCAAGAAAATATTTTTTTCTAATTATTTTTTTGAGCGAAAAAAAAATTTTTTTTTGACAAGAAATTTCACTTATTTCAACAAAATTAATTTCCTTGCTTTGGAAAATACGTATATTGATCCACGAAAATTTATTTAAGTCAAGAAAATCTTTTTGTTTTGAAAAAATTCAGCCTCTTGCTCCAAAAAATTTTTTTATTGATACAAGTAAATTTTCTTGCCTTGAGAAAATTTCTCTTTTGCTCCAAAAAATTAAATTTCTTGATAGTAAATTTTCATTAATATTTTTATTGACTAACATGTCAAATAGGAAGATCAAATAATATTGTAGCAACCTTGCAGTCACTATGTGACTGCCATGACTTGTAAACTATAAATAAATAAAATTTTGTTTTATCCAATAATTACTTTCGTAAAATTGCACTGTAATTTCTTAAAAATTGACGTTTTTAAATTGATATTTTAAGTAGATAAAAAATTGTCGAGTCCCAGTAAAGGGTAGTAATACATCAGCGTGTGAGGAAGAAAAAAGGCCGTGTGTAGATATACTAGTATATACATATAGACATATATATAAACATAAAAGAGGAAATGCCATGCTGAGAATACGACGCCCCGTCTGGATGTGGTCCGCGGCCAGATCCCACTTGTTGCTGGTACTACAACAACTACACCTTTCCTCGTTGCTCTTGAACTTCCTCCGGCTCATCCTCGTCCTTATCCTCATCCTGATCCTCTTCCTCTTCCTCTTTCTCTTGGGATTGAGTTGCGTCTCGGTCGTCGGGCCGTTGGGTCGCCGATCCAACGGCCCGACGACGTCCATGCACCCGAGGCTATTCCATCTCTCGACAAGGAAATCCACCCGAGTAATCTAGTCCGGCAGCCCAGCCCGTTTTATCATGAAAGCTCTTTACTCTTTTTCAGATAATGTTTTGCCTTTACGTTTTGTTCTTTTATGTGGAAACTGTTTGTGTGTTTGCGGGTGCCTATAAAAACATTTATCCAACAAAGAAATTTTAAATCCGACAAAGTGGCTTTTTATTATATATAATAATTGTGGTACGTGCTAATTAACTGTAAATTCATTTTCATCCTTTTATTTATTTATTTAGCTTCTTTCTTCGAGCAAATATTGCGTCAGAAGCCGGGAGATAGTTTTGAATAAATATTGAATAGTGTGTTGTTATGTGAATCCAAATGCCCGAGGCTAGGCTGGAGGTAAGGGGTTTGTTATAAAATTGAAAAGAGAATAAAAAAAAAAAATAAAAAAAAAAAAGGAAGAATCTTTGTGTTAACATTAAAAGTCTTGCTGAGGATGATAAGATTGAATTCACCCTTGCCCTCGTGCTTATTCTTACTCTCATGTTTTCGTTTTCTTACAGCCCTCCTATCCTTAGCTGGTGTATATTTTATACGTCAACTTAAGCTCCTCCCTGCCGGCGTATCTTTTTTTCTGGCTTCATTTCTTTCGCGAAAATCCTTTGTCTTCTTAATGCACTCTTAATTCACGCGATTCAAGTGGCAGATTAATAAATAATTGGAATTGTAGAAAGGTCATAAAGCGTAAGTTGATACTTAGGATCAGAGTTGGGTTTAATTATTTATTGCTAATCTGCAATTTTGACTGCTGGCTTGTACAATAATTTAAGACAGAAAGCTCAACTTACTAAAAGGGATGAAAAATAACTCTGTAATTACAATTATAAAAGCAAGAATACAAATTACAATTATTAAAGTAATTAATTTTAACAAATATGCAAAATTTTATTATTTGAAAACAGAGGTTGTGACATTTAGTGTGATTTTCTATCACTACAAATTGCTACTAAAATTTAATCGACTAATTATTAACACTCGTCATTACACGCCTCATAACGCAAACGCGTTTAAAGTACTGGCTTATTATCGGCTTCTCAAGGTCGTTCGATTTACTCAGCTAAATCGCTTCTATGAATTTTACGATGCTTTTATGTATAATAAAAACGATACTATTATTAAGAAAACACTATACTTAACTCATCTGATATTTTCTGAGAACATTTAATGCAGATTAATTTTTAAAAATACCGATGGGAGAAAAATTTCGACTGTTTGCAAGGATGTATGTAATCTTGAAAATTGCTAATAATTAATAGAAAAAAAAAAAAAATTTTATTTTATTATTTTTATTGACTCATTAAATGATTAATTTATGTACATACATGTAGAAGTAATTAATTTAGTAACAGCTATGGTTTTTATTGACTTATCTAGACGCATAGTATTGCGAAATCTGTTTTATTGATTTTCGATCGTTAAAGTACAATAAAAATCATTTAATGAATTTTCATTAGGAAATACTTGATAAGTTATTCAATTTTGGAATAATTAATTGAAAAAAAATTTTATCTATTGACGTCAATGATTTTTAAAATTAATTAAAGAAGATTTAAAAAAAATTAATTAAAAAACAAAAAAATTCATTTAAAAAAAAAAAAACAAAAATTAATTTAATAAAAAAAAAAAAAATTTAATGAAAAAAAAAATTCTTAAACAATCTAATTAATCATTAGACTTTAATTAAAAAAAATTTTCCAAGCAGTTTATTGGATAGATACTGAAACCGTACAATGTAATGTAAATACAGTAATTAATATTTAAAACATGACAATATTCTCTTCAGTTGACCTTGCTATCCATCGTAATTAACGTCAATCAATGGCTTGTTAATATCCTTTGATATTTTATACTCTCACTATTCACATACTAAAGCAGCACATACATATTCACATACTGCGCTTACTCAATATAAATGTATGTATATGTTTATTTTCAATCAACATATATTTATCGACAATTATTCTGATCATTAATTAAATGTTTCAATACTTAACAATTTTTAATTTATTTTTTCATGTAATTAAATCTGACGTAATTCATTGCTTAATCAATATTTATTAACATATAGATATATACATATAAATACCCTATTGTTATTAACAGATTTAATGGACATTGTGTATCAATATAAATTGTGATTAAATTTTATTATTATATTAATTGGCAGATTTAATTAAATTAAAAACAGTAACAAAGACCAGCTCGGGTGCTTGTTAATATAAATATAAATTTTCAATTGAACAAAATATTTAATTTATGGAGATAATTTCATACTGAAATAAATCGTATTATTTTTTTTTTCTTTTTTACGTATTGCTTGTATTTAAACAAAGTCCTGTAATATATTTAACGATAAACCTGTCAAACAAATTAGATCGATAACGAGGACAAAGGTTAATGACAATGTAGGATTTAAAATGAAGGTAGATAAATATGATATTGTTATTGTGTTTAGTTTGAATTAGCATAAGTGTAGTTTGTAATCTTAGTCTGTTTATTTATATGTTCTTCTTTATCTAAAACTTCCTTTTATACTCTTATCTTGGAGGCTTTGTTTATGAGTTAAACTGAAGCACTTGAACACGTGTGCCATCTGCTTTAATGGCATGTGGAATTGCTAAAGTTTACCGGAATTATGAGTCCGGGACGATTAGGCAAAGTCGCTTTAAACGATTACTGCAAAGAGAGGAAACATG
Organism: Cotesia typhae; assembly: GCF_013202065.1. NCBI lineage: Eukaryota > Metazoa > Arthropoda > Insecta > Hymenoptera > Braconidae > Cotesia > Cotesia typhae. The sequence goes on along the minus strand of NW_027423756.1, from coordinate 12,223,917 downwards.
TTAATGGAAATAAAATTGAGAAAATCTCATTATTGCTGTTCTAGACAATTGCTTTGAAATGGTTAATGCAAAAGAGAAATATAAAATCCGGCGTGCTACAATAGACATTTGAGAGAGCGAAAATCAAATTTAAATCAACATAAAAAAATATTGTTATGTTTTTATTTTATTTTTAAAGTAACTATTGTCATAAATAGGCAAATAAAATTTTATACTTATTTAATTTTTTTAATTAAATACTTTAGAAATAACAGCAATCCAAAAATATCCAAAAATCGCAAAAATTTTCACTTTTACCTTATTTTTGTGCAATTATAATTGAACGCGATATCGTATCAAATTTTTGTAAATTTTTTCTAAATACTCATTAAATAAGCTTTAATTTGCGTACCTCATTATCAGTTTAGGCTAAAAATTACCTATTTTTTCAGATAGATTTAATGAAATTTTATTTTTGCAAGAAATTTATTTTTTTTTTGTTTCTTTTATATACATTTTTTTATTTATTTTGAAATCTACTTTAATTTCAGCTGCCAAATAGCCTTTTTTTTATTTTTTAAGTTAAAAAAAAATTTTTTTCAATCAATTATTAATTTTCAATTTTGCGAGAAATAAAATAAATTGAGCTTTCATTTTTATCTGATTGTAATTGGATAAATATAAATATAAACAATGAAAAATATTACATAAAATTGCATGAGAAATTTATTTGTATGCATAAATAATTTGCACGGACATTGGTGGTAATAAATATGTTTTATTGAATCAATAATAAATTACCTCGCGCATTAGAAGAGAAAATTTCAATAGGTTATATAAACGAGACACACCTTTATGTACATTGATGATTCTTAACTTTTCAATAGTCTCAATGATGACTCACATTACCAGCAGGCTGTCTCAAAAGCCAATGACCCGAACTAAAGCATAATCTTCAATCATAATAAAAATAAAAATACCATTTAATTTTTTATTTTTATACACAAAAAAAACCTCATATCTCATTACAATATAAATAGAAATTTTTATTATGCTTTCTAATTCTGAATAAATAATAATCAGTAATTATAATTAATATTTGTTATGCAATAAAAAATTAAAATTCAGTAGTTTTAATTAATATCCAGATGACAAACATTTTTTTATCCATTCTTTCGACGATATTGTAATTAGTAAAGTGGAGACCGCAATACAATTTTTTTTCATTATTTTTCTGGATAAAATTAAACATTTTAGTGATACATAAGTCCTGTAAATTAAAACAGCGACCGTGAGCTTTCAAATTTATTATTATTATGGACAATAATCCGTCATAATCCATACAGTCGATTATAATATGCAAATTAATAAATATTTAATAAAAAAACAAACTATGATAATATTTATCGATTGTATTAAAAGAATATATAGTCAGCATTGTTTGATTTTAAAATTATTTTTAAAATGTCGTTCACGCTCTCTGCATACAAATTATCAATTAAAATAAACTAATGATGATAATACAAACATTTATGAATATGCATTATTGAAATTTTTCTCATTTTAATTCTTATTAAAATTTATAATAAAAAAAAAAAAAAAAAAAAAAAAAAAAAGTAAATAAACTTTTAAATTCCGGGAATTAATGTTAATTTTTTTGCCTATTTTTAAATTCTACCGTTACTTGACTCATATCCGTCTTTTTATAATGTTCTTGTTATACATAGTATCCGTGAATGTAAATGTATAGGTAATTGTAAATGTGGATGAAATAAAAAATTTTCGTTCTTGGCCGGCCGGTCGTTGGTACTAGACTGTAACAGACAAGAGTGTATAAGAGTTAAATATAAGAGGAAAGAGGAGTAGAGTATGGAGATGTGAAGAGGATGAGGAAAAAGGTATATGGTGAATGTATAGATATAGATATATAAATATCTATGCACGTATGTGTGATGGGAGACAAAGAATGAGTGGCAAAAAAAGGGAGCCGTAGTGTACGTACGTCCGTACATCAATTTTGACGGGATGATTTACGTGGCGGCCATCAATTCCAGAATAACTCGGTAATAACTGCGCTAAAATATGGCCCACCGTCGACGTGAGTGAGTCAACGTATACTCCGTGTAAGTCCGATTAGATTCAAGTCCAGGTCTGTGAAATAATGGAAAAATCGTAATGAAGGACCATCCCTTTGTACCCCTTCCCCCTTTCCCTTCTTTTCTCCCCCTTTTGATTTTGCCATGACTACTATGTACTGTTCTATGTATTTCCACTTCTACGACCACCGCCGATATAACTACCCTTCTTTCTCGGTAAAATGTACCCGTGAGTTTTATATTTCCCCTGTGACTGCACCCTAGTACTAATTCTTTTACAGTTATTTGCACTAAATCTCAGCTAAATTTTTTCATTCTTTCATTTACTCTTTTATTTTCGACATTTTTTACGACTCGATAAATTGATTAACGTGAGTTTATGTTTTTAAATATTTTTATGAGATTCAATATTCACGAGGGATGCTAAATTAGATAAATATTTTTTGTCCTTATCTTCATTCCTTAAATGGAAATTCCAACTACATTTTAGATTTATTGATTTATTTATTTACTAGATTTATATGTCAAGACTTAGCCCGATGGCAATTATACTAAGTTTAGATGGTTCTGCAGAGCCAAAAGGGTGCATAAAAAAATTTTTATAACATTTAGATCTGTAAGAAAAGTGAATAAAAAAATTTTTTTAAGGCTAATAATTAATAATGATTTAAAAAAAATGATACGCCCTTTTGGCTTTAAAATTTTTTTGTCTTAAAGCCAAAAGGGCGTAGATGTTGAGATGCGCTCTTTTGGCATTATTAACGCGATATAATTAATGAGTAATAATTAAATAATAAAACATTAATATTTATTAATGAAAAAAATTATTTGTTTTAAAAAATTGAACAAATTCTATTTTTTTTTTAAATTACTGTTTATATAATTCATTTTAAAATAATAAAGTTCTGAAATTTGTAGTTAAAGAAGACAATATATTTAGAGGATAAAAAAAATGAAGAAATATTATCCCAAGAAAATGAGAATCACAGGACGAAGGAAAATAATTTCGATTATAACGCTTGCTGGCGTTTTGTTTTTTAACTTTACTTAACGAGCTTTATTTTAACAGAGTACAAATACTAGCAACGTGCTTAGAACTTTTATTATCATCAACATAAAAGTTTCCTTTTGATTTTTCTTATAACGTTTTAAATCCCAGAGTTTTTATTATTTTTAAAAAAAAGTTAAATCGATTATTTATTTTTATACTCTAGTCAAACACTAGAGTAGAATAAACAAGTTATAAATACAAAGTGACGGGTTATTATTAAGAAAAATATTTTCATTCAAAACATATTGGAAAAGTTTTGTTTTAAAACTAATAAAAGAAATATTACAGAGGATGACAAATAATAAAAAATTAAAAAAAAAAAAAACGAGAATATTTAAAATAATACGTGACCAGAATAGTTAAACTTTATTGTGTTATATATTTAGAAAAAATATAAACGAGTAAACATTATGACTAAAGTGTATTTTTTGTAACCGTGAAAGTTATTATTTCCGATAACGAGCAAGTTATTTTTTAGTTTTTCAACCGATAGTGATTATCAGCTGTGCAAACGTTAAACTAACAAATTTGTAAAATCAATATTTGCAAGGAGTCTTAAAAACACTGTTAATGGATTCTCGTACAAACAAGAGAGGAGTGAGGAGCGGTCGAGCATGACGTACTTTCTGCATGGAATAATAATATATCAAGTGTTCTACTAAAATCTTAACTCACCATCACTTTCTCATTATTTTAATAATTTAAATTTCTATCTTGCATAATACTTACATGTATAATTACCGCTACAATATAAATAATTAGATTACTATCAATTTATTTATTACTCTCTTTAATCTCTTTCTCTTTTACTCCATATAATATAACATCAGCGTGTATAGCCGTGATAAAATAAATCAGATCAAATATTTAAAAACTTTGGAAAATCCAAAAGTGCAGGTAATCTCATTTTCCATAATAAAATTGATTAAAATAAAATCCAAAAAAAAATTCTTTTAAATCTTTCGCGCCATTGTCCGCCCAGAAAAGAAAAGGTATTAAAAAAAAACTACTGGATCAATTATTTTTAAATTTTAAGGGTATATTTATACATATTTTAAGAATACGCAGTAAAATTTTTGAAGAAAAAATTTAAATATTTTTTAAGTTACATTTATGTGTAAATATTGTTCTACAAGTGCAATAAAAAATAGAGACAATTTTAATAAAAAAAAATTCCTTGATTTTTGTAAGACGAATGTAGAGCACAACCTCATCCGCTTCGCTTATGAGGTGTGCAAAAATCATCGAAAATTTTCTTCACTTAAAATAACTCCAGAAACTTTTGTTTTGTTTGAACCAAGAAAGAATTTTTTATTGGATCAATAAATACAATGGAATGTCATTGATTTAATTCTATTGGGAGAGTTAAGCACGTCTATAAAGCACAACTTTTTTAATTTCACCGTCATGAGTGTTACATAGCTTCCGATGTGTATAAATATATATCGAACAGAAGGATCGGTGTAAAGGTGAATGACCCAAAAGAGTTGTACGAAGCTTTCGAAAGAGGACAGTGTAGCATGAGAATGAGAAGAATTCTCTCAACTGCACCTGTTCCAATTCTCCCTCATCAATCATTGACTTTCATACTATTTCGACAGTAAATTTACTTTAATCGTTTTCCACTATTTTGATTTATTTATTTTATTATATCATTAACAATAGATCACCTTCATTCACTCTATAAATATTTTACACGTGCATTTCAATGTATAATAATCAGATTATTTATTCCGGTGCATTAATTTATTCGAGTTTGTTCAGAAATACAGCTATTATTTCGTACACAAATTATTTATTTTGTACATCATAAATTTTTAAAAATAACTCACTCTATATTATTTTTTTTTAAAGATAAAATTCCTCGAATTATTTATAAATTATTATTAAACAAAATTTCAACAATTGTGCTTTAATAATTTACAATCTCATAAATCTAAAAGTTTGCATGCATAAAATTCAAGAATTTGCATAAATTATTTATAAAATAAATTCAACCTAGAATTTTTCATACCAATGAAAATTTATTGACTCAAATAAACGGCTCAAGAGCAATTAGAAAAAAAATAATGATTCAAACTTAAAATTAAATAATCTGGAAATAATGAGGATAAATCGAAAGTATCTCTGTGCTATGTATATTAATTCATTTTTGTAAATAGCTGAGTAAGACAGATAAGAGATTTGTGTGGCACTTTGCGTGGCGTTTATCGATAGCACCAGAAATAGCTGATGTTTTCTCTACATCCAAGTACCATACTCCCCTGATGCTTTCCTATAGACCCTTCCCCCCTTCCTATCAGCCCACCCATCCCCTGACTTTCTCTATCTCTCATACCACTTATGAACATCTCCCTTGCAGATATTTCCGTTGGTACGTCAATAGCTGAACCTACATGAAAAGGGAATTCATGGCTTTTGTTTTCTTTTAGCTGACATATATTAAACTTTTCTGCAAATATCAATCGTACTCTGAATTTTTAATTCATCAAAGTTATTTTATCGTTTTTGTTATTTAATCACTCTTTTTCCCCACGAAAAAAATTTATAATTACAATATACAAAAAATTTCCGTATATTTCTTATATGAACAAATTATAATTCTTATAAATTATAATACTTATAAATTTTTTTCATGGGGGTCATTAAAAAAAAACAAAAAATTCAATTTCAAGAATTTTAATAAGACAACTTGTTACTCAAATTTTAATAACTAAATTGAAGTTTATAATTGGTGATTCCTTTGATGTCACACTATAACTCTCTTTAGGTACTATTGTTGCGGTTTTATAACTTCCTCAAGTCTACTTAGGACGATTACACACTTACGATGTCAAATAAATCCTCTACGGTAATGTCATAAGTCTAAAGAAGGCTCAGAAGATTACAGAATTTCGCATCAACATATATGACATTGTTAAAAAATTATAAAAAAAAATAGTACGCTAATTTTAGTTTCAAACTTTTTTTTTCGAACCTTCTTTGAATAGATAAAATTTTTCCATTCGTTTTTCTTTAAAATAAAAGTACTCGAGTAATATTCATGAAAAGAAATACTTAATGAAATACTTGTTTTTTTTCCCCAGTCAAAGTAATGAAAGATTTAAATTGGATTCAACCTCGTCACACTTTTTTCTTTTCAATTTATGTGTACACATTTTACTTTATTCATTTTTATTTTTATTTTAACATTATTTGATTTTATTAAAATCTTGCTAATTACCAGCTCCTCATTACTCTTACTAATTACGTCAGTAGTTATTTACACTTTTAAAAAGCATCTTGAGAAATTTATTTGATCATTAACCATTCTCGCTAAATATCAATAATGCCCTCAGATTCAATTGGATACTGCAGTGCATATTTATATTCATATTTATTTATACGTAACGGGCATAAAGATAAAAATGAATAGACTGGATCCAATATTGAACTTTTAGAATTAAATAGAAACATCTCTCGAATAAATATATAAATATATATCGTATATGTATTGATTAAAAATAAATTTATACTGCTTCACCTTTCAACGCTGGGTAAGAAAAAAAACATAAAAATTTGACTTAAAAAAAAATCTAGATTATTAAAAAAAATATCCGTGACTTTTATGTTTACTCTAATGCATTACATTATGAAATAAATATGTTACTTATGATACTTGTAAGTTGTAAGTTAAAGGTGTACTGCAAATATTGTGCAAATAAGAATAATTTATATCATTACAGGCATCGACAAAACATTTAAACTTTCATTAAAAAATAATGGAGATTAATAAATTATTTTTTCGCATCACTTACACTCTTACGAAACTCGAGTTTGTATAATAAATTAGTTAAGATAAAGATATATAAAGAAAATACGTGTGTAATATGTGAAAGGGAGAAACATTTATAACTCTATAAATTAACGGAATAAATGTTATTATTTATAGCTAAATAAAAAACTAAAGTAAAAGGATGTTAAAACGAGGAAGATTTAATCTTAGGAGATTGTTAATTGCCAGTCGCTTGTCATCTCTTCTCTTGAACGTGACGGGCTGTCGTCAACCAATCGACATTAATTTCAATCTCGCTGACCTCGCTAAGAACTTCTTTTTCATCTAATCGACAAACTACTATTATATATGCAATGACAAGGCACGTGACACCTTTTTTATTAAACAAAACTATTAAATCGTCTTCTATCCGATCTGTTCTTCAATTCATTTTTTTTTATCTGTTATTTTTGTCATCTAATGGCAAAAAATTGCACACCTCAAATTATACTTTACTCTCAGTCAAGTTTTTTTAGACTTTATTTAAATCTTATCTGCTGACTTTTATTGCTCATGTCTAGTTTAAAAATAGATGAATGCTTAATAGATTTAATAAAAAATCTTATGTAATAAAATTATGTAATGCAGAATATCAGATTGAAAATCTTACATTCTTTTTCTAACATTTGAGTCCTGAAAAAAAATTTCTTCTATTAGTTTCAATTTTTTTTTTTAATATAAAATTATATTCCATCCATATCATAAATTTTTTATAATGAAATCATCTTAAATATACTTACAAAGATGTAAAAAAAACTATAAGCCATTGTACTTTATATTATTACAATTATATTTTATTAAATTGAACCATTTTTTTTTTTTGACAAAAATTTAAAATAGTTTCAAAAAAAATTAATTTTGTTTCAAAATCTGTATTTCATAAGTCAAAACTTTTTTGCAAATATATTAAACAAAAAAAAAATTTGACTTTTGAGTTAAACTCAAATTTCAAGCCATCTGCTGTCGAGACTCAAACTACCCCCTCCTAAAAAAAGCCTTTAGGGAATATATTTTATGAATAATCCAATTTCGAAAAATATCCAAAGATTATTTGTATATGTTTTAAATATATATTAAATATTAGCACATTGGGGTCTGTCAACTCTTAACAATGTAATCTGGAATATGTGAACTGACAACCAGAAGGGCCTCGATGGATTAAACAGGTGTCCGAGTCAAGTTAACAACTATCTCTTTGAATTAACATATGCATGAGTCGAATATATATGTTGTATGTGGATGGGCTTTCATTTGTGTATCCTTCTCTCATCTATTATGATGTATTACAAACCGAGTACAAATAACAAGCTTATTGTCACTGGAATAGTACTTCAAACCTCAAACATTGTCATAGTTTTATTACTATGCACTTGAATGCAATGATGAAACACCTAAGCACGATAAATGATAAACCAAAACTATTGTTTATTAAACAAAGTCTTTAATAATTTATTATTCAAAATATAACCATTAGTTTAGTCAAAGTTTAACATTAGTAATATATCTACTTTATATTTTTTCGAGCCGACCATAAGCTTGTAACTAATTGCGAAACATAAATAGACGACAATTTTCATGATTTATTACGTCGTTAATATTTTTTATTTTCACATAAATGCCGGTTATTTGCGGAATTTTTATAATTAAACACGATTAAAGACCGGAGATATTTTTCTCGGTATTTTTTTATTATTTAATTAAGATATTAAGTTGTAAATAACTAAAAAGTACATCATTCATTTTAATTTATAAATTATAAAATTAAAAAAAAAAATAAAAAATAACATGCGTTTTTATTTTTGTGAGTTTATGTTGAAAAAAATTTTAATTCTATTTTATGGCTGGTATAATGAAAAAAAAAACATTAATTTATGTTTTAATCATTATATATGCTTGTTATTACTTTGTAATGAGCCATCAAGATATTATCTTACAATGGAGTTGCAAAAAAAAAAAAGATTTAGTGAATTAAAATAAAAATAACAAACAATTATTTAATAAATGTTTTGTCTAAAGAATTTGATAGAATAACGGGTTTAGCGTATATATTTAATATGACACATAACGATTGCCATGACCTGAATTAAAATAACCGTTAGGTTAAAAAAAATATAAAAAAATGAACCTAATTCTTTTAGTGATTAGTGACTACTGGCTATTATTTTATTGTAATATATTTTTTATCGAAATTTTTTTCTTGACAGCGGGAATATTTATGTTTTGATTATAATTAGTAATTATTATTTTTTGACTCGAATTATTGACAAAGATGATGATTTATCGAGCGAGAATTTAAAAAATAATTAAATAAAACTATCATCAAGACTTACTAATGTTTCCGTATGTGCAGAATAACTGCATTAACTTATTGCCAGGTCAATTGGCCACGCTCCGATCTCGCAAGACACAGCCGCAGCTGTCAAGAACATTAACATCGCGAATCTGTTTTTGCAACTTTAGTCACCTGAATTTATTTAGATGTTCAGAAATAGATATCGTTTTTTTTTTTTTTATTTTATTTACCGAATTAATTATCATTTTTAGGACCCGCTCTTGCCAAATATTGTGCAATACATTAGTTTTAATTTATTACGCTAGTAAATCTTTGTAAAAAACGAGGCTTTATCTTGAAGTTGTGATAAATTTCAGGGATACTCTGTACCGACTACAATGGAATAAATTTCAAATAATAAATAAATACTGAGATAAAATATTCATAAAAACAGTATTTATGACAGAGGAAGTAAATTTTAGTTAATTTTGTATTTTAGTTGTTGGGAGATAACGAGTTATTGATCAATCTTTACTCTTACACCATAAAAAAAAATGTTTAATTAAAGAGAAATATTCTTGATACAAGAAAATTTTTTTTAAAATTTGATTTTCGTAGAATTTTTTAACAGAAGCTTAGTTTGGGTACTTCCGCTGAAAATTCAAAATTTGGTCGGAAGTGCCCAATTGAATCTCCTGTTAAAAATCGAATAAATCCTCTCACCCCGAAATATCTCAGAAAATGCCTAAACACAGCTGCTGTTAAAAGCGGAACTCAAAATTTTAATTTTAAAAGGTTCCTCACGGAAGTTAAATTTTGGCACAACCTAATATATGAAAAATATATCAAAATGCATGTGGGTACTCAAATGTAAGCTCTTGATGAGTGTAACATCGAGATGAGCATATATCTTTACAAACGTCGATAATTAAAAGACTATCATGCAATTTAACAAAATTCATTATTTAATAAAGCAAAATTTTATTTATTTACAGTTCACATAGTGGCTGCAAGGTTGCCAGTATTTTTTAATGAATTAAAATATCTTAAAAAAAATCTTAATTAATTTATCTTTTTAACAAACAAAGATTTTACACAATAAAACAAACTACAATGAAGTATTATATCCGCTTAGAGATGATCAGTGTCATTCAATAGGCAAGTTATGACTGCAGAGACATTACTACTAAATATGTACTAAGTAACGTTGGATCACAGTTATTATTGTTCAAGGTAATCGCAAGTGATGATCACGTTAAAACAGATTCTTATTTTTCTTCATACATAATTCTAATTACAATTGTTAAATAATTATAATGAGACTTTGTAATTTGAATTACAATACAAGGCATATAATATAATTTATAATTGCATTGCCCTGGCAACACAAAAGTAATGTAAATTGTTTCAATTATAACAGGAGATAATGTATATTAATATAACTTTTTAGAAATATATAGCAGTCGGGCCATAAGTAAAATTATATTTTAATGAAATTCGACTGTTATGTATTCCAAGAACTAAAGTTAAGATGACTTACTTGTAAAACTTTTGAAACTTCTATATCTTACATTAATATCGCGACATCCCCACCCCCTCTTCTTTTTTCTCATATTTTATTTTTTTTTCTTTTTTTCAGTCCTTTGCTTTCTATTGCTCTCTTTACTTTTCTGTTCTCTTTACATTATACATTCAGCGACACTATAATGTAATTTTACTATTTTTTAACTTAAATTTAAATTCTACTCGCAATTTAATAAATTTTGTATTCAGATATCATTTTTCTTTCGTTGTTATCGCTCTGAATTATTATTACTTTATTTATTTTAGATGGAAAAACTTACGGGAAGTAGCTTAAAAAACTTTTATTTAAATATATATTTTTTAAAATAAGTATTAACATTTTTAAATAAAACGAAATTAATAGAAAAATTGAAAATTAAGCAAACGAATAATCAGCAGATAAAATTCAAACTATTTCACATTGCGATTGTAATTATTCAATCGTAAGATTATTTCGTCATGCCACGTAATATAATTGAATAATGACGAGTACGTTTTTGCACGAGATTGCGTAACTTTTATAGAGGAATTAACTTTATACACATGTAACATTTACTTTATTTTCTTTACAACATCAACAATATAATTAATTTATTTGTTCCTTCTTTTTTTCATTTAAATTAATGCTCTCGTTTTTTTTTTTAATTTATTTTCTATCTGTAATCTGTAATTAAAGGCAATTTCTCTTTCACTTTTAATAGAAGGCGAGCAACTTTCCTTTCAATTAATTATTTAAAAAATTTTTTTTAATTTTAGTACGATCTAAAAATTTTTAAAAAATAAAATTAATAAAAAAAAATGTAGACTTAAAAAAATGAATTGCCAAAATTTGCTAAAAATAAAAAAATAAATAATTACTACGCACCGAGATATAATAAATTGACGACAGAAATAGCATGTAACTCAAATTAAATTTTATTTCGGCCATAAATTTACTAAAACAAAACGAATAAGGCGAACCGAAAATAAACATCGTGATTATTACATAAACTATAAAATAAATAAAACGAATTCGATTAATGCGAGGGCATTCATCTTCGTCATTTACTCATTGTCGCTTTTCTCTCAAGCAATCAAGATTCTTTTCATCATCATCATCATCATCATCATCATCATCATCTTTGTTATGATTATTATTATTAAAGCTATTCTTTCTTTATCCGTTATATTCGTTTATGATTCGACGACGTTGTGTACCTAATAGTCTTGTCTTTATTCCGCAAGTGCTTTCGTCCAAAGTAATTAGCGCGTTAACAAGCTACGGAACGTGAAAAGAATTACCAAGAAACATTAATTTTGTATAAGAAAACATTAAATGCACGCAATAAATAACTTTAAATTTAACGAAAAAAAATATATTTAATGATATTTTAATTGTTCCACATAAATTTATCATTTATCCGGTTTTTATATATTGCCGAGTCATACCAAAAATTTTTATTTATTTGATATCGCTAATTGTCTCGACATAAAAATAATAATGTACACCCGATAAATATGAGCTTAAATATTATTTTAAACGCAGGGAAATAAAGTTATAACAAACTCGATATCATTGGACGTTGAGTAAGAGGGTCTAGTCTTACTCTTGGAGACTCAGCTCAATGATCGTAACCTTTAAGAGACATTATAACTTTTTTAACTACTGGCTATTAAAAGTTTTATGTGTGGGGTGACATTTGATATATATTTTGCCTTACCTTTAAGTTTGGCTTTAAACTTGTCATTTATCATTATTGTTACTGTTAATATCAATAATAATATCAGTACGCTAAAAACAAAATCAATTTGAATCAAAAGAAGAATTCTTGACTTATTATGGACTTATTATAAATTTTGATTTTGCCATATATGATCAAATTGGCCATATCAAAAAATTTTTTCACAGAATTAAAAATTGAAAGAATTGTTAATTAAAATGCCATTGACTGTTGACAACCACTGATATCAGTCCAAACCTTGAAAGTTTATTCGAATCATTAAAACTATAATCAATTGAATAGAAGTAAAGTCCAATTCATGTGTGGTTTGTGTGTGTCATGTCGCGGCTGCATCAAGATCAATCACTGCTTCGTTAGCTAACTACCATCACTGCTGATATGGTTGCTTCAACCAATTCCATTTATCGTTTATCGGGATCAAGATCCAACTGATGATATCGCAACCCAACTGGTTTTCTTAGCACACACTTCACTTGTAACTGTGTTATGTCCCTTTAAAATTTGCATTTTTAACTTTAATCGTTACTTTTAACTTTTAAATTGTCAATTTAATTCTATGTTTTTATTTTTTTTCCTCATTCCGTGATTAATGTTCTTATTACAGTGCTTGATATTTATTTTTTAACCCGCAAAATAGTGTTGTTTTTTTTTTTTCTAATGTCACTTAACGACCTAAGATTAGAATAACTCACTTAACGATGTGAAATTAGAATGAATTGGAGGTCGGTGTCGTTAAGTACTAGTCGAGGGCACTAGTTTATTTTATTATTTTAGTTTGTTTATAGCTCACATTTATGTTCTATGATTGTCTTAATTTATAGATCATTTTATTTTTACAGTATAAAAGTAGTATTCATTTTAATCCATCACGAAACAAAATAACTGACAATAAAAAATTAAATTTAATAAAAAATTTCTTTATTTTTTTTTTATTATTCATAAAAAAAAAATAAAAAAAATTTTTTTTTTAGATGTTCGAAAATAGACAGTCTCTAAATTTCAACCCATCTATTTTTATTGCAAACCAAACTCGACATAAAAAGCATCCCCCAAAATTCATAAAACTGATGGTCTCAATTAAAAACAACGTGAACATAATACTAAACCAAAATCAGCTATTAAAATACCATTGTAGAATTTTCAGACAGAAAAAAACAGTCTGTACCGCGCCACGTGTACCTGAAAAAAGAGCCAACAATTTTATAAGTTAAAAAAAGTTATTGTAAAATAGAAGGGATATTAAAATTTGTAATGACTAAAAAATAATGAAGATAATAAGGAATGGTATACCTGTATTCAAAAGATAATAACGTAAGTATAAGGTCCGAGTTGTGGACCATGGTATGGTGTATCTTCAACTTGAAACGCAAGGACAACACTGTTATTATATCGAGATGCGTATTATATATATATATATATATATATATATATATATATACACTACAGTAAAAGTACTTTGTATTACCTCTGTGTTTGTGAGAACATGCCGGAATTTCTTCCCTCATTTGTGTCAAACATCTTTTCAAGAACATCAATTTTTATTTATTTACTCTTCTGTACTTGACTCCCCGGATTAACTATATAATATGAATATGTAATTAATTACTCCGAGCTGCAAGTGAAATAAAATAGAAGTTAAAATTAATCGTCTTAGCGAAAAATAAAGTAAATAAAATAAAAGATAAAAAATCTAATTATTCCCTCTTAACGAGCTAAAAATTTAGTACTTCCTTACTGCTTCCTTCTTATTTTAAATTGTTTCAAACGGAAGTTGCAGTCAGCGTTAAAAAAAAGTTATAAACCCAAAAAATGAGAGGAATAACTCTAAAACTTTTTCCCCCCTGTTTTATGTACATTTTAAAAAGTTCAAGAGCATAATAATAAATTAAGAGGTTTAATTATCTCAGTGATATATGTGTGTCCGTATATACCACTATTATACATGAATATATTTATTATGTCGGCGGTCGTTTGTAGAGTCACCAAGATCGGGAAACTTAGACTGAGGTTTTGGGTTTTGCGACCACGTTACTGCGATTTTCAATGCTCTAAAGTGAACTAAACTAAACTTGCCCGACTTAACTAGTTCGGATAACTCCTGTGGATTGCTCTAAACAATCCGGGATTACGAACGCGGCTTGCCACGCTCCGTGTCCCAATTAAGCTCTCCGCTGTCGTTTGCTCCCTACTATCCCTTTCTTTACACGTATTCTCTCCTCAATTTATTCATCTTTTATTGATACTAAATTATGTTTAAGCCTTCTTAAAACATTCTAATAATTCATCACTTTGAGCGATAAATTAACCCTGGAGCTATTTCTGTGATTTTTTTTGAGTCAAGGTGATGAAAGCAATTTTTTTTTTTTTTTTTCAGTAGAATAAAATAAAAGTAAAATAATTATATAAGCGTTGGATCTTTATTATATTTAAATAAAAGCAATTACAAAAAGTGCATTTACCCAAATTAAGGTCTTGGATGAAAAATATAAAGAGGAAAAATGAAAGAATAGAAATATAAACTATTAAAAGTCATATCCCAATTAAAAAAAGCTCTCTAACTTGGGTAATGTCGGTCAGTTTGAAAGGTCAAGGCGAATTGAAACGAGTTGAATTTGTTGAAAATCCAGCATTTATTTTAAAGTTTCCAAACAATGACTTTTTGAGTAATCTAAATTTTGTATAGAATATTCAAAGCATTGTTGTTGTTATTGTTGGTATAAATTTGCAAAAAACTACGAGAATTATTTATGAATGTTACATTTTAATTTTGTGCAAACTTCCGTGTAAATGTTTGTAAATATATGTATGCTGGTAAAGAACCCTACAAGTCAAATACATACAGGTGTACAATAAATTCCTAGTTTGTCGTCGTTAGGTCGTAATACCAAACGTAAATACACAGTCTGTTGATTCAATTGAGTTTATCCTTTCAAGCAAATAATACTACTTTTTTTTTTTTTTTTTTTATTACATCGCTGTAGTTTTATTTATACTTAATTTAGTTATTTAGCTTTGTCAATTTATATATGTTTATCAGTTTATTTGATTTATTTATTCTTTTTTTAATTGGTCGATTCGTTAATTTTGTTGTTATTATTACTTGATAAATACAGACAAGTAAAGATGGATAAAATATAAATACAGGACTAACGAATTGTAAATATTTTTAGTCCTAGGAAAACACTTTGGGTTTATGGAAAAATTTTGTGGCTGGAAATTCTGATCGCTGATATATATACATATATATATATATTTATTTGTTTAATTATTTGCTGGAGTATATTTAGTTTTTCTAAATATTTGATTAAATTTTTTTTTATATTTTAAAAGTCTTAATTTATCTAATTATTTTACGGACTTTTTTTTAAGGAAGTTCGAGCGTAATTAATGAGTCAAAATAATATTAAAATTTTTTTTAATTTTAGTAATCCAAAGATTCGTTAAAATTTTTTATTTTAATTTAAAATAATTTAAACAATTTAATAATTGATGATTTTTATTTATTTAATAAATTTTTTTACAAAAAATAACGGAGTTAAATAAAAAAAATTTTTTTTACAAGATTTATAAAGTTTGTCTCAATATTAAACAGTAAAAAGATAAAAAATTTGAACAATCTTTAACTTTTAAAAAGCCTAAAGGATCTTACGTGAGTTTATTTAAAAGATCTTCGGTATTATATTTTAAATTAAATTCTTTAATTAAAAATAGCAATTTAAATTTAATTATAGTAAATTATAATTGTTTATGACCTAAAAAAAAATGTTAGTTATTCTAATAAGTACTTTCTTATTAGTATAACGCGTATTATTATAATCAATTAATTAATTATCAAGTTGTAATAACATTATCATATGAAACATCTGACTATTGAATATAATTGAGATGTAAATCAATCCCAACGAACGCGGTAGTCAGAACACACATGAATTTCATTGAAAACCCCTGCATAAATTCCGGGCTAACGAGTATTTGCGTCGTTCTACGATTTAGAAACACGCCGCCAATTACATCCAATCAGTTCACCTGGAGAATTTCGAAGAAATAAAATAAAACTAAAAGGTTTTTTTATTTTTAAAATCATAATTAATAATCGGCCCTGCAATTTCAAACATTCTATTAATTTTAATTATCTTTACATACTTGTAAACATTTTTATTCGTTAGTACTCGTGATGGCTTAATTACTGCAAGCATAATATTTTTAAAAAATATAAAAAACTACGACTTTCACAACTATAATAAAAGTATAATGTTAAAAATACATTTTAGATATAAACGAGTATTATCAGCATACTGTAAGACATTTACCCGCTATCTCAAGGAGAGGGTTATATACCTGAGGGAATTGTTATCTCACTATTGCAATCGACACTTTTCCCATCCTCTCTCTACTATATACCGTCTTTTATATTTTTTATCCTCTCTCTCTCTTTCATTCCCCAAGGTCAAAGTCCTCCCACAAACTTTCAAACCAAATAAAAGTAAATGTTAAAATTAATTTTTAAACTTTTGTACTGTCCAGTATTTTTTTTTTCGCATTGCTCTGATTAAAATTTATGCAATTTTGATTGACAGATAATTTAATTTTTTTTTTTTTTCATCAACCATTTTTGTGAATAAATATTTTATTCATCATTTATCTTTTCAATTTTCAAATAAAAAATTTGATTATGGCTGTGACAAAAATTGGTTGTTAAAATCAGACTCTAATGGACTTACAACGAGCTAAAAAACTATAATTACATTTTAATCTACATAATTAACTGAAATAAGTCACTTCAAATTTGTTCGGAATTAAATTGAACTGAAGTAATTTATGTGAAAAAAAAAAAAAAAAACAATACAGAATTTAGTTTGTTAAAATCTGAATTAAAATTCCACATGAATACTAAAAAAGAAAATGGGTAATATTGCCTTTCATAATTTTATATTAAAAATGTTTTCAGTTTTAACAACTAATAATATTTTTAAATTTAAAATTTTAAAATTTTAAATTAGTTAAAAATCCTTGAAATATTTAATTTTTATTTATTTAATAATTATTACCTTTTTCTTTACATATCATTAAAAAAAAAAAGAAACTTGTATAAAATTTTAAAATTATGCAAATAAAACACAGTAATAAAATAAATATTAAAAATGTTTTCATCAGAACTTTTAAAAATTTTTTTCGATGCTCTTTTAATTAAAAAATATAAATTGAAAATTTGAAACTTTCCAGGTGATTATTCTAAAGGTCAATTTCTAAAGTTCACTTTATATAAGCCCAACAATTCTATTGATACTTCTCCATATGGATACAAAAGAATTTGAAAAGTGATTAGGATTATACAACTTTAAAGAACATTGCCCTGATTAATTGAATTCAAAATCAGAAAGATTGATTGATGGGATTCGCAATTGAGTAACTTTTAACTAGATTAACAAAGTAAAAATAAAAAAAATGAAAAGTACCTGAGGTACATGTCTCTAAAAAGATACTTTAAGGCTTGAATGTTTTATCAAGTCTCGTAATTAAGATCAAGCAATCTCGAATCCCAACCAATTAAGATAGTTTATCCATTTTTTAATTCGCGATTACGATGCACGGATCAGCAGAGACTGGTGAGTTGATTGGCTCGACTTGAATAGACTAGATTACTGATGGATTAAATAATAAATAGATCCGCTAAATAAATTATTAAGCGGAGGTAAATTAATTATTAACAAAGAGCCAACAATTGATTTTAAATAAAAAACATATCTTTTAAATTTCATTGAAAGAAATAATGTAATAAATTATAAATTAATTTAGTTGAATGAAAAAAAGATCGACGGCACACTAAACACAAATGATGCGAAGAATTAAAAGGCCTCTTGTATCTATAATATATTATTATGATGCATCTAGATGATTAAGTTGATTCACGTGGCGCGTAATGCTAATCCTCGGCACCCAGGCTATAACTTTATGAAAACATCCTCTTATTATTATTCGACGTTAAATTATTGTTTTCAGTCATGCTATGTATTGTCCTATGCCGACTCGATTAATGTCTTGTTACAACTAGATTATTATTATTAAATACAACCCAATGTATTTTAATGAATTCGGGTTGAATCAAAATAAAAAAAATTTTTTTTAAGTCAATTGTATTTAATTATTCATTTAAGGAGATCCGAGTATCCTCCTAGTGTATAGAATGTCTTTAAAAAAATTATACGTACACTGAAAAAAAAAATTCTTGACTGGAGTGTAAATTTTCTTGGCTCACGAAAATATCAAGGAAGATTGAAAATTTCTTGAATTAAGTCAAAGTCTCTTGAGACAAGAAAATTTCTTCTTGCTCCAAAATATCTTTTGTTTTCCTTAAAATTTTCTTGGCGCAAGAAATTTGTTTTTTGTGTGTAGAAATGTTATTCACAGAAAAAAATATTTATTTCAATCAATTAAATAATTTTGAAAAATTTAATCTTCTTGATTTGAGTAGAAAAATTCTTAAACTAAGATATTTTTATTGGATTAAATAAACTTTACTTCATTCAAGAATTTTTCCTCTTGATCCAAGACAACGAACCTCTTAAAAATTATATTTTTGGTTTAAGAATTTTTCTCTTAATTCAACTTAATTTTTTTTCTGTGTTTTTATGCATCTTAAAAATAATTTTTAAATTAATTAATAACATTTTTGAGGAAATATCTGAAAAAATTACTCATTAAATAATAATTAACATTTAATTGGCTAACAAAAAATAAAAATTTTCAACCCTAATTATTTCGTTAAATATCGCGGAAACCTATTAAAAATGTTGACTACTTCGCGTGGGTCTCCTTAAATTAATAAATATTATTATTGTTGTATTATTTATAAAATACGTAATTATTATTTTATTCGCTCTAATAATGATAAATAATAATTAATAATTAATGCAGTTATGAAAGAAAATATTGACCCGAGACTTTACAGATAAATAGTTTATAAACGCAATAATGAAAACAAATTCAGTGTGGTGGAAATGTATAAAAGTATTGCCCAGAAAGTTAATAAATGAATAAAGAGCGAGCGAGTCAGCGATAGTAAAATACCTGAAGAAAGAGAAAGAGGTCAGAGGGTTGATGGCCTGGGAAGGGGAAAGGGGAAAGGGAACACGGGGGTGGAAACCACGACACAACGGATTTAATATGGAAGCCGGAGGAAATTGGATTTAAATAAATTTGAATACTTCTAAAATTAAAGCTCTCCCATGACGTCCACGTGGAAACGTAATAACGCTCTTACCCAACAAAATATATATATATATATATATATATATATATATATATATATATATATATATATATATATATATATATATATATATATATATATATATATATATACAGGGTGTCTCTGAAGTGGCGGGAGTAATTGTTGGGGTCGATAGAGAAAAAAATACTGAATCGAAAGTTCCTGAGCCAAAAATTTTTTTGGGCCATAGAATTTAAGTTATGAATTAAAAACGATAGCCAATCAGAAGCGCGCTATTCGAGAAATGAAAATGAGCGGGGAAGTAGAGGAGACGCGAGAGTGAGATGCTGCAATAGCAGCTTACTCGCTCACACAAAGCCGAGCATGAGAGGGGATTGTGACGCTATGAGCCGAGTACGTAAGTGTGAATGAGTGGATGTATGAGGTCGCAAGCGGACGGCTTAATGTATGAGTGTGTGTCCGTGTATCGCAGCATTATTGGAGGCGTTGTAACGCTGAATTAAAGCTAACCGGGTACTCTAAGACAGAGGAAAAAATTTTAATTTTTATTTTTATTCGAAAAAATTTAATAAAAAAAAATAAAAAGGCCCAAGATTTAACCAGACCCACAGAAACGGAGAGTAAATTTTTAATTCTCATTTATTTTGCTGGGGATTATTTTCAAATACAAAAAAAAAAAGGCTAAGATTCAACTGGAATCCAAAAAGAGATGGATGAAAAAATTTTATTTTTTATTTTTAATCAGCAAAATTATTTTTCTTTAAAAAGAGCCCAATCTCGACTGGAGCAAGTAAAAATGATTGAAAAATTTTATTATTAATTTTCAATCAACAAAATTATTATAAAAAAATAAATGGGCCCAAGTCTCAACCGGACCCAAACAAACGGATAAAAATTTTTATTACTTACTTAATTTGCTGGAAATTATCTTTAAAAACGAAAAAATGCCCAAGACTCGATCGGATCCAAAAAAATAACAGTACAAAAATTTTTTCCTTATTTTCAATCAGCAAAATTGTTTCTTTTAAAAAAGGCCCAATCTCGACTGGAGCAAAAAAATGATTAAAAAATTTTATTATTAATTTTCAATCAACAAAATTATTTAAAAAAAAAAATAGTCCGCAGACTCAACCGGACCCAAACAAACAGATAGATAGTTTTAATTACTTATTTATTTTGATGGGAATTATTTTAAAAAACGAAGAAAATCGCCCAAGACTCGACCGGACCCAAAAAAAAAATAAATTGAAAAATTTTGTTTTCATTTTCAATCAGCCAAATTAATTTCTTTTCGAAACAAGGCCCAATCTCAAACAGACTAAGAGAAACTAATTAAAAAATTTTATTTTTTATTATTAATCAAATATTATTTAAAAAAGAAAATAAGCCACAGACTTAACCGGACTTAAACAAACGGATAGAAAATTTTTATTACTTACTTAATTTGCTGGAAATTATCTTTAAAAACGAAAAAATGCCCAAGACTCCATCAGACCGAAAGGGAGAGATGAATAAAAAATTTTACTATTCATTTTTAATCATCATAATTAACTTTTTTTTATAATAAAAGGCTCAATTTCGACCGGACCCAGAAAAAATGATCCAAAAATTTTATTTTTTATTGTTGATCATCAAAACTAATTAAAAAAACAAATGAGGCCCTAGACTCAACTGGACCCGAACAAACGGATAAATAATTTTTATTACTTATTTATTTTGCAGGAAATTATTTTTGAAAACGATAAAATGCCCTAGACTCGACCAGACCCGAAATAAAATAAATTGAAAATCTTTGTTTTTCTATTTTTAATCAGCAAAATTATTTTCCTTTGAAAAAGGGCCTGATCTCGACTGGAGCAAGAAAAAATAATTGAAAAGTTTTATAATGAATTTTTAATCAACAAAATTTTTTAAAAAGAAAATAGGCCCCAGACTTAACTGGACCCAAACAAACGGAAAGAAAACTTTTATTCCTGTTTTTTTGTTGGGAATTATTATTTTCGAAACAAAAAAATTGCCCAAGACTCGACCGGACCCGAAAAAGATAAATCGAAAAATTTTATTTCTAAATATTAATTAACTAAATTATTAAGAAAAAAAAATAGACCCAAGACGCAGCAGGACCCAAATAAACGGATAGAAATTTTTTATTACTTGATCACCAAGATTAATTTTCCTTGAAAAGAAAGGCCCAATCTCAAACAGACTTCGAATAACTGATTGAAAAATTTTATTATCAATTATTAATTAACAACATTATTCTTAAAAAAAAATTAATAGGCCCCAGACTCAATCGGACCCAAACAAACGGATCGAAAACTTTTATTTCCCATTCATTTTGCTAGGAATTATTTTTAAAAACGAAAAAATGCCCAAGACTCGACCAGAGCCAAGAATAGAAGAATGCAAAAATTTATTTTCTCTTTTCAATAACAAACAAAAATTTATTGAACAAAAATCAGCCTAATCTTGACAAGACGAAAAAACTGATTGAAAAATTTATTATCAATTATTAATTGACAAAATTATTTCAAAAAAGAAAATAGGCCCCAGACTCAACCGGACCAAAACGAACAGATAGAAAATTTTTATTACTTATTTCTTATGCTCGGAATAATTTTTGAAAACAGAAGGAATTGCCCAAGACTCAACCGGACCTAACCAAACGGATGGAAAACTTTCATTTCTCATTTATTTTGCTGGGAATTATTCTGTAAAATAATTTTTCAATTAATCGTCAGGTAAAATGTCAAAAATAAATTAAAACAAACATTGAACTCAAGTCCCAATAATTTTGATATTTTAATTAAAATTATTTTTTAATTAATTGACAGGTAAAATGTCAAATAAGGAATTGAAAAAAAATCGCTCTCGAGTCCTGATAATTTTGATATTTTTATTAAAATTATTTATCAGTTAATTAACAGGTAAAATGTCAACTAATAAATTAAAAAAAAAAATTGAACTCAAGTCCGAATAATTTTGATATTTTAATTGAAATTATTTATCAGTTAATTGACAGGTAAAATGTAAAAAAATATACTAAAAAAAAATCGCTCTCGAGTCCTGATAATTTTGATATTATTATTAAAATTATTAATCACTTAATCAACAAGCGAAATGTCAAATGATAAATTAAAAAAAAATTGAACTCAAGTCCGAATAATTTTGATATTTTTAATAGAATTATCTATCAGTGAATTAACAGGTAGAATGTCAAATTATAAATTAAGAAAAAATTGAACTCAAGTCCGAATAATTTTGATATTTTTATTAGAATTATCTATCAGTGAATTAACAGGTAGAGTGTCAAATTATAAATTAAGAAAAAAATTGAACTCAAGTCCGAACAATTTTGATATTTTTATAAAAATTATTTTTTAATTAATTGACAGGTAAATAAATAATAAATTAAAAAAAAAAAATTGAACTCAGGTCCTGATAATTTTGATATTTTAAATAAAGTTGTTTATCAATCAATTGACTGTTAAAATCCTGAATAATAAATTAAAAATAAATCGCACTCATGTTCTCATAATTTTGATCTTATAATTGAAATAAATTTCTAATGAATTGACGGGTAAAATCCCAAGTATCAAATTAAGTAGTAATCGCACCCAAGCCCTGATAATTTTGATATTTTAATTTAAATTATTTATCACTTAATTGATAGGTAAAATGTCAAATGATAAATTAACAAAACATTGAATTCAAGTCCTTATAATTTTGATATTTCAATTTAAATATTCTTTTTATTCACTGACAGGTAAAATGTCGAAGAAAATATGAAAAAGAAATGGCATTCACGTTTTAGTAATTTTGATATTTTAGTTTCCCTTTTTCTTAGCAAAGAAATCATTTCAAAAAAATCTACAGGTGTTTCGGCAGTTCAAGGATAACTTTACTTTAATGTTATTAGTTTGCATTCACATCATTACACTTTACTCCTTTTATTAAGCAATTAAGATTCCAGTTGAATCTTAGCCTTTTTTTTTTTTGTATTTGAAAATAATCCCCAGCAAAATAAATGAGAATTAAAAATTTACTCTCCGTTTCTGTGGGTCTGGTTAAATCTTGGGCCTTTTTATTTTTTTATTAAATTTTTTCGAATAAAAATAAAAATTAAAATTTTTCCTCTGTCTTAGAGTACCCGGTTAGCTTTAATTCAGCGTTACAACGCCTCCAATAATGCTGCAATACACGGACACACACTCATACATTAAGCCGTCCGCTTGCGACCTCATACATCCACTCATTCACACTTACGTACTCGGCTCATAGCGTCACAATCCCCTCTCATGCTCGGCTTTGTGTGAGCGAGTAAGCTGCTATTGCAGCATCTCACTCTCGCGTCTCCTCTACTTCCCCGCTCATTTTCATTTCTCGAATAGCGCGCTTCTGATTGGCTATCGTTTTTAATTCATAACTCAAATTCTATGGCCCAAAAAAATTTTTGGCTCAGGAACTTTCGATTCAGTATTTTTTTCTCTATCGACCCCAACAATTACTCCCGCCACTTCAGAGACACCCTGTATATATATATATATATATATATATTTATCCTCTTTCTAGTCATATTCGTACTCTACATCGCCTTATTTACCTCTTCTCAGCATCTTCATCTTTTTATTCCCCACTACACCAATTCATTATTACTAAGAATCTCTTATTCTCTCCCACCTCGAGATATTCTTCTTATGTCCTACTTATTTTTTCACAATACCTATTGGTATCTATATATATATTTATAAACGTAAATAAAACTACAATAAACTTTTTTATTATCAAATTTTTATATTTATAACAATGATTATTTTTATTTTTATTCTCTATTATAACAAACTTTTGTTACAATGTTTATTGTTATTATTAATTAATTTTATCTATTAAATGTTTTAGTTTATTCTCTTATCGCTTTAAAGCTTCAAATTTATTTTGTAATTTGTCTTTTTATTGTGGAGATTAGATAAAAACAGGTCTTGAAAATTTATTATTATTCTGAGGTAAAATTGATGAAGAATTTAATGTTTAAATTTATTGATTAATTATTTTATTTTTTTTTTAATTAAAAAATAATTATTTAAAAAATTTTTTATAGCACAT
Organism: Cotesia typhae; assembly: GCF_013202065.1. Classification (NCBI taxonomy): domain Eukaryota; kingdom Metazoa; phylum Arthropoda; class Insecta; order Hymenoptera; family Braconidae; genus Cotesia; species Cotesia typhae. The sequence goes on along the minus strand of NW_027423756.1, from coordinate 12,199,087 downwards.
AAATCAATTTTATTAATCAATAATTCAGACAAAAATGAAATTTAATGTAAAAAAAATTTTCCATCTCTTGAATCACAAGTAAAAGCAATAAAAAGTAATAATAAAACTAAAACAAGTTTTTATTAGAAAAAAAATAAAAAGTTATGGCACGTTTCCAAGACAAAATGAGATATGTTTAAATAGACTAAAAGAAAATATGAAACAAAAAAAAAAAGTAAATACATTAGCATAAGTAAGAGTATTGAGAAAATAATATTTATGATTAAAAATGAACGAATAAAATTTAATCAGATTTACAAAGCGATAATATTAAATATATGATTCATTTACTTATCGCTTGAGCATTGCTACTTTAAATGATGACACTGTCTTGTATAAATACATTAAGATGACGTAAATTGCGTCTAAACCAATTACTTTAACCCAGATAACAAGTTTTCCGGTAGTACTATTAAAGTAATAAGAATAAAAAAGAATTACTAAGGTAAAACCCTTTGGATAACACGCGTAAAGGGTGGAGAAAAAAAGTGAGAATATAATAGGCAAGAGGATTAGTCGTGTTTAATTAATGTCGGTTCTATACTCTACTAATCCAACGGGTAAAGTGAACTCTCAAGAAAGAAATATAAAAGTTTTTGCTCGAACCAGAAAAAATGTCAAACAACTTTTCATGTTGAGGGTACATATAATTTACCCTACACACTATAGTCAACAGCCCGCGGCAACCTCGATAAACGTCAACGTAATTTTAAAACTTGTCTGTATCTAACAAAACTATGTCTTTACTTACTAGCGCAGGTACAAGTCTTGTTGCACCGTCAATTACATTTATATTATTTTACAACTTTCAATCAAACCCTAATAGATTTTTTTTTTTTTTTTTTTTTTTTTTTTTTTATAAAATAATATAATGTCAGGTCTGTCTATTAAAGTGTCTTCTTGATAATGAATCTTTCATACCTTTTAAATGCTGTGTGAGTTCAATAGACGATTGGAGATCGTGTATTTTTATTTAATAAAAACTGGAATTACATTCCTTTATTCAGTTGAAAATTATTAACATTTTTCTGTAATTTCTTTTAACGTTGTACCGTCAGTTTAACAACAACTAAAAATAATTAAACACCAAATAAAGTAATTGGAATTTTTTTATCGAGCGTTCTCTTTTCCTCCTCTACCCCCGTCGTAAATTAATCATATCATATATGTACCTGTAATATTTCAAGAGGAATTCAAACAAATATTCCGATCAACTCTTTGGCCTTATAAAACATTCAGCAATATCAAATATTCATTTCATTTGATTGGCAAAAAATTTTCACATAAATCCCAAGAATTTTCGAGCAATGAAAGGCCGATAATTAAATATTGGTTCGACCAATGGTAATACGCAAAGTGTTTATTTTTAATTGAGACTTTTTCAATTATTTTTTAATAATGTAATACAGTTAAGTTAATTTTTTTTTAGTGTACTTATTACAAATAGACTATTTACTTTTTTCCGTATATCTTTCAAATGCCTTTGTTGTTTATGAAGCTTCATTTAATAAGTAATAAAAATATATTTACAATAAAAAAAAAATGATATGGGTTTGTTTAAACAGTATTTGCAAATATAATACTGTTAAGACCTCGAAAAGTCAATTGAATCTCAAGTTAATTGAGTTATTTTAAAAGTACAACGCAATTTAAATTTACAGTGATTTATTATTGATTATTACAACGTCTTCCCATCAGTTTTATTGATGTTATTACAAAATTAATAAATTAATGAATCATTATTTTTTCGTAATATTCTATGCCGAGAAAAATGATTTCAATTGAAGAAAATTGTATATTATTACGACGTATGTTTTTTTTTTTGTAATTGAAATGTATAAATCAAACGATCAAGATAAAATAATAAATTTTTTCTTTGAATTTCCACGTGAATTAAAGTAATTACCAGTGACGTCTTCTTGTATTATATACAGACAAATATTCATGTATATATTATAAATCATTGAAACAATTGGCTGATCTATTCATAATTATAATTATTTTTTTTTAAAACATTATCTTGCATTTTATAATTATAATGTAAAGTAAACTAATCTCGGCATGATTGATGAATTAATTTTTTCATCTCATTTTTTATCGCAATTAATAATAATTACAAGCGATTATGGAATGTTACAAAGTGTAATTTCTTTTTTACTTATTAAACTAACAAGCTAATTTTTTTTAAATTAATTTTTCTGTTTAATATTATAAATTATTCATAACTTTTGATGACGATCTTATTATTTAATTAAATATTGTGACTTACGGTGTTTCATTAATTACCTTAAAAGTTTTTATAAATTATTTTATTAATCTCATTGTGAAGGGTCGCTTAACGGAGAAGAGGGAAGACGTTGAAAAGTGGATATAAATTTGACAGGCATGAGGGATTATCCTGATTGCTAGATTGACAACTGTTACAAGTCATGACGGAGGGGTCGTATCTTTTATGAACCGTTTTTTAAAAAACATCAAAAGGATTATTGTTATGTCTATTGTTACTGTTATTTCGATTTAAAAGTTTCAATATATATATTTTTTTATTTTATAGACTAACAAGTGAATGTAAATACGCCAGCTCTACTCCATATGGTTCATATATTCTTCGTAAATGAAACTAGTTCACTCTGGAAGAAATATTTGATTAAAAAATTCTTCAACCCAGAAAATTTTTTTAAAGAATTTCTTCATTTTAAATTAAATTTTTTTCTTCTTCGTTTAAGAAATTCGTCTTAATAATTTTTTTTACCCAAAAATTTTTTTTTTTTAATTAAATAAATTTTTTTTCGATAAAATTGAATTTTGTTAAATTACACTGTACTTTTTTAAATATTGACGTTTTTAAAGATATAAGCTCATCCTGATGTTATACTAATCAAGAGCTTTCATTTGAGTACCCACATGCATTTTTTATATATTTGTCATATATACATATACATAATATATATAAATATATGAAAAATTGATGTGGGTACTCAAATGAAAGCTCTCGATTAGTGTAATGTCGATGACATTAAAATTAGCAGTCATTAGAGAATTTTAAAATTTTATTTAACAAACAAATGATTTTTAAAAAATTGGATTTTTAATTTTTTAAAATTTCTAAATGTCAATTTTTTTGCCATAATTTAGTTGTTAAAAAAATTTTTTTAATAAATTATTAAATATCTGCTAAATTTATTTTCATGTAATGTCGGGATAAGCTTATTTATTTAAAAATTTCAATACTTCATCAGATACAAGGCCCACAAAATTTTACTTATTCTCTTAATAATTAATTCAACCTGTCAAATGATTAATTAAAAAAACTTTGACTTTTTTAAAATATTAAATTAAATAATGCTTGGCAATAAATTTAGCCGATATCTAAAAATTTTTAGAATTTTTTTTATTGAAAAAAAAATTAATTAAAAAAATTTCACATGTAGAAAATTTAAAAAATTGCAAAGGCAATTTAAAAAAAATTATTTTTTGTTATAATTAAATAAATGAAAAAAAAATAAAAAAACGTTGGCTAATTTTATTATTGTAAATAATGCAACAATCAATAAATTTCTAACTAATCTAAAAATCTGTCACAAAAATTCAAAAAAAAAAAAAAAAAAATACACTCAAATTTAATTACAGCTTAGAGCAAATAAAACGTCGCGTTGTCATATTTAATATATCCAGCATCAAATTTTCCTTCTATTGGATTCTATAAAATTAATCTCCCACCAAAACATTATTTTCTACCTCTCTGGTGATTTATCCCCCACTTAAAACTCTAATATCCCCACCTAAAAAGTGTTTTTCCCCCACCAAGGTTCTTAGAGATCGCGTCCCTCCAGTCATTCCCGCGCCGACCGCCACGAGGAGCGCGCGTCGTTCTATTTCTGTCCACGTTTACTCCCATACCACGAGTTCACGTAGTAACATAACCACGTTTTGCTCTCGTCGCATTATCGCAGCTCCTAAATCGCTCGATTTAAATAAACATCGGTAATTACCGGGTTGATTATTTATTATTATTCAACAAATTTAATCAGTCAAGTGCACTCAATTACCGCCGAGTTATTCAAGTACAATCACGTGGATAACCGACAACAATTTATTTACAATATTAAATAATATATTTGTTTATGTTGTAAATGTTCGAGCTAAGTGATATATTTTTTCAAACACACTGGGATAGTTTCCGTTTGGAGGATTTTGTTTTTTAATCATTATTATTATTATTATTATTATTATTAAAAAAGTGACTAAAGTGTAGTGCCGCACACGGATTAACGTTCTTGACCCAAGTGATCGGTTACGATACTTCAAATATTTATTTAACTAAATAAATAAATAATTTATTAATAAATATTTAATTACTATATGGTGAAAGTGTAAGGTGTTAAACTGGATTCCATTTTATCAACGTACCCGGCTGAGCCGGTAAGTTTTGGAAATCATGACATTATACTATCAAAATTATAATACTGAAGTTAGCCGTCAGCTGTTTATTTTAAAATTTTTTTTTAACAAATCAATTTTAATAAAAAAATGTTTAATTGTAATTTTTATTAATTTTTACATGTGAAACTTTTTAATAATATTTTTTTTTGTAATAATTTAATTGCTATTGAATTCTAAAAAAATTTTAATGTCATTGAAAATTAAGTTAGCCGACATTTTAAAATTTTTAGAATTTTTTTTACTGAAAAAATGGTGACAAAAAAAATTTTTTAAAAAATTTCACATGTAAAAAATTTTAAAAACTCTACGTGCATTTTTTTATTATAATTTAATAAACGATTAATTAATAACGTCGGCTAACTTCAGTGTCATCATTAAAGTTTTGCAGTTACTTGATAATTTTTTAATTTTATTTAATGAAAATTTCTTCTGAAAAATTATTTAATAAAAAATTTCATTCATTATTTTTTAATGTTTTTTTTTTTTTCATGATTTATTTAGTAAAAAATAAATCTAAAAATTATCAAATCTGCTAAATTAATAAACAATCGGAAATCCCATTTATATATTTTTTTTTTATTAAATTGTTTTAATGAAATTCAGTGAATTAATTATAATTATTATTTTACTTCAGCTCCAATTTTTTTTATTTTAATTTAAACAAACGAACAACAAAAATTATTAATTTATATTTAAGGTTACTTATTTTGTAGGTTAAAAAATGAAAAAGTTTGTAAAAATACAATTTTCGCCACTTTCTTACTCTAAAAACAGTAGCGTCGGATTCGCGAAGCCTGGCGCCATCTTGCGCGGTTTCAATAAACTTTCAATACGTAAGACTTGCACAAATAATGGAGTTTAGAATTTGAAAAGACCAATGGCCGGGTATTGTTCGCATTTACGCTGAATTCAAGCCAAAAAGTTGGGAATAAAATGAAAAATTTTCTACGATAAGGCTCAGGGCTATTCAGATTTTTTAGTGGTTGAAAAGTGATGTTTGTCCGCAAAAGCTTTGCTACTAAAATCTATAAAAATAGTTTTCTATTGTTAGGAAGAATTTTTAATTTTTTTATTGAAAATTTTTCGAAGGAATTGATAAATATTATCTTATTTAATTTCGCGTTTTATTATTTTATAAAATTTCAATGCCATTAAAATTAATGAAAATTAATTTAGCCGACTTCTAAAAATTTTTAGAATTTTTTTTTATTGAAAAAATAATTACAAAAAAATAAAAAACAATTTTTCACCCTTAAAAAAATTTAAAAACCGTAAGTGCAATTTAAAAAAAAATATTTTTTAATTCTAATTTAATAAATTAAGCAATTTATTAAATTAGAAGCTTAACAATTTTAGATTTTTTTCAATTAATTTTTTTTAAATAATTTTTTCAATAAAAAAAAAATCTAAAAATTTTTAGACATCGGTAAACTTTATTTTCATAAATTCAACCAATTTTTTATTTGCATACTTCAATGGTTGGTTGTAAAAATAGCGGCTTTTGTTTTTTATTTGTTAAAAATTACAAGAAGTCATTTAAGATAATTTTTAATTTACATAAATCAATTTTATGTATCAAAGTAATTGAAAAATTAATTGTTATTTTTTAGTGAAAAAAATATTTTTTATTATCGACTTTAAAATCTTTTACAATCTTTTTACATCATTTTTAATTAACGCTGTCATTTTTAGAGCCATTAAAATAAAATTTAAAAAAACTTAGAGAAGTTATGTGATGAATTTATGAAACAATTACTTAGAATTGAAATAAAAACATCAAAGTAATAACTAAAAAAATGAAAAGTTCTATCGCAATCAATATTCCATAAAAAAACAAAGTATAAAAGATAAATAATTAGCATGCGGATACAATAAAAAATAAGTAAATGCGTTGATTTAAAAAAATGATGATTTATAAAAGATGATTTTATGAGTAGAACGGATACATGATTAACCAACGGTAATTAATTAATTTTCCTTTACGATCGGCAATTAAGACAGGCAAATATCTGATTTAATATTTATTTTTACTTATTAAATTCTCAGAAGAGATATTAAAGTAATTAAACAATTTTTAATTATTTTTTAATAACTTTTCTTATTTAATAACACGATACAGAAGACTGTTACCCGAAAACGCACTCAAGTTTAACAAAATTAAAAGCTTTTATACCGCGTTATCTAAAATGGAAATCGTAATCGAGTGGCTTATCAAATTCGCCAAGAATTAACGTGGATCCGTGCACAACTATACATTTAAAACTTTTATTATTATTATTTTTTTAAAGTTTTTATTACTCGGTATTTTTTGATCCCCGTAATTTGCTAGCGGGGATTATAAATGAAAAATAGCCGAAATATATAAGAGAGTTTGCGAGTAGTTGGTCCTTGGAAAATCATTAGGATAGACGACATCCGGTGATTGGGATCGACAGATTGATGAGTTTAGTTGTCATAGCTGCATGCGGTGGCATGGTGGGAAAGTATCGTTTGTAACGTTGACACCAGAGTTTTTCCAGCAAACCGATGACAAACGCTTCAATATATATCTTCCTTCATAAATTTTTTATTCGCGTTTTCTTTGTAATTTATCTTTATTTTTTGGGTTTGTCATTGATTGACACACGCTCACCTGTCATGAATTTCAAGAAAATTCATCACCCTATACTCTAGAAGTATTATTTTATTTTTTATACTCTGTCAGTTTTATTTAGCTATTTTTCATTCCATTTTATTTATTGTTTTTAATGCCATTAAAATCCTTAACAACGACCGACGGAAAAAAATTTTATTACCTTGTACGTTTCGCGCTATAACTATAACCATCATCCATACCCTTACCCATACCTATACATTGTAGGTACATTAAAAAAATGAAAAAATATCGTAAACCGTCAGACCCAATTTTCTAGTGGAAATAAAAAATACCGGTTATCTTAAAAGTTTGTTTTATTCTCGGTTGTTAAAATTTTAAAAATTTCTACACGGGTATTTATTAACTTTGACCGTCGTCTGACCCAGGTAGAAACATCTGTTCTTAAAATGTCCGACAATTGGTTTCAATATTTTACCTTCATTTTTTATTTTTACAAGTTAATATTTTTTCTTTCTTTTAAAATATCCTAATTTTTTAAATTATAAGCTGTTATTTATTTTCAAGGCTAATTTTCGAAACAAAAATTTTTAAGAAAATAATTATTATCTATATTATTAAGAGAAAGAAAAATTTTGTTTCCATATAACAAAATCGGTTTTTTTAGTGAAATTTAGTGTCATTGCACAGGTCTTGACTTAAATTTGTGCCTTTTCAAGGTTTCATTTTATTCTCCCCGATAGTTAATTTATTATGATATATATTTAAGCCGCATTTGAAAATACTCGAAATACATCATTAAAACGTGACCTTGTATCTTGTGAAATATTGACAGTTTTAAAGATATAAGCTCATCCTGATGTTCCACTCATCGAGACCTTTCATTTGAATACCCACATTAATTTTTCATATATTTTGTATATTTATATATATGTATATATGAAAAATATATCAAAAATACATGTGGGTACTCTAATAAAAGCTCTTGATGAGTGTAACATCGGGATGAGCTTATATCTTCAATAACGTCAATATTTAAGAGAGTACAGTGCAATTTAACAAAAGTCATTATTTAATATATCAATATTTTATTTATTTATAAATAACTAAAAATTTATAAATAATCAAGTACCTTAATAGTTCTTTTAGAATTAATAAACCGGCACTATATTTTTTACGTCATTTAGTAAAAAAAAAATATCAGATTAAAAGAAAAAAATATACTTATTACTTTTATCGTCTTTGTAGTTTACGTGTAGTAATAATAAAAACTAAAAAAGCGAGATGAAAGTAGTATCGATAAAAAAGAAAGAAAGAGATAGTAGAAATCAGTTTGGATTATTTTCCAACATTTTATTCCATCATTCATTGTTAGATTGCTTGGCATCGTTAATAAAAAAGAAAAAAAAAAGATATTACCTGACTCGTTTATTCTTTAAGGACCCTATTAATACTTTTCTTCCGGGTTATTCTTTTTTTTGCTAAAGTAAAAAACTAATGGAACATAATTAAAAAAGTTTTAAATTCTGTTTTTTTGTATTTTACTTGTTAATAGCTTGGTATATAAATTGAATATTGATCCGAGCTTCATTATATTTTAAAGCAAAAGTCTAAGAATAATTTAAACAAAAAAGTTTTTTAGTTTAGTTTAAATTAAAATAATTATTTAGTAAAAATTTATTGCGTCAAACTTAACTGATTTAATCCGCAAATAAATGCGGGTTTTTTTTACGATATTATATATAATGACGAGAGCGTATATATAATTATTATCTCCGAATCTGTGATAGTTGAATAAAACGTAATACACACTCCATAAACCATTTAATTGAACTGATTTAATTGAACGAACGAATATCAAACGTTTGCAAATATAGACTACAAAATATATGCATTTTAATTAATCATACCTTTAGTATAAATGGATGGGTTCTTTTGGGGACATTAAACACAGTCTAATTAACAAATAAATCGACTAAATATTATATTTTAATTTTACCGCACTGAATCATTGATTTTTATTTTTAATTAACGTCAAACGAATGTATAAAACTCGTTAAACGCTCGTTGGTACACAATCAAAGTCTGTGAATAATTATCATTGAATTTATTTATTATTTAAATAATAAAATAATCAATCAATTTATTTTTTAATAAATTATACAAATGGTAATTTTTTTTCTTTGTGGTTTTAAATATTTTTGATAATTAAATTTAAGATTAATAGTCGGGAGAGAAATTCGGACCACTTGGAAAAAATGTGAATACTATTTTTAACATTTAGTCGGCGCTGGGGATCGAACTCTGGCCTCCCGCGTCGGAGACACGGGATCTAATTAGCTTCACTTAGATGTCTGTTGTTCCATTTTGTTTAATATTTTTTTTTTTTTTTTATGTAATAAAAATGGAAAAAATGAACCACAGTTTCATGAATGTAGTTAATAATGATTTAATTAATGAATGTGGATTTAATAAAAATTAATGGATCGTTATAAATATTTATTAAAGAGAGAAATAATTTAAAAACTAATGAATGAATGAAATTAATTTATTCTCACGGCAATAACTAGTAATTAATAAATTAATTGTGCCGATATATTAGAGTAAAGTGGGTTAATTGCATTCATCAATGTCGTTATATTACAAGTTAAGTTACGAGCTTGGTTGAGATGAAATGAAAGAGGAAGAGAGAATAGTATATATTTTAATATTATTATGTCTTTAGGTATAATAATAATAATAATAATAAGATAGAAGACAATTTAACTTTACGTTGAATGCATTCGTGTTCCATTGTCGAATAAAGGACAAAACTTTCGCAGATGAACTGCATTGAGGAGCGAAGGAGGATTACCAATCAATTTATAACTAAATCAATTTCATTTCCGCATTATATATAACAGTAAAAATACATTAAAATATCATGTTTAATTTATTTTCAATTACAAGTTTTACAATTTAATTCCTTATTAAATTTTTTAACACAAATTAAATACAGTGATAATATTATTATAATTTACAGTTGTAAACAACTTAGGAGCTGGTACAACTTTTAATGTATTATCTAAATACATTAAAACTATAACAGCAAGCGAGCGAATGAACAAACTACTCAGAATGTAAATTATTCATCGCAATATCTCGCAGAGATTACATTTCGCTTCTTTATAATTTTTTGTCTGATAAAATCATACCTTTCCTCAGTTTTTTCAACTAAAATTTTTGTTTCAACAATTAACATTTTTATTTTAAAAAATAATAAGAAAATTTTAAAAATAATAGCATCCTCTTGTAACCTAACTTAAATATTCATGAATTATTCACTTTTTGTTAAACTTAAAATTCAACAATAAATTACCATGTTATTCCCCCAGGACCGAGCGATTGAGAAATTTATACGCATAATGCTTGATCCACCTTTTCTTTGATGTCTCCAAGCGGTTTTACACTTTTAATTGCAATTAACACTTTCAAAGTCATCCTGACTTTGATATAACTCAGCCTCTCGTTCTACTCTGGCTCTCATTTTTCTGTCTCACGCGATACAACACCCCTTTGCCTTTTTTTTTTTTTACAGTATGTACTCGGTTACGTTTTAGTTCCTCAGTTCTTTGCACAGTACACTCGTGTGTATGCATTAACACGTTTCATAACACTACTCGTGTCACAGACCCTGGGCTTAAACAAAATTCATAAACAATAAAAATAAATTAACGTCTAAATAAAATGTTACGTGTTTCATGTGGTCTTATGAATACGTATATTATTCTTTTACATGCACATGCGTTTTATTTAAAAATAGCTTGATTAAAAATAAAGCAAAAAGTCATTTTTTTTTTTTTTTTTTTTTTTTTTTAAGCCTCGGCTCGACTCCGGCTTGCTATTTTTTTTTCTTTTTTTGTATCACTTACTCTGCAATTTAATTTACTAAAAGCTCAACTATGTGACATTTATTATTAATAATTATTATTATTATTATTATTATTATTACTATTATTATACACATATATATGTATTTATACAGTATATTATCTTAACATCATGACTCTAATTAATGTAAATTTTAAATGAAAAAAAAATCACGTAGAAAATTAAAATATCTAATGTCAGTGAACAGATCATTTATTTTTCTCATTTCTTTTTCTATAACATATCGTTTTAAAGTCTGACTCACGGTTTATTCATGGTTCGTCGAGCACGAGAGAATTCTCAAACACACATTACGAATTTATATAAAAGAAAAAAAAAAAGAAATTATTTTTTGTATTTGCTCCAAAGAATTTTAATTAATTTATCTCCGCACAGATTTAACGCAATTTTTGGGAAAAAAAAAAAAAAAAAAAAACTTTTTTTTTACATCGTAATTTTTTATAATAAATTACTGACACTAAAATATTTAAATTCATAAATTCAAATATCACAAAGCTAAGAAAGATTTATTGGTTTAGTAATAATAATTTAAATAATAAATTATTATTAAAATCATGACAAAGTTTATTTTTTTTGATTTGGGTTTTTTGAGTTATAACTTGTAACATATTTCACACAATACACCACAATAATAAGGCTTAACAATACAATAATGAAGGTGGTTTTATTTGAAAATCTTCTCCTTTATTCAGTACCTGCTTTCTGCTGCATAATCATTCGAGACTTTTTACTCTATTGTGTAATCAATAGATCTCAGCTTTTGTGTGTTTAATTCATGTCTTATGAATTTAAAATTTTTCATACTTGATCTCAATATTGTTTTTCATTAAAAAATTCCATCTAAGATCCAATTATTAAAATCCTTTTTAAAAATTTATAAGTATTTATCTATTAAATATATTTTTAATATTAATGAATTTACAAAAAAAATATTTTAGAAGCAGTCTTACTAAAAGAAAAGCAGACAGACGTGAGTTAACATAATATAATGGAAAAGCTTTTCTTTATACAAATTCAAAGTTTATTCTACCGAATCTCGTGTAAAGCATCATCATTATAGAGTCTATTTATTCAAAGTATCTCCAGTTTTTTTTATCTCCGCTAGTTTGTATTTATTTACTTTTCAGTTGTTTATTTATTTTTATTTTATTTAACTTGTGCTCTAAAAAGTTTAATAATTTAAATTGCAAAAAAAAGTTCATTTACTTTCTTGCAAATCAAGATTGTTAACGTCCTTGATAAAAAAAAAAATTAAATAAATTTTTAAATTAAAAATATTTAACTGAGTTTTGTAAAAAATCGAGTCATCTTGAATAATTATTAAAATTTGTTATTTTTCTAACAAATTTAATGCTTCTATTAAATATTAGTCACGAAAAATATATTTTTAGGATACAACTGAATCAATAACAATGACTTTCTATTTCGAAGAATGACTTTAAAATTATTAATATATATTATATACATCGCGTATTCTTCATCGTCAGTTCTTTGCACGACAGATGGTACAAAGTACTCTAGTACAGGTGTGTTCTCAGGTGTCTTCTTTTTCATGAATTTCAATGGAACAAATTAAAAACAATGATCTAAAAAAACATATTTTTGCTATATATTCATAAAATTTTTCCATAAAGATTAAAAAAAAAAAAAAAACATAATTACTTTATTAATTTTTACTTTAATCCGAAGAACACTTGAAGATTTATACAGCCGTTTACGATTTATCGAGAAGATTGTTATTTTCTTGTAATTAAACGGAGATATAAATATTAAAACTCCGATAAAAAATATCTAAAAGGGAAAAAACTTTACCTTAGGGTTGATGGCTGTATAGCAAAGCAATTTAATTATTTCCAAGCTATAAATAACATCTGAGCTGCTGCGATCGCAGGAATATTACTCGATTAATTTTATCGCCTTTGTGCGCCTTATCAAATTTGATCACGATGATAATTATTAATAGCAATAATCGATTTTATTATTTCGTTACTATTTGACAGAGTTCAAACTCAAACTAAATAAATATAAAATATTTTTATCTTGAAAAAATAATACTTGTATAAAGCAAATATATATTCATCGTCGAACATAATTTCATCCGCCGTAATTACGCAGTATTGATTAGTCATATTAATATTCAAATGGCGGTCGTTATCTTGCCTTTGAGTCATGGATAAAATTTATAGTTTTTAGAGCCAGATGATAGATGGCTTCTCGAGGAAGAAATGGATTTTAATTTAAAAATATTCTATAAAATTTAATCGTTTTAAGAAATTTTATTTCTCTTCAGAATTTAATCTTTAAATAACGGAATAAAATTGCCGTCGCTTAATATAATTATTTTTGCTGCAATTAAATTTATTATTCAGCTGTCAAAAATTTACTGATTTATTTATTTACAAAAATTAACTTTATAAATATTATTTACGCTTTTTGAGTAATTGTTTTAAAATAATGAGACTGAAGTTAGCAGACACTTGACAATCTTTTGATTTTGCTTGAAAAATAAATTAGGCATAGAAAATTATTTATAAAAATCTCATTTATAATTTTTCAAAGCTTCTAAAGATGAAATTTTTTAATAAAATTTCTTTGCTATAATTTTTTTGTTAAAAGAATTTTAAAAATTGTACTATATTTATGTATGTATGTACATTCATCTATTTTTCCGGGGGGAAATAGAAAAATTATTTTCTGAGCTATTTAAAGCATAATAAAAAAAAAAAAAAAATTGATACCGAAAAGTTCCGAGTTCGATTCCCGGTCGAGGCTACTCGAAAAATTTTTTTGGTCTTAATCAACGTAATAACAACTTGTAAAACTATTTATAACATCCGTCGTTCGATTTCGATATGCTTAAATACTAAATATAACGAGCACTTTAAAGTAAAAATAACTGCAGCTCAACCGAGCCTTCTATTCTTTTTATTTTATTATATAATAGAATGTAAGAATAAGAATAATAAGCTCCTTGATATTCTTTGTCTACTTATACCTCTCTTTTCTCCGTCAAATATTTTTTTAAGACGTTTATACTCTTTTGTCTTCAGTTCAATGAGTAAACTTTTCACTTTTGTATAAAAATTTTCTTTGTTATTTCCGAGTGTATGATACTTAGTTATTTTCTATTATTTTATTTATACTTTAATCATATTGCAATTTTCTTTTCAATTTTCTTTCTGCTTTAACCTTTCTCTTATTGGTCTTTATTCAATGGCCTCTCTGTTCAATGTAAACTTAATCTCTCAATGCTTTTTTATTTAAATTGAATTTAGAATTTTATTGTGATTAAAAATATCATTGCATCGAATTATTTTTATAATTCAATTTATATATTTATAATTTCAATTGCAATTTTAAAAATTTTTTTTTATCAAATTATCGTTACCGGAAACTCATCGTTGAATTTATAATTATATTCGTCCAACTTTCACATTTCACTTTGTGCATAACTAAATACAAGTTCTCCATGGTCGTGGCTGTTGTTGAAACTGGAAATCTTGTGGGTGTGTCTCTTAAATATTAATGCTTAAATAATGTCACGAAAAAAGTCCAAAACTTTACTAAATAATTGCCCATTTGTTTTAATATCTAAATAAATACATACTTAGACTTAATTAACTTAAAGCGACTTCATTTTAAACTTAATTAATAAAAAAGTTTTGTTAAAAAAAAATTTATTACAGTAAATTTCTAAAAATATTCTTTTTTTATTGTTATATAAATCCCTTTATATATTTACGGTAAATTGCTTAAGCTCCAAGCACTTTATTTTTAATGAAAAAATAAAACTAAAAGAGTAAAATATAAATAACGTGGATAGTAAAAAATAAAAATAAGTAAAAATAAAGTAAATAAATAAATTTTATCTCTTGAGTAATATAACACCAAGTTGTTACTTTGGTTTATGGGTAATTATTTGTATTATTATTAGGGTTGAAAGCTATTTTAACGATGGAGAAACTATGGCCACACACATCCGGTCTATGTTAATGATCATATGAAACAAAGAAATATTTTTTTAAAGAAAAATAAAGTCATAATTTTTTTAATAAAAATTCTTTTAAATTCTGTGATTGTTTGTGCAAGCTGTAAAATTATTTTAATTAATTTAATTGACTTACATTTTTTAATAATTAATCACAAAAATTTCCAAAGCATATTTTTGATATAACAGTTGAAATTTTCTCATCAAATCAATTAATCCACCGGAAACGATAAATTTTTCACAATATGCGTATTAAAAAGTATCTCGTTTTGCCCCGAGTTCTCTTGAAGAAATTTCCCACAAAAAAATTCTATATACATGTCTTATTATCTTTATGCACAACATAAGTTTTAAAAAGCTAATCTTTTTCTCATAAAAAAGTACACATATGTTAACTTACATAATAAAATAAAAAACAGCAATTCCATAAACATATTTTAAAAGATAAAAAACGACTGATTTATTACAACTTCTTTTGTATCATAAAAAAAAAAATTTTATCTCTTTGATATTAAGATCTCACACTTTTCTCTTTCAACTGCTCATATGTGATGAAACCGAATTAAACAAACGCGTAATATTTAAAAATTTCCAAGACATTTAATTTTATTATAATTATTATTTTATATTATACAATTTTACAATTAGACGTTTTACATAATTTCAATTAACGTTCTTTGCTTAGATGATTATATAACTTAGAACTCTAATTGCATTTGATAAATTGTATGTCTATGAGTAATATAATATACACAAAGAAAGAAAGAGAGCAATTTATAACTGTTAATAATTAGTGGAATATGCGAAATAGATCAGTGATTACGATAAAGGTTTACTAAAATGTAAATTGATAAATTAAAATAGTAATTTATAAAATAAATTGTTATAGAAAGTTGTATAATTAAACGTTATGTGTGTAAATTAACTCTCAAATCATTGACAATAAGTATGAAAGTTGTTAACAATATTTATCGATTAAAAAATATATAGATGTCTATGTCTGTATATAAAAATCCAATTTTATGTATATTTTTTATTATTATTTTTAAAAAAACTAAGAGACACTGCTTTCGTGTCCCACTTAATGACAAGAAACTGGTTTTAAATTCTTATAAACGTAAAGAACGTGTCCTTAACAACTCGTGACTCGTTGATACTTATGACACCTATTTTTCGATAAAAACAACGTCACGAACAACTCGAACGTATGGAACTCACCAAGGAGCTCCTCATATCTGCCCTGAATAGATTGCCTTTTAACTATTTATTTAAATATTCTTTTAATCATCCTGACAGATAATTTTTAATATCCTTTTCCTGTTACAGAATTACCACTTTTTTTTTTTATTATCATAAATTTATAAATATTCCAAACCATTTATTATAATAACGCATAACGCACTTTTTCATGTTTCCACAATATATAAACGTTAATAAAAAATTTATATTTATTTTTTTTCGCAAATATTTTTCAACTATTTTACGCTATATAAATGAAACTTTAAACAAGTTTACTTTTTTCATGTGAAAATATATATATATATATATATATATATATATATATATATATATATATATATATATTTTTTTTTTAAGTATTATTAAAGTTATGGTTTATTCTATGTTATAATACTAACTTGGAAAATTTATTTTTATTAAAAAAGTTCATATAAAGAGATTTTTCAAAAGCATGCTTAATAATAATAATTTATAATTTTTTTAATGTTTTATTGAAAAGCATTTGAATAAAAACGTTTTCATTCTTTGCTTATTAATTTTATACTAATAACTTTGCAGTCACTATGTGACTGCCGTGATTTGTAAACTATAAATAGATATTATTTTACTTTTTTAATTATTTACTTTTGGTAATTGCACTGTACTTTCTTAAATATTGACGTTTTTAAATATATAAGCTCATCCCGATGTTACACTCATCAAGAGCTTTCATTTGAGTACCCACATGCATTTTAATATATTTTTCATATATACATATATATATAATATATATAAATATATGAAAAATTGATGTGGGTACTCAAATGAAAGGCCGTGATGAGTATCATCAGGATGAGCTTATCCCTTCAAAAAAAGACTTTTGCAATGACTAAATTTCACAAAAAAAAACAATCAATTTTATCATATGACTATCCAAGAGAAAAATTTTTATTTTATTTTTTTAATCATTTTGATTTTTATATAAACATTTTTTTTTAATTTAAATTATAAACTCTTAAAAAATATTTCCCGGTAAAAATATTTATAAATATGCAATTAGAAAAATATTATAATAATTTTAGTGGAAAAAATGAGGTTGAGAAAACGAAGAATAATTACTACATTACTAAGTAAACCGGAAATGCAATAAAATACAATCGTGTTTTCATTTATGACTCAAGTAAATCATAAATTAAAATGATTCATACTATTTGAAGAAGAAAAGTAAATGTAATGATAGATTAAAAAATAAAATTACAGTTATTGCAAAATCTTCGAGATCAAGTTGGTATTAGTCATACAAAAAGTAATTACCATTTTTAAGCAGGCAAATGCTTAAAATTAATGAGAGATTTTGCGATATAATAGTATCTTTTATTCGTAAGCTGTGTATATGAATCTGGATGTAGATTAATGCACACAAACAATAAGCAAGTAGAATATTGAATAAACAAAGTACACGAAGAACAAGAACAAGAACAAATGAATAGACCGAATGAATAAAGACTCGTGGCGTCTACCTGCTGACGTTTCTTATTTACTCATAAAAGCTTAAGTCGATCGTATAGAGAAGATCCTCCGTCTTGTATCTCAATGGACCAGCCCACAATAACATTATAATCTTTACCTGCACAGTCTTGTCGTATATAAAATAATAATAATAATAATATAATAATATACACATCCATCTCGTTGATGTATTATATTAAAATTTGATGCTTCCGGCTTTATGTATTATCTTATCGACATGATAAAATATATTAGCATCGTATAATTTAGTTAATATAAATGAATAGAACGTATGAATGAATATTAACGCAAACTTTTTAGTACTTTTTGTTAATCTCTTACTGAGGCAGGTTATCAAATAATAAAAAAATTATTACCAGCATAAAAAAAACCTGTTTCTTCTTTCGGTTAAGCAAATTCTTAATGATAAACGTTGTAGATTTGCTATCAGAATAATAAAAAATATTTTAATGTTTTTTCAGCCAGCGAGTGGTTTAATTCTTGAATTGTAACAGTTGACATGTCATTTCCTTTAAAATACTCCAAGCATAACTTTTGCGGGTTGCGATTTAAGCTTCAATAAATACAAAGAAAAAATATAAATAACGCTCGAATAATATGAATTATCTGGTTAAAAAAAATAATAACGATGCACAAATGTTTGCTTAAGATTTTTTTTTATCTTTTACGCTTGATAAATATTTTTTAAAAGTCACAGGGGAGATAATATAATAAAGAAGGCTATTAGTTTTGATTGTGATGATGAATTTCAATAAATTTTTAAGTGGATTAATGAGTTGCAGTTTAATTAATAAAAATATTGGTATAGTTAAAAAACTTAAAGAGAAAGTTGTCAGAATGATGAGCTTGCAACTTTTTAGCGTGCGTGATCGTGATTCGTGATTCCAATGGTCTCTAATCTCGTTCGTTATAATTAATGAAACGACTAAAAAGAGAAAGTCACTGTATTATTAATTTAACATTGTGTTTATTTTTATTTTAGGCATTTATTTTTTTTTTAGTAAGTTAATACGGAAATGATTAACTGTTTAAAAAATTATTATTATAATTAAAAATTCATTTAAAGGCAATGGAATTTTAAAAATAATTCTCAAGATAATTTATCCAGCCGCAATATAAAAAATAAATCGTTTGATTTTAATGTCAAAGCTTAGATTCATATTTATAGCCTAATGAATATTGAATAATTATGAATCAATTGACATTGATGAATTATAATATTTTATGGATCAATAAACCACTTGATTACAGCGTTTAATTTACCGGGAGACTTGTAATTCTATTGGTCTGGAGTCGATTATTATTGACGTTTCCAGTTAAGATGGCAGAATAGATTCTCTTAATAAGCATCACTCGCTGAACTATAATATAAGGGATCTATATTATGTACTCTGCATCGAACACTCGTGATATATATATATATATATATATATATATATATATATATATATATATATATATATATATATATATTGATATTAATATTGCATCATGTTAGCTGCTACATAAACTATTATAATCGTCTATTTATATTTTTCAATATTTAATTAACTTAAGCGACCCGAGCTTATGAAAATTTCAATCAACTCTAAATAATTGTAAACAGAAATTTAATTTCAAATCTCTTTTCTGTTTATACTAGAAATTTGAATAGCGCTGCGCGCGCGCCCATAATTTCAACCAATAAGGAATCAGTTTCCATTTTTTTGCGAGTTTCGACTATTGACTAACTTCACACTCTCATGTATTTTTATTGTAAGGATATATATATATATATATATATATATATATATATATATATATATATATATATATATATATATATATATATTTATATTAACAATAACATTAAATAAAATAGCAAAAATAGTTATCTGAAATCTTAAATTTAAAGTAGAGCTAAAAGGTAACGTGTAAAATTGATTTTCAATTTAAAAATAAGGTCATAAATTTAAATTATTTTCCAATAACTTTAAGTAAATCGAATTTGTTCATAAATAAAAACTGGATTTTATTTATTTTATAAAAAAAAAAAAAAAAGTAGAGCATCTTCCACATCGGAAATGAAATTTTCTTGTAATTTATTTGTTAGCTTGATTTTTATTACTTCTTTAAATAATTGACCTTAATTATTTTTACCAGAGTGATTTGATAGCAAACCAAAATAATGCAATTAATAAAGCACATTATCCTTGACACAATCAACTTATATAAAAGCAAATAAGCTAAAATAG
This sequence comes from Cotesia typhae, assembly GCF_013202065.1. NCBI lineage: Eukaryota > Metazoa > Arthropoda > Insecta > Hymenoptera > Braconidae > Cotesia > Cotesia typhae. The sequence continues at coordinate 12,179,112 of NW_027423756.1, read as the reverse complement.
TACACGATCAATCAACTTGACACGCAACTTTTGTATTTGATTTCCTGGGCTTATTATTACATATTTATCATTATCATAAAAGAAAAAAAAAGTTATTACACACAAGTTTATCTTTCATGACTCATGACAGAGTTTAATATTACCGTAGAATAATTAAGGAATTAATTGAATTCACATGAGAATAGACATTATCTCAGTTGCTTCCTGTGTCGTCCCGTGGCTTAAACCGGAATCATATATGATACACACACACACACACACACACACACACACACACACACACACACACACACATATATATATATATATATATATATATATATATATATATATATATATATATATATATATATATATATATATATATATATATATATATATGTTAACATATTATATATACACACTCCTAGATGTTATCTCTGTCGCTCACATTGGCTCTTTATGTTCGCTAGTTATTTCGTCCTTCAGAACAGAGTTAACGTGGCTAACCCGTCGTTAACTCTACCGTTAATCGTTGGCTCTACTCAATGCAGCCAGAACTCAGCGTTGTAATTTATGATAATCGCAAATCGATAACTCTTCGCCTGGCAATCTTAGTGGTTGATCTTTCACCCGTCAAATAAGTCTTGCCCTTTTACTCAATTCCCTTATATTTATCTATCCCTTAACTTATTCTCATCCGAGTTTGATACGACGTTAATGTCCGGAGCGTCTGGACTTATACCGGTAAATACTTATGCACATCCACCCCCTCTCTTTATTCTTTCCTCTCACATTTTATCCAACATGCCTTGTATTAACTTCTTCATAAATAAAATATTCCCGAACCAAATTTACTGGTACTTGATGCACTTAAAAACTGTTAAGGATCATATTACCTTGTAATTTATTATTAACTGTATGATTAAGAGAATAAGCAAAATCACTAATTTTATCAATTATAAATTAAAAAAATTTTTTTTGCAAAAAAATCACTGATTATTATCTTAAATATTACATAAGCGTAAAATCAATATTAAATATATTTATTACAGTTAATTTATTAACCAACTATCGTTTTTAAGAAACAATAACAATAAACCAGACTTTCACTTCTAATAAAACGTTCAATCTAATCAATTTAAATACATATTTTTAGCAATTGCATTCACTTAACTTAATCACTCAGTCATGATACATAATTATCTATAAAATTTCTAATTCTTTGTTTTATTAACCCTTTTATTTATTTTATAAAATATCACTCAAATTATCTATTGTACAGCAACATAAATTATAATTAAATAAAAATATTTTCAACCCAGAAACTTTCACTGGAAAGAACGGACCGAAAAAAAAAAAAAAAAAAAAAAAAAAAACCAAAACTGAAATGAAATTTATCACGCATCAAGGAAAGAAATTTATTAAACGCATTAAATCATGTGAAAGAAAATTTTTGTATTAAATTTGCTAAATGGTTCGCGGAAAGTAATATGAGCAGACCAAACTGTTGTAAAGAAAGGAAAAAAATAAAGGAGGAAAGAGAAAAATGTTAAGACTAATGGGATAAAACGGATTTCCTAACAACTAATGGAAGACATATTTTAAAGAAAATTTAAAATGCTTTTTATGTAAGTAGAGTGAGATATAAATCTTATTAATAACAAACTATTAGTTTATGTTACATATATGAATTATTGTCACTGCGCTAACGATTACGGGCTTGAGAAGATGGTAAACAAGGTATTAACCTAACTTTCAAAATTAAGCGCTCTATAATAAATGCCTGGAAAATTGTTAATAGACTATTTTACATATACTATTTTAGCTGAGCATTCACTATATTACATCTATATACATATATACATATATATATATATATATATATATATATATATATATATATATATATATATATATATATATATATATATATATATATATATATATATATATATATATATATATATATATATATATATAAAACTCTCAGTGCTCTGTTTTCTCTTTCATCCTTTCATTGCAGTTGAACAAGCAATTAATCCGGATGATTGGTTTCAACGAGCATTAAAATAAATGAGCACACACAAGTAACATTAATTTATCAATATCCATGAGGTAAATTTTTTTTTATATCAAACAAATTTATTTAATAAAAAAAAAAAGATCTTTTTATTTAATTTTTTTCAATTAATTTTTATTGCTGCTAATTTATTTACAAATCGGTAAATTGATGTTCCTAAAATTAATTAACGGCAATTATTTGAGTTTAAATAACCGTTAGTCTTACACAAGATTTAATATGTGTGTGTAAGATTCGGGATCAAGGGGTTAAAAGGATTAATTCAGACATTAGCGAATTTTTATTGATGCAGAGTAGTTGATAGATTTTTGAAGAGCAAAACGTGTGAAAATATTGAAAAAGATAACTTATGGCAATATATAACAATTTTTTTCTTACTTGGTGATAAAATGTGACAGAGTTACGATAATGATTTACGAATGTTCATATTGAGTACTCAATAAAAGATGTAAGAGGTGTGTATACCAGATAGAAAGTGAAGAGATAGAGTGATAAAGTGAGAAGGAAAACCAATTTATCGCATGAATCGACTATTCCTGGAGAATTTACGGGTGCAAGAATAAATGCACGCGAGTGTTTGGTAGAAAAGCCATTACATTTTCTGAGAAATGTGTACGTACAACTTAAAAAAGGATAAATCGAGAAAGTATCGTAATAGCCGTATAAAACACCGAACACCGAAAATTTATATTTATTATTAAAAGTTATCTATTTATTTATTTGGAGAGTTTTTTTTTTATACTTTAAACTCGATTTATTAAGAGCTCTTGGATTGAAATTAAAATTTTTAAATTGTAGATAAATTACTCACGTATTTTGGTCGTAAAAATCGTTGAATTAAAACTATCGAACTTAAAAAAAATTAATTATCGCTTGGCATACTTATTTATTATCTCTGGAATGTATATTGAGAAAATAGAAGAAATGAAAAAGGTGAGGCTAGGTTAGGAAAAAAAAAATAGACGTTATGTATATACCTGCGGGCGTATTATGTAGGGTATTAGAATTTATTGGACAGCTACTTTAAGAGCGATTCATCCTCATAAATGGAATATTTGAATTTTTATAAGCGAAAAATATTTTTAAAATCCATAAAAAAATTTATGCTACCCAGCGTGTTTATCATTTTTTTTATGTCTGCTAAATTACAACAGTAAATAACATCATTAATGTAAATTTTATTGAAATTATTTTTTTAATTTGAATAATAAATTTATAATTCTGTTTTTTAAATTTTATTTTTTACTAGTTAAAAATTTTTAATGAAAAATCGAATGAAAAAATATTTAATTTCATTTCATTTTTACAGAAGTAATTGCACGGTCTATTTAAATATTAAATGCAAGATCTTGTCTGTGTGTATTTAATTACACGTCAAAGTTTTGATTACACAAATATACGTAAATAAACTAATGCTGCGATGCAGAAGTCCTCGTTTTCTCTTTCTCTCTAAAGGACAGATTCCGGTTTCATGTTCGCTCTATATTTGCCGGGACTGCATTAACAACAAAATTTATCTTCGAATAATTTACGCTAAATATACAAACTTTGAATAAATAGACATTAAATACTCTGACTAAAATAGCTTCAACAATAGATAAAAGTTGTTTTAATAAATATAAATGCTGTTGTGAAAATTTAATTAAATTAAATTTTTATTTTAATTTTCTTATACAAAAAAAAATCAACTTGAATAAAGAAAAAAATTTTTTATCCAAAAAAATAATTTTGAAAAGTTTAATCAAGACAAAAAATTCTTGAATCAAATAAAATTTACTCAAACCAAGAATTATTTTTTAGTTTAAGAATTTTTTTTCAAAATTATTTACTTGATTCAAATAATTTTTTTTCTGTGTACATATACTTAAAAAATATTTTATAAAATCAATAATCTCACTTAATTTTTAATCTTAACGCTTGTCAGCACAATCTCTCGCTATAAATAAAATTTTTATATTAACTTCCTTTTAATCTTGCACTTTAATAACCATTTAACTTTATAAAGTTCATAAAATAAATAAAATACTCTTTCCTCTTTATTTCATCAGCATTTAATCCAATAATTCATATTTATCGATATAATGAGATCTAAAACTTCATAACAGTAAATTTATAGCAAGTAATAAAATATCACTTTTTTTTTTTATAAAAAAAAATTTACATTTTTTAACATAAATTTCATTATTTTTCTCCACGCGATTTACAATAAATTTAACAAAAATTTTTCTACAGAGTGTAACATTGTCACGAATAGAAAATTGCACAACAGATTAGGCAATGAAATTATATACATTACAAGCCTAACTAATAAACAATAAGAATATCTGAAATCTGATCCTGATATTGCGGCCAAATGAGACTATTTTAACTCAGCTTAATATTAAATTTTCTTATTATTAAATGAACTTTATGGTAAATGACATTTAATAGATAAAGATTAAAAAGTTTAGCTAATTTATAATAGACTAGTTCTCAGCTAATAAATTATTAACACGTAAGATAATAATACAGTACAGTATTATGTTCTATTCCGTGTATTTGGATTTAATCTAACAAATTTATTATTCCTATCTTACATTAAATTATATATTAGTATAATATATTTATTATCCATGTATACACAAATACATTACCATAGGTTACTTGTAAATAGTCTTCGGCACCTGTTCACGCCTCACGACAACCGGAATTAAAACATAGATTTAATGTTGTTTTAATTCCCTCGTGAATCTATCGAATGTGTCACTTAGTCTCAGGCTTACCATTGATCGTGGTCTTGTAAACTTTACCTCTTACAAGTTTTCCCACACATTATGTGACACGCGCCTAAGTCTGAAATATCACAACTCGAATATTATTAATATAAATATCTATTGAACTTTTATAGTTGTAATAACTTTAAGTATATTCAAGATTCTTTTCAACATAAATTCGATTTAAAATGTCACATAAATTAAAGTTAAATATTATTTATGATAATCTCTTGTTAGATCACTCGAGGCGATAAATGTTTGCGTTAATATTTGACGTTTAATTTTCTTGAAAGTGGTTAAACTCTTAGATATAATAGCCAGAGGTGGATCGTTATTATACTGGCTATGAGGACATTAAGTTTAACGAAATTTAATTAACCCAAAAGTTATTTTATCCATCCTGACATTTATTGTTATTTTTAAATATTTATACTAAATTATTTGAAAAAAAATTAGAGAATTAGTAAAAAAATTTTTTTATCCGTATAAATTAATAAAATTAAACTAGCAACTTTGCCGTGACTTGTGAACTTTAAATAAATCAAATTTAAGCTCATCCCGATGTTGTACTCATTAAGAGCTTTCATTTGAATACCCACATGCTTTTTTATATATTTTTCATATATTTATATATATATATATATATATATATATATATATATATATATATATATATATATATATATATAAATATATAAAGAATATGAAAAATTGATGTGGGTACTCAAATGAAAGCTCTTGATGAGTGTAACATCGGGATGAACTTATATCTGTAAAAATGTCAATAGTTTACAAGATACAGGGTCATTTCTTAATTTCGGATCTAGAGATAAAAATTTTTGAATGCAGCCTGACTACTTATCATAATAAATTGGCTCAATAATATAGATTAAAATAAAAACCAATAAAGTAAAATCACAAATTTAATTTCAGGATTAAAAATAACGAATTAAATAATAAAATAAATGATACGATGTTATCAAAGAATTAGTTTGCCTGTTTTAATATTTACATTTAGATCTACATGTGTATCTTATTATAATAACGTTTGGTTTGTTCGTACAATACATAAATCATAAAGCTGTCAAGCACTATTTAAACACGCAATTATAAAGCAGGAAGTGGATTTTTTAGTCAAGCAAATTAATTCCAGAAATAAAACAAAACGCCACGAGTGTGAGCTAATGACTGTCGGTATTATATTGAACAAGGTACATACATCCATACAATTTCGAACAATTAAAAATGCAAGTAAGCGCTAACAATAGTCACTGTCAATCGGGATGGTGTGCTGATCTTATAATTTAATTTTAATATCACATTCATCCGCGAGGGGATTTATATTGATGTTTGATATATTTACAGAGGATGTACTTGGCTACAATTATTAAAGACTTAGTCATTGTAATCGTTGGGGGCGTTTGACCCCAGTACAATAAAATCCTTGAGATACTGCGATCAATAACGTAATAATGATAATGATAGTTGAACGAGTTTGCAGATTCTATCAAATTATTAACTATTACCCTTTTATTTTTCTATTTTTTTATTTTTTTATTATCTAAGGGCTGAAATAAATGACTGTATTATTTTAATTATATTTTCAACTTATTTTAATGGATTGCTTTATCAAGATTGAAGTTTAAAAATATACTCGGATTATATTTATATTGAATACAGCTTACACGACACATGATGGATGACAACGTAATTTTTTTTTCCAATTACGATTTCGTCAATTCATTTGTCATGTTGATTGTGATCTTGTGTCTACTGTTAATTTTAAAAGCTCTATATTCATGAATATAAATCAGATGTACGTAGAAAAAAAAAATACGGTCATTTTTTTAGTCAATTATAGAGATGAAAAATTTTAATGAAATTAAAGACAAAATTTCTTACTTTAACGATAATGATAATGATCGAAAAAATTATAATCTTAGAACTTGGAGATTATAATTGTAAATTACAACGATGATTGGTTAAAAAAAAAAAAAAAAAAAAAAAAAAAAAACCAATTAAATTATTAAACAGAAACATACCGAGCCAGCACGCATGATTGTACTATAAATTGGATAATTCGATCTTGTTCATTGTTCGGAAATAATCGGATGATGGTTTACAATCGGCGAATCTCACTCACTATTAGATTTATCGGAACGTTTCAAATAATAACCGAATAAGCGGACGAATAATACCAAATTATATCTATATTAATTTACAGTCGGATAAAAATATGATTTAGTTATGCACAATTTTCTATTTCTCTTAAAATTGTTTTAATATACGAGTCTATAAACCTTAAAATAAAAACATAAATATAAATTATCAATAAATTGAATCAGCATTTATATTTATTTTTAACATTCATCGATAAAAAATATTTTATCGCTTCAATTGAACTTATGATAAGAGTTTGAATTAATCTGAGTAAGAAATAAATTTAAAGTTATTATTTTTATTGCTATAAAGTAATTATTTCATATTTTTATAGTCGATTTAATTAAAATTGATAGAAATGTCAAGTCATCAAAGACAGCAATATTAAAATTTTAATATTCATTCAATTATTCCTTCTTTTATTTTCTTTCTCCATAAACTAAAACTCATTGTCTTTTTATTGTTTCATTACATTTATATTTTTTATATTTTTTCTTATCCTCAGCAGCTTATCGTCGTCACTTTATTAGAGTTGAGTCATTGTACTCTTTTTATGCCTGTCAGATATCCTATCAGTCATATAATATATTTTAAGTTATATGTTACATTACATTACATATTATGTGATTAAAAAATATCCTAAGTATATGTAATGTGCCAAGATTATAAATATGAATATCAGGCATAACAATAATAAAAAAAAAATAAAATACTTCGCGTATTTTTATCTCTAAACATAAATTTTTCTGCTGTTACATAAACAATTAAATAATTTAGATCGTGTTATATTTAATGCTCTAAATTCTTTAAACTTCGCAATATTTGCATTACATTCACTATTTTATTTAAAATATTTTTTAATTTTCCTCCGGTTGAATTTTCTCACGCAAAATACGCCTTGCCATGGCCAGACTTAAACTTTCTCCACAGATTATATTACTATGATCTAAATATCTCGATGAAAACCAGACAGAGTAAAAAAAATTTTCATCACAAACATCTTTCATTCCTCTTTAAAAATTTTTTCCTCGCTTTAATTTATTTCCTAAAAATTCTCTCAATTTTTCCGGATATTAAATTGCTCAGCGCGAATAATATAAAAATTTCTATCAAGTAAAAATATTTAAATGTAATAAAATATCAAGTTATTTGACTTGCGCATGAGCACTTTTGACACTTCAATATTATCGTTTAATAAAAATTTTTAATCCAATCAATTTATAAACACTGACTCATATTTGCGATAAGATAAATATCACTTTCATGAAATATTATCTTTTTAGTATTGAATGATTTTTTTTTTTAATTTTATTTGTAGTTTCTCAAGTTCACTGATTTAATATTTATTATTTAATCAATACAATATTATCACAGGTTACGACTTTTTATCTTATTTACCTGGCAAATTATCACGTAATTTTTTAATTTAAACAATTATTGTAATTCTGTAAATAAAATAAAATGTTTATCTTGCTTAAAACTGGAAACTAAAATGATTTTATTGGAAATAGTGAAGCATGTATTTTCAATAAATAAATAAATAAATAACAGAGCAGCAAAGTAGAAGAGTTTATCTAAATTTTTTACAGACCAACGCGTTTACATTATTTATTGGGGATATATTTGCATTTTATGGATTTAGATAAAAATTCGTTTTTGGTCGTGTTTGCATTGTCTATAGACGAATACAAACGAGTTACTTGAATTAGTTTGCTTTTTAAAAAATAAAGTAATGAATTGATAAATAAAAATAAAGTTATTTAAAAGAAAAGGCCTGCGTGGAGCTTGATAAGAGAGGTATTTGATCAAACATTGGAGTAGAGGGTAGACAGGAAAAAAATTAAATGAAGCGCGTCATCAGCATTATTTTTTGTTACCGACTCTTTTCTTCTCTCCTCTTCCCTTCTATTCTTTAAACATTTCCTCGTTTTACTGAAAAATGAGATTGCCTCCTTCTACACTTTTTATCTTTTATTATACACATCTATACATTTATAATAGAAGTAAACAAAAAATAGTTTCAATTATAAGCGATAGAAAAGCTAAATAACTTTTAGTTTTTAATTTTCAATTAATTTTCAACAATGCTTCACTCTATTTTTTTTCTTTCTATTTTTAATAAAAAAATTTTTACACATTATTATTATTATTTATTTAAAGTAATATTAATTAATTACAAAAAGTAGTATAGTGACTTTATAAAAATTCTTTTGTCAAGCATTTAATTAAATTTTACAGCCCCACGCGTCTATTGAACAAAAGAAAATAAAAATACTACCAACGTAATGAAACACTTAGAATTTTTTAATTAACAATTTTTTTTATGCACGAATTCATTTAGTATGAAAAGCATTATTAAAATTTAATTTCAATTTCATGATCAAATGTAAAAGCTGTCAAACATACACCGCGTATTTATTTTATTTCATTTTTTTTTAAATGTCTCTTCATTCACAGCGTTAATTAAATTTGAATAATATATTTTTAAAAATGCTAATATAAGTATAAAGGTGGACTATAAATCTTTAAATAATAAAATACAAATTATTCAAATTTGCTCCATTAATTATTTCCATAAAAATGAATAATCATCAGTAGGCAAATAAATATTCATTATAAATTATAATTTTTTTAACAATAAAATTTTTTGGAGTTTTTTACAATTTATTTTAAATACATTAATTAACAATTCTATTTAATTCGAGCACAAAAAAAAAATAAAAATATATTTATTCAAATTTACAATTAATAAAGAATCCAGTGTAGAAAATATTTGATTCAGATAATTTAAAATACAATGCATATAATACCTTTTATTCATCGTTGCATAAAATACACGCAACAATTGAAATCAGAGTTTGAATAAAAAATAATATTCATGCAAAGTTTCAATTGAAATTTTTTTTTTAACTGAAAAAATAATCGCTAATTCATTGTATTGTTGGAAAGTAAATTCTGAAAAATATATTTTTTTTTGCTACATATAAAATTTTTATAAATGATTTTTTTTTTTTTTTTTTTTTTTATATTGTTTGGCAATACATATTCTATAACAATGTGACTTCGGTGTAGGCTTATAAGTAAGTAGTTTCAATTTATATTGCACTATGCAATCATAGTTTCATTTTAAATATTTTAAATTGTAATTTATTAATTTTATAGTTGCACAATTTTTTCAAATAATTAAAATAATTAAATATTTATCAATAATAAGCTCAGAAAAATATAATTATTAAGCAGTTTAAAATTAATTTCCAATTTAAAACAAATTGCAATATTTTTAACAATAAAAATTTTTAAATCGCGCTCTTCCTATTCCGCTTCACTCGGTAGTTATTTTTTATTCTCATGCATATTCCTCAACTCTCACTTAACAAATTATAAAATAAAAAGCAAGTTCAACATCTTCCTCTTACGAGTGCCAAGGCTATCTAATCGAGGCAACATTGAATCATCAAGATTTAAGATACTTTTATTTTTATCTCTTATTTATCTATTTTCAAATTGATGAGTATTATTGCCGTTTTATGGGACTCGATTAAAAAAACCGGATTCTCGAAAATTTATTTTAAACTTTTTTAATATACAAGGAAATAATCTTTAATGATAACTTAGCAAACTTTTAATTACTCGTGACCTTTTTACGTATTATAAATTTTAACCCTTAATTTCTCAAGCATAAATTTTATTAATTTATATGAATTAAAAATTCTTGAGTACAAGTTAATACTTTTAAAATATCCATGTAAATAATAAATTCAATCTTACAAGCAAGCACAACATAAGTAAAGAAAAACAAGCGTGTAAGACTTGAAGTAGCATCAAATATATCAGAAATCCAATTAACTTAACACGACACGCATGTGTCGAACAGGTGTTAAACTCATTTTTTTACTCGTTATTTTCACAGCAGTTATTGTAGTACCTACCTCTCTATTATTTATTAATTATTTTTCATTGCTTACCGCAGTAATTATTTTTTTACACAATTATAAGCGATATTAAATCAAATTACTAAAATAAAATGCTAATTTTATGGATAAACGTGCTTTATGTTCTCTCCTGATAGCCAACAATTATTTCAATCACTCTGCAGTGAGAAAATATTATTTTTTAAATCAAAAAACTCAATTAGTTTTTAAAATAAAATTCTTTGTTGAATTCTTTGACCTGAAAAAGGATCTTTTGAAAAAATTCAAGCTTTACAAATTTACCTCCCCTCGACTTGAGTCTTTGTAACTTGAATCGGTCCACCTTTCATCTTTTATTTTTTTTTCCCCACTTTGTCATACCTATTTCTATTTTGGTAATTTAGTAGAAGCACCTGTCACTCACTTATTTATGCTCCTATATATTTTTACTTTTAAACAAAATTAAGTTTTATTATTACAAGCCCCATATTTACCGCACTCAAATTTTATATCCCACTGGCTTTTTTTTTTCCTTAGAAATAAAATTTTTTAAGTGCTAAAAAATATTACTACCAATATCGATGCTTTATTATCTAATTTTATTTTATTTTTTTATTTTTTATTATCGCAAACATCTAAAAGTTATTTATAACCATAATAAAACTCCACTTTTCTTTATTTTCTGGCCTGTAAATTAAAGTTTCGACTTTACAATGTATTTTTAAGAGCCAAATAATTTAGAATTTTTAATTAAAAAAATTCTCAATTGTCTAGAAAAAAAATTTTTTTTCCCTCAAATTTAAATTACAATAAAATTGTAAGTTGGAAAAAATTTTTCTGATAAAAAACAAAGTAATCTAAACCAATTTCCGCGCATTTTATTATTTTCATATACAATTTACGTTTATTGCAGCATAAAATACAAAAGTAATATTTCTCACACTATTGTTACAACATTTCTCGCATTATTCCGCGTTTATATAGACACTTATATCAATTTAGCTGTCAGATAATATTCATACCTCTAATTTTTTGTTATTATAACTATCTATCTATCTCACGGTTAAATAATATCAATATCAAAGTATATGCATCAGAAAATAGCCCGGAAACGGGTATGGGGCAATCTCGGTAGGTATGCAACCACACAAGTTATGTGTCTAGTAGAAATCCCGGTGAAGCTGGCAAACGAGGAACGTCAGAGCGGTCGTTATATTAACACTAACATTGTTTTCATAGCATTCTTCTTCTTTCTATCTAATACGAGTGTACTTGAACTGCGACTGTGGTGGGTTCGGTAACACCGAAAGGTGTTCGACAAACCACCGAATCAAATGTATCAAATACCAACATGAAAACACCGCCGCCATCTGCTATTTACCCACCACCAGCTAGAAACAGATGCTTTAGATTCTCTTTTTATTTAAACGCATTAGCCATTTTTGTGGTCACTAAATATTCTTATTGTCACTCATGACTCTTTCTTATTTTTATTATTATAAATTATATGCCATTAGTCATATCTTTTAGAACATTTTTTTTTCTACAACAAGTTATTGAACTCGTCAATGTCAGTTCTGTTTTATTAATGCGAATAATTAATTCAGAGTCGCGTGTTCAAAAAAATTTTTACTCTGTAATTTTAAATAATTTTATGCTTTTGTAATTTATTCTATTATTAAGAGTTCAATGAACTCTGAACTGTTTTAGAGAAATTATTCTTAGTCAATAAACGGAATAAAAAAATTAAGGCTCTTAATTTTTATCAGTTTAATTTTTTTATCTTTTAATTAATATAATAATCTCCATCCAAAAATTCTCTATTTTTAGATCCATAATTAAGAAATGACCTTGTATCTCGTGAACTATTGACATTTTTAAAGATATAAGCTCATCCCGATGTTACACACATCGCGACCTTTCATTTGAGTACCCACATCAATTTTTTATATTTATATATATGTATAGATGAAAAATATATGAAAATGCATGTGGGTACTCAAATGAAAGCTCTTGATGAGTGTAACATTGAGATGAGCTTATTTTTTTTAAAAACATCAATATTTAAGAAAGTACAGTACAATTTAATAAAAGTCATTATTTAATAAAACAAAATTTTATTTATTTATAATTCATAAATCACGGCAGTCACATAGTGCAACGTTGCTAGAGGAGTAATAAAAAGCATTAGACTCTGATGTAAAATTTTATAATTAAATTAAAAATGAAATTGAAAAAAAAAAAATAAATTCTAGTAGAATAGAGATAGAGACAGTAATTTGTGCGTAATTGCGGTAATTCATGTGGTTCGCATTCGCTCCGGCGTCCCACCAGGGACACACCGAGAATTATGTGACTTGTTCGTTGTTCGTTCATGAGCTCATTCATACACTCACACTCATCTGAATGATGCGATTCTACCGCGTATGTTATTACTGATCACAGACGTTAAAAGCCTTAATAATAAAATTTTTTTAAAATACCATCGTCATTTTTTCACATTATTTTACTTTTATTCTTTTTTGTGTTTCGCTACTTTCATTATAAGTAATTATTGCTGTTATTTAAATAAATTGTTGTTATTATTATAATTATACTTATTTAAATTTATAACCACACACTATCAATTGATATTTAAATTTATGACATTAAATTAATTATACGAATTAAAAAAAAAAATGTAATTTGTGTTTGTTATCCATTGAATTTTTTAATTCAAAAATTAATAAGTTTTTCTTTAATTCTAATATTATTCACAATGTTAGATAATTTTAATTTGTTATACTGTTACGTAAAAAACACTATTATAGCTCAGCTCTGTTCTAACTTTATTAATTGATCGATATCATGTGATGTAATTAATTATCCTGCATGAAATATATTTACCGACAATTTTAGTGATGTAGAAAAAGCTATTTCTCTACTATTCACTGTTTTACTATTGAATTATTAATTTTTCTCGACATATTTATACAAATGTTTCCGGTCCATTGAAACCTTATTTCACAATTAAATTTAATACTGACAAATGATATATAGACACAAACATCCGCTTAATTAAAAAAAAAGAAAAAAAAACTGACGTAATTTATTGACTTTATTCTTAGATAAATTACGAAATTTAAACCGGCAGGAAACTATATAAAATAATTTATTCGCCTTTTTTGCTAAATATCACGGTAATTATTTTAATTGCCATGAAACTCCTATGAGTAATTAATTGATAAAAGATAAAAGAACGATGAAAGAATCTTGTCATTTATAAAATGAAGAAAAAAAAATTAACAACTTGAAATATGACAATGATTGATTAATTTATTTTAATTATTTATGTTACAGAGAAGCGACAATCTCGATTTGTCACTGAACGTGCCGCAGCACCATCAGACATCGTATCACCACGAGGGCGGTTACAACATGGCTGACCAGGTATTTAATTTATTTTTTATTCATTTATTTAATTTAATTTAATGCCAAAGCAATAAATTAAATAAAATAATTTCTATTTTTTAAATAATGTTTTTTTGTCAATATATTCAAACACGAAATTTACCTTTCCATGTCGGGTGTGGCCAAATGGCACTTTTTTTATTATAATAAATAGCAAAATAATTAACACTATTATTCTCCGCTCAAATTTTGCTATTCTGTTCTCTTTCTCTGCATTATTCTGTCGTTATCGTTGAATTAACATTACGGGTTAGTTTTTTATTTTTATTGTTATTATCATTATCATATCTAGACTCTTTAGCGAGTCCACCACAGTGTGTTTAGTAGTGGTATAATATAATAAAACGGTGTGTTCTTAAAAACCGGTTTTCAATGTATCGCGGGTGCGAAATTAGTGTCCTGCAAAACCGACTTAACGAGGCACCGAGGATTAACAACACTGCAATTAGTTCTGCCTTAAATTTAATCATGTTTGTCTTATACATATGTATGCTAAGCAAAAAAAATTCATTACACAGGCTGCTTTTTTACTTAGCTTTGTTTACAATTACTGAAAATAACTTCTGGGTTTTAATTACTGCAAAAAATCTTAGCAAAACTTCTACAATTTTAAATCTTTATTCATTTTTATTTTTTTTTTTTTATTGAAATTTAAATCATTTCCATTTTTTTTTAAATTGTAAGAAAATGCCAATCATAGAAGATAATTTAAATTAATAGAAAATTGTTTCCTCGTTTATTTATCAAAGAAAAATTACTATAATTTTTTTACACTAAATTTTATTATCGTTATTAACCATAAAGACAAGAGAATTACGACACAAGCATCAGATATTCACTTTCTCAGCTTTCTCCTTCTCTCGACGTGATACTTTGTAACATGACAATTAATGATATATATTTTAAGTCACTTCATAATAAATATCTTTACAAACGACTTTTGAAATTATTATGGCTGCGTTGATAGCATGATAAATCATTAAATTGAAAAGTTTTAAATTACATACAAATATCATTTTATCATCGAGATAAATTTTATCCTCCTTGAGAAGAAATTAAGGTTTTTCTTAAGCAATAATTTATTAAATTTGAAATAAATAATAAATTTTAATTATTTTTCATTTTTAGTTATATTTTTAAATTTTGAGGAAAATATCAAAGTTACGTAAAAATCATACACAGAAAGAAAAATTTCTTGACTCAAATGTGAAAAAAAAAATTTTTTTTTTTCGCTCAAGAAAATAATTAAGAAGAAAAATATTTTTTCTGTGTAGGAAATATTTTTTATAGAAAATTTAATTTTCTATAATAATGGCCCTCACAAATTTATTTATTTATTTATTTATTTATTTATTATTAGTAATATATGCCAAGGCACAGACCAAATGGCAAGATATTTTAATACAATATTATTTGTGATGACTGTATAAAATAAAAATAATACAAAGTTTCAATCTAAATTTTTACAAGTTATAAAATCGTAGATTGATATAGATTTGAGATTTAAAATTAATTTAAGACTTAAGTAATACAATTTTGAACATAATCATTAATTTAAAAATTTTTAAAAGCCAGTAAAAAATAGATAAACATACATTTTCTTTTTAAATATTTCCAAAGTGGTCTTTAATAAGATAATTTAAACATGACTCTTATTCTTCAACAAAAAATTAAATTCTTAAGAATGTTAAATCAATTATTGTTGTAAAATGATTTTAAAGTCAATGAATAAATTGAAAACCTCGCCGATTTGTATGTTAGACAACAAAAATGGCTCTTAAGCCAATGAATGATTAAAATATAACGATAATGTTATCTGTAATCTTCATTACTGAGCTTATTATTCGTCTTATAGATACAATAACACTTTTATGCTTACAATACATATGAATGCAATGTTCTTAATGTCTGGTTTGTATGTCACATTCAACCCCGAGACACTCCCGATTCATATCAACCGAGTAAATTTATAGCTACTACCAACTCTACATCCGATATTTCATCTATTTACCGTGACAAGAAAAGAGAGAATTTAAGATGAAAGGAACCTGTCAAGTTCAGCTGTATTCAAAGCAAGCAATATATCTCTTTCAATTTCATATTCATCTGGAATAAAAAAATCACGAGTTTAGTACGGTAGTAAAAAGAATTTATTGTATGAAAATAATTTGCAAAATAAACAATTTAAACGTTTTTTTTTTTTTTTTTTTTTTTTTTTTTTTTTTTTTTTTTTTATTTCAAACGGCTTTTATTTCATTTCTTTTAGTTTTTACGAGCAGCATTTGCCGCTAATTGCTTATGGGATTCCAGACAATACCCATGAAAATACCGAGAGGTAGATAGTAGGATGAATAAGAGGGAATCAAACTCATCCTGGGCTTGTAAAAATACATATCTGTGTATAGAATGAGATTGTGTGAGAAAACAAGAGCTAACATATGTTATTATTGCAATCAAAGATCTGTAATTGTCAATCTGCGGTCAGTAAATACAACTTCATTATTTTTGAATAAAAATAAAAATTTATTTTGTTTGTACTTGAATTTAATTAACAATAAATCGTTAAATTTTTAATCAGTACACGTAAAAAAAAAAATTAATCCGGTTGTGTAATTAAAATAATTACAGGTAATAATAATAAGGAAATACTCGGACTATTTTTAGAAAAATTAACATATTATATTGCTCAAACGTTTTATTGCGATTAATAATTCGTAAATGTCGGAAGCGGTAAAAATTATTTTAATGATTTGTAAATAATGAAAAAAAATTTTTGTTGGTATTTATTATTAGTAATTGATTTTATTTCAAGATAAAATATTTGATGATTCATCGGAATGAGGTTAGATTATTTGATCGATATGATACTTGTTATTTTATTACTTCATAAGGCAAACATTGATTAGATGACTTGGTTATTTTTTTTACTAGCCTTTTACTTTTATATATATTAGTTCACACAGTAAATAGGTAGTTGTAGTTGTAAAATTAATTTATTACTAAGTAATTACGTCGCTCCAGTTTTTATTTACAACATACCATTTTTATTAGCATTTTTAAATTAATTAAACTTTTTACGTTTATGTTTATGTTTGCTTATGCAGTTTTAGAGCTCGCGTTTTATATTTGTCTTTAATATTTTATTAGTTATTTATTAAAGTGATCATGCTAACAACAGCCTAGTTTAATGTTTGTATTAAATCGATGATAATTAAGTACAAACAAAAATTCAACGGTAGAAATTTTTTTTTATTTAAAAATAATCTATTTTATTTTTTTATAAATTTTTTAAATTTACATTAGAAATTTCTTCAATTTTTTATCGACGAGTAATTTAATTCTATGTAGAACTCTGTGTAAATTTGATAATTAAAATCTTAAAAATATGAACAATCACTCATTCGATGCGGAATTAAATTCTGAAAATAATGTTGTTGTTTTTTTATTTTTTTTAATGAAAATTTCAATTTATTTACAAAAAATCTAGTCAAAATAAAAAATCTTAGTTTTTTATAAATAACTGCTGTCGAATTTTCAACATTAAAAAAAAATTATTGTTTCTCTAGCTAAAATTCTGGGAGTCGAGACTTTTTTTTAGAAATTTCCTCCTCTTTAAGGATCTTTTTTCCGATTTTTTATATCACCAATAGTTATTGAATTATTCACAAAAAACTGAGATTTTTTATTTTGATTATATTTCTTGTGAATAACAAATTGAAATTTTCATCAAAAAATTAAAAAAAAAAAATTATTCTCAATGAATGACGTCAATGGAATTAAATACAACTTAATATCTTTAAAATTTTTTTAATATAACTTTTGTTCTACTTTTAAATAAAATAATTGAATAAATTTATTTTTTACTTTAACATTATTTAAAAATTATAAATTAATATAAAGTAACTTATAACAAACTAATTATTTTATTAAAATAAATTAAAATAGCCTACTAAAATTGAGTATTTAAGTAGCTTTAATATAATCTATTTTTAAATATCATACAGCCTTTATTATTAGCTATTACACCGTAATTGAAGATTACGTAAAATGATAAAATAAATTAAAATCGAGCAATAAAATTATTAAATAATTTATTTATGATTTATAGAGTAATAAAAAGTAAAATCTAAAGTTATGTATATTAAAAAATATAATCTGAATTTTTAATTAAAATTTTAATTACTCGATTGAATTGCCGTAAAAGATGCAATTATCCGTGGAATCTATTAAAAAGAAAAAAACGAGATCAAACACAATAAAACTTTTATCATTACAAAATAATTAAATCTTCTTTTGTGTCCACTTTCATTCCTGTAAATTCTCGTTAATTTTTGTTAGCATTCAACATTGGTTTTACTTTTCAAAGCCACCCATTTGCTCACACTCTCTTCTCTTCGCTCTTATCATTCCACTGTCTAGTATATTGTTATTTGTGCTCGAGAAAATAAAAGAAAAAATTGAAAGAAACGACTGAAGGGAAAGTTAAATAATCCCCTATCAAATCTCCCTTTACTAAATAAGAGAAAAAAAATCTACCATTGGTAGAAATAACTTCGAGTGATCCAATAAAAGCAAATGATTATGAAGTGAACGCTTAATAACCATTTGATACTTGTGTTATTGTACCAACTAGTTTATTTTTTATTTAAATGTAAGAAAAATTTAAGTTATTTTATTTGAAAAAATTTTTAATTTATTATTAAAGTTAATAACATAATAACTTTATATAATTAACTTGAATATTTGTATAATTATATTTAATAACTCAAGTAGTAAAACAGGGACAAGGCTACTCCAATTTATATATATTTATTTTTCTCTTTAATTTATTTCCTTTTAATTCCATTACCATTATTAAAACTACACGATGAAAGAGAATAAAAATAAAAATAAGTCTGCAAAAAAAAGAAAACATATAATTTTATAAAATTACCCGTACCTCGGAATATTACCGAACTTTGAAGTTAGAAATGACTAGTTAAACGCAGGACGTCAAAAGGCCTTGATACTTTAACGAAAAATATCGAAAAGTAAAACGCTAAAACATCAAAGTGCAGTTTAATTTTAAAAAACAAAGTTACGCACCCCCTAGGTATATTAACGTTCGATAAAATTATAAAACTTGCATCGTCTCTTAATTTAGGTATCAACTTGTCAAACTTTTTTGATCGTCAGAAAATACTAAAGTTTTCAATTTATTTTGACATTTAAATGAGAAGTATAACTGCTAAAGTTTTTAAGGGAAAATAATGTGTTCAATCATCGTAAATTTACTCCAATTTTAAAAAAGTTTTTTTCAACTATAAACTCCACTTATCATTATAATTATTATTACGGAAAAATTGGAGGATTTAATAATTGAACAAAAGTATAAACTCCCTGGCAATCCGGTAATTATTCAAAATTTTGCGTAGTAAGTTATTTTAAAACAAAGAAAGTGTAATTATTTTATCCACAATACCATTTTAATTTTCCGTTCGCCCACCTGCATTTGGATTATTTCGTTAGTACAGTCTCGTTTTATTCTCAATGATCATTAATTGTCAAGGGTCGCGCTACTGCAATTCTATACACTCGAAGAATTTTATTCGAAATCGTGAACTTTTTACACAAAATTAAATTCTTTCTTAAATCTTATATTGCTTTTTATTTTTATTTTATTTTATTTTATTTTATTTATTTATTTATTTATTTTTTTTTATTTAAATAGACAAATAAAATAAGTAAACAAAAAGTCATATAAAATAATTTAAAATTTCCATCACGATAAATAAAAAAGTAAATTTAATGTATACAGATAAAATTTATATATGTATGAAGATGTAATTTAGGGAGTTTATAGCAGCAAAAAGTGTATGGAAAATGTTGGTTATTACGCAGCAAACGACTTTAAGGGGTGGTATCTTCCTCCGTTTACATTTTCCACCCTCAAAGCTTCAGCCAAGAAATACGATAACGTTCGAAATCCTCTTAACGTTAGTTCTACTACCATTTATCTAACTCACACGAGCCAACAACTTGTATGTACTGTAATTGATAAATTTTATATCTTCATACTTCATATGCGCATAAACATTTATTTTTTATTTTTGATTTTATTTATAATAAATTCTTTAACTTTTAAATGAAAATATTAATTTTAAAATTTGACAAAACAATTTCAATAAAATTCGTACTAAAAAAAAATAATTAAAATAAAAACTCTTATTGATCCGCGAACTTGAAAGGTCAAAGTGGTTTTTTCCACTTAAATTAAAATCGTTACATGTGTCGAGGAAATAAAAAAGTAACGGATAAATTACGTGCTATAAAAAATGAAATTTCGTTTGAAAAAAAAAATATATATAATGTTAAAATAACTTTTACTGTTAAAACGTCGAAAAAGTATGACTCTTGAACGACATTCATAAAAACTTTTTGCAGACATATTGCAAATAAAATAGCTCTGCAATTTCAGCGACAACTAAAAATAGAAAAGTATCACGAAAAAAAAAAAAAAAAAAAGAAATAAATAAATAAATGACTCAAAAAACAAACAAAGATAAAAAAAAATAATATAAAGAGAGCTGGATAGTTTTAAGTGTGCAGCAGTTATTGTGTGATACTGCGGGCGATATTGTCAGCGTCAGACTACTTTTCGTTGAGTGATGGTGGTTAATAATTCAAATCGCGGATATATTGCTGTACTTGTACTATTATATACGCATAAGTAATGTAAAAGGTAGAATTGAAAAATGAATAATTGTAAAAAAAAAAAAGTTTATAAATTTATATCGACGATAAATAAAAATAACAATAGCAATAACTTTGAATCCATAGATATGTTGTCTTTCACAAAGAAAATTCCTGACGCTATTAAATCCAATTTAAAAACTTTCATTTCCTATTTCATCTTTACTTTTCTATTATTTTCTTTTATTATATTTTTTGTTTTAACTTTCTTTATTTTTATTATTTCTGTTTTATTTTTTTCCAATACCACTGATGTGGCTCTGCATCAAATTTATTTTCTTTCGTTTTCCTTTGAAAGATCCTATCCCGAGAACGGGAATAAATTGGTAAAAGGATTTTGAACAATATAACGCTATCTATCATTCGCGTGGGTGGATCCACGAGGGTTGGATTCTTTGATTCGACTTTCATGTTCTTCATACCCCTTATACGTTTTTTTTTTCCTCTCTATTTTATATGTCTCGTGCCTTCTTTTCAAGGTCCTTAATCTCAACTCCAACCTCTTAAACTTTTTATGCACTTAATATTTTTTTTATTCTGTTATTAAAGTATTTGTTTTGTCAATAAATCATTCTGCTAGATATTTATCCTATTCTCTATTCATATATTTTATTAATTACTAAATAATAAATCAGACTAAAAAAAATTTTTTTATTTTTTTTATTAAGCCGTGAAAGCTAATGTGTATATTAATGGTCGGACTTTTTTTTTCTTAGACATTTCACACTCCAAGTTTCGGAGATGAAGACTTTGATATTCCCAATATTCATCCTCATCAGCATCAACAGCAACATCAGCAACAACAACATCACCAGCAACAACACGATCCCATGCGTGGATACCAATCTCAGGTATATTTTTATTATTATTTTGCTTTATTAAATAATGAATTTTGTTAAATTACACTGTACTTTCTTAAATATTGGCGTTTTTAAAAATATACACTCATCCCGATGTTGTACTCATCAAAAGCTTTCATTTGAGTACCCATATGCATTTTCATATATTTTTCACATATATATATATATATATATATATAAAATATATAAATATATGAAAAATTGATGTGGGTACTCAAATGAAAGGTTTCGATGAGTGTAACATCGGGATGAGCTTAGATCTTTAAAAATGTATAGATTATAAATATAATATTATATGTAGATCAAGTCATGAAGAAAATATGAATCATAATACATCTTATTACCTTGTAATGTGTAATTTAAAATCAATTTCATTTTTATTGATAAAAATTATAAAACCCGACTTTCACCAGAAATTTGTTGGAATGTTCTCAAAGATTTCACTTTAAATTCACTAAAAAATTATTACGAATTTTAACAAGCACGCCAGTAAGTGGATAAGTGCTCGTTTAAATTCATGAGATTAAAATTGACAATGTCTATTCATACATCAACAATAATTGAGTGAATTTTTTTTACAAATTTAAAAATCCTCCATGAAATTTTCATTAAATTCAATTAAAAATTTTGAAGAATTTTTGTGTTTAAAATAAATTATTTTTCAAGCAAGTTAATATAATACCCTAACCCAGAAATTAATTCAATAAGTCAATTTTTCAGCGTACAATACAAACAAGATAATAATGATCTTCAAGTTGTACAATTGCATTTACTGTGTCTCTTTCATTCAAACAGCTCAATCATATTATACCCTTATTTTATTGAGGCCACATTTCTCATTTCATTACAAGTTTCAACGTTAACAAAACAAATTAATTTGATCTCTAACATGATTATTTGTTTGAAATTGTACTGTGATTTAATTTACTTCGAAGACTTTTGTTCCGTTGGTCTTATCTAATTTTAATGAAATCACATACACGGATCGTGAATTCTAGAACCAGCGGTGTTATTCCAGAAATAAACTATATATAAAAGGTACTATTACATACCCGAGAAGTCTTTTTATTACTCGGTGATCTACGATCACGCGGATCGTGAATATTAAATCGGTTGCATTGATCTCGACCTCGATCGTGTCGTTCTACAAACGAGTGAGAAAACCGGAAGTGAATCTTCACAGTTAAACTTCTTTCCCAACGTTATATCACCTAGATAAATCTTTACAATCCCACTATTTACTACGTAATACCGCTAAACGTTCACGGACCTTCTGTTATAAATTTATTTGTTTTTTCTCTCAATTCCACTATTTATTTTTATTTTTATTTTTAATCTATCAGAACTAATTATCCTAATCTAAAAATTTCGTTGTTTTTAAAAATATTTATCTCAGAGGTACACTAAAATATTTTTCTTTTATTTATACGCTGAAACTTGTTATCTTTTTATTATTTTCCCAAGAGCAATTATTTTTATCATAAAAAGTAAAACTCCAATTGGATTTAAAATTTTTTTTCTTTTATTTGTTTTGTTATCATTTAAATTTAAATTGTAAAACAATATCTAGACTCTTTTTTTTTTAGAAATAAATGATCAATAAAAATAATTGTCTGGGGCAAAATAAAACAAAACAAAATTTTAAAACAATTTAAATTATTTTAAACTAACAAATCATAAGTTCTTATATTTTAAGTACTACAAACTTTAAAGTCCAACTGAAATAGTGTATCGAGAAATTCCAGATTCAGAAACATTTTATAACTGCTTAAAACATTCCATAAAATAGATATGCTTGAATATTTTAATACTGTCGCAAACACTCCATGGAATTTGAGTCACCTCTAGAATTTGTTGAAATAATGTTCCAGTAACTTTAACTCTAACTTTCTGAAATAGTATTAAACCATCGGAAATATTATATGAAATTCTCAGCTACTTGAAATTCATAACTAATTATAAAAAAAAAAATAAATTCATGATTATAATTTATATTTTACTAGCTGTTACTTTAAATTTAATTGGAGCATTGTTTTGACTTTCATTTTTTTTAAAACAATTTTAATTAAAAAAAAAAAAAAAAAATGAGTAATTACTCAGTCCGGGGATCGAACTCGGTTTTTTTTATTCGTTTTTATTCCCATCCAAACTTTTGACTGTATCATTAATTGAAACACTTAAACTGTCCAGAATACAAAAAAAATGTTTTTCTAAAAATATATAATTACAATTACACTCCAATAAAAATATTTAACATTTAATTACAGATGATGCAAGGTGGTGGAATGCAACAATCACCAGATGGGTTGAGCCTGGATTCCGGCGGATACCAACAGCCCTTATACCTTCAGCAAGAACACTCAATGCAGCCAATCAATGTCAGGTAAGCAACACGGCAACTTAAAAGTCGGCTGATCAGATCTAAAGTGATGAAGGGCCTTACATTGCTATATCCAAACTATTAAAACTACAATCTTGTTCATAATCACTCTTAAACCCAATGTATTTACCTTGTTTTCTCTTTTTTCTTCTTCTCTTTTTCCTCTTCTCTTCTTTTTCTTAATTTATCCTTTTCGAGTTCGAGGGAAGATAATTATCAGGTGTTCAGACGTTAATTGAACCGGCGATTGGTCCGGCACTAAGTCACAGCCAGCGTGACTAGATAAAAAATAAAAACCCGAGGGAAAAAAAGGCATTATGTCTCATAAATTTTATTTCACTAATGAATTCTATTATAATTTATATTTCTATTCATTTCTTTTTACAATTAACTAACACATAATATTATTTTACCGACAGTAATTCATTTTTTTCTTAATTTTTATTGTTAAAAATTGATCAAGTATTGCAGCAATTAAATTAATGATCGATTTTAATTTTTAATTCAAATTTAAATGAATTATTTAATATATGACGCAATAATACTTGATAATTTTATGAATAGCAACAAAGAAAGGAGTAAAAAGTATTCTAGTTACTTAAAGTGAATTGTCCGTTATCTCTGTGGCACTTAACTCAACAGATACTTCTTATTCTTTTAAAGTTTTTTAAAGCCACGGTGACTTAATCTCCTTTTTAAGTCATGTTTTCTCTGATACGCCGAGCAGACTACATCCTCGATGGTTTTATAAGTGCTTCCGTTACCGTTTCTTCATTTAAAACCCCCCCTGGTTAAAATCCCGACTATTACGGGGATGACGAGAGCGTAAAAGCTCGCTATTAGTAGGCGGAACAAATAAAACGTAAATTAACGAGTCCGCTTAAAATCATTACACTGTTTTTTAATAATCTATCGATCTTCATCTCCAGTAATTATCTTATCTGTGTATACAATTCGAAAAAAAAAAAAAAAAAAAAAAAAAAAGGTTTTTTAATATAGTTAATTAAAAATAATAAATAACTCGTTAAATTTTCACAGTAACTGTTGATAAAAAAGATTTCCAATTAAAAATAATGAATAAGTATTTTTTTTTTGTAGACAGAAAAAAATTTTAATTGAAATATAATGTAATACATTGCAATTTTTTTTTTTAAAAATCAATTAGTTTTAACAATCGAATTTAAATTTAATGAATTTTTTTGTTGGTACACTGATGGAAGGATTTGTTTATATTCAATAAGCTTTATTAACTGTTAATAAATATTTATTAATGTTTAATAAATATTTTTTAACAAATATTTATTTAAAATAAAAAGCACAAATTTGAGGTGTTTTTTCGGGTGCTATAAATAAAAAACTAAAAATATTTTTATTATCCATTTTTTTATCAGACGTTTATTAATGTTTTTAGAATACAAAAAAAAATAAAAAAAGTCAAAAAATACAAAACTGAAAAAGTTATATAATGTTAAAGTAGGGGGTAAAAAAATGTCGCGCAAGCTTTTTAATGATCTGAGAAAAAAAAATTAAAAAAGATTATTAATTTACGTTAATGCTATCCTTCTGTAATATTTATATTTTTGCCACCCCGATGTCCGCTTTACTGTTTAAAACTCTAACAATTAACCGAATTTTGCAATTTATTTTTTTCCGTGTAAATTTATTACGTATTTATTGTTCGGTAATATTCTGACAGGTTTAGACGAGTGTAAAAGTAATAAAGGGAATATTTATGAGGATCCTGTAGGTATAATAAATTTGATAAGACGCCAAATGCATAAACAGATCCTTTCAGACATGTCAGACGGTTTTAAGAACCGCGCAAGAGTTACATCGTCTTTACAGAGTAGAATAAGCTAAATAAAGTAAAATGAAATGGAATAATATGAAAGAATAAGTTAAGAGAAAAAATAAATATGAAGTTAAAGCAAGGGAAAAGTTTAAGGATGGATGAAGAAAAGTTGCTTCAAGATTATAAGACGTTGCTCCGAGACGTGTACATATTTTGAAGAGGTAAAGAGATAAGCCGTCAAGAAAGTTGCCAGGATGATTTGCCTACAAGCGTCGACCTTCGGCCCTCGGAATACAACCGCCGATCTTTTGTTAATTTTATGTTTTTGTTATTGTGTACTAAATTTTTTATTTAAATGACAAAAGTTTATTTTTTTTCTAAAGAAACTTCTCTGGGTCATACTTTTTAGTATTTAAATTTATGACACTGAAGTTGACAGACATTAGAAATTTTTTTACAATTTTTTAATTATGAAATTATTATAAAAAAAATTTAATTAAAAAATTTCACATGTAAAAATTAATAAAAATTGCAAGTGAAAATTTTTAGAAGAATTTTTTTATTTTAATTGATTTGTTAAAAAAATTTTTTAAATTGACAGCTGGCGGCTTACTTCAGTATTGTTTAAATTTAAATATTTATTTTATAAATTGGAGAAAAAAAATTTAACATTTACTTTTATAAAATTTCCGTTTTGCTAATTCAGTTTTTATGATTTTACATTATTATTATTATTATTATTATTATTATTATTATTTTGTTATTAAATGCTCAGGGGGGTTATCCCCGGAGTCCGATTCTCCGAGGGCCCAGCCTGAGCTCCATCCGTTACTGCTGGACCACTCCGCACAACGAGGCGGTTAGTGATCACAGCAGGCCAAAGTCATTTCCCTTAAGAGATGGAGAGAACCAAGTAAAACAGCCTTCTGCATCCCAACTGCCAAGAACTCAGCTTTTGATGAGCAAGCTGGAACTTTGGCAAGTGAGGATACAAAAGACTGTTTCATCCCTCCTAGGACGCCAACAATCAGGACGACAAGCTTGACACAGTAACCTGGGTAAAGTTTGCCAATTTCAAACAGGAGATCCTGATATATTTGTCTTTTGTGTGCTCTTCTTTGGCTGAGATGTTGTATTCAGCCGGGGCCGAGAACTCAATGACATAAATGTCACGAGTGGCCTTGTCGAAGAGCACAATATCAGGTTTGTTGTGATCTATCCGCCGGGTTGTTGCAAATGGCATGTTCCAATATATTTTGCAACTGTCATTCTCAACAACCTGGGGAATATCTCCTGGCAAATAAGGCAGCACTGGTGTCACGTCAATACCGTAGCAATGACGAAGATAGTAGTACAGTACTCTCAGGGCAGCATTGTGACGCTGGATATATGCACCTCTCGCCAGCACTGGACATGCCGACAAAAGGTGCATAAGCGTCTCCGGATGTTGTCTACACCTCCTACAGGACGTGTCCGGAAGCTGCACCTGGAGCACCTTGCTACGGTACTCAAGAGTGTTAATGACACCATCTTGGCAGGCAAATATGAACCCTTCGGTCTCGGACATCAGGCCCGCTGACTTTAAGAAGGAAAACGTCAGCTGGATGGACAAGCCATGATCACGCACGTGTTTAAAGAACACGCTGTGCATGGACTTGTCCATCAGTTCGCCAAGGAGTAGTTTTTCCTCGGCGTTCCTGATGACGCTCTTAAATTCCTCCTTTCGGAGTTCCATAAGAGCGTTTATTTCTCCAAGACCAAGGGTTCTTGCCGCATATATTGCTGCCTTATACAAGAATGACCCCTTATGCGCATTTTCATGTTTATGTACAATTTGCATAAGAAAGTCATCCTCGTCTGCAGTGAAATTGACAACTTCGTGAGTTAAACCCAGGACCAAACGGTCGTGAAGCCGCTCCAAACTCTGCAAACCTCTCCCACTGATGGACCGGGAGAGGTATAATCTGGCGACTGATGAATTGGGGTGCATGCTCCGATTCATATTAATGATCTTACGGGTTTTGATGTCGAGATCTCGTAAATCCTTTCGGGTCCATTTCAGGACACCGAAAGAGTATAGTAAGACTGGGACAGCGAGCATGTTAGTAGCTGAGACTTTGTTTTTGCCGGAAAGTTCGGAGTATATAAATAATAAAATTATTATTATTATTATTATTATTATTATTATTATTATTATTATTATTATTATTATTATTATTATTATAATGGAGTTGATTGAAGCCCAAACGTTTTACTTCATCAACCTTCTAACCATCAGCCAAGGTATTTGCATAAACCTGTCAGCGTTGCATTTTTAATTGGCTAATTACTGTCAAGATATACATCGCTAAATTTTATCAACAAACATCTCAATCATTATCAAAAAAAAAAAAATAATCGTGGAAGTAAAAAATATAAAATAAAATAATAGTCTGGTTATTTTCGAAATTAGCACTTTTATTAAGGTGCTTTGATCGTTATCTTAATAAATATCAAAGAGATTTATGGTTTAATATCACAGTGAAAGAGAACATGGATGATAATAAATTTTCTTTTTGTTCCGCAGAAAAAAGGAAAAAAAAACGAACGTTATAAATTATAGTTAGCTTGAAATATTATTTAAGAAATAACTTTTATTATATTTTTTTGATAAATGGCTCAAGTATAAATTATAGAGAATTAAAATTAAAATTTTTTTAATAACTTAAATATATATTAATAATTTAATTATTACTTTATAAAGTTATGACTAATTATAATGTATTACATAATTTCAAAAGTACTGTTATTATTATTATTATTATTATTATTATTATTATTATTATTATTATTATTATTATTATTATTATTATTATTATTATTATTATTATTATTATTATTATTATTATTATTATTATTATTATTATTATTATTATTATTATTATTATTATTACTATCAGTATTATATAATGTATGTATGGGTAAATTTATAGTATAACTTCAGTACTTGGGTCATAAATTATAAAATTATACGAAGCAGAAATATAAATACTCAATTATTAAAGTTTCATAACTGTGTTCATGCACATGAACATAAATAAAATTTATATAAATTGAAACTTTTTAATTTTAACTATCTCAAATTTGCTTAAACTTTAATTAATTTCAACATAATTTTCCTTTTCGCTTATCTATAAATATATTTAGTTAATAATTTAATAAAAAACTAATAAATCAATTAACTATTTTCTCTTTACTTATTTAAAATTAATTTAATAATGAAAATGAAACTTTCAAATTAGAGCGAATTAGCAAATAAAAAAAAAGTTATTTAATTAAACTGATACAAATCGTAAGCAATTATTTTCAATTACCTCCAATATCAATTTCACTGAGCTAGCACAAGAGTTAATTAAATAAAATAATTATATTAAATAAGCTCATTATAATTACTAATTTAATTAAAATAAATAAATTACTTTTTTTCTAGTGTACAAGTGCAAGAGTAGTTATAGTTGCCCGTACAAGTGCAATCAAAATAGCACTACAAGTGTCATTCGAAACAACTCCAGAGTTGTAGAACTCGATAGCAGATGTCGTTAGCTTACAATAATAAATTATAAATTATAACTTTGTGTTAATGCTGTAGATTTATTTATTTATGCATTACTTTATACTTGCTCGACTTGTTCTTTACGGTCGAACAGATAGACACACGTCGTTTCGGGCTGGTTGCAATCGCGCCCGATTTACCGGTTCACATATTCCACTATCTGATTTTTTTTTTCTTTATTGCTTTATTTATTCTATCACATACGGACATTTTTAAAACTCATTTAATCTTTTTGTTTTCGTAACCCGTCACACTCTGTTACTGACGTAAATAACACCAATTGACCATCAATTGATTATCTGTCCGGGTAGTGGCTTGTACAGATTAAGTCTAATAATTGAAATAAATAAATATATGCCTAATATTGAGTGCAAAATAATGCTTAGAAGCCTACTTTCGATAAAATGAAACTTTAAACATCAAAAAACTTGAAAAAAAATTTTTTTTTTTAAATTGAGTTAGGATCGCGGAGTTCAGAGTTCGAATCCCGGCGCAGTTAATTTAATTAATTTAATTAATTAAAAAAAAAAATTCTTTTAAATTAATTTTTCTAATATACTTTTCATACATAAAAATAATGATAAAAATATTAATAAAAAAAAAAAAAAATAAACATAATTAGGCTGAATAAAAAATTTTTGAAGATTTATTTAGTTAAACAGAGAGTTTAGAGTTTGAATTCTGGCGCAATTAATGTAATTAGCACAAGAAAAAATTATTTAAAAAATAATGTTACTAATATATTTTGAATAAATGATAAAAATATTAATAAATAAGAAATTAAACACATAAGTAGGCTGAATAAAAAATTTTTAAAGGTTTATTTAGTTAAACAGAGAGTCAAGGGTTCGATTCTGGTGCAATTAATTTAATTAGTCCAAAAAAAAAAATTCTTTAAAAATAATTTTTCTAACATGTTTTTAATAAGTGATAAAAATATTAAAAAATAAATAATTACGCAGAATAAAAATTTTTTGAAGGTTTGTTTAGTTAAACAGAGAGTCCAAGGTTCGAAAGACAATTTGACAGCTAATATTTCGCAAACTATAAAGTTAATTAAAAACAAAAAAAAAGTAAATACATAATCATGCTGAATATGAAATTTCCGGGGGTTGTTGAATGAGGAGAGTCCGTACACATAAGTCATCTTCTGGTTGTTAGTATAACTAAAGTATGAGTTGGATATATAAGGAGGTAAGATAGGTGATGTAGAGTAGACTGTAAATTTTCCTTTGCTGACGCAGCGCTGGCCATATCTCAAAAGTTATCCAATTTGTGTTAAAGTAGCATTCAACCGTTGAATACTATCCTAAAGTGTAGACTGCTCAAAATATTATTTTTCTGAGCTCCCTCCGAAACTAAAGTAACTTTATTATAAATTACGAGTCCTCCTTCTCTTTAATATTAATTAATTATATATCTTCGTTTGTTCATTAATTAAATTGAATTAAATTAAAGTTTCAACCCGACCAAATTCAAAATTATTATGTCCTAACTGCTAAAGCTCGATATGTATTATACGTGTGTGTTATACAAAGATGCAGTGGATGCCGACTTAAGTCACTTTACTTTACTCCGCTTTAAGATTCTGGCGCTGATGATGATGATGATATCTTACCCTGATTATAACTAACATGAATAATTGTTATCTCAAATGAGATTCCTTCACGCTCTATAACTTTGTTATTTGACAGTTGTGATTCATGAATGTGTAAATTTTCATAACTTCTCAAGCTATTTATTTTCTCATGTTCTATGTTTTCGTTCCCTAGTGACTTGGTTTATTTTCACGATCTAGATACACTTAATTTATAACTCCAAGGCTCTAATATATTGCTTAATTTTCATTTTATTCCACGACATTAAAAACAATATTTTGTTTTTATTTATCGCTTAAATTTTTAACGAAATAATTTTTTTTTTTTTTTTTTTTTTCCACAATTTGCAGCTCTGCGTACACAAGTCCCCAAGGTTCGTACACATCAATGAGTTCACCGAACCAGCAGCACAACAATCAGCAGTTATTAATGATGCAGCAGCAACACAATCAGCACCAGCAACAGCAACAACAGCAACATCAACAGCAAGTTCAAATGCAGCAACACATGCAGTACATGCACTCACAGCAGCAAATGCAGCAGCAACAGCAACAGCAACAGCAACAACAGCAACAAATTCAGTACCGAAGTCCTACGGGCGGAAGTCCTCCCGCTGTTCAACCCACTGCCATTCCTGAAAATAATAATACTACTACTAGTGAAGACAGTGATGACAGTGCTCCTACTGCAGTTGTAAGTTTATTTTTTGATTCTTTAATTTTTAATAATTTTAAATTGAAAATAAATTGTTCAAAATTGACCATTTTTTCCCGGAGGAAACCCATGTAACCCTTTAACCGAGACAAATGACTGGTTATCTTTAATTATAAATTTTTCAATTGAATTTTTTTAATGTAACTATAAAGTGCTAACGATTCTGAAGCTACAATTTGACTTTCGTTTAAAAATCTTTATTATTCTCGAAGTAATTATTATTTAAAAATTCAAAAAACTGCTTTTTGAAAATATTAAAAAATATCCTTTTAAAAATCAGGTCCTCAATTATTATACAATTAAAATTATTTATAAAATCTCAAATAAAATTTATTAGTAAAATATTGTCCACGCTCTACACACATTATAAAATTTAATTTAATGTTATTATATCGAACGAGCTTGTTAAGCTAAAAAACATTGAGCTGATCAAACCGTAACTGTTTGTTACTTAAAGTAAATAAAATTGCATAACGGTCACAGATAATTACGATAACTAACCATGAAATAGCTTTTAATTTTTTCCCCAGACAAATATTTATTAAAATTTATTTTTTTTTGTTTTTTATTAATAGTTTTAATAACAAGCAAAAAGATAAAATATTATTCATCAATCAATCTCCTCAGAATTCTCTTTCAATAAATCGATTTTTACGGACTTCAACTTTCTGATAGATTTTATTCACAGTTCATTTAACGTTAGAACCGTGACTAAACTTTAAAAGTTATTAACATTACTTTTTGTAAAAAAAATTATTTTAAATTAAATTCTTAGTCTTTATAATTGATTGAAAAAGTTAAGCTCCAAAGATTTATTTTTTTTTTTTCTTGTAACAAATTAATTTTATTTTACTTATTCAATTATTATTTTTTTCTCTGTTACAATTACATTTTTATTCTGTTCAGTTTATTCTAGATTATCAGGGCTGTCACTCATGTCTGTCAAAAGAATTCTTTTCCGTGGCGGAAAAAAAAACGATTTATTGTGATGGAGTGTGCTTGATATTTTTTTTTTTTTTTTTTATTAAACGTGAATTAATAAATTGTTCGTGACAGTTTTAGTTATTTAAAGTTGATCATAATCTTTTGATATATTTTTATTTAAAATTGTGTTAAATTTTTTGCATAAAAATTTAATAAATTTTTTAAATTAAACTAAAAATTTTATGATTAAAAAAAAAATTCATTCATCAGAATTTTAGTTGACTTCAAACTAAGCCTTGAATGAAAGAAAAAAAAAATGAAAATTGGATTTTTGGCAGAGGTTTTTACAAAAAAATTGAAAATTTGGCCAAAATTTCGCGGATTTTTTTTTTTTTTAATATTTTTTTAAATATTATTTAAAACTGTATCTCTGAAACTATTATTCGGATCGATTTGAAACTTTAGGACAATATTCTAGAGATGTTGTAGAATTTAATAGAACATAAAAAAAAAAATTAAGTTTTTTAAGCCGTGAAACCCATGTAACTCCTTTTCAGAAATAAAAAAAATACCCTTTTGAAAATCAACTCCTCAATTATTTAAATAAATTTTCCATCATTACAAAAGTAAATTTTTTGTAACGAGCAAAAATTTAACATAATGCGGTTTTGTAATAAATTGCTCGAAGAATTTAAAACGCATCAATTTATATAAATCACCGCACTCACAATAAGTTATTAATAACTCTAACCTATTTTCTATCTTTGTAATTCGAATAATTATTGCGCATTATGTTATATACCTACAGATGGAATAATTATTATAATAATTACGATAAATTAATGGTAATTTAACAACTTAATAGCGGGATGCAACAATTAAGCGATTGTTATTAATTAAAAATAATAAAATTGAAAAATTTAATCACAAGTAAAAATTATTACAGAGTAGTAGCTTTTTTGTGCTTCAGATTGAGCTTCTTTTTGTTCAACCAAAATTACTTAGGAAACTACCATGAGGGATAGAGAAAAAAAAATCCTCGACAATACTGACAAGAGCCCCTACAACTTCTATAGTACAATGCTCTTTTCGTTTCCTCTCTAGCACTCATTATTCTGCTCTGTAAATACATATTTTTGCTTCTTGATTTTTTTCCTTTATTTGTTGAACTCTATAGGAAATACAGTTTTAATTTTTTTTAAAACTCAACCAACTAAAAAAAAAAAAAGTTAATTAATTTCTTTTTTAATTACCCAAATTTTTTTTTTTTTTTTTTTAAATTTAAATATCGACGAATAAATTTTTGCATTTTTTATTAATTAACATCGTCGTAAAATAAGCCATCAATTATATTCGTCCATGAAAGCTAAGTGTATTAAATCATGTGACAATATAACTAGACAAATCAGTGCAGTGGTGATTGGCTGAAATTATTTCAATTACCGCTCGAGGAATTACTCACGCGATTCTTATAACTATAGCCTACAACTAACAGTGTAAGGAAGGTCATAATCTTTTATTAATTTATCCATATTTATTTTCTACATAAATTTATTTATAATTAAACTAAATAAATAAATAAAAATTTTTAAACGAGTTTTTGATTTTAAATTTATTTATGAATTTAATATTTAATAATTTATTTTATGTTTATAGGTAGCTGGAATTAAGCGACCATCACCGGAACCCGCAGATGTGGTTAAGGTACAGAAAAAACCAAAAGTCCAGAAGAAAAAGAAGAAAAGGGACCCCAACGAACCACAAAAGTATGTAGAAATTTTCTTTCAAGCTTATTAAAAATCAATAAAAATGTTTTATCAATTATAATTGATAATAATAGCAGTTACAGCTCAATGATTTACGTCCTAATTAGATAAATCTTGTTATCCTTGATCATTAAAATTAAATTATTAAAAAGGAAGTGTCGTAATAAATTTACAGAGTCTTATTAAATATAAAATCAGCAGTTTTATAATAAATAATTTTTCCGAGTTTTAAAAAATTAAAAAATTAATTTAAAATACTTTCATCAGCGTCTCTTGCCTTGAAATAACCAGAGTAGACTTGAAAATAAAAACTTTTTAGTCGATTGTTTCGCTTTAATGGAGTTACCGCAGTCGACGGGACTCTAAGTTATTACTGCTGTGAATTGGCAATTACCATTACTATTACAACCCCGTAAATGTAGGACATGAGTCCAGCTGGTGAAACAAGCGGTCGCATTACAACTACTTCGAAATAGCATTTTGAGGAAGAACCACAAGAGTCAAACAGAGAAAGAGAGAAAGAGAGAGAGAGAGAGAGAGAGAGAGAGAGAGAGAGAGAGAGAGAGAGAGAGAGAGAGGCTGCTCATCAGAATTTACTCTCTTTGCTTCTATATTCCTCCTGGTACTCTTGTTACTGGATTTCAGAGCACAGTAAAATAATTGCGCAATAGTTCCGACTAAATTCCACAATCACAATATTATCCTGAAATTAATATAATCAGCTTAATGCTTCATCACATAATCAACATTCACATTTAATATCAGATTATTTGTGTTGCTCTGTGAGGTAAAAATTTATCAACAATGCCTGATAATTCAGCATTCTTGAAATTAATTCAATCATTTAAATTATTCAATAACTGACAGGATAATCAAACATTTGACGTGTACATTTATCATGCATATGCAAACCTTCGGTTATAATAATAGCAGTCTATATACTCTATTATTATAAAGACACTTGATTAATCTTCCATTCTATTCGCATATAAATTATTTCAGCTTGTGTTAATTTGCTCGAATATTATTCAATAATAATACAATGCTTTTTCGTAATACGCAAGCTGATATTACCTAATTAAACCTTCTATTATCCAGATTTTACTTTTATTATATTTAATAAATAAACCATTACGCGATTTTATTTTTCTAACTCTATATAAATTTTATTTGTTAACTCACTCTAAGAATCAGAGCTAATAAACGTCCAATTAAACCATTTGAGACTATGAATTATTGAGCGGACGTTAAGCGACACGTGCAATATTTTTCTCATATTTCTTATTCTTACATTACATGCTTTAATTTGTTATGTAATTTTTAATGGGCAGTCTGATCATTTTTATTGATTTTTAAATTGAATTTTTTTTTTTTTTTTTTTCCATTCTTGGTCGGTATTTATTGTTTTTATTTATTGGAATTTGTTGGCTTTCTAGGCCCGTCTCCGCGTACGCACTTTTCTTCCGTGACACGCAGGCAGCTATCAAGGGACAAAATCCAAATGCGAGCTTTGGAGAAGTTTCCAAAATTGTGGCATCTATGTGGGACGCTCTTGACAGCGATCACAAAAGTGTGAGTAAAATATTTATTTATTTCTTTAAATTATTAACATTTATTCTTTTCGCGGATTTTTTTTACTATTTTTCGCGTTGAGACGTGCAATAGAAATTTCGTTGAAAAAAATTAAAATTAAAATCATTGACCCCACTTTTAAATATTTACCTTTTTTAGAAAAATATAGAAATTTTAATTAATTAAATTTAAATAAAAAAAAATAGTTCAGGATTTAAATTTAAAGCTATATTTTATAATGAAAAATTTGATACAAGCAGGAAGTAAAAAATAAAATTTTTTATCAAATTAGCAATGAGTTTCTGTAAATAAATCACTATTTGTACAGAGGTATATTTCTGTAGCTAAATATAAATCGTAATCCGAGTTGGCGGTCTTACTCGAGATAAACCTTTAATTGAATTAACAGTACGAGAACTGCAACTGAAGAACATATGTACTCAGAGTAAACTCAAAATGTACGAGTAAAATAATTTAATATATAGAGTATAATAATAATAATAATAATTTAAAAACCGGGACAAAAATGAAAATTAATTAAAATACAATTATTATTATATTATTTGTTCCATATTAAAATAAATTTGCTGATTAAATTTTAATTAATCGTTTAATTATTAAATTTAATTAATGTGTATTAAGTTTGAGTGAAGTACTGTAGGTAGGTCGGAATTTTTTAATTATAATTTAATATTAAACATAGAATATTGTGATGGAAAAAATTTTGTTTGATGAGTTTTTTAATATTATTAACTTTAAAATGTATATTTTAATATTTTACGTCAATGCTGAATAAATATATATAGCGACATGACCCATATTGAATATTCAATAATAAAAAAAAAAAGAGGGAAGAAAAAAAAGAAGAAAAGGGAATGTAATTAAAATTCCTTTTAACTTTTCAAGCGTCAATTTTACTGGAATCCAATTAAAATCGAATGCCGAGCAAAATTAATCATTCTATATTATTTTTTATATTGTCTACTTAATTAGAAAAGTATTAAATTGCTTTTACACTCGATAGAATATTACTTATTCATTTATTTCTCATTCAATATTAAAAATTAAATATTAAATATTGTATTGAAGATTTCTTATAATAATTAATAATTTATTAATTGATTGCACAATAACGCGAAATTTTTTTTTATTATTAGTTACAAGTTACAGAGGATGCAATTGATTAAAAGATTAAAGTAATTACCTTAGATTATATGGTTTCCATACGCAAAATTAATAATATTATACGAGGTGATAAATTCGGAGTATCTAATTATCGATATCATCCTGCATCATTATTTACACTTTAGTAATACGTATAGTATCGCGTATCATCCATACGAACTAACGTTTGTTGTAGTTTATAGGAGTAGTTGTAATGATGATAGTAATGGTTGGCAGCAAAGTTAACTATAACTGTAGTTACATTATATTACACAAGTATCATCTACTTTATTGTATTGAGTTTAATGCAAGTGCTAATATAACTATAATATCATAATCCTAACAATAAAGCCACTGTGCTATGTGTGTTCCATCAGTTTCGCTTGGTTAAATCTCACTCATTGACAGTCATTTCCATAATCTTCATCTCTCTTACTCATTTAAACTCCCTATTATACATTATACATTATACATTATACACTCTACATTGTACTGTTTAATTAAATTGTTAATTATTCTACTATATTATCGTTAATTCCTTCTTGTTAAATTTTATTAGCCTTATATTAAATTTAATCGCTATTTAAATATTTTTCATTATAATTAATTGTTATTTCATGGATATTTACACTTATTTATATCATTCAAAATTTATTAAATTATTGCGTTTGAATTTTTAGTTTTTTTTAAACAATTAATTGTCAAAATTGTGTAAATTTTTTTTTGAGTGAAATTTAGTGTCATTGCAAAGATCTTGACTTGAATTTGTGCCTTTTCAAGGTTTTATATCATTCTCACGGATGATATTTAGGCTGCATTAAAAAATGCTCTATCTCTAGATATATAATTAAGAAGTGACCTTGTTCCTTGAGAACTATTGACATTTTCAAACATTCAAGCTCATCCCGATGTGAAACTCATCGAGACCTTTCATTTGAGTACCCACATCAATTTTTCATATATTTATATATATTATATATATGTATATATGAAAAATATATCAAAATACATGTGGGTACTCAAATTTAATCATTTATTGTGTTGAATTTACACAAAAAAGTGTTAAATATTTAACGTAAACATTTTTTGACGCAAAATTTTTTACTGTGTAGAAATTTTTAAATGTATAGAAAAATTTGTAATCATAATTTCCCATTTGAAATACAGTCATATCACAATATTTATCTAGATTCTAAAACATTATATAACTTGTTATACATTAATAAATATGCAAATATGAGGATATGAATATTTAAAGTGCATATATTTAAATATACATATTCTAAAATAGTTTCAAGTAAAACTTAATTTTTACAAAGTTAGTCTTGATTGTTGCAAAAACAAACTAGTTTTAATTGTGGAATTCTTTTTTTTTTTTATTTTTAATTATAGCTGAAAAAATGACTCATTTTTTTTTTCAAGTTTTGTTTGCGTTTAAAGTACACGACTTTTTTCCGTAACGAAGTTAATTGAAAAAAAAAAAAAAAAAAAAAAAAAAAAAAAAAAATCTACTTTTTGCTGTTTTTAAAAATATTTCTGAAAAATCAATTTTTATTTTGGTAATTATTCACAAGTCGGGTCAATTTTATTTTTGGCCATAAAAAATAGTTAACACTTTTCATAAAAAATATTTTAAACCTTTTTCTAGAAACAAAACAACCGATCTAATAATAAAAATAATAACAAACACGCAAGCCAGTACCCCAGTGGATTCAACCATTTATCACATATCGATTATCAGATAAATTGCTCAACTATTCCTCTTTCGTGTTAATATAACCAACGATTAATTCACTGATTGAATCGGGAGATTAATTTATAACAAAAGTAATAAATATCACGGTAATTAAATAGCATATTAAGCAACAATAACTTTTATACAGTTGTTTTTTTTTTTTTTTTTTTTTTTTTTCATTGCTTTGTCTTCTCTGTTCTTTCGTAATGAAATCATTATTCTAGATTTATCGTATTAGTTTATTTTATTCAACGTACAAAACACTCAGCGAACTCGTGTATCATGATTAACAATAATAAATTATCATGTCAACTTTTCATGTTGGCTCATTAATCTTAAGTTTATATTTAGGTGTGGTTTTTATGGTTTATACTTATGCCCATAATTACAATAATAATCACTGGGCTTAACAAAATTATTATACCATTCAGTCATTTTATTTTATGAGTTATTAATTCTTCAGTTGTTGGGTACTAAACTTTTAGCGATCTATCAAGATCATATTAGTCATAATCTGTCAATTACATTTCACTTTTTAATCAGTTATTTTTTTTTTTGTAATAATCGGAGGTAGTAATAAACGTTTAAGAACTACGAAAAATCGATTTACTTCCCACGGTATTGAATTATTATAACATTACAAATGTTAGATACAAATTACAGCAATTATTAGTGGCTATGTCGATAATATTGATAACATTTATTTATTATTCCCTGAGGGAAATATTGCATATATATTTTAGAACTCAATAAATCTTGATAATACAGTATAGCATTTATTATTATCTTTATTATTAAGATAATAAGAAAAATTTTGTGTCCAGGATAGTCTATATCTGTATCTCTAGATATATAATTAAGAAATGATCTGGTATCTTGTGAACTATTGACATTTTTGAAGATATAAGCTCATCCAGATGTTACACTCATTAAGAGCTTTCATTTGAGTACCCACATCAATTTTTCATATATTTTATATATTTATATATTTGTATATATGAAAAATATATCAAAATGCATGTGGGTACTCAAATGAAAGCTCTTGATGAGCTTAATATCGGGATGAGCTTATATTTTAAAAAACGTCAATATTTAAGAAAATACAGTGCAATTTAATAAAGCAAAGTTTTGTTAATTTATAGTTCACAATTATTATTACTATTTATTATCAAGAATATTTTTAATCTTACGTTAAAAAAATTGATTTTTATTAAAAATATTTATTATTATCATGTTGTCAAAAAATTAATTAATTAAACAGATTAAGTTCATAAAAAATAATAAATTAAATAGACTGACTACGATAAATGATAAATAATAAAAAAAAAATCTAAAATGAAAATAAACTTTTTCATAAAAAGATAAATTGTTAAAAATAGTAAACTATCGATAAACGATCTGATCTGACGATTAAAAATAAAAAAAAAAAGCGACTGCGTGTAAAAGAGAACACGTTATGTTTTATTCAAAGCATCCGTTACCACAATACAGTACAGAGTATCAATATACAGTAACAGTAACAGCACACAGTAGCGATCCATCCACTACTAAATACACCTTCTACGTTAGTTTTGTCTTTTTCTCACACTTGCTCTTATTCTCAATCACCTCTTTTAAAATTTATTTTATTTCCAATTGGCTTTTTTGCATTATTTTCCTCTTAAAGTCTCTCGCATACACGCGGAGCAAAGTGTCTCTTTATTCTTAACTGGCGAGCAAATACAATCGCATGAATAATTAAATCAGGAACGTTAATGTCGCATTAAACATCGATCTTTCTTGACTTAAACATTTAAACAGTTAAGTTCTGTCTTAGTTTCGAACAATTCTCTTTAACTCACTTATAATGGAACCGAATAATTTATCGCTTTTATCTCTTGACTCTTAAATAAGAAATAATATGTATTATTAAATTTAAATTCAACCCGTACCGAGTAATGCTAATATATAATATACTATAATGATATAATAAAATCCAATTCGCTGATTAAAATCAGGAAGTCTTTCAATATCTTATATTTTTATTATTATTATTATTATTTAATATTTTTTACGTTCACAATGTACTATTTTAGATTTTATTTCAATAAAAACCAGTGGATCTGACAACGTAATAGAAATAATTGATTTCCTCATCAGGGAAGTGATTCAGCAGAGTAACAGTCCCTTGATAAAAAAGAAAAAAAAAAAAACTCACTTACGAAAAGCGAATTAAATTAAACTTCATTTCTTGATAAAATAAATCGATGCAAGCGGGAGGGTAAGAGGGTTGAAAAGTTTTCTTATGGGCGGAGCGTAGCAAAATTCCTAATAAAACATGTCTTTCCAAAGTTTTATATAAAAAAATAAACACTAAATTTATTAGTTACAACTTCTTATCGATAAAGCTACAAAAACTTTATTTTTATTTTTAATTTTTTTTTACCTTAACATCTTTAATGTGTTTTTTTACTTTATTAACTTTTTCATTTCTTATTAAATACGCAATCAAAATAATTGAAGGGAAAATATAAGTCATTATTAATTTATCTTTAAATCGCTTTTTTCGTAAATGGATACATAAATTTTTTCGACTGTATTCGAGTAAAAAAAATATATAAAAAATTCTTTTATATTGCAGCTATTAAAAAAAAAAATAAATAAAGATGAAAAATAAATAAATTTGAAGAATATTAAAAATTAATTATTGAAATAGTATTTAATTGCTTCCAAGTACCAGAAGTATCTAGAATATTCTTTTATGATTATTATGGAGTAAAAAATAGCTTTTAATGGATTTCCACTCGG
The DNA here is from genome assembly GCF_013202065.1 of Cotesia typhae. NCBI lineage: Eukaryota > Metazoa > Arthropoda > Insecta > Hymenoptera > Braconidae > Cotesia > Cotesia typhae. The sequence continues at coordinate 12,137,160 of NW_027423756.1, read as the reverse complement.
TTTGTTTCGTCAGAACAATCTCTTTACTGCATTTCCACCTTCACTTATTTTCCTTTTAACAAGTTCGAGCTTTTTACGTCTAGCCGGTCATAAATATTTATAAATATACCTATTGTCTAATATATTATCCTTTATCACTCTTAAAATAGTATTTTTGAAATAGCTGTTGGTCTATTCGGAATACATATACATAAACATACTGCATTCCCCTTCATGGTTATTACCATTTTGTTATTCTTTTATCTCTAATCATTTAACAATAGCCTTTTTGTCTCAACTCTCTCCACACCGCCTGGCTAAATTTTTTGCCCCGAAGAAGGAATAAATAACGAGGCAGTAAATATGAAAATAACCACTAAAAATATTTAAAAACGTAAAAGAAATAATAAAAAAAAAGTTTTAAAAGTAATTTAACACAACTACTTATTTGCGAAGGGATATGGGATATGGAAATAATTATCAGGCTTGAAATGGGTACCACAATTTCATATCGATTCTCATATAATATATCTACTCCACCTTTTATATATAATGTATAGATATAATACAGCTACACACCTTTAGTTATTATTATTGCGCTTGTATTAAGAATTTTATGTGCATATAGATTGGATAATACATATTATATACTTGAATAATGTAATATATATGACAGTGTATATTGAACATTGTAGAATTTTGTTGTATCAGCGTAATCTTGCTTCGTGTAATTATTCTAACGTACATTGTATGACCTTTGCAAGGTGGATTTGATTTATGAACTAAGATTATATTTTTTCCTTTTTTTAATCATAAAATTTTTTTTAAATCAATAATATTTATTATTATTATTATTATTATTATTATTATTATTATTATTATTATTATTATTATTATTATTATTATGTAATTCAATTTAAATCCGCTGAAAAAAAAAAATTAAACTTGATTTAAGAAAAAAATTCTTAAATTGATAAATTTTTCTTAATTTTAATAAATTTCACTTAATTAAAAAATTTATCTTCTTGATTTAAGAAAATTATTCTCTTTAAAATAAATTTCATGATTCAAGAAATTTTCTTTTGAACAAAATTAATTTTTTTTACCATGTAATAAATCACCAACGTCTCTAAAAAATCTCTCAGATATTTTACTATCATAAAATTAATGTAAAATAATCCAATAAAAATAAAATAATAAAATAAAATCCAACCTAGAGTAAAATATCTATTGCATCGTTAAATATATATTTTTCCATTACCACGCGTTCGATTCCAGGTCAAAGGGATAATTAAATCTCGTTCAAACGAACACCTATTCTTTTAAAAGTATTTCGAGTGTAATGACACCTTTTTTCTCACCGCGACTATTATTTTTACTTCCCTTCTGTAACAATATTTATCAAAACCGCAGCAGTGGATTTCTAAACAAATAACTTTTTATCAACACAACAGGTTTACAAAAAGAAGACTGAAGCCGCTAAAAAAGAGTACTTGAAAGCATTAGCGGCATACAGAGCGTCTGTAGTGAGTAAGAGTGCCAATGAAAACGAGCCCCAGCCCCCTCAACCCCCGCAACAGCAGCAACAACCGCCGCAACAGCAGCAACAACAGCAACAGCAACAGCAACAGCAACAACAACAAGCAGTTCAATACGGAGCTTATACCGGGTATGGAGCCAACCAAGGACAAGGAAACCAGGTTGCCTATCAAGTCTACAGCCCCCAATCTCACCAACCACCCTCGCCTCAGCAGCAGCACCAACAGCATCAGCAGCAACAGCAAATGGCCATCAAAAAATCACCCCATCATCTTTCTGGGATGCAACCTACTCACCAGCAACAACAGCAGCCTCAACAACAGGTAAATTTTTTTAATTCATTTTTTTTAATCAAAATTAACTCAATTAAAATTTTTTTCAATTTTTTCGGAATGGCTTGATGGATTAACTCTCAAATCTAATCCGATCTAAATTTTAATAAACCCTTTCGAAAATCCTGTCATAGAATTTAATCAGTTGATTAGTTTTTGAGAAGGCAAAAAATTAAAAATTTAATAAAAATTTTTTTTTTGCCAAAAAAAAATTTTATTTATTTTGTAAATGATTTTATAGAATAAAAAACTGATAAATAAAATGACAAATGGTTTCAGGGTTTAATGGGGAATCCAATGGCGTCGCACATGACGCAGCAACAACATATGCAACAGCAAGTCTCCCAGCAGCAATATATGCAGCAGGTCAGTGAACTTACCCTTGATAAAATAAGTTTTATTTATTAAAAGTATTTTAACTACGCTAGTGAAAAGTTAAATACTCACAGGTTTTAGTTTTAATTCAGTAGAGTAATGTAAGCACTAAACAAAAGTTTTTACTCCCCTTGTAACTTAACTCGATTGTAATTCATGTTTTCCTTAAAGTTCATATGAACATCAATGGTGTGTAGCACTTATGAGCTATAAGGATCGTAAATAATGGCGAAGGAATAAATAGCGCTGTATGCTGTGTGTGCTATCATTTTAGAAACGTAGAGACTTTTTAACTTGGTGGAGAACGAGCGTTAAACAGCGGGCTTATATTAACGCGAGATTGCGTCAAATTACCCGGTAATTTTAACTCCAGTACATTAGTCAAAATTACCATTAATTATCTTCCGTGTAGTAACTGCTTTTCTATAATTTGATAGTAATTTTATAAATATGTATTTTTGTAATACAAGTTTGCATGTAGATTGTAAAGGGGAGACGCGCAATAATGGAAGTATGATGGACAAAAAGTCACGGTCGATGTTGGAATGCACAGGACGCGGTTTTCTATTGGCTTTGACGAGCATTCCAAACATTTTTTTGCTTTATGTTTTATTTGTTAGATGATTTAATGAAAGATAAATGTCTAAATTATGTAAACGGTCGCTTTTTTACTTTTAGTTCATAAAAAAAAAATTTTTCCTTTTGATTTACAAAAAAAAACGCAAAAATTTTTTAGTTCTATTTTTTTTAATTATTGTTAAAAATCTTTTTAAAAAAAATTTTTTTAATTATTGTTAAAAATCAATTACGTTTAATAAAAATTTATTAAAATTACTTTAGCATATATTCAATAATTTTATGATAAATAAATTATGACAAAAAAAAAAATTAAGTAAAAATTTTTAAAAATAAAAAATGCAATTTTTTTTAAATAATTTTTTTAAACAAGTTTTTTCTGTTAAATAAAATTAAAAAATTGTCAAGTGACTCCTTTTAATGTCATAAAAAATTTTACTAGCCATTTTGTGATTAATTTTTAAATGTGGAATTTTTTTATTAAATTTTTTTCACAATAATTTTATTTTTATAAAATTATAAACAAATTTTTAATGTCAATATTTTTGAAAATTTATAAAATAATAATTTATATAAAAAAAAAATATAAATTACTCTAAAAAACTTGATTAATTTGTAAACTTTTTAATACTTACGTTAATTGCGTAAAAAAGTCCATTAAAATTAATTTTTATCAAAAACTAAAAAACTTAATTGTTAATTTTTCAACTTGTGCGATAATTGAACTTTTTCAATTTAATTTCAAGTCATAACTGCAGTGAAAATTACAATTTCTATTTTATCAACTGTCAGTACAAAAAAAAACTATTTCCGCCAACTATGGCGTTAACGTAGTCGTTGAAGCGTGGAGGAAGCGTTGAGCGTTGTTTATATATTTCTAGTCTCAATTGAAAACTAACCTATGAAATTTCAAATTACAAATTTCAAATATTTTTGTTTACTACTTTTTGTAAATAAATGACAATTATAAAATATATTTTTAATGAGATCATGTACTGACATCTAAAAAATTTTTTTTCAAAGTTTTCTTTTTATTAGTTTCTATTTTTTTTTTGCGTTTTTTGTAACTGCGTACATTTAAATACGCAAAACCGTTTTTTCAAAATTTAGGAGTTTAAATTAATTAGTTTTACGGTGACAGTTGAATTAAAATAAAAAAAAATTAGTAATTACTGATTAAATTGTTGACTTATCAGTGAATTAATTGTTTGAACTTCAGAAATCTGATTATTGAGTACCCACGTGGTAACTTACACAATCAGTCACAATTTAGTTGTGTTTATTGTAATTAATACATGAATTAATAACAGTAAATTTTAGTAGAATTAAAAAATGCACGAGGTATGTGTAAAAAAAAAAAAAAAAAAAAAAAAAAAAAAGAAAGGTTTTTTTGTAATTATTATTTAGGGTTAATTTTTTATAAAATTAGAGCAGGAAAAGTTTTGAAATTTTTATTATGACTTTTTTTGTCATTTAAATATGAATATGAATAAATATAAATATAATTTTTAAAAATTAATTATGAAAAAAAAAATTGACATGTAGAAATTTAGATAAATTAAAAAATGCAATTTTTTAAAAATCATTTTTGGAACAAATTTATTTATCAAATAAAATTTAAAAATTTTGTAAAATTTTTGTTAAATTGCATTGTACTTTTTTAAATATTGACTTTTTAAAGATTTAAGCTCATTTTGATGTTACACTCATCAATAGCTTTCATTTGAATACCCACATGTATTTTTGATATATTTTTCATATATACATATATAAAATATATGATAAAAATTAAAAATTAAAAAAAAATTTTTTTTAATTAAAATTTTGTCTTTTATTATAAATTGAAAAAAAATTCAATGATGTAATTAAAGAAGAAAATTAATTTTATTAAATAAAAATAAAAGTAATTTTTTATTAAAGAATAGTAATAATAATTTTTTTTTTAAATAATAATAATAATAATTTTTTATTAAATGTCAAAAACAGATACCTCAACAACAAGTACAACAAGTTCAAGTTCAACAGCAGCAAATAATGCACATGAGCCCACCACGCGGTGATCCTTTATCGAGTCCACCACCAGTAGCCGGTCCTCAATCATCTCACGTGCAGAGACCACCACCCTCAAACGTATGCATGCGTCATGGATGTCCCAATCCTCCGATCGTCAATAGCGAGTGGGAAGACGAGTATTGCAGTAATGAGTGCGTGGCTAGCCACTGCAGGTTTGTGTGAGCATTCAATTTTTACCGATTTTTAAATTGACCAAAAAAAACCAAAAATTAATCATTTAATTATCATTTTATTTTTACAGGGACGTGTTCACCGGATGGGTCGCATCGAACCAAAATTCCCAACCGAACTTTTCAACGGTTAAGTAAATTAATGAAGAAAAATAATAATAATAAATTATTGATATAATAATTAAGGAAGATAATTTTTGGATTATACTAGGTACCACAAGCTACAAGTTTATAATTTACTCGTATCGTAAAATAACGTTTAAGATAAATTTTAAAATGATAACCCACGAGTTTGTGGGCCTGTTGACCCGTTAAAGTAAAATAAGTTTACACAATATATATGTACATAAGTTAATTAATTAAAATTAACGAGAAGAAATGAAGAAAATGAAGAAAAAAAAAAAAAAACAAAGTAAAGTTCAATAAGACATGAATTCTGATTTGCTGGGAGACAAATCACGCATTTTTGATATGACAACGACTGTCTGTCTGGTAAATGCGGTTACAATTTATTATTATGCCAATTGAGAAGGCTAATGAGCTATTTGACTGTGAATTATTAACAAGAAGAAATTGTTGTTTATTAATTAACAAAAGTTGATTTAATTAATTAATATTGATAGATATTATTTTTTTTTAAGGCATATTATCTGAATGAATGTTTGCATTGTTATGAAAATGAAGTTAGCCGACATTTCAAAATTTTTAGAAATTAAAAAAAAAAAAATTTTCACTTAAACAACTAAAAAAAAAAAAAAAAAAAAATTTCACTTGAAAAAAATTATGAGTGGAATTTTGTAAAAATATTTTTTTAGTTGTAATTTAATTAATAAAAAAAATGAAAAATTTTCAGACGTCTGCTAATTTCAGTGTCATACATTGTTACAAAAAATTTTTTTTTAATCACTCTAAAAATTTAATTAGTACCAATCAAAATATTTTAATTTTTTTTTAACTTGATTTTACGGAAAAATTAATTTTTTATTTAAAATACTAAGAAATGTATTTTTCATGTATCTCAATACGATAAATTTCATCTTAAATAATAAAATATTTATATACATATGAACTGAATGTTGTACTACCGTAATTAAATGACTTGAAAATAAGTCACATTCCTGATTTATTTATTTCACTATATTTATGTCAGTGTATACACATAAATGTCTAAAAATGTATTAATATTAAAGTGTATTATCGATAATATTTACCTGCATATTTGACAGTTTTAATAGTCATTAATTAAAGTACAATATTAAATAAAAAATAAAAAAAAAAAAGTAAACGAGTACAGACAGATAAAGAAAATTAATTGGCAATAATTGTAATCCTGAATAATAAATTTTATTTTTACCATTATATTTATAGTAATAAAGTAAACTTCGTATACGTATGCGTATATATACTTATTAAATGTTTATAATAAAAATTATAACAATTGCATTGTCTAATTACATGAAACTTTATTTAATTAATAAATAATTATATTTAAACGGAACCTTGACAGTCACATTGCTTGCAGTATTTTATTAAAAATTAAAAAAAAAAATTTATTTGTGCCAGCATCAGGAATTTTAAATGTTACGTTTATATTTTATTAAATAATATTTTGTATTAATATTAATTAATTTGATATTATTAAAAAGCCAGCGATAAATGCGCGATGTACCTACAGTACACATTTATTATTATACTATTATTTTTTGGTTATTAATTATTATTATAATTAATTAATTATTAATTTATGCGTAAAGATTATTAAATGACTGCAGGATTGTTTTTAATTTTTTTATAATCAAAATTTAGGACAATTATCTTAATTATTATATTTTTTTTATTTTAATAACTATGAATAAATTTAATTTTGCTTTATTAAATAATAAATTCTGTTAAATTGCTCTGTAATTTTTTAACTATTGACATTTTTTGAGATATAAGCTCATTTTGATGTTACACTCATCAAGAGCTTATATTTGAGTACCCACATGCATTTTTATATATTTTTCATATATACATATATATAAATATATAAAATATATGAGAAATTGATGTGGGTACTCAAATGAAAGGTCTCGATGAGTATAACATCGGGATGAGCTTATATCTTTAAAAATATCAATAGTTCACGAGATACAAGGTCGTATCTTAATTATGTATCTTTTCCAACGATACCAAATTTAACAATAATAACCCATTTTACCCCATAAATATACTGTTCACAAAATTTTGCTTCTCTTAATAATATAGATTTGAGATAATTGTCTTAAATAAATTAATAAATAAAATTTTTTATCTAATTATTAATTATAAATCATAACTAAACGCACATTGTGTAATAAAATTATTTAACAATCGAGACTGCAGGCAGAATAAGATTAATTATAATAAAATAATAATTATAATAAATTTCTGTTTTGTTGACGTATTTAAAGTTAATTTTTTTATTTTTTAAATAAATATAAAGTGAAAAAAAAAATTAAAAAATATTATGAGAGTTTTAATTAAGTAGAAGATTTTTTCAAATCGCGCCCCAGATATTTTTTATTTGTTTTTAATTATTAATTATTAATTGTAAATACATAAATATAATCAATAGAATTATAGAACATACTGTATACATAATCAGCTCTGTATTATATTAATAATGATTTATGATAAATTACAAGAAAAAATAAATATATATTATAAATATATTAGGATATAAATTTTAAAATATTATTATTAATATTATTATTATTATTAATTGTAATAACCATATTATTTATCATTATCGGAATTTTATTATCACTTTTCTGTGAAGAAATAAATTAATTATTATCAAATAAAATAATAATAATAGTAATAATATCGTGCACACAATACAAAAATACTAAATCCCTTATTCATGTACAATACCCGAGAAAACATCATTTTACAAAATAAATATTAATGAAAATATTAATAAATAATAATAATAATAATAATAATAATAATAATAATAATAATAATAATAATAATAATAATAATAATAATAATAATAATAACATACATATAGTTAAAAATCTTGAAGTTATAAAACATATTATTGTAGTAAATAGTCACTACGCATAAAATGCTAATATATGATGGTGATTTGCAATGAATTTATGTTCATTATTAATTGTTTTCTGTACAAAAAACAAAACTTAATTAAACGATTTCAATCCCAATTTTTTAATTGTATTTAATTGTCCTTTATCAAAATTTCCTTTTAATTTTAAAAAATTAATCCAGATTATACTGGGTGATATCTGGATTATACTGGATAATATCTGGATTATACTGAGTGATATCTGGATTATACTGGGTAATATCTGGATTATACTGGGTGATATCTGGATTATACTGGGTGATATCTGGATTATACTCATTGTAATCTAGATTATACTAGCTACTATCTGAAATTTTTTTTCACTCAGTATAATCTAGGATGATATCCTGCGTCATCTTGTTCCTTCCGTGTAGAATTAAATTTTTTTTTTTTTTTTTTTATAGAGAACGAATAAATAAGCGAAATAAAAAAAAATAGTTTGCTAAAAGCTCCGAGTATAATATAATATATTATAATAGTAATAAAAGTAGTATTGGATTATATGAAACGAAATTTAATAAATTTATAAGAGCTGAATTATATTACGCAGACGGTCGTCTCGTAGTCGAGTTGTTATTAAACTTGAGAATTAATAGCAGAGTTGAGAATAAAAAAAAAAGCGAATATAAACTCTATAAAACTCTTGATTGTTTTCTGAGCTTATATATTATTAGCAAACTTTTCCGTCTCATAAAATATAAATCGTAGGGTATTAAACTAGATGAAACGAGAAAATTAACATATAAAAATTCTGTTTAAATAAGCTGTTTAACTACGTTATTATCGTACGATTCCTAGCTTTACTGGATTTAAAACTTTTAACATTACTAAAATTTTCTTTTCTACTTGTTAATAAAACATTTTTTTTTTTTTTATCTCTCCTTCATAAATAAACTCGTTTGAATTAAAAATAAATCACAAACTTTGTTAATTTTAATTATTAAAATTTTAAGTTAAGAAATTACATAAATTAATTAATAAAAGTAAATATTAAAAAAATTTTTTTACCATTAAAATTGTTTTTTTTTTTTTTTTTTTTTTTTTTTCAAAATTAAAATTCAAAAAAACAAATCTCTTACACGGAAAAAACAATATGACACTGGATATCATCTCAGATTATACTGGGTGATATCTGGATTATACTCATTGTAATCTGAAATTATACTCAGTATAATCTGGGATGATATCCAGTGTCATCTTGTTTTTTCCGTGATAATTCACAAAAAATAAATTTTTAAGAAGAAAAAAATTTAAACACAATGACTATATTTTTATTGAAAATTAATTTAAAAGGTACATTTATATACATAAAAAATGTGTAGTTCTTTTACTATTACAATTACAATAAAGCTATGTTCAATAAAACATAGACATTATATTATTTTCGTGCTTAAGTCTTAACATGGACTTGCATCAATTGATTAATTTTATTAATCAATACAATAATATAACTTATAAATATATAGTATATTTTTAAACGTGTCAATATTATTTTTTTTTATCATTA